>NC_052050.1:109461485-110661485 GCF_903992535.2 Arvicola amphibius
TCCCACGGTTCTTTCCTCTATTGAGTAGAGATATCTTTCTCACATGATATATCTTGAATATGTTTTCCTTTCTCTATTTCTCCCAGTTCTTTTCTACCTTCTTCCCCCAATCTGGTTCCACTTTTTTTTTGTCTCATTAAAAATAAACAGCCTTCTAAGGAATAGTAATAATCATAAATAAGATATAATAAGTCAGAACAAAAAGCTAACACAGTAAAATTGGACAAAAAAAAACAAACTGAAGGAAATGGATCCAAGAGAAGGCACAAGAAACAGAAACCCACTCATTGGCAAACTCAGGAATCCCATGGAAACACTAAACTGGAAACCATAGTACATACACAGAGGCCCTGGTGCAGACCCGTGCAGGCCCTGTGCCTGCTGCCTCAGTCCCTGTGAGGTTTCTATGAGCTTTGCTCGTGTTGACTTCGAGGGCCTTGTTCCGCTGGTGTCCTCCATCTCCTCTGGCTCTTACATTCTTTCTGCCTCCTTTTCTCCAGCAATGGGGCTTTACTGTCAGTTTGCGGAGAGTATATATAGTCTTGGCAGCAGCCAAGGTTGTTTGAGGAGTCTTTGGCCAATAATTCAATTAGATATAAACCAATCCCATTGCTAGAAACTTCATTTGGCGACAAGACACGGTCAGTTGGGGTGGTTTTCCTCGTTATTTGACAGTTTTATGTAGCTCACCATAATATATGTATATATTTTAGGAAGCCTTGGCTATATTAGGTTTCTCTGCTACCCCTCAAGTAGCCTTATTATTAGCTATTCTCTCTCCATATTCCTTCCCTTGCCCCCCTCTTATTTCTCCCTCCCCATGTCATCCTCCCGTTCTAGCCCTGCTCCCATCCATCCATAACTATCTATTTTACTTCTCTTTCCTGGGAGACCAGTCTACTCCTTACGCTGTTCCTAACTTCTGCGGTTCTACAGATTATAGCTTGCTTATCATTAACACCTAATATTCACACATCAGTGAATGTGTACCATATTTCTCTTTCCAGGTCTAGATTTCTTCACTCAGGATGATTTTTTCCTAGTTCTGCCCATATACCCTAGGGTTTCATAATTTCATTTCTTTTAATGGCTGAGTTTTTATTTACCACTTCATTTATTAATAATAATAATTAAATATAATAGTATTCACATATTACATTTTAATTACAATTTTCATTGTGTAAAATTACTTCATTTTCTTTATCCTTTCTTCTGTTGAGGAACATCTAGGTCATTTCCAATTTCTGGCTTTTATGAATAGAGCAGTAATGAACAGGGTTGAGCAAGTGTCTCTATGGTAGGATGAAGCATCTTTTGGCTCTTTGCCCAAGAGTTGTATAGCTGGATCTTGAGGTAGACTGATTCCCATTTTTCTGAGGAGCCATCACACTGATTCTCATAGTGACTGTACATGATTACACATGGATGAATATTTCCCTTGCCCTACATGCTCACCAGAATGAGCTGTCACTTGTGTTATTGATCTTTGCTATTCTGACAGGTTTAAGATGAAAGCTCACAGTACTTTAGATTTGCATTTCCCTGATGGCTAAGTGTCAGGGACCATTGTCCTAATGATGATAGCAGGGACCATTGTCCTAAGGATGTTTGCAGAGTGTCCCACATCCCAACTATCTTGAGAACTGTTTGTTAATGGAACCACAAAAGAATGTTTCCACTTATACAACAAACACCAGGTGTGCTAACTGGTGACCTTTGCTACCCCCTACCCCCCACCCCAAGCCAAGTTTCTCATTCAAGGGCTATGTAAGCTGTAACTGTTATTCTTTTGGACCTCGCCCCTTTCCACGCCCACTCCCAGCGACCTCTGGTCTCTTGTCCTCACCTTAAATTCTCTCTCTTGCCCTCTTCCCTTCCTGGAGAGCACCCATGTTCCCTGCTTCTCCCTTCTCCCTTCTTTCTCTCTTTCTCTCTTTCTCTCTTTTTCTCTCTCTTTCTTTCTCCCTCTCCCTCTCCCTCTCCCTCCCTTCCTCCCTCCCTCCCTCCCTCCCTCCCTCCCTCCCTCCCTCCCTCCCTCCCTCCCTCCCTCCCTCCCCCCTCTCTCTTTCTCTCCTTTAATAAATGTTCATGTCTATTTTCTGTGTCTATGTGTCTTTTACCTGCCGCTGGTTTACACTGGTTTACACCCGCTTGGCTCTCCCGGCGGGTGCCCACCTGCTTTTGGGAACCTGCCACCGTTTGGCTGCCCGCTTGCCTCATGGTGGGGCCGCCCACACGCCCGGGATGGGCCACTGCTCCTAAACTGCCTGGGGATCTTGCAGGGACCCACAACTGTCTCTGGTGGGCTGACAGCTGCACCGCTAACATTTTTAAGAACAAAAGTAACCATTACCCTAATAAATGGAGACCTTGAAAAATGAATCTGCTTGGTCTCCTTTTCTCTTGGCCTATGATTCATACAGGTAAAGCCTCTTCAGACCCTGAATAACTGGACCTGCTGGACAGGTCGGCTAAGGATATTGAACATTTCTTTTAGCATTTCTGAGCCACTTGAGTTTTCTCTGTTGAGAATTCTGTTTGGATCTCTTTCCTATTTTTTAAATTTGCTTATTAGTTTTCTTGATATCTAAGTCTTTGGGAAAGTTCGAGGCAGGGTTTCTCTGTGCATCAGTCCTAGCTGTCTGGAACTAGTTCTGTAGACCAGGCTGAACTTGAACTCACAGAGATCCACCTACTTCTGCCTCCTAAATGCTGGGATTACTGTGGATACAGTGGATACCACTGCCATGCAATGTCTAGATATTTTTTATTCATGTATTTTAGATATTAGTTAGATATTAGGTGTGTATTTGGTAAAAAGCTTTTTCCTTCTGTAGACTGCTGCTTCAGCCATCTAGACTGACTGGCATCATTAGTTAAAGTTGCTGCTTTTTTTTTTGGCTTCCTTACCAAAAAATCAGATATCCTTATGTGTGTGGGTTTATATCTATATCTCCAATTTGATTGATCAGTGTGTCTGTTTCTGTGCTAGTACCACACTGGTTTTATTATTATAGCTCTGTCATACAACTTGAAATTGTCAATAGTTAAAATTCCTGTAGATCTTTCATTGTTCAGCATTGTTTTAGCTAACTATTCAGTGTGCATGCATGCTTGTATGCGTGTGCGTGTGCGTGTGTGTGTGTGTGTGTGTGGTTCCATATGAAGCTGAAAACTGTTCTTTTAGCATTTGTGAAGAATTATGAATGGATTTTGTTGGGGATTACACTGAATTTGTAGACTGCTTTTGGTAGGATAGCCATTTTTACGGAGTTAATCCCACCAGTCCATGAACATGGGAGATCTTTCCATTTTCTGATATTTCTCCAATTTCCTTCTTCAGTGTCTTAAGGTTTTTACCATACAAATCTCTTACTTCCTTGGTTAGAGTTACCCCAAGATATTTTATGTTACTTGAGGCTATTGTGAAAGTTGCTGCTTCCCTTTCTCAGTCTGTCACTTTTTTTGCTTTTGTTTTTAAATTTATTTATTTATTAAAAATTTCCACTTCCTCCCCTACTCCCACTTCCCTCCCACTCCCCCCTTTCCCTTCCCCTTCCCTCTCCAGACCTAAGAGCAGTCAGGGTGCCCTGCCCTGTGGGAAGTCCAAGGCCCTCCCTCCTCCATCCAGGTCTAGGAAGGTGTGCATCTAAACAGAATAGGTTCCCACAAAGCCAGTACATGCAGTAGGACCAAAACCCAGTGCCATTATCATTGGCTTCTCAGTCAGCCCTTATTGTCAGCCACATTCAGAGAGTCCAGTTTGATCACATGCTCGTTCAGTCCCAGTCCAGCTGGCCTTGGTGAGCTCCCATTAGATCAGCCCCACCGTCTCCGTGGGTGGACGCACCCCTCGCCATCCTGACTTCCTTCCTCATGTCAGTCTGTCTCTTTTATACAGGAGGGTTACTGGTTGTAGTCTGAACTGGCTCTTAAAGTCTCTATTGAAAAGTGGGTGTTATTAAAACAGGTCTGCCTTTATATGCTACTTGGTCTTTTTCTCTTTTAGCTTTTAATATTCTTCCTTTCTTCTGTATGTTTAATTTGGAGGGGTCATACAGCAAGAACATCAAACAGCTTGGGAACTCATACAACATGGCTTGGTGCTCAGCATAAACAAGCTGAGGCAGAGCCCAGAGGACTACATGTTCTAAGGACCTCATACTATTATTGAGCATAGCTCTGCTTATTGCCCGCATGGTCACCATATCCCTCATAATCTATGAGTTGTATGGAAACTCTAAGGCAACTTCTAGTCTCTCACTGGGCAGTGCAATGTTTAACAAAGTTAAACAAGAACAGTGGTTGACTTTTTCCAAGTGTTGCTGCTGGAGTAGATTAATGATTTAATCAGCACCCTTAGAGAGAATTCAGAGATGTAGACTGCTAGTAAATTTAGGTTAATATAGTTTTGTTAATATCTTTGAGGTAGAAAATCTTGGGGGACAATTTAAAGTACAGAAGGGCACATTTTTAATAGTTGGGCTAAGGACTTGTTGAGGTCAAGGAAGAAGAACGACGACAGCTCAGTTATTACCCTTGACATGCATTTCTTGTTAAATATGGATTGGTGATCAAAGGTTTTGATTAATTCCTTGTACCCATTTTGCTCTCAATTTCCTAATACGATTTAATAAAAAATTGTTGATATGTAAGTATGCACTGTGAGGATTTAAAGTAGAAACAATTGTTTTTTATATATAAAAGTTTAGAATAAAAAAAGGTTAGATTTGTGATTCTTTTAAGATTTTTTATAAGAATACTTTTAGAGGTAAACATTAAAATAACTGATCCTTCCAATGTAATCACAAAATTCAGTCCCAATAAAAGAACTGAGAAAAAAAATGCCTTGTTTACTTATACTTTGTTAATCTGTAACACATTGCTTAGATGTGAGTGTATGTGGGTCCTTGGGAATAATTTGCTGTTCACCTGTAATGTTTAATCATATGAGGGAAATGAGAAACGTGCTGTGTTCAATAACAGCATTAGGTCCTCAGGACACATAGTTTATAGAAATCTGTCTCTTCAAGGCTCACTCAGTGTGTTTGTGCTGAGTGCTAAGCTGTATTCCACCAGTTCCAAAGCTGTGTTGCTGTCCCTTTCTCTCGAATAGCCTCTTATTTTTAGTGTTGTTTTTTAATTAATTTAATTAATTAATTTTTAAAAATGTTTATTTCTCAGATGCTCATACCACACAATGCTCATGAAAAAGGCTTCTTGAAGTAGCTGGAATGGGGCGGGGGTAGTGTCTTACAAAATCCACGTTGGAAAGCATCACAATGGGACAATGCTTTCATGACATGGACCAGGAAATTCACCGTGATGAGGGTTCAAGGATTTGTGCGGCTAGCTTAGAGATATGGGGACAAGATACACCTTTTTGATGTACCAGACTAATGCTCTTTCGCCTTCCTTGACATTCATTTCTTTTCCTCTCCTTTAACTTTGTGTGCATGGGTGTGTACATACACACATTACATACAGGTTTTCTATACACATATGTGTATGCAGGTGGCATGTAGGGGCCAGAAGAGGACATTGGGTGTCTGCTTTGTCCCCCTCTACCTAATTACCATTGGACAGGTTCTCTCACTGAACCTGGTGCTGGACCATCAGCTAGCCCCAGCAACCCTGTGTCTCCATCTCCTAATAATGCTGGGATTACAAAATGGCACAACCATTCTCAAGTTTGTTTTAAAAACATGGATGTTGGAGATTTGAACTCAGGTTCTCCGGTTTCCACATCAAAGCCCAGTTGCCCACTGAAGCCATTCTCCCCAGGCCTCATTCCTCTCTTATCTGAGTTTCTTTTCTCACCTCAAGAGCTTATACTTACTGGGTGCCCTTCTGGATTTCTGTGGTATACAGGTTCTTTTGGAATAGTAAGGTCTGGCCCTCTCAGTCCCCAGGGTTCTGATTGAAGCTCTCTTTCCAAGGCTGATAAGCTGTGCTTAAAGCTAATTTCAGACAATGCCTATCTTGGAAGGGACTCTGGCATCTTCTCCCTGCTGTAATATTATGAGCAAGGGTTTCTTGGGTCTTTAGCCTCACTTTGTTCTTGCTATTCTACCCAAATCCACGGGCCAATGTTCACTAACTTGAACCCCACATTACATATTTGGTCTATGCTTTTGGGCAATCTATATTAGCGTTTATTCCGAATTCTTTTTTCTATTAATATTTTCAGTAATTTATTTATTTTTAATGTGCTGAGGAGACTTCCTTTTCTGGTCCAGTGTATTTGGTGGTGTTTGCTTCTTGTATCTTGATAGGAATCTCCTTCTTTAGGTTTGGGAAATTTTTAATTTCTTCTGATTTTATTGAAAATACTTTCTTTGCATTTGACCTGCATTTCTTCTTTTTCTCTCTATTCTTTTCATTCTGTGATTTGGTCTTTTTATAGTATCCCAGATTACCTGGAGTTTTGTTTTGTTGGGCCAGGAGATTTTTAGATTTAACATTTTTTGACCAAGTTATCCATTTCTTCTATCATATCTTTAATGCCTGAGATTCTCTGTTCCATCTTGCATTCTGTTGGTGAAGTTTGCCTCTGTAGTTCCTGTTCTAATTTCTAAATTTTCATTTCCAGATTTCCCTCAGTTAGGGTTTTCTTTCTTAATTCTATTTTTATTTTCATGTCTTCAAACTGTCTTATTTATTTCCTTTACTGTTTGTATATTCATAGACTTCCTTAAGAAATTTATTCATTTCCTTTGTAAGGACCTCTATCAGACACCATAGGCTATTTTATGCTCTTATTTTTGTACTGTAGTTATGCTGTGATACCCAGAGTTTGCTGTGGTAGGGTGCTAGGTTCTAAGAAGCACACATCATCCTGGTTGTTATTGATTGTGCTTTTATGCTGGCATCTAGGCATCTGAATTTGGAAAGATTGTAATTCTAGGTGCTAATATCTGATCTTACCCTTGCTGGATGGGTGTTTTGCTCATTGGTTTTTGTTTCCCTTCCTGCTTCTTAGGAGAGAGTAGTGTTTGTGTTGCCTGGTAGGAAATCCTGGGATCTTGATAGGCTTGTGTACTGGGGGTTCCAGGTGAAGTGTGTTTCTTGGTATCAGGAGCTGACACTTAGGATTGGGGACAGACTGAAGGGGGCAGTGTATTACTCCAGGGTCTTCTTAGTCCCCTGGTAATGGGACAGAGTGAGAGGCTGAAGTGGGTGGTGATCTGATACAGAGCTAGGGATGAGACTGGAAATTGGAGAAATGGAGGGAGAGCGGAGGATCTATGGTTGTCTACCTGTTTAGCTGGCTGGAGTGGTCTGCTGTTTCACAGGGAGTGCCTGCTGGGTTGGGAGCTGGGATAAAGCAAAGAGTTGGGCAAGAGAAGTTAAGAGGAGAAGATTTGCATAATCCACTGGAGAATGGAGCAGCTGGGTGTTGGGGTGAAGTAAGGCTACAGTTGATGATCTTCTGGGGATGAGACTGGGGGTTTGTTTTGGAGTGGCTGAGGGAGACATGAAGACCTACAGTTTGTTCACTTATTTCCTTGACCAGAATGGCCTAAATGTTCCCAGGGAGTATCTGCTGGATTTGATGTGGGGAGGGAGGCCAGGAGGAGAAAATTGGGTGTGCTCTGTTGGTGACAGGAGCAGAGAGCAAGGTGAGGCAACAAGCTGTGTTCTTCTACAGAGCTAAGAATGAGACTTTCAGCTACCTCATCCAAAGACTGCCCTTTCCATCCTAAAATCCCCTGACTAGGATCAGCACTGTGATGTATTTTGGGGTGAAGTGGCTTTCTTTATTGGCCAGTGTTTGATTCCTGCGTTTATAAAGCATGTCAAAAAATTGCAAAACGAGTTAACAATTTTTGATTTACATACTTCTGTTGTTTCATACTCGTTCCTGTATTAAAAGTTAACTGACATCTGCTCTCCCCTTTTTTGTTCTTTTTTTACTCTTGTTAGAGAAATCTAGAAAGTAAGAAAAAAAAGTCCTTAAAATAGACCTGAGAAAATCAATCAGCCCCAGAGCCTCCTCTCTAGGTTTGTGTTTTACTAATAACCATCTGAGTGCTTTATGTCTTAGAAGCCACATGTGAGTATGAGGCTAGCCTGGTCTACAAGAGCTAGTTCCAGGATAGGCATCAAAGCTACACAAAAACCCTGTCTTAAAACAACAAAAACAACTTTAATGTATACAACACATAATCTAAAGCCACAAGGCACTTAAGTAACACATCGCAGGGTCTAGTGAATGTATGTGTATCAACCTTGTACATTTGTGAACAACTGAACTTATCAAAGCAATTCTTAGCCTCCAAAATACTTTTAAAATCAACCTCTTTGAAATAGACTAAATCACATACTTTAATTTCAATAAACATTCTTAAAAGAGACTGCCTGCAAATCATTGTTCATTCTAATTGAACACATATTTTTGACTCCTTTGTCCTTTAGGCATTGTCTTCTCAGGCAAGTGCCTTAAAGACATGTCATTTGACAAACAAAGTTAGTCCTATTTTAAAAGAATCTTATTTTATGAAATTATTTTTCTTTCAAATACTTTTTTAACTTTTTTGTTCTCAGACACAAAAGACAGAGCAATGACATAAAATAATATATTGGTCCCTGGAGAATTACTCATTATCCATTAGACACTCATCAAATGCTATTAAGCATTTAAAAATTCAAAAAGCACAGCCAGGCTATGACAAAGGCATTCATATAATTAGCAGAATGAGTATAATGACTTGAAAAAAAATAGTCTCCACAGAGAGGAAGATGAAAGTATCTGGGAAAATGTAAAAGGCTGGATAATTAGTTGTTCTCTCAACCACCCTGTTTTGAACAGAGTGGTATTCAAACAAATCCCAATTGGATCATGTCAGAATGCTGACATACGAAAGTGTCATCTTGTAGACACTGCCAGATCTAGTGGCACAGAAATCCTGAACCAAAAAATATTGGTATTTGAAGTGAGTATTTTTCAGCTACAAGTCTGAATTACAGGAAGAATGCCAGAAAGTTTGTATTCTAGGGTGAAGTGAGAAAGCAAAGCAATAAATGTACCAGGCCGTAGAGGAGAAAGCAAGGCTAACATTGACCTGCTGAGATTGACCTTCAGAGACACAACAATGCTCTGCTCCAGCGGCCGCAAGATCCTGTTTAAAACCTGGCTTTAAGATGCCCCGTGTCAGGTTTTTTTTTTTTTTTTTTTTTTTTTATCTCCCACCATTTCGCAATACTGTACAGTGTTTAGGTTTATTTATCAATATGTTTTCCCCAGGAGTGAAGAGTTCACGAGGGCACATTCTATTCCTTTTATTTCTTTCCTTTCTTAAAAAAAATGTATGTTACCAGGCCAAAAAATATATAAAGTTATATAGTTTAGGGAATGTTTATTTATCTATATAGTATCACAGTAAGGGAGAAAACCAGGTTGGAAGTCAGAAAAGTCTTAGTTTATTTCCTGTTTTACCTTCTATTACTGCATGGAATTGCCAAAAATAATACACAAAACTTCTTATAAATGTACAAAACATCCACAAGTAATATAAAAGGAAAATGGGTTTGATCAAAACTAAAAAATTTCTATGTTAAGGGAACTATTAGGAATGTGAAAATACTATTCATAGGGAAAATCTCCCAAATCACAAATCCAACAATTGATTGTATCACAATACACTCAGCAGCAAAAGGGAAAAGTGAATTTAAAACATGAATCAATGGCCCCAATAGACATTTAGTAACAGAACATATAAAATTAGAATAAATGGTGAATCATTGGGGGAAAGCAAGTAAAAGTCACACGGAAACGCCATTTCTGATTCACTGGAATGATTCTGTTAAACATGACAGTTTTGCAACAAGCTGTGGAGCATTTGGTATCTTTATTCATGAAATGTAGGAACTAAGCATAGTGCATTCTCTCTGGCAGTTTCCGCAACGGTTAACAAATTTACTAGAGAATGAAGAAATTTCTAGATATCTATGTAAAAGAACTGAAGCAAGCAGCTCTTGAAGATGAGAGCACCCCCAAACAGATTGAGAAAGTTCCAAAGCACATCCACTCACGAACAAACAAATGGAGGTGTGGTATATTACCCAGCATTATGGGAAGAAGTATGGATGCATGCTACAGCATGGGCAAGATTTAGAAACATTATCCCAGGGCAAAGAAATCAGCCGCAAAGGAACATATCGTGTGATCCCACCCACAAAATACCTAAATACTAAAATTGGGAGACAGAAATTTCTTTAGTATTGTCTTAGCATCTAGGGCTCTTTCTCGGGTGAAAAACGTATTCTCTCATAGGTTATGGTAGTGCTTATCTAAATTCAAATATATAAAAATCAAATAATTGGTTCATGTATGTGGCATGGTACCTCTGTGGTTTCTACTTTAAACTCTTGCTTGAGTCTTTACCCTGCCTTTCCTTGGCAGTGGACTGCGAACTGGAAGTGTAAGCCAAAGAAATTCTTTCTCCCTGGGCTCCTTTTTGTATGGTTGTTTTATCAAATCAACAGATCAGAAACTGGAACGCCCGTGAATCTTCACGTACTGTTATTTGGCCCACTGCGTGCAACCAATGCGGCCTATGTGTGCACAGTAGGACCAGTCAGCAGAACGTGGGCAGCCTACCAGGGGCTGCATTCCTCTGAGGATCTGTCTAGGAGAGAATGTTCCGGTTTGTTTTTCTGAGTCTGGTTATCGTACTCATTATGATTATTTCTAATTTTATGGACTTATATGTAGATTTCATAATTTCATTTTCTTTACAGCTGAATAAAATTTGATTGTGTAAACGTGCTACGTTTTCATGACCTTTTTATCAAGCAATCAGCGCCTAAGCTGTTTCCATTTTCTGGTTGTTCTAGAATACAGCAACCCTGAACACGGATGAACAGCTACCCCTGCGGTAGAAAAGACAGTCCTGCAGGTACGTGACTACAAGCTGTATGGCTGGATTATCGGTGATTTATTCTTAACTTTTTGAGAAACCTCCACATTGATTTTCACAGTGGCTGCAATCAGAGCAATGGACATGCATTTGGTTATTAAGAACATAGAAAAATCTATGGATAGCACGAATACTCACAGCACCTCTCATAATCCAAACTAGAAAAATGTAGCAGTCACGAAGCAAGGAGCGTGGCAAGCCGCGGTTCACTTTCTCCTTTTCCTTTTCTTATTTAAGGGTTTCATTGCAATACAAATGTTAGGTTTTTATTACTCTCTCCTTTGTAGCTTTTGCTCATTTTTTCATCATCCAAATATAATACGATCTGTTGACCATCACATTGAAGGTCTCATCTGGAGTAATGGTACAAGTCAGAAGCATTGTCACATGGTTAGGGTGCAGGGAAATGATTCTGAAAACAGGAAATGACAGTGTTTGCAGGGGGGCAGCTGTCACTGTATCCAATAGGCTGTGGAGGCTCTGTGGGGCACAAGGGCCTAGCGATTATGGGCTAAAGGCAGAGAATTGCTGATCAATAAAAGGTCCAATATATTAGCTTAAGACACTCATGGAAGTTACTCCACTACAAGTCCGTGGAAACCTGTTCTGAACGCATTAAGTTTTAAACCTGGGACAAATGACTGAGGTGCCTGTTTAACACATCAAGGAAGACTTGGCTGTCAGGTTCTCCCAGCATCCCTCAATCCTTAGCTGTTTCAGGGCATGGCTGGCACCCTGCCTGTAACCCCAGCCTCAGGCCTCCATCTTTGGAGGCCCCTCCCCTGTGCCCCTCCAACCTTGACCCCTCCCCAAGAAGGGACAAGGTAGCCCGCCAAACCTTGACCCCTCCCCAGGAAAAGTCAAGACCACTCGCACAGGCTATTTAAACTGCTCCCCCCAAAATAAACACGTGGTTTTCCCTCTTACTCTCGGGTGGTCGCGTTGTCTCCATTCATCTTAGAGATGATCAAATCTACTTGATTATCGATACACTAGAACTTCCAGACACTGCAAACTTTCATGTTTCTCTGTCTCTTTAAGACATTCTAATGACTAATCATAATCTTAATTTGGCACCTACTAATTTAGTAGACCACCTTGTAAACAGAGGGAGTTTACGCTCAAATGCAGTATATCATTCGATCAATGCAATCATCCCATGGTTTCACAATTTTCTTAGTAATTTGTATTGGTCTCACTAAAATTGCTTTAAATTATAGATCCAGCAAGCTTATATTCTGAATGTGTCCTTTGAAATTCGAATAAGTATTCAATTCGTTGAAAAAAATTCAATAAATTGTTGATTTGCTTTATCTCCGTTTAAAACAAATGAGTACATTTTGTCTTAACTGCTCTCTGTTTGCCGGCTATAATCACGCTGAGTACACTGTCATTACTTCTTTCTGCTTCCCTGTGCTTTCTCTCTCACAGCCCCCCTCCTCCTGCCACTGGAATTCCGCCCCCATCTGTGACCCCACACAGATCTCAGTTCTCTCACACAATAGAATTCCAGATTCTATGCTGCTTTTCCTAGCAGCCTGGCTCTTCTAAGAATGCTGTGCTTTGTCTGTAAGTACCCGCTGCTAAGTCGAGAGCTGTGGGCTTCTCTGTCTGTTATCTCCTCGTTACCACAGAGAAATAAAGGCCTGGGCTGAGGACGGTACAGGCAAAAAAGGTCTATTTTAGCTCCAAGTCTTAGAAATTGCAGTCAATGATGGTTCTATGACTTTGGAGCATGTGATCAAAGCAAAATGGAGGAGGCATGGGGTACAGAGAACCTGTTCAATTCATGTAAGGAAAGGAAGGGAGAAAGGGAGGTAGGGAGGGAGAGAGGAAAGGAAGGGAGGAAGGGAGGGAAGGAGAGAGGAAGGCAAATAGATCCAAATTCTTTATGAAAACAGTCTGTGTCTTAACTTCCTTCTCCTTGGCAACACTTCTTGAAGGTTCCAGGACCTTCTAACATTGCTACAGCCTGAAGGCCAAGTCTAAACAGAAAGACCTTTGAGGGACTCATTCATCTTATAGCCTTCTGCCTCACACCCCAAGTGTTTAACTCTCCTTTCCATTATAGAATGTATTCAGTCCATCTCTAAGAGTTCAGCGGCTTCGGTTTTGTTGCTAAGTCAAGTCTGAACTCTCCTGTGACACCAGGCAAACTCTGTCCTGAACCAACATTCTGTAAAAACTAAAAAAGGTACAATACTGATCAGACATGATGATGCCACTGTTAGGAAAGATCCTAAGGCGAAATCCAATCACACCAGATTAAATCACATCCAGTGCCTGTGTTTAATAGACAGTGGTCCCAGGTGGCTGGGGGGCATGGCAGGGGAAAGAGAGAGCACACATGCAAAAAAAAATTACATGTTCTTCTTTCTGGTGCAAGCCTAAATAGCCTGGGTGAGTGGTCTTGACCTTTCCTGAGGAGGGGTCAGCGCTTAGCCGGCTGGGAGTTGGAGTCCAAGCCAGAGCAATTGGTAGGCCATGGGTTTCCAATCATCCCATACTTCTTGGATATAGGGGTATTAGAGAGCTGGGGTGATACCCCCACGTGGATAACCGAATCCGCAGAAAGCTTGAGAAAGCTTGGGAAAGAATAGAGTAAAGCTCTATTTTTCGGGTCTGGCAAGCAAGCACTCTCATCTAAGAGAGGCTTCCCTGACTCAGCTTCAGCTGCAAAACCCTGCAGCTCTTTTAAGAGGTCCGGCTACGAAACACTTAAATGCTGTTGATGAAAATTAACTGCATGCTTCTCGGTTTTCAGCCGTAGCAGGAAAAAAGCTGTGTCATTTTAAAATGCCAGCTTTCTGGGCCGTTCTGCCAGGGCAAACTCTCTTTCAAGCAGGCGGTACTGACTATGGAGCTTTTGAGTGTTGTTTAACACTGTTGCAGCTTGCTTGCTGGCAGGGACCTTGAACCGCCAAAGAGTTGTGGTACCTCTGCCATGAGGCTGGAAAGCTAGGGAATGGGCTGGATCTAGCCGCCAAAGTCACGGCTTTAGTCCTACTGATATTGTTTGGTAAAGTAAAGACTCATGTAGTCAGAAAGAGAGATATACAGTAAAAGAAAAATTCAAAGTCGAAGAAAATGTCTAAGTGGTTTACACTGTGTTGAAAATATATGCAGGCTAAAGGTTATAATTCTTTTTTTCTTTTTTCTTTTTTTTTTGGTTTTTCGAGACAGGGTTTCTCTGCAGCTTTTTTAGAGCCTGTCCTGGAACTAGCTCTTGTAGTAAAAAAAAAAAAAGAAGAAAAAGAAAAAGAAAAAAAGGAAGTAGTTTGTTGTGGTGGTACACACCTTTAATCCCAACACTTGGGAGGAAGAGGTAGATTGACCTCTGTGACTTCAAGGTGTGGCAGCACACACCTTTAATCCCAATGCCTGGGAGGCAGAGACAGACAGATCTCTGTGAGTTCTAGGTGTGGTAGCATACGTCTTTAATCCCAGCACTTGGGATGCAAAGGTAAGTGGATCTCTGAGAGTTCAAGGACAGCCTGGTCTGCAGAGTTATTCCAGGACAAAGATATACAGAGAACTTGTCAAAAAATAAAAAAAAAATAAAAGTAAAAATAAACGAAATAGAGGTTAAAATAAAGCCATACAAAGATGGAAAATACACAAAGAATCTTGATGCTGTATACTATTATGCTCTCTTTGAACTGTTTGAATGCTGAGGAAGGAGCAACAGCTGCTAAAAGATATTTGTTTACAAATGCTGCTAAACTATTCCAGAATAGATATTTTGAAAATACCTTGACTTTACAATTTGGATCTAAGGACATGATGCTTTGGAAAGGAGTTTCTTTTGTTTTTACAGAAAATGAGACCGTGTGGATTGCTTATATCCCAATATGGTATGATAGACCACGCCCTCCTGAAGGTTGCTGTGAACACCCTCAAAAAATTACTTTACGCAACTGATGACTGAGATGAACATGGCACACAGTTTACAACATAGAAGATCGGATTAACAGCGCCCCAATTCAGCAGGAAGCTGTTTGGAGAGAAAGAACTGCGCCCATATTCCCAAATATTGTTTATAAATGTTCTTTAACATTTAAAGGGGGAGATGATATAGATATAAATAAGTTGGATTGTTGTGAATCTTGGTTAATGATATTAAGGTCAATCTTGTTATATGTATTTCTGATCTTGATTAAGGTATTGTGATTGTGTAGTTCATTTTAAAAATGTAATGTATAATTAAGAAATATAGGTTGTTAATGGATAATAATCGATAATAGTAAAGTTTATAGTCATGTTAGTTAGTTTTTCTAGATATATAGAGATATATTTCAGTTAGATAGACATTCTTCATATCTTTCAAAGACTACAGAATATTCCACTTAAATGTCTTAATAACTTAGGACTTTTCATGACAATGAGACACATCTGCTCCTGGCAGCACAAGCTACTTCAAGAGGAAGATGGGCATCTAAGAGGCTACTTATGGAGTTTGATAGCCATTGGGCAAGAAACTGCTCTTGCTTGGACTCTTGCATAAACTGGACACAGAGAGGACTGCTGAACTTGCCTAAATGTGAGATGATTCTTTGGGGTTCCTGACTCATGAAAGAGTCTGCGAGACATTCTGCAGGACACAGCAGATACTGACTGAACTGCCTTTGAAATTTCCTGCTTCATGGAAATGTCTCTGGATACTATGGGCCTGAAGGCTGAAGTAGGATGCCCCAACAGTACAAAAGAACTTTGGGTGACTGTCCAGGCAGCGAGATGTCCTATCATTTCTAGAGTTTGGAAATTGCATATTTCTTATTTACTTAGGTAATATTGTGTCCTTCTGGAGTCTTTGATGGAGCTGAAGAAGAATAGTTATAGTTGTTTTCCTTTGGTATGATAAAAGATAAAGTAGATATAAATATTGTAACTGTAATTTTTGCATGATAACTGTTTTGTTATATGTAATTTTACTATGTTAAAGTTAAAGCCTTTCTTTTTTGTTTAAACAGAAAAAGGGGAAATGATGGAGGCTTCCCATTGGCTAATAAAGAAACTACCTGGCCCATTTGATTGGCCAGCCCTTAGGTGGGCGGAGTAGACAGAACAGGAAGAAGGAAGTGAGGTAGATGGCTCAATCAGATGCTACGCCTCTCCTAAGTTAGACAGACTGCCATGCCTCTGCTCAGGGAGAGAGATACGATGAAGCTCCAGCCGAAGATGGACGTATGCTAGAAACTAAACGGTAAGGCACCACTTCGTGGTGCTACACAGATTATTAGATATGGGTTAATCAAGATGTGAGTAAGAGGCTGAAAATAATGGGCCAGGCAGTATTTAAAAGAATACAGTTTCCGTGTAATTATTTCTTCGGGTGTAAAGCTAACCATGCGGAAGACAGGCAGGATGAAAAACAGGCCTGCCCGCAGCCCATCACTACAGTTCTTCTTTCTGGCGCAAGCCTAAATAGCCTGGGTGAGTGGTCTTGACCCTTCCTGAGGAGGGGTCAGCGCTTAGCCGGCTGGGAGTTGGAGTCCAAGCCAGAGCAATTGGTAGGCCATGGGTTTCCAATCATCCCATACTTCTTGGATCTAGGGGTATTAGAGGGCTGGGGTGATAACCCCAGCTTAATATTACAGGCACCAGTTCCAACAGGGAGGGACGGGATAGCAGCTGCGAGACTAAGCTAACAAAAGTCTTAAATTCAGATGAACAAATGCCTAATTCTATGCTCACTGTTGGCTTGGTAAATCCTGCCCTATGGCTCCCTGGCTGCAAAGCTCAGGTTATGTCTCAGGCTAGTTCTGCCTGCTTTCTACTTTCCTAGTAGTTGGTCCACATTTCTGACATTTTTGTCTTTTTTGAAATCTGTAATGTATTAATTAAAAATGCTACAGGATCCCTGGAGGCTGCAGCAGTAGAAACGTTGCAGGTCCTTGAGAGGTAGCAGCAGGCTATGTGGCGGCAAACAGGGGGTCCCGAGAGTAGCCAGTCCCAGGCAGGGAAAGCAAGGTGGCTACAGCAGGCCATGAAGAGAGACAGACAAATTGGCGTGCCTTGAGACCACGTCAGAGGTCTCCAAAGGCAGCTGTTCCTGGGCAGGGAGACACATGGCAGCAGGCAAGAGACAGAGACATGGATAGGCACACCATGCAGAGTGAGGCTGGATTTAGTGGGTTATGTAAGGGAAGGGAGAAGGAAAAGCAGAGATGCAGAGAGAGGAGAGAGAAACAGAAGGGGGAAGGGGAGAATGGAGAGAGGCAGAAGCTGCCTCTTCAGGGGAGAGACAGAAAAGAAGAAGAGACTCAGGCTGCAAGCAGGAAAAAAGATCTGCCTGCCTCAGCGGATGGGGCAGGGACCTGCAGCATTTCTGCCACTGCAGCCACCAGGGATCCGCAGCATTTTTAATTAATCATTACAAAATCACCATCATAACATTGGCTGCTGGGTCCCAGTTCCACTGTCAGGGGCTGTTTGCAAGGGCTCTGATCCCCCACAGCCACTTCCTTCTCCCCATCTCCCACTCCTGCCTCCCACCTCCCCTGGCCACCCAATCTTTCATTGAAATCTCCATAGAAGGATTTCTAAACACTATAAGGCTTATGCTCTATATGACTGCAAAATCAGTGCCACAGGGATGCTACCAGGGTCTGTCAGCCCTGTGAGCAATATATTCCTCAGCCTGCTCAGATCATGGCTGCTGCATCCTCAGCATTATGCTAGAGGGCGTTATTTAAAGGTAAAAACCAGAGAAATTACATTAGCTGGGTGTGTGCTGGCAGGTGATCCTATCTACAAAGGTTGGAACAGTTGGAACATTGTTATGAATTTCCTTTGGATGGTCTGTTCCTGGGTGGTGCCTGGGTAGTCTCAGTTTCTGGTCTTTATTGGAACCAGGATAAACTGCTGAGACTCAGGCTTCTATTGAGCATGTCATGGTTGGGTCCTACTTTGAAATTTTTGAGAAATCTCCAAATTGATGTCCACAGTTGCCCTGTTCATTTCTCCCCCACCCTCACTAGTGAGTAACGTGTTGTTCCTTTCTGTCCACATCCTCCATAGCGTTTGTTGTCAGCTCTGTTGATGATAGCCATGTGACTGGGACAAAGTGGCATCTCTAAGTAATTCTAATTTACATTTTCCTGATTTCTAGGGATATTTTGAAAATAGCTATTGACCATGTCTATTGATTTTGGGAAAACCATCTGTTCGGTTCCTTAGCCCATCTATTGACTGGTAGTTTTATCTCCTTACTATTTAATTTCCACAGTTCTTTGTAAATTCTGGGTATTAGTCCCTTGTCTGAAGGGTAGCTGAGGAAGATTTTCTCCCATCCTGTGGGCTGCCTGTGAACTCTGAATGTTTTCTTTATGTAGTTCCATCTATTGACATCCAAGGTCAGTTCTCGTGTCTTGTCTACTCCAATATCTTGAAGTATAGAACATGTGTTTTTTTCTAAAAAAATTTCAGTGTTTCAGATTTTAAATAAAGGTTTTTAATCCATCTTGAGTTGTTGGATATTGTGTAAGATAAAATATATAATTTCACTCTTCTGAGGTAGAAATACAGTTTTGCCAGCACCATTTTTTTGAATAAGCTTTTTACCAAGGTCAGCATTTCCTCCTCAGTCAGAAATTCACTGGGAATAACTTTGCTGATTGCAGGTCCTCCACTTCGTTCCATTGATCTGCCTGCCTGCTTTATGCCACTCTCAGGCTGTCTACCGCTGTAGCTCTATAGCGAAGGTGTGTTAGGGTGGTCTAATAATTGGCACCATTCCTACTCCCTAGGATTGATTTGGTTATTTTTTTTTTTGTGGTTCTCCTGTTTTTGTTTTTTCCCAAACCTATGAAATATGACATGGGAATTCTGATAAGCATTACATTAACTCTGTAAATTAATTTTAGTCACATAGACATTTCAACAGTATTAATGCTGCCTATCTAGGAATATGAAATATTTCTCCATAATTTGGTATTTTCCATGATTTCCTTCCTTTTTTCAATATCTTAGAGTTTTTGTTGTAGAGGTCTTTTACTTCTTACAGTTAGATGCATTTCTAAGTGTCTAATTTGGGGTGAATTATTTTGAAAGGCAGCTCTGTGTTAAGCCTGATCACAGAATCTCCCCCACAATCAACTAGGAGACTGAGTCCTGTATGTGAAAGCAAAGACCCTTTATTTTTACAAAAGTTTGCAAACTCGGACTCTCTGTGTGTCCAATGTATTGGAGTGATCAGAGAGCCCCAAGCTCAGTTGGGTTTGGTTTTTATAACAGCAAAGGTAGGGGTTAAAGATTTCTAAGGTTCAGGACTGCTTATTGGCTGACATTTGTCTAGGGGTTTCCTGGTAAAAAAGTGATAGGTGTGTCCCGGCAGAAGATTCTGTCTATGAGGGTTGGAATATTAGGAATTTCCTTTGGATAGTCTGTTCATGGGTGGTGTCAGCTTATGGTTTTTCCTAGAACTCAGTACTGCCTGGCTATGGCAGTTGTGTGGCCTGGGCCTCATGTGGCTAGGCTACCCTGGGCCCCACATTCCCCTTTTTTCACAAGAATTGATGAGAGGACCCAATCATGAGTCCTGCTAGCCTAGGGGGTCAAAGCGGTGGTATTGAGACCTCAATATCATTAGCTTACAGAATTCATTTTTTAGGTCATCTATTTGCATTTTCATCTGTTACCATCTTTAAAGCCCTGTAGTTTTGATCTTTGAGTACAGCCAGATTATAATCCTGAATGATTTATATAGAAATAATGGTTTTTAAAGGCCATTTACTACCTCCTTGGTTCTGCATAAAGGTCAAGTGTCTTGTCTTATTGCAGAGTTATTTTAGTTAATAAATCTATCAATTGACAATTCTGGGCCTATTTTTTTGGTATGTCTATGGGCATTATAGGTAGCAATTTTGTCCCATACCAGGGAGTTCTTCCTTGTCTCAGCATTTCAACCTATTTTGGCCAGGAAACATGGGATGTGTTCTTTCCTGTAACTACTTCGAGCTGACATTGGGGCATTGTTATCTGGGCCCAAGAAGGTAGAAAGGCAAAGCTAGCCAAAGGTTTAAGGAGGGAATTTAGACAATGAAGCACTGATCAGAAGCATCTGGTTCTCAGAGTATGTTGAAGAGACAGGGAGCATTCTTATCAGCTGGACTGGTCCACAGCAACATTCAGCAAGGACAGGGCTCGCGATTATTTGGAGCAAGTTGTAGTCAGCAACTGATGCTTTGATGTGTCTGCCAGCCAAGTGAAAACCTATTGAGACAAGTTTAAACTAGGAACAGAAGTTAAAATTTATGTACTTAAAGGAAAATATTACATTTGAAACTTTTAGGCCTATATTGAAATCCATATTGTAGAAAAAAGGCAGATAATGGACATCTGTAAAACAGCAGAAATAGTCTCATGTCTTTGAGTTCTAGCTAAACTCCAGAGTTTGGTTAGAAGCATGTATATTTTTCTTCTGTCCAGACAGTCATGTATGGATTGGACACAGATGTCTTTGGTTTGAGGAGAAACACCTTAAAGTATATACCCAGATGATGCCCAAAATAAATAACCCAAAAAGTAAGCAGTCATTGCTCTATCAGCTTCTCAGAACTATACCATAGAAGGGGAAAGAAATTAGAAACACTTTTTACATCTTAATTATTTTTTTCTTTTCTTTCTATTTTTTCTTGTTTTTATTTTATTTTTTAAATTTATTTATTATTAAAAAATTTCTGCCTCCTCCCTGCCTCCCATATCCCTCCTCCTTTCCCCACTCTCGTCCCCCTCCCTCTCCAGTCCGAATAGCATTATTCTAACCTGTATTTACATCTTAAATTATTTTTTAAACTCTTAAAGCTTATGTGTTTTTATATTCTTAGACCTTTATATATTTTAAAACAAATTTTTTTATCAAGAGACCTAATAGCTTTAAAAAAAGCAAGGCTTGATATATACACATATATACACACATATATATACATATATATACATATATATGTGTATATATATGTATATATGTGTATATTTATATATCAAGCCTTGCTTTTATATATATATATATATACACCTTTTATACATATATGTGTATATATATATATAGAGAGAGAGGGAGAGAGAGAGAGAGAGAGAGAGAGAGAGAGAGAGAGAGAGAGAGACAGCTATCAAGCTGGGCATAGCCTTGTAGAAGGATTTGGATGCCTGTTGCTGCTAAGCTAAGCTAACAAAATTATAGCTAGCCTAGCCATCAATACTTTCAGAGATCTCAGAAGGATAAATAAATTATACCTGAGTATAGACCAAGCAGCTTCCGAATCTATTAGAAATGACAGGAACCAGAGTCCATATACAGATAGCCATACCCAGGTCTCCATAGCATTGGAAGCAGAAGTATCTTAGCCAGGCTCTTAAGGTGATTTTTTTTCCCTGTGGGAAGAGGGGTGTGGAAAAGGCTGACCTTATTTTGTCTAGGAAAAAGTGGGGCAATCGATTGATTCTCCAGTGTCTTGCTGTTTGTCCACAGTCTGGACCAGGTCCTGGCAGCAGGTGTTGCACTGGGGCATCTTGCCCAGTGGTCAGCTTTGACATAATCCAGGTGGAAACATCATGGTGTCCCATAATCTTCTTTGGAGACCTTGGGCCACTTCTAGGATCTGGGAGTATCTGTCTAATATAATAAGCTTTTAAATCACCATTTTGAATGCCATATTCTGCAGATCTCTGAAGTTTGTGGGCAGCCTACGTATATCTGATTAGACAAACTTTGTTTATAGTTTCTTGTTTTAAGTCTGATTTTGAAAACATATACAGGAGACTAATTATATCAGCACTTTAAGAATGACTGGCTAACTTGTATTTCCTAACAGTCTATAATAAGTTAGCAGCTTTTATAAGACTAGAACTTTACATTCTGTCAGGTTTAGCCTTAAAAAAAATATAATGTTTCTGAATTGAAGCTAATAAAGAAACTAAATTAGTCATTCTGAGGGTAAGAACAGGACAGGTTTGTATCCAGTTGTTAATGCTGTCTCCTGGGAAGGCAAGAAAAGGTGGCAAGGAAAAGGTTCCAGGGCTAAATGGGAACAGAAGGGAGCCTAGGGGCTAGCATAGCCCTTGACAAATTTTAAGGCACCACAGCTGGGTGTTAATGGAAGGGCCACAGATTCTTTTTGCCAGAGATAAGGAGGGCTACACCTTTTTAAGGGAGTAAGACATTTTTTTCAAGCCCCCTGAGGGAATGAGAGCTTTATCTGAATGCCTGACCTTGGGAAAAGGACTGTGTAGTTTTATTCTTAGAAAAAATTTTTTAACTGAAATTTTTCTTAGTATAGTTTTCCATGTTGTGGTGATTCTCCACATTACATATTTTTTTTCTTTTGTTATATTGCAACTGCAGTTTTGCCAATATTATGAATCTCAATTTAAACATCTGACATGCAGGTGGTCCTAGGTTACCCCTCTACAACCCCCAAAGGATTGGGACCCATAGGCTCGGATGCTGTTCCAAGCCTTCTGTCAAACTGCTTGGATTGTTGTTTTCTGCATCACAAGAAATGAACATCCAGTTTCTGGTTAGCTTTTGGAGGTCATGGCTGTGACCCTAACTTTTAGCTTTTTACTTTATGTCCAAACATTAGCAATATAAAACATTTTATGAGCACAAATATACCATAGCCTTATAAATTTAAATATTTTACAAACTGTTCTTAAAAAATTAAAATCTCTTAAATGTCTTCCTGCAATATAAAAAATAAAGTACTTCTTTGGCCCCACCTTCGTCAGCATATACAAAACCTGTCTTTTAGATATCAGCCTGCTCTATTTCACTGTAGCTAGTGCTTCTGGTGACTATCACCTGGCACTGGTATTTCTAAAACTGTTAAGGTCCATCCTTGTAACTGGACATTCTTTGGGACTCTAGTCCTGCCATACATTTGCAAACCTTGGCTGTTCCCTTTCTTCCCTTTATGTCTTTATAATCATTTCCACCTGGGTGAGTCTTAAATTAACAGAGTTTAGCTGGCAGAGCAATGTACATTTTTGAGTATAAAAGCATTGAGGTCTAGCTTTATAATACTTTAAATCCTATATAATTTTGAGCCTTATTTTCAGAATGGGGCATAAGTCATCATATAAAAATATATCCCAAACCAAACTATCTTGGAGATCTGTTGTTGCCTCCTAGTTAGGCCTGTTCTTTTACTAAATGCTATAAAGTCCCAGGTGGCAGCTGTAGGCACACAGCAGACTCTGTGAGCAGCTAGTCCTAAGGCAGAGACTGCTGCCAGTCCCAGAGCAGGTCGCCGGCGCTCTAGGCGGAGCTGGCGGGTGTGGACGTGCAGTGGGTAAAAGGCACATAGACACAGTAGGCAGACATAAAAGTAGACATTTTTTACTTAGAGGGGAGAGGAGAAAGGGGAGAGGGGAGAAGCAAAGCTGCCTCTTCAGAGAGGAAGATGGAAAAGAGAGTGAGCTCAGGACAGAAGCTGAATGGGGAGGGAGTGGGAATGGCTTGTCTCTTAAAGGGACAAGGGACCAAAACCATAACAAGGCCCATTAATCAAGATGGTGATGAAATCATGTGGCATCCATTTTTTTTAGCTTTAGAAAAATGACAGTTTAAAATTCAAAATGGAATCATGCTTTATGGTTTCTTTAAAATTAACTATGCATAGATTTTCAATTACCAATTTCTAGTGTTACTAATTAACTTTTTAACTAGTTTTATTTCAGTTTTAACAGATTTTTAAAACCATATCCAACAAAATAAATTTATAAATCTGAGGATACAGAATCTTCACATAAGCCAAGTCCAAATTTTTTTCACTGTTATGTTTTGTGTTTTCTCCTTGTCATTGTGTCAGGGGCTCAGACTGACAGAGTGACAGAGGAAACTTTTAAATAAGCATAGGTCTAGTGAAGGAAGAGCCATAATCCAACTCTAGGTCTAGATTTTCAATAAAGAACAGCATAAAGCAGTTTTAATGATATTTATATTAAAAAGTCATCTGAATTTCTGCTAACCCAAATGCAGTAACCAGAGCTAGAGGAAAATTCTGAGGTCAGGCCCATAAATGTGGCCACAGCAGTGATGGGTGGCAGAAACAGCAAAAATATCCAAACCATTTCTGTCTCAGCTCCATGCTGAGTTATACAAACTTTTCAACAAAACAAGCATACATAATTTTCTTGAGACTGAGACAAAACTTTCCAATAAAACAATATTTTTAAACCAGAATTAACCTTATATGGTCAATTAACTTTAAAAATCTGTACCACCATGATGCATCTGATTGCTTTAAATGATATTTATAACCCATGGTATCTGAATGTCCAAAGCAACTCCAGTAGAACTATAACAGGCCCTGGCTAAATATCACATCATGTCTACCAGAGCTTAGCAACCATGGAGCCAAACTGCAGCCATGTTTGGACAGAACTTGAGGTGGGCAACCCCCAGTGAAGGCTGCAGGAGCCCCACCCTCCAGCATGGAAAGGGGGCGGTGTACATCATGGAGTCAAAAAGTTTTCCAGCCATAGCAATTGACCCCAGATTCTCTGTTTAGCATTTGAAATCCTATTGGACACACCTGTCCCTTGCAAGCTGCGGCTAGC
This sequence comes from Arvicola amphibius, assembly GCF_903992535.2. NCBI lineage: Eukaryota > Metazoa > Chordata > Mammalia > Rodentia > Cricetidae > Arvicola > Arvicola amphibius. The sequence continues at coordinate 109,485,968 of NC_052050.1, forward strand.
AGTGTTGCCACATTGTCACAAGGCCATATAACCCAGCCATCCCATCCATACAAATGTGCTACCCTACAGCCTCAAGCTTGTACGACAAACTTGCCTGTGTTGCCCCCACACTACAGGCCAAGACTGCCTCCTTTTAATGAAATGTTTAAGGTGAGTAGAGGTTGTTCATCCCTTTTACAAAAGTATACCTCTATGCTTATGACCTTATCTCTAAAGTCCTATAGGTGATCCAGTGTCAAAGTCAAGGAAATTGTGCTTTAAGTCTGTCCCATTACCTCAGTCTCGCAAGTCAGAAAGAGAACACACAAAGACAAAGATGAAACAGTACACAGAACAAGTCAGAGTACTCTGGATGCCTGGAGGCAGAACTGAAACTGATGTGCTGGGAGCAACCTGCACATCCATCCATAGAACTGAAACTGAGACCCTGGAGCATCCCACACATCAGTTTACAGAAAGCAGAGAGAGCCACGCTCATACGGAAGGTGCCTGGGGACACTCCCCAGGCATTCCACCTGTGATATGTCCACGTGTAGACTGTCTATAGGCTCTCACAGATTCTGGGCCCACTTACAGAAAGATATTGAAAACAGAAAGACACAAAATGAAACATACACACAGAAAATACAGAAAACTTACTGTAGGACAGCTGAAGGCTTTGAGTCCTATATGTAAAGGCAAAAAGCCTTCATTCTTATACAAGTTTGCAAACTCGGACTCTCCATGTATCCAACGTATTGGAGTGACTGGAGAGCCCAGAGCTCAGTTGGGGTTGGGTTTTTATAGTAGCAAAGGTGGGGGTGAGGGACTTCTAAGGTTCAGGATTCCTGATGGGCTGACATTTGTCTAAGGATGTCCAGGTAAAAAGTGTTGGGTGTGTCCTCGCAGGTGATCTTATCTACAATAGTTGGAATGCTAGGAATTTCCTTTGGATGGTTTGTTCCTGGGTGGTACCAGCTTATGGTTTGTCCTGCTGTGGCAGTTGTGTGGTCTGGGCTCCACACTATGCTCATCAGTATACTAACAATGCAATAATGGAGTGAGTTATTCTGAATGGAATATTTATTCTCATTTCTTTTTTGGATAGTTGTAGTGAGGGGCTGCAGGCAGGCCTGCTTTTCGTCCAGCCTGGATCCCACACAGCTAGCTTTATACCCAAAATAATTACACGGAAACTGTATTCATTTAAACACTGCCTGGCTCATTAGTTTCAGCCTCTTACTCACATCTTGACTAACCCATATCTAATAATCTGTGTAACACCACGAGTGGTGTATTACCGGGAAAGATTCAGCATGTTTGACCTGGTGGCTGGCTCCATCACATCTGACCCAGAGAGGAGAGGCATGACGATTGCCTGAGGCATCTGACTAACTTCCCTCCTTCCCAGCATTCTGTTCTGTCTGCTCCACCTATCTAAATCCTGCCATATCAAAAAGCCAAGGCAGTTTCTTTATTAACCAATGAGAGTCCGCCATTAGATAGTTGACATTTTTTATAGTTGACAGGATTTTTCTGTGTAGTGTTGGCTGTCCTTTATATTACCATGTATGAGAACGGACCACAAGATATACAATGAAACTCACTTAAAGAGCTTTATTAATAAAGAGAAGGAAAAAGGAAAGAAGAGGGGTGCACAGGCCTGTCTGAAAGCAACGTGGTGAGAGAGAGAGTGGAGTGGGCATTTCTGCTTTTTAAAGGCAGTTTAGTGCATTTGCATAGGGCCTTACTAATCGCCACACATAGATTATGTGGCCATGCTGTTCACAGATTGCAAAGGGCATAAGACCCTAGGGTGACTAGGAAATTTTGCCTGAATGCTAATGGTGCAAGTGTGGCCATGGGACCTGGAAATGCTATTGGCTGGTGTGACTAAGTGTTCTGCCTGAATGCTAAGAGCAGTGGGACCCCAGATGTGATGGAAATGACATCGGTCCTGGAAGTTGCGCTGTAGAAGAATGTTAATATAAATGTAGGCTGCTATTTTTATGTTGATTTTGTATCCTGCTACTATACTGTTAGAGTTAATTAGGCCCCAGAATTACTAGTGGGCTGATCTTTTAAGTAAAGGATCACTCCATTTGCAAATAGGGATAGTAAGATGTCTTCTCTTCTGATTGCTATCTCTTTTGCCTTCCCCTTGTCTAATTTCTGTAGCTAAGACTTCAGGCATTGCATCAAATAAGAAAGCATGGAGTGGAAATCCTTGTCTCATTGCTAATTTTAGAGGAAATTCTGTTTGTCTTCCCTTAATATAATGTAGGCTATAGGTTTGCTGTATATAGTTCCTAGATTTTGGAAGTATGTTCCATCTAGTCTTAAAGTCTAAAAGCTTCCAGTGTCTGCCAGAAGATCTAGGGAGCTCACAGAAGGCTGGGGATCGTTCTGTCATACATAGCCTCAGGAATGTCTAAGACAGACATTTTACCATTTTCCTTTAGCACTGAATGAACGTAGCCACACAGTTTGACAGGGTTCCCATTGCGACTGACATGTATTTGAACCCAAAAGTTCCCTAACTAAAACCTGTGATTTTTCCCTCTTTTTCTTATCCCCATTTTATTGAAATAAAATTAAATTCAATGAAATTCAGCCTTCCAATGTCTTCATTGCTATGAGTTTTGTCAAGTACATAACCACTACTATAACTAAGAGATAGCACTCCCATTTCTACCAATGTTTTCCCTTTGTCCTTTGTAATAGCCTTTAGGTCCAGTCCCCAAACGTTATTGATCTTTTAAGTAACTCAAGTGCTCTCTTCTTTTCAGAATACAAATTGAATGAATCTATGCACTGTGTGATTTTGTTTATAGTTGCTTTTATCTACCTTGTTTTTAAAAATTATTTATTCTTTGGTATTTCACCTGAATATGTAATGCATTTTCATCAAAAATGATTGAAAATCACACCAATGCAGTTAGCCTCCATTTGATCATATCTTTTGTATTTATCCTACACTATTATTTTATTTTCATGACAATCATTAGCTATCACCTGAAGCCGAATACTTGTAGACATGCTTTTTCAACTACAATTTTATTTCAGAAATCCAATTGTCTCTTGTATGGTCAGAATTATAGAATGCCATACAAAGTGGGCTCTCAGCCAATAGAGCACCTTTCTCTCTTGGGTTATAACAAATAATCACCTCTTAATCTAAAAGTCTACTGTGTTTTAAAGGCACTCAATTTAGCAATGGCTTTTGTTAGGAAAGGGGTCTTTCAAATACGATGTTATTTTTTTTGAAATAGTTGGTAAAGCACTTCCTTTACCTTTTACTATGTAAGACTTACACTTATTAAAGGTACAATAAATTTAATAATTCTTATTATCTAGAAAAATAGTTTTTGTCGTCTTTTTCCTTCATGGTTTATTTTTTTTTTTATTTAAAAATTTCCATCTCCTCCCCTCCTCCTCCTGCTTCCCTTCCCTCCCCTCCATCCATACCCCACCTCCCTCCCTCTCCAGGCCAAGGAGCCATCAGGGTTCCCTACTCTATGTTAAGTCCAAGGTCCTCCCAACTCCCCCCAGGTCCAGGAAGGTGATCAACCAAGCTGACAAGGCTCCCACAGAGCCAGTCCATGCAGAAGAATCAAAGCCCAGCACCATTGTCCTTGGCTTATCAGTCAGCCTCCACTTTCGGCCACATTCAGAGAGTCCAGTTTGGTCGCATGTTCCATCAGTCCCATTCCAACTGGAGTTGGTGATCTCCCATTACTTCTGTCCCACCGTCTCCATGGGTGAACGCACCCCTCACGGTCCTGACTTTCTTTCTCATGTTCTCCCTCCTTCTGCTCCTCATCAGGACCTTAGGAGCTAAGTCCGATGCTCCAATGTGGGGCTCAGTCATTTTCTTCATCCATCGCCAGGTGGAGGTTCTATGGTGACATGCAAGAAATTCATCAGTATGGTTATAGGATCTGGCCTTTTCGGTCTCCCTCTCCAAAGCTGCCCAAGGAACTAGCTGGGGGCGTCTACCTGGAAACCCGGGAACCCCTCTAGAGGCAAGTCTCTTGACAACTATCAGATGGCTCCCTTAATTAAGATATATGCTTCCCTGCTCCCATATCCACCCTTCCTGTATCCCAAGCATCCCATTCCCCCAGTTCTCCCCATTCTCCCCTTCACACATTTCTCTCCCCATCGCCCCTTGGCCCCGTCTCACCCCACCCCCAAGTTCCCAATTGTTGCCTGGCAATCTTGTCTACTTCCAATATCCAGGAGGATAACTATATGTTTTTCTTTGGGTTCACCTTCTTATTATCTTCTCTAGGATCACGAATTACAGGCTCAATGTCCTTTAATTATGGCTAGAAACCAAATATGAGTGAGTACATCCCATGTTCATCTTTTTGGGTCTGGGTTACCTCACTCAGAATAGTGTTTTCTATTTCCATCCATTTGCATGCAAAATTCAAGATGTCATTGTTTTTTACCGCTGAGTAGTATTCTAACATGTATATATTACACAGTTTCTTCATCCATTCTTCCACTGAAGGGCATCTAAGTTGTTTCCAGGATCTGGCTATTACAAATAATGCTGCTATAAACATAGTTGAACAAATGCTTTTGTAGTATGATTGGGCATCTCTTGGGTAAATTACCAAGAGAGGAATTGCTGGGTCCTGGGTAGGTTGATCCCAAATTTTCTGAGAAACCACCACACTGCTTTCCAAAGCAGTTGCACAAGTTTGCATTCCCACCAGCAATGTATGAGTGTACCTCTTACCACACAACCTCTCCAGCAAAGGCTATCATTGGTGTTTTTGATTTTAGCCAATCTGACAGGTGTAAGATGGTATCTCAAAGTTGTTTTGATTTGCATTTCCCTGATTGCTAAGGAGGTTGAGCATGCCCTTAAGTGTCTTTTGGCCATTTGAACTTCTTCTGTTGAGAATTCTCTGTTCAGTTCAGAGGCCCATTTTTTAAATGGGTTAATTAGCATTTGAAAGTCTAGTCTCTTGAGTTCCTTATATATTTTGGAGATCAGACCTTTGTCAGTTGCGGGTTTGGTGAAGATCTTTTCCCAGTCAGTAGGCTGCCTTTGTGTTTTAGTGACAGTGTCCTTTGCTTTACAGAAGCTGCTCAGCTTCAGGAGGTCCCATTTATTCAATGTTGCCCTTAATGTCTGTGCTGCGGAGGTTATACGTAGGAAACAGTCTCCTGTGCCCATATGTTGTAGAGTACTTCCCACTTTCTCCTCTATCAGGCTCAGTGTATTCAGATTAATATTGAGATCTTTAATCCATTTGGACTTGAGTTTTGTGCATGGTGATAGATATGGATCTACTCTCATTCTTCTACAGGTTGACATCCAGTTATGCCAACACCATTTGTTGAAGATGCCCTCTTTCTTCCATTGTGTGCTTTTGGCTCCTTTATCAAAAATCAGGTGTTCATAGGTTTGTGGGTTAAGATCTGGGTCTTCTATTTGATTCCATTTGTCGACTTCTCTGTTTTTATGTCAATACCAAGCTGTTTTCAATACTGTAGCTCTGTAAAAGACTTTGAAATCAGGGATGTTAATGCCTCCAGAAGTACCTTTATTGTATAGGATTGTTTTGGCTATCCTGGGTTTCTTGTTTTTCCATATAAAGTTCATTATTGTCCTCTCAAGATCTGTGAAGAATTTTGTTGGGATTTTGATAGGGATTGCATTGAATCTATAGATTGACTTTGGTAGAATTGCCATTTTTACTATGCTGATCCTCTCAATCCAAGAGCAAGGGAGATCCTTCCATTTTCTGGTATCCTCTTCAATTTCTTTCTTCAAAGTCTTAAAGTTCTTGTCAAATAGATCTTTCACTTCCTTGGTAAGAGTTACCCTACAATATTTTATGCTATTTGTGGCTGTTGTGAAAGGTGATACTTCTCTGATTTCCCTCTCTGCTTCCTTATCCTTTGTGTAAAGGAGGGCAACTGATTTTTTTTGGAGTTGATCTTTTATCCTGCCATGTTACTAAAGGAGTTTATTAGCTATAGGAGTTCTTTGGTGGAGTTTTTGGGGTCACTTATGTACACTATCATATCATCTGCAAATAACAAAAGTTTAACTTCTTCCTTTCCAATTCGAATCCCTTGATCACCTTATGTTGTCTTATTGCTATTGCTAGAATTTCAAGCACTATATTGAAGAGATAAGGAGAGAGTGGACAGCCTTGTCGTGTTCCTGAATTTAGTGGGATGGCTTTGAGTTTCTCTCCATTTAATTTGATGTTAGCTGTCAGCTTGCTGTAAATAGCCTTTATTATACTTAGGAATGACCCTTGTATCCCTAATCTCTCCAAGACCTTTATCATAAAGGGGTGTTGAATTTTGCCAAATGCTTTTTCTGCATCTAATGAGATGATCATATGGTTTTATTCCTTCAGTTTATTTATATGATGGATTACATTGATAGATTTTTGTATGTTGAACCAGCCCTGCATCTCTGGGATGAAGCCTACTTGATCATAGTGTATAATTTTTCTAATGTGTTCTTGGATTTGGTTTGCCAGCATTTTATTGAGAATTTTTGCGTCAATGTTCATGAGTGAAATTGGCCTGTAATTCTCTTTCTTGGTTGAGTCTTTGTGTGGTTTAGTTATCAGGGTAAATGTAGCATCATAAAAGGAATTTGGCAGTGACTCTTGTGTTTCTATATTATAAAATACCTTAAGGAGTATAGGTATTACGTCTTCTTGAAAGTTCTGGTAGAATTCCGCATTGAAACCATCTGGTCCTGGGCTCTTTTTGGTAGGGAGGTTTTTGATAACAGTTTCTAATTCTTCACAACTAACAGGACTATTTAGAGCATTTACCTGGTCCTGGTTTAACTTTGGTATATGGTACTTATCTAAAGAAATGTCCATTTCTTTTACATTTTCCAATTTTGTGGCATACAGGCTTTTGTAGTAAGATCTAATGATTCTCTGAATTTCCTCTGTGTCTGTGGTTATGTCCTTCTTTTCATTTCTGATCTTATTAATTTGCGTGTTCTCTCTCTGCTGTTTGATTAGTTTGGATAGTGGTTTGTCAATCTTGTTGATTTTCTCCAAGAACCAGCTTTTTGTTTCATTGATTCTTTGGATTGTTTTCTGTATTTCTATTTTGTTGATTTCATCCCTCAGTTTGATTATTTCCAGTCTTCTACTCCTCCTAGGTGAGTCTAGTTCTTTTTTTTCCAGAGCTTTCAGGTGTGCTGTTAAGTCACCAATGAGTGCTTTCTCTGTTTTCTTTAAGTGGGCACTTAGTGCTATGAACTTTCCTCTTAGCACTGCTTTCATTGTGTTCCATAAGTTTGAGTATGTTGTGTCTTTGTTTTCATTAAATTCAAGAAAGACTTTAATTTCTTTCTTTATTTCTTCCTTGACCCAGGTGTGGTTCAGTAGTTGACTGTTCAGTTTCCATGAGTTTATGGGCTTTCTGAGGGTAGCATTGTTGTTGAATTCTAATTTTAATCCATGGTGATCCAATAAGACACAGGTGGTTACTAATTTTTTTGTACTGTGGAAGTTTGCTTTGTTACCGAGTATATGGTCAATTTTCTAAAAGGTTCCATGAGCCACAGAGAAGAAGGTATATTCTTTCCTATTTGGGTGGAATGTTCTATAGATGTCTGTTAAGTCCATTTGGTTCATTACCTCCATTAAGTCTTTCAATTCTCTGTCAGGTTTCTGTCTGATTTACCTGTCCATTGGTGAGAGAGGAATGTTGAAGTCTCCTACTATTAGTGTGTGTGGTTTGATGGCTGCCTTGAGTTCTAGAAGTGTTTCTTTTACATAAGTGGGTGCTTTTATATTAGGGGCAGGATTGAGACTTCATTCTGAAGAATTGTTCCTGTAATGAGTATAAAGTGTCCCTTTCCATCTCTTCTGATTGATTTTAGTTTGAAGTCAACTTTGTTAGAAATTAGTATGGCCACACCAGCTTGTTTCTTAGGTCTGTTTGCTTGATAAACCTTTTCCCAACCCTTTACTCTGAGTAGGTTTCTGTCTTTGTGGTTGAGTTGTGTTTCTTGTAAACAGCAGAATGTTGGATCCTGTTTTTGTATCCAATCTCTTAGCCTGTGCCTTTTTATAGGTGAATTGAGTCCATTGATTCAAGTGATATTAATGACCAGTGATTGTTAACTCCAGTTGTCATTTTTTATTTGGTAGTAGAGATTGTGTGTTTCCTTTCTTTGAGATGTGCTGGTGAAGGGTTGCTAGATGTCCGAGTTATTTTGGGCAATGCTGGACTCCTTTGTTTGTGACTTTCCTTCTATTACTTTCTGTAAGGCTGGATTTGTGGCTACGTATTGATTAAATTTGTTTTTATCTTGGAATATTTTGTTTTCTCCATTTATAGTGAACGAAAGCTTTGCTGGGTGTAGTAATCTGGCCTTGCATCCATGTTCTCTTAGTGTCTGTAGCACATCTATCCAAGACCTTCTGACTTTCATGGTTTCAAGTGAGAAGTCAGGTGTAATTCTGATAGGTTTTCCTTTGTATGTTACTTGACCTTTTTCCTTTGCAGCTCTTAATATCTGTTCTTTATTCTGTATGTTTTGTATTTTGATTATTATATGGCATGGGGATGCTTTCTTTTCATCCAGTCTATTTGGTGTTCTGTAGGCTTCTTGTAGCTTCATAGGAATATGAAATTTTCTTCTATAATTTGGGAAAAATTGTCTTCTATAATTTTGTTTAATATATTTTCTGGGCCTTTGAGTTGTAATTCTTCTCCTTCTTCTACCCCAATTATTCTTAGGTTTGGTCTTTTCATCATGTCCCAGAATTTCTGGATGTTTTGTGTTAAGAATTTGTTGGATTTGTTTTGTTCTTTAATCTGTGAGTTTATTTCCTCCACAGTATCTTCAGAGTCTGAGATTCTTTCTTCCATCTCTTGTATTTGGTTGGAAATACTTGTCTCCGAAGTTTCTGTTCGTTTATTCAGAATTTCCATTTCCAGTCTTCCCTCGGATTATGTTTTCCTCATTACCTCCATTTCATTTTTCAGGTCTTGTACTGTTTCCCTTACCTGTTTGATTGCTTTTTCTTGTTTTTCTTGTTTGTCTTGGGTATCTTTGAGAGATTTATTTATTTCATCTACTTTTTTGTTTGTCATCTCCATTTCTTTCTTTCTTTTTTTTTTTTAGTTTTTTCGAGACAGGGTTTCTCTGCAGTTTTAGAGCCTGTCCTGGAGCTAGCCCTTGTAGACCAGGCTGGTCTCGAACTCACAGAGATCTGCCTGCCTCTGCCTCCCGAGTGCTGGGTTTAAAGGTGTGCGCCACCACCACCCGGCTCTCCATTTCTTTATGGCAGTTTTTTACTTCCTGTTTAAGGTCCTCTGTTATTTTCATAAAGTACTGTTTAAGGTCGATTTCTTCTATTTCTTCTGGAGTACGGTGTTCAATTCTTGTTGTTTCGGGATGACTGGATTCTGGTGATGTCATGTTGCCTTTCAAGTTGTTGGAGGAGTTCTTGCATTGGCGCCTGCCCATCTCTTCCTTCAAATGGAGCTAGGAGAGTCTTGGTGACTCTTTCCAATCCTTGCTCTGACTGAATCTGGGTGGATCTCCTCAGTGCCAGGGCAGGAGCTATTCCTTGCTGCACAATGTGAAGGAGCCCGCACTCCCTTGCTGGGCTCCTCAGACCTTCCTGGAGGGCAGCCTCTCCCCCTTTTGGTTAGGTGGCCTTGGTACAGGGTCAGGACACTTGAATACACTAGGGAAAGCCATCCAGATGGGCCTCCACAGCACTGAATCAGGGATTCCTGGTAGCTGAGGGACGCCTCTCAGATGTGTCTTCTGGTTTTAAGATCTGGTGTCTTTGCTTCCAGATGAGTCTTCTGGTGCTAGTGTCTGGTGTCTTTGCTCCCAGATGTATCTTCTGGTCCTCCTAGATGTGTCTTCTGGTCCTCCAAGATGTGTCTTCTGGTCTTAATATCCAGTGTCTTTGCTGGCCATGGAGTTCCGGAGAGGGCCTACCTTGTAGCAGGCAGGCTAATGAAACAAAGAAGCTCCTGCCCACCAGTTGCACTCCCTATGCAGTCCCAGCGCCCTGATCGGGCTGAGCTGGAGATGTTATGAACCCAAAGAGGGGAGGAAGAAGGGACGCTTTTTCTGGGTGCAAGCTGCGCAGGGTCAGAAGATGGAGGCAGTAGCCAGTGAGACTAGCCCTAGCCAGAACACTAGAAAGTCAAGATGTTATTTTTATAAGCATGGCCTTGTGTTTTCTCAGAAAGCACATGAGGTACTCAGGTAAATTTATGCGTGTTTTTATTTTAATAAGGCGCTCAAGGCAATGCTATGAATGGATGTATTCATTGAAATTTTCTTGATCTTGAACTTGCAAGTTGTATTTCTATACATTTATATATTTATTTTAACTGTAGTTTTAGTCTTCCAGTTATATTTACATTTATCAGTGAAAATATTAGTGTGTTATTTTTTTACTTGAAAATTTTTGAAGGTTGGTTAGGCTTAGAAATTAAAAATGCCAGATTTATATAAATAACTGCCTTCCCCAATCTCATAACCATTGTTATCAATGATGAAGAACAAACAGAGTAATCCTCCGTAAGCACTGACCAAGGCTCTCGGCGTCTCTTGAGTTTATCTTTTCCTATGCGACAACATCTTTCCACATTATAAACACTTCTTAAGGCTTGGCAAGGTGTCTATTTGACTCTAACTTACGGCTATTTTGAAAGCAGTATGGCAGTGAATATGCAAACATTCCCAGTGTTTTTGCAATGTATTTTACTTAGATAAAAAAATTATCATTCCCCAATGCATTTAATTACTTTACTTCTCTCCTTTGCCTTTCTTTCCTTTCTTCCCTATCTTTATCTCTCTCTCTCTCTCTGCCTCTGTCCCTCTCTCTGAGTCTCCCTCTGTCTGTCTTCCAAACACTAGCCTCTTACTCTGGTATTTTTGAGACAAGGTGTTGCTATGTAGCCCAGGCTGTCCTTCAGCTCTCTTCTCATAACTTCTGGAGTGATGTGGGATTCCCCTTTGTATGCTTTAAATATCATTGGTTAATGAAGAATCTATTTCAGCCAGTGGCTTAGCAGAGTAGAGCTAGGTGGGGAAAAACTAAACTGAATGCTGGGAGAAAGAAGGCAGAGTCAGTGAGATGCCCTGTAGCTGCCAAAGAGGAAAGACACTAGCTGCCAGCTATAACCTTGCCTGTAGGCCACAAGCCTCATGGTAAAATATAAAATAATAGAAATGGGTTAATTTAATATGTAAGAGCTTGCTAGGAATATGCTATAGTGATTGGCCGAGCAGTGATTTAATTAATACAGTTTCTGTGTGATTATTTTGGGAGTCTGGGTGGCCGTGAAATGAACAAGCAGCCTCCAAAAACTCTGGATTGCTGGAATTATAAGCATCAACAAACAGGCCATATCTTCCAAAAGACATTAAAAGTTTCAGGAATCAAAGAATTAGAATTGTATTAGGTTGCATCTTAGACTCATTCATTGAGCTACATGGTTTTTGTAGTAGTTAATCCACAGATGTTTAGTTCTAAGAAAACAATATGAATTCTAAAGGACTTGGGGGCTATTTTCACAGTTTTCAATTTATCTTCTTCATGAGTTGCAAGCTACGGCAAAGCTTGCATAGATGTTACATTGTTCGACCATGCGTGTATCTACCCTACTATAATTACTTACAGTTGAGGAGACAAGGACTTAGTTCAGGTAACAGGCACTATGGAAGCTGTTTCCAGGCAGCTCGCTCTACACAATAAAAGATTCCACGCTACCTGAAATACTCTTGCAGACATTACCCAGTACAAGGCACGGCAGGATCTGAGGCTTTGGCATGCACATGCGTGCACACCTGCATGTCACTGAGTTGTAGGCTATTGTTCTAATTGTACAGATTGCTCAGTTCAGTGTTCCTGAAGCCCACGACATAAGAATTCAAATGAACACTTGCTTCAGTGGAAGTGGACTATTTTCTTGTCTTTTGTTGTTCAAGCCAAAGAATTTTAAGCTCTCTTAAAATAAAACATTTGGACAAAATGCCCCTTGCCATGAATAAACATGGTTCCCGAATAAGTTCAGACTAATTTTCTCTTCCATCTTCCATCTCTTTAAGCTGCCTTTTAAAATAATCTAACATATGATGCCCAAAGACCCAGAAAGGCACCTGGAGGCCCCACTCTCACCATACCTCTCTGACACAGTCTAACCTAGGTGGAAGGCTTCGCTGCATTCAACCAGAATATGAATGCAACACAGCGATAGAGGACGAAGTAATCCATCAGACTGAAGGCAGAAGCGTCATTGTTAGCTTTCAGAGCTCTCTGGAGCCATCTTCTGTAAGAGCCTGCTGCATGGGAGGCACTGGGAGAGTTTCTGCAGGCTGCAAGAACCAGCGGAAAGCTCTGAGAGTCTTCCACAGGCCCTGCGGTCTGACACACCCCCTTACTGTCTAGACGCATTTAATCATTTGGGACTTAAAGTATGCACTACGCAACTAGATTTCGACCGCCGATTTTTTTGTTTGTTTGTTTTGTTTTTATCTATTTTTTTTCTTTTAGATCCTGGGCTCTGCCATGGATTTCAAGTACTCCATTCCAGGATGAAGATACACATAATCATCCTGGCTTCAGGCTAATCTAAAAACTTCCATTTTGGAAACTGCACACGGAGTTCACTTGTTCAACTCTTGGAACAATGGCCACTGCTGAAACAAATTTAGAACTTTCCATTTTGAATACTTAAAACTGATTTGGGATGTAGGTCACCTGTCTGTGGCCTCCCCCTACACTTTATTGGTGTCCCCTGCCCAATTTCCAATCCCCCTATCCCTCCTGGTCACTGAGTCCCAGTCCCCGACATGGGTGGAGAGCTCTGTTTAACAAGAAGCCACACTGGTCACCAGAAGCCCAGCCCCTACCTCAGGTGGAGACACCTTGCTCAACCACAGACCACACCTGCCAGAAGACCAGAGAAGAAACAGAAATCAAGGAACAAAACACCCATCAACAAAAACAAACTCTGAAATCAGCACCTAAACCTACAATCATTCCAAAGCAAATGCCTAGATGCCAGCATAAGAACACAAATAGTCAAGGCAATATGTCACCATGAGAGCCCAGCTAGCCCTCTACGACAAGACTGGAGTATTTCAACACAACTGAAGCACAAGAAAATTACCTTAAAACCAAATTTACGAAGATAATAGAGAACCTTAAAGAGGAACCTTAAAGAAATCCAGGAAAACACACACAATTAGAGAAAATGAAAACATCCCTTAAAGAAACCCAAGAATAAACAAACTATTGAAGGAAAACTGTTCAATTCCTGAGAAAGGAAATAAAAACAATGAAGAAAACATAAATTGGGGGAATTCCGGAAATGGAAAACTTTAATGAATAGGAACCATGATGTGGGAGAGTCTTCTGTTTGTGTTGATTTCATTTGTTAATAAAGAAAACTGCCTTGGCCCATTTAATGGGCCAGCCCTTAGGTGGGTGGAGTAGACATAACAGGAAGAAGGAAGTGAGGTAGATGGCTCAGTCAGATGCCATGTCTCTCCTCTCTGAGCCAGATGCAATGAAGCTCCGGCCCAAGATGAATATACGCTAGAATCTTCCCGGTAAGGCACCACTTCATGGTGCTACACAGATTATTAGATATGGGTTAATCAAGATGTGAGTAAGAGGCTGAAACTAATGGGCCAGGCAGTGTTTAAATGAATACAGTTTGTGTGTTGTTATTTTGCGTGTAAAGCTAGCCAGGCGGCTGGGAGCCTGGTGGGAATGCAGCCTGCCTGGCTCCACACTACAGAACCACAGAGGCAAACTTAACCAACAGAATTCAAAAGATGGATAAGAGAATCTCAGACACTGAAGACACAGTAGATGAGATAGATACTTCAGTCAATGAAACCAGAGTTTCTGCTGATAACTTTCTAATCATTATTTCCCAGGTGTCTTCAGGAACAGGATGGCAATCAGCTAGTCCATTGCAGCCATCAAGTTAAGACTTTACCTGCTGCATGACTCCTTCTCCAATAGACCCCCAAACCCTTCCTCAATAGAAATCAACTGTAACATCCTGCCCTGCATTTCTATATCCTCTCAGAGTTAGAAATGATAGCTTCCTGCTGAAAGTCTACACTTGGCCTGCTTCCTTTGCAGACTATGGCAATCCTTTCTGCCTCCATAAGGGACCACATCCCATGTCCTGCTGTGTGCATTTTGGCTATCTGCACATGTGTTTGAGAACCATGCCCCTTGTGTGACTAAACATTGCCCTGCTTGAAAAAATAAGTTTATGACAATTTTCTGATACTTTCTGTTGCAAGGATTATAATTCAAATTTGACTATTATGGAAGAATATAGAATAAACTTTTTTTGAGACAGGGTTTTTCTGTATAACAGCCCTAGCTGTCTTGGAACTAGCTCTGTAGACCCGGCTGGCCTCGAACTCACAGAGATCCACCTGCCTCTGCCTCCTGAGTGCTGGAATTAAAGGCAGGTGCCACCAACACATGGCCTTGGTTGTTTTTTTTTTTTTTAATGAAATTCAAGATTGAGTGCTATTGTTCCTCCAAAGTCCCAATGACAATGCCATGTCTTTTCTCATCAGGGTCAAAGTGTTAGTTTATGCAGAGTTCAAGACTGGCCTCTTTGAATGTCACATGGCTTTACACACACCATGCGGTAAACAGAAATATATTTTTTGCTTATTGAGATTAGAAGCTTTGTATTGGTCTCTTATCAGTAAGAGATACATAAGGAGTGAAATAGTAGACTTTTAATAGACTAGATGGCATCATTTTAAAATTTAACCCAATTATAACCATAAGACAAGGTTTTTGTTGATGTTTAAGATTGGAAAGCCATTCAGGAAACCTGATAAGTATTTATAGGTGGTCCTAGTCATAAAGCATACTGTGGAAATGCTTCCCAAAGGGGCAAATAATACCTTGATTAAACTATTGCTGTTATATCAGGTAAAGTGAGTCATTACACATATAATCCTTCGAGAATGGTATAGAAATAAACACTAACCCAAGATCACTCATCACAAAGAAATCTAGGGGCAGAGGAAGGCAGTCCTTTTCCAGTGGGATGCTGTAAGGAAACACAATAGGTGGTGCATAGCACGCAGAAGGTTGCTTCCTTGGTGTGGCTGCTAGGTTCACAGGCAAGGAGCCATGAGGCTCAAGGACTGCTGAGGATGTCTCCCAGACAGCTGCCTCCTCATCGTAACCCACAGAATACATGGATGAGCAAACTTTGGTGGCACTCTTTGACAAAGCTACTAGTCTTAGTCAAGGCTAACCATCACGAATTACGAATTATTTCTAATAAATTGAATCATCTGTAAGAATTTCTCTTACAATGTCAAGATATCAAAATAGACGAGTGAATATGTTCTGATGAGCCTGGATGACAGGTGTATGTTGTATGAGGCTTTACCCTTTTGGCTTGTTTGGGGGCCCACTACCCAGCTCCAAATGGATCACATACAGAGGCTTATTCTCAGTTATGAATGCCTGGCATTAGCTTGGCTTGTTTCTTGCCAGCTTTCCTTAACTTATGTTATCCTGACTACCTTTTGCCTCCAGGTAGTTATTTTTCTCTATTTCTGTATATCATTCTTTCATTCTTACTTCATGACTGGCTGGGTGGCTGGCCCCAGATGTCCTCCTCTCCTTGTTCTCTTGCTCCTGGTTCTTGTCTCTTCCCAGATTTCTCTTATTTATACTCTCTGCCTGCCAGCCCCACCTATCTTTCCTCCTGCCTCACTATTGGCCGTTCAGCTCTTTATTAGGAACATCAAGTGTTTTAGAGAGGCAAAGAATCATGCTTCACAGTTAATCAAATGCTGCATAAACAAAAGCAACACACCTTAAAACAATATTCCCCAGCAGGCGTATATGAAGAACACCTCATGGCCCAGGCACACTTATGACCATCTCTGCAGACCATCATTTCCAAGCTCCTCATGCTTTGCTATGTTTACATGCACTAATTTGCTTACTTCATGTTAGGGACATGTTTAGTTCATGCTGGAGACTTTGTTCCAAAGAAAGAAGCTTAAAGATGGAAATTGCTCTTCTTTGCTAACATTTTCAAATAGGGAGCATTTTAATATTTTTGTATTATCAGATTCTTTCATTAAAATATGTGTCATCTGAGTGCAAATATTCATATAACTTGATATCAAATGATCTGAGACTTAAAGTGACAGATTAGAAATAAATTTTTATTGAACTTTATATTTACATAAGATGAAAACATTTTCTATGTATTTTTAAAAAATTATGAAGACCTACAGAAATGAAATTGAAAAGTACTTTGTCTTATTAATAGCTCCTATTTTTGTGTATGAGATCATGTTTAATAATTAGTTTTATGTTCAGCCACAAGTAAACATCAATACATTCCAAAATTATTGTGGTTTGAGTGGCAGTCTCTTGTAAAATAAACATGGATCCAATCAGTTCAGAGAAGCATTACAGACACACCAAAGTCCTGGGTCTTTCGATTTTGTCACCCAGCCAGCATTGTGACTGCTTCCCTTTTCAAGGCTGTCCACCTGCCTGTTGTAGCTCTGCCAATCACAGCTTCTTCTTCAGCAGCAGAAACACAGAAGGGAAGCAGAGAGAGGATGGGAAATGAGGGACTAGCTCTAAAGGACAGTCCTTTGAGAGCTGCTTCCGGAACCACTACAACACTTCTTGTTATCTCCCTGGTCAGATGCTAGCTGGCTGGCTGTGCACAGCTGCACATAGCCTGAGAAACACAACGCCGTCTCTCAAACATCCTCGGTAGGTGATTGTACTAATTAAGAGGCAGAAATGAATGTTAGCCTGTCATCCAGCTCTCTGAAGAAGAAATCAAAATATCAGGCTCCTGTAAACAGAAAACTGTAATTATAGTTAAGTTTAATTTTCACAAAACCTTTTAGTAACTTGTTACTTAATTATTTTAACAATTCCATACACCAAGAAGCAGATCCACAAACTTCAGTTTCTGCTTAAGATACAAGGCTCAAATTCTATGAAATATCTTAGAAAATGCTGTCTTTAAAGGCAGAATTACATGTTCTTTCACTATAGATATCTATACAGAGAATTTAATTGACTTAAAAAGCAGAGATTTTTTTGACTTTTCTCTCATAGTAGTTTTATGACCTTTCCCCTGCCACACAATATCTACTTACAACTGCAGCTAAGCTCTGCAATACTTCAAGTTATGAATTTGTGATGAGGAACTGTAAAAATATCTGTGACAGCTAGGAAGCACTGAGAAGTAATGTGTACCAGGTTACTTGATATGCTATGAATTATTAACATAAATATTATAATGTGAAATACCGTGTAGCACAAATAATAAAAACCCAGAGACAGATATTGGGGTCACCCTGGAAATCAGCAAAGCAAAACAGCCAACCAATAGAGAGACATTTTACCTCTACCAATGCTCAGACAGAAGGGGCGATCCTCAGACTGCCAAACCTCAGACTCCACACTCCCCTGAGTTCCTGTCTCTTCCCCTCTTTATGTTCTTGTCTCCACCTCCCTAGTGTTGGGATTAAAGGCCTGTGATCCCAAGTACTGGAATCACCTTTGTGTGAGCTCTGTTTCTTTTTTAGGCAGATTCAATCTTGTGTGGCCCAGGGTGGCCTTGAACTCAGAGATATCCGTCTACCTCTGTTTCCTGATTGAACAGTGTCTTCTGTTGGAAAGATTTCCTGCATGAAATGTTGTCAGGGACCATTGTCCTAAAAAATGATAGCAGGGACCATTGTCCTAAGGATGTTTGCAAAGAACCCCACATTCCAACTATCTTGAGAACTATTTGTTAATGGAATCCGCCCCACATTCAAACTATCTTGAAAACTGTTTGTTAATGGAATCACAAAAAGAATGTTTCCACTTACACCAGGGGTGCTGACTGATGACCTTTGCTACTCCCGGCAAAGTTCCTTCCTACCCCTACCCCCACCCCAAGCCAGGTTCCTCATTCAAGGGCTATATAAGCAACAACCATTACCCTAATAAAGAGAGACCTTGACAACAGAACTCTGCTTGGTCTCCTTTCTCTCTCCCGCCTTTGATTCTTTCAGGCAGTGCCTCTTCAGGCCCTGAATAACTGGACCTGCTGGATGGGTCAAAATGTGTCCAAATGTGCATCTGAATTATCCTGCCCTCACACCAGTGTCTCAGGTGACACTCCTCTGACTGAAGCAAAGAACACTGGGTCACGGTTCTCTGCACTTAAGAGAATTTTTCACCTGCAGCTACTAAGAATACAAAGTGGAAAATTCTGACAAAGAGAGGTGTAAAGATCTGCAGAAGTGGTCCAAAATCCTCAGCAAGAGTGATCGCTCCTATGAGGTAAGAGCTCTTAGTTGAGGGACGCTGGGAATTATGACCAGGTTTCAGACTGAGACACTGTAGTGGACTTAGTGACATCCTCCAAAGACTCACAACTCCTAGAAGCTCAGAAATCAGAGTGTCTGAATAGTTTTGTGATAATTTTACATAAGCTGGGGACATCAGAGAGGAGGGAGTCTCAGTTAAGAAATGCCCCATAAGAACTGGATGTACATTTTCTTAATTAGATATAGGAGGGCCCTGCCCACTGTAGTGGTGCACCCTAGGCTGGCAACTATATGGTCCTGGGTTCTATAAGAGATCAGGCTAGAACTGGGTAGTGGTGGCACAAGTTTTTAATTCCAACACTCAGAGGACAGAGGAAGGTGGATCTCTATGAGTTCAAGGCTAGCCTGGTCTACAAAGCAAGTTCTGTGGCCTCTGTGCAAGCTCCTGCCTCCAGGTTCCTGCCCTGCTTGAATTCCTGTTCTGACTTCCTTTGAGGATGAACAGTGATGTGGAAATATAAGCTGAATAAACCCTTTCATCCCCAGCTTGTTTTTGGTTATGGTGTTTCATTACAGCAATAGAAACTCTAAGTAAGACACAGAGGTAATTATATGTATTATTATTTAAAATAAACTAACACTCAGTTGGGTAATTTTGGATTCCCTAAACCTAATGACTGGTATCATTAAAAGAATATCATGTAGGGATATGTAGGACTAATTCAGGAATGAGATATTTGGGACAAATAAAAAATAAAATCAATGTAAATAAATGTATTTTAGGAAACGAGAAAGCCCTCCTCTGTGCTGCAATGTCCTTCTTCCCATTCTGTTCATCTTATCTGTGTAAAAGGACAAAAGGAGGATCTCAAATCTGTTTAAGGTGATGGCGAGGAACATTGAGCACAAATCTTATGCATGGGATTGGCAGTCAGTATGTTATCTAGAACTCTGACCCTATCTGTCTAAGCAAAGACCAAGGGACAGTAAAGATAATGTCTGGTGATCGATGGGGATCAGATCCTGTCCTGGGATCCACCAGGTAGAATTCATGAAATAAGTATTAAGGCATGAGAGCAGATTTCTTGCTTGCTCCAATTTCAGGGAAATTCCTTGAAAGAAATTAAATAAAGACTGCATAGCATAGCATTGTTTCCTGTGCCTCCTAGAACTTGCCAGAGAGACTCTCCTTTGAATAACTGTAAGAGGTGACATTCCACACTCTGGTTCAAAGAGAACATATAGAAACTCCATTATGCAGCGATTTCCTTAAAGAGTGTCATCAAATCTTTACATAGTTAGTGCCTACTTCTGACCTGTTTTCTTTCAGAATAGCTTGACTGTTCCATGAATCACCATAAACTTACTGAAAGCAATATTGCTGTGTCCGACTACCAGCTTTTCTAAAAGTTGCACCCTCCATTCCCATTAAAGATGGAAGAGTTTTATATTCATTAGAGAGATTTACAACAGCTTATATCACAGGAGAAAAGAAAAGAAGATTAAGAAGTGAAGAAGGAAGAGCAAAGAAAGAGAAGGAGGAGAAGAAAAAGACGTGGAGGAGAGGAAGGAGAGGAGGAAAAAAGTTTCACAGTTCACATTTTCCAGAACAAAGACTCCCTCCAGGGCAGCCATCCTCCCCTTGCTTAGCTACTTACTCTAAAGTCTTCTTCTGGGTCATTAGTAACTTGCTGTCTTAACATCTGTTTTGATTATTTAAAATAGTTTATTGTCATTTGTGAGAAGTAACCTATCCACACTGAATAGTTGACATGTCAAATGTCTTGACCTGTAGTTCAACCACTCATTTCATTTTTAGAAATCTAAATGCAGTTCAATCAGTATTTTTGTTTATATTTTTACTCTTTTTGCAGCAGGTGTCAAACATTTTTGGATTATAGCTGGTTGCCTAGGAAACAGCATTCACATGCATACAAAAATTCCCATATTCGGATCCTAAACGATCTCTGGGAAAACTACATTTCCCAGCTCACTTTGCAAGAGGAAAGCTTATTCAGTATGATCAGGGATAAGGTAGGAGTGTGTAGAATACTCTTCTAGGGGGGCTAGCTCAGCAGATAAGTGTATCCTTTTGACTTTCTCTTTTATGTGGGTTTGGATATGATGATGAGAGTTTGGAGAATGACTTTTGAGTTCATGTTGAAGATAGAAGTGATATGAAAGTCAAGGGTGGCTCAGTAAGAAGAAAGAACTTGGAATCTCAATGTTTTGTCAAACAGGCACACCAAGTTTATTGTTTCTTGAACTTCCCTTAAGAGACAGAAATAGAATCTTTTTTTATTTAAAATGTTGTTCAAAATTTTAATTATACTACAAGTCCTAGTTATTTTTTTAAAACTGTTCCAGTGATTTAGAAAAGACTACAAAAAATCATTTTAGAGAGATAGGATTTATTCCATTTGCAGATTCAGGTTATCGTCCATGATTATGGGAAGTCAAGGTGGAAACGATGCATCATATCAACAGGCAAGAATGGAGAGAGAATAAATTCATGAATTCTTGCTTGTTTGCTTGCTCTCAGTCATCCCCCTCTCAGGGGATGGTGCTTCCTACAGTGTGTGCTGTCCTCAATGTGTGCTGTTTTCAGTGGGCACTATCTGGTGCGTGCTATCTTCAGAAGGTGCTGTCCTCAGAAGGTGCTGTCCTCTGTGGATGCTGTCCTCAGTGGTGCTGTTCACTATGGGTGCTATCCTAAGAGAGTGCTGTCCTCAGAGGGTGCTGTAGTGATGGGAGTGGTGGACTGCTTCCTGCCACCCTGCTAGCTTTACCCAAAATAATTACATGGAAACTGTATTCATTGAAACACTGCCTGGCCCATTAGTTTCAGCTTCTTATTGGCTAATTCTCATATCTTGCTTTAACCCATATTTAGTAATCTGTGTAGCACCATGAGGGGTGGCTTACCAGGAGAGATCTTCACCTGCGTCTGTCTCGGAGAGGAGAAGCATAGTGTCTGACTGAGGCGTCTGCCTGACTTTGCTTTCTTTCTCCCACAATTTTGTTCTGTATACTCCGCCTACCTAATTTTCTGTCCTATTAAAGGGCCAAGGAAGTTTCTTTATTAACTGATGAAAGTAATATAGACAGATGACTCTCCTCCATCAGGGTGCTGTCCTCAGTAGGTGCTGTCCTTGGTGGGTGCTGTCCTCTTGGTGGGCTCTGTCCTCAGAGGATGCTGTCCTCTTGGTGGGTGCTGTCCTCAATGGGTGCTGTCCTCTTGTTGGGTGCTCTCCTCAGTGGGTGCTGTCCTCTTGGTGGGTGCTGTCCTCGGTGGATGCTGTCCTCGGTGGGTACTGTCCTCAGTAGGTACTGTCCACAGAAGGTGCTGTCCTCAGAGGGTACTGTCCACAGAAGGTGCTGTCCTCAGAGGGTGCTGTCCTCAATGGGTGCAGTTCCTCAGTGGATGCTGTCCTCAGAGGGTGCTGTACTCGGTGGGTGCTGTCCTCAGTGAGTGCTGTCCTCAGAGGGTGCTCTCCTCAGAGGGTGTTGTCCTCGGTGGGTGCTGTCCTCAGTGGGTGCTGTCCTCGGTGGGTGCTGTCCTCAGTGGGTGCTGTACTCAGAGGTTGCTGTCCTCGATGGGTGCTGTCCTCAGTGGATACTGTTGTCAGAGGGTGCTGTTTTGGTGGATGCTGTCCTCGGTGGGAGCTGTTGTCAGAGGGTGCTGTGCTCAGTGGGTGCTGTCCTCAGTGGGAGCTGTTGTCAGAGGGTGCTGTACTCGGTGGGTGCTCTCCTCAGTGGATACTATCTTGTAGAAGGAAGCGGCGGGCTGTATCCCGCCACCCGGCTAGCTTTACCCAAAATAATTACACATAAACTGTATTCATTTAAATACTGCCCGGCCCCTGGCCCATTATCTGTACCTTCTTATTGGTTGATTCTCATATCTTCCTTTAACCCATATTTAGTAATCCCTGTAGCACCACGAGGTGTGGCTTACCAGGAGAGATCTTAACCTGCATCCATCTCAGAGAGGAGAATCATGGAGACTGCCTGAAGCGTCTCCCCACTGCCTGCTACCCCTTTTCCCACAATTCTGTTCTGTCTACTCCGCCTACCTAATTTTCTGTCTCTTAAAGGGCCAAGACAGTTTTCTTTATTAATTAACCAATGAAAGTAACATAGACAGATAACTCTCCTCCATCATTTCCCCTTTTTCTGTTTAAACAAAAAAGAAAGGCTTCAACTTTAACATAGCAAAATTACATATAACAAAACAGTTATCAAGCAAGTATTACAGTTACAATATTTAAATCTATTTTATCTTTTATCATAACTAAGGAAAGCTATAACTATTTATTCTTCAACTCCATCAAAGACTCCAGAAGGATATAATATTACCTAAGTAAACAAGTCATAAGCAACTTTCAAACTCTAGAAATGACAGAGACAACTCGCTGCCTAGACAGTCACCCAAAGTTCCTCTGTACCGTTGGGGCATCCATCTTCAGCCTACAAGCCCATAAGTATCCAGTAGACATTTCCATGAAGCAGGAAATTCCAAAGACAGTTCAGTCACTTTCTGCTGTGTCCTGCAGAACGTCTCGCAGACTCTTTAATGAATCAGGAACCCCCAAACCATCTCACCTTTAGGTAAGTTCAGCAGTCCTCTTTCTGTGGGTTCCTTGTGTCCAGTTTATGCAACAGTCCAGGCAAGAGCAGTTTCTTGCCCAAATGGCTAACAAACTCCATAAGTAGCCTCTTCGATGCCCATCTTCCTCTCAAAGTAGATTGGTGCTGCCAGGAGCAGACGTGTCTCATTGTCATGAAAAACCCTAAGTTATTAAAACATTAAATGCCATATTCTGCAGTCTTTGAAAGATATGAAGAATGCCTATCTGAAATATATCTATGCACATCTAGAAAATCTAACATGACTACAAGCTTGACTATTATCGATGATTATCCATTAACAACCTATATTTCCTAATTATACATTACATTCTTAAATTAACTACACAATCACAATACCTTAATCAAGATCAGAAATGCATATACATATAACAATTGACCTTAAAATCCATACCAATGCAAATTATTCATATCTATATCATCTCCCCCTTTAAATGTAAAAGAACATTTATGAACAATATTTGGGAATATGGGCACAGTTTATTCTTTCCAAACTGCTTCCTGCTGAATGGGGGCGCTGTTATTTAGGTCTTTCATGGTGTAACCTGTGTGTTAGGTTCCTCTCAGTTGGCAGTTGAGTGAAGTAATTTTTTGAAGATGTTCACAGCAACCTTTCAGGAGGGCATGGTCTATCATACCATATTGAGATAGAAGCAATCCACAGAGTCTCGTCCTCTGTGAAAACAAAAGAAGAAACTCTTTTCCAAAGCATCATGTTCTTAGATCCAAATCCTGAAGTCATACCATTAAGATGTCCATTCTGGTCTAGCCTGGCTGCCCATATAATGAAATGTCTCTCTGTATTTAGCTCCTTTACAGTCAAAAATTTCA
This sequence comes from Arvicola amphibius, assembly GCF_903992535.2. Classification (NCBI taxonomy): domain Eukaryota; kingdom Metazoa; phylum Chordata; class Mammalia; order Rodentia; family Cricetidae; genus Arvicola; species Arvicola amphibius. The sequence goes on from NC_052050.1 coordinate 109,509,774, forward strand.
AAGAAAACACAATAAAATACATAATCCAGACTCTCTGTGAATTTTCCATTTTTACGTGGCTTATTTTTATTCTATCACTTTACTTTATTCTGTCTCTTTAAACACTTTACCCTTTTTTTAAAGGCATTAACTTTATTCTCTATATTTTCTTTTTCTCTCTTTCAAGCCTACATACATTCATCTAACATTGTGACCCGTATTGGGGTCTTCTATGTCTGAATCTGTCCTATTGTGAATCTGTAATTCTTTACTGTTCAGAAACATGTTTGATTTGTGCCTTTAAATCGCTAAGCTCTTAAGACTCTAAGCTGTGACATTCCTGGGTCAAAAGCAGGTACTGTGTGCTTGCCACGCCCAGTTCAACATGGCGGAGCCACTTGTGACTGAATCAGTTGCAGCTCTGGGCTGCAGAGCGGTGAGCTGTTCTGGATGTTGGCTCCACCTCTCTCCAATTTCAAAATGGAGGATGTACCATTTTCTACTAGCTCTGAGACCGCCAGGTAGGAGCTGCACTCAGCACTTTAACTCTGAGACTGAGTGTGCAGCACAGAAACTCTTTTCATCCAAGTTACAGCCAAATCTGAGACACATAGCACTGCACAGTCTGAAAACATCTCTCTGTATGGCAGCAGAAATCCGCCATGTTCTCCCGCTTGCCTAAGCCTGATTCCGCCATCTGCTCAGGTGCAGGCAGGGAGCAGGGAGCCATTGGCCAGGTCTCAGTGCACTCTCCTTCCTATCCCAAGCGGGAACACAAATATCCAGGCCCATAAAAGCCACTGAAATGCTTTATAGCCAGAGTTTGCCCTGGCGGCACAGCACCAGGAAGCCGCGTTTTAAAATGACTCAGCGTTTTCTCTGCTGCTATTGCCGAAACAGGAAATCTCTCTACGGCACGTCCAGGCAAACAGCAAAAAGCTGTGTTAAACTCTCTCTCTCTCTCTCTCCTTTATTTAAAGCCCTCTCAGGTTTTTAAGTGGATTTAATCACCACGTTGGAGCGCCAATCTGTAGAAGGAAGCTGCGGGGCTGCGTCGCGCTACCGGGCCACCGGCTAGCTTTACACCCGAAATAATTACACGGAAACTGTATTCTTTTAAATACTGCCTGGCCCGTTATCTGTAGCTTCTTATTGGTTGATTCTCATATCTTTCTTTAACCCATATTAGTGATCTGCATAGCACCATGAGGGGTGGCTTACCAGGAGAGATCTTAACCTGCGTCCATCTCAGAGAGGAGAAGCATGGAGACTGCTTGAAGCATCTCCCCACTGCCTGCTACCCCTTTTCCCACAATTCTGTTCTGTCTACTCCGCCTACCTAATTTCCTGTCTCTTAAAGGGCCAAGGCAGTTTTCTTTATTAATTAACCAATGAAAGTAACATAGATAGATAGCTCTCCTCCATCACTATCTTCAGAGGGTGCTGTCCTCTGTGGGTGCTGTCCTCTGTGGGTGCTGTCCTTGGTGGGTGCTGTACTCGGTGGGTGCTGTCATCAGTGGGTGCTGTCATCAGTGGGTGCTGTCCTCAGAGGGTGCTGTCATTAGTGGGTACTGTCCTCGGAGGGTGTTGTTCTCAGAGGGTACTGTCCTCAGTGGGTGCTGTTGTCAGAGGGTGCTGTCCTCAGAGGGTGCTGTCCTCGGTGGGTGTTGTCCTCTTGGTGGGTGCTGTCCTTGGTGGGTGCTGTCCTCAGAGGGTGCTGTCCTCGGTGGGTGCTGTTATCAGAGGGTGCTGTCCTCTGTGGGTACTATCTTCAGAGGGTGCTGTACTCTGTGGGTACTATCTTCAGAGGGTGCTGTCCTCGGTGGGTGCTGTCCTCGGTGGGTGCTGTCCTCTGTGGGTGCTGTCTTTGGTGGGTGCTGTCCTCGGTGGGTGCTGTCTTTGGTGGGTGCTGTCCTCTGTGGGTGCTGTCCTCCGTGGGTGCTGTCGTCAGAGGATGCTGTCCTCTGTGGGTGCTGTCCTCAGAGGGTGCTGTCCTCGGTGGGTGCTGTCCTCAGAGGGTGCTGTCCTCAGAGGGTGCTGTCATCGTTGGGTGCTGTCTTGGTGGGTGCTGTCCTCAGAGGGTGCTGTCCTCGGTGGGTGCTGTCCTCAGAGGGTGCTGTCCTCAGAGGGTGCTGTCATCGTTGGGTGCTGTCTTGGTGGGTGCTGTCCTCAGAGGGTACTGTTGTCAGTGCGTGCTGTCCTCAGAGGATGCTTTTCTCGGTGGGTGCTGTCCACAGCAGCTGAGTCAGTTAACAATCAAGGCAATCCCCTACAGACATCTGAAAGCCAGTCTGATCTGGGCACTCCTTCACGTAAGACTATATTTTCAAGTGATTCTAGGTTGTGTCAAGTAACAGTCAAGAACTAACCAGTATACCAACCAAACCTGTATTTAAGCATGTTGGTGAAATACTGTATGCTGACAGACAAGTGAATTTCAGAGAATTGTATGGATGTGTGAAATAAATAGATATTGGCATTTCTGAACATTAGTTTGTTGGAATACAAAGTTGAAATAGGCCGGGGGTATAAAATCCACTCAAACTAAACATGGAATTAGAGTCGTAGTATCTGATGTGTATTGTTGTGGGAGGGTTTTGTTGTTGTTTGTTTATAGAGTTGGGCTTTGAACCCTGGGTCTCTCCCATTCAAGGCAAGCACTGTACTTCTGAGCTACACATCACTCCTAGCCTATATTGTCGCACTAAGGAATATCTTATCCCATATCTGCCTGGTATGTTATAAGATTTGTGACAGTAAAATTACTCTTGTCATTGCTATCAAACTTCCAAGAAAGCACAAGTTAATTTGCATGTAGAGAAATCTTTCAGCCTTCAATAAATGAAAATAGTATATGAGACGAACAGAGAAAAAGTAAGAGCTAGCTCATACCTAATATGTATGTTTAAATATATTTTTAAAATATCACAATAACAATAACATCATAAACAGTAATAACCGTAGAATGTGCTGTTAAAGTTATTACAAATTGCTATAAAATGAACATTATTTTAATCTCAAAATGAGTTTAGTCAAGCATCACTTCATCTCTTGGAATTGGAGACATTTTGTCATTTGCCTTAAGGTCATTACCTGGATTCAGACATGTGCAATATATATTCAAGGTAGTAATAATTGAACACTCATCTTCTCATAGCTAATTGACTTTGAACAACCAGCTAATACATTCCAAAATGTATTTATGCCATAGTTTTAATAACCTTCTGGCAAAACAATTACCCATCTTTTCCCAAACTACCTCCTCATCTGTGTTTTGTATAGTCGTCAATTGGTTCATACAAAACACTGTGGAAACAGCTTATAGATTGTCTCCCAAAGGTTACCACCAATACATTGAGGACTGAACCAAAATTAACTATCGAAAATTAATCCTTACCTGTGGAAGACTGTCTAATTAAATAAGTGTATGTATGTTATATATGTGGTAACCTTCCTTCCAGATCTACCTTCCCTGAAACCCCCACAAATACATCTTCACCAGCTCATTATCATCTTGTCATCTATTGAAATCAGTTTCTAATTTATCAGGCTAGACAAATGGCTCAGCAGATAAGGAGACCTGCTGCCGAGCCTGATGACCTCAGTTTGATTCCTGGAACCCACATGACAGAAGGAGATAACAGGCTGCTCCATACTTGGCACATGCATACACACACACACACACACACACACACACACACACACACACACACAACTCATACACAACTTGTGGGCTTGTTCTTGCAAATTCCACATGGACAAAACAACCTTATTAAACTTGTTATCCTTTCTCTGAAATGTCTTTGTTGGGTAGTAAATTCCTTCCTGAGGTGGGTAAAATTCTGCCATTTAGTGATTAGCCTTATCTGCTCTCTGCATAAGGCTACATGTTTCCTCAACTGTGTCTCATGTTGTCTCTAGCTAACTCTGTAATCCTGATCTTGCATCTGCTTGATATCAGCTTATTTCTGCCCATCTCATGCCCATTCTCACTTCATCATCTCTTCTTAACTTTCTCTTTATTACCCAGAAAAAACATCCCTACACTATCCCAAAAGAGGAGAAGAGAAGCATGGGGTTTGAGTTTTTCATATTCTCATAGTTAGCTGAATAAAACATCTAAAATAAAACCTTTCACCTTGATTTGAGGAACAAGAATAGAGAAAAGCAGATTACTAAATTACTGGTTAAATACAACTTTAAATTTTAAGATTATTGTCTAATACTATCCACACTTTCATTCTTCCTAAGGAAGTCACAAAAATCTACTGATATTTCTTTAATAGAAATCTGAAATAAAACAATTTAGAAACAAAAGAGGCTCGGCTATTCTATAATCTATGGAAGAATTTACAATGGAACAATTTAAAAAGTGTGTCAAATGGAATTTGTTCTTATTTGGAGGAAATAGCAGCCTCCCCTTAAGGATGAAGGGAAGGAAAATACCAAGAAGGAAAGGGAAGGATGTCAGGGAAATCAGTGGGGGACAGGGAAGGGAATGGACGCCATGGAAAGAATCTTGACAGCTGAGATTCATCAAAGGCATCAAACTCTTCTGCGGGCTGGTGTCATTGCTTTCCTCCCTCTCTTGCTCACGTTAGGGAGCATACTCAGGGTTTCATGCTTGGTGGGCAAGTATCCCGTCCCTCAATTCTTTTTCTGTGGTTTGATTTGACTGTGTCTCAATCCTTGCTAATTTTTAATAGAGAATTCTTTAAGCCACATCATTCCTAGAGAAGAGCAGGAGACAAAAATAAGGTACACAGATACAGTCTGCATCGGTGCAGAGACAGGGCAAGCCATGCAGGACACCAGACTGAGCATGAAACCCTGACTCTTCACTGCTGGGATTTTGACGCACAAAAGTAAATAAATTGTACTCTTTGGCTGGTCACATCGAAGAGATGAACAAAGGCAATCTATGGAGAAGGAGTTCTTTGGTTTGTCCCTTTCATGCCATCTCAGGGTTCATGTGTGGAAGGGCTGACAGCCTCACTAGCAGACGGGAGCTTAGATCACAGTCCTGAAATCTCTCTTGTCTGTGGTTGTGAAGCCCTAGACTGCTCAGGTGAAGCAGGACTTGGATTCAAGCCTCGCAGAGTCCTAGGACTGACTGTTCTGATCATACCGGAACACTGGACTGTATCTACTTTGCCCTGATGGCATTTGGAGTTCATTCTAAACAAGCTAACCCCTCCTTCGCTATTTATTTCCTCTGGCCTTTTCAGGATCAGTTAACACCGCTGCAGCCTCCCCTGTCCCCTCCACTCAGTTTCTTTTAAAGATAATAGTAATTTTCTACCATATTGTCAAACACTTGCTCATCCTTATCTGTTAGTATGTTTTATTGCTGTGATGTATATATAATTGTGATACTCTGTGTATTTTTAAAAATCACTATTGACTTTAAAGCGTTATTAGAGGTTTCATTAGTCTGCCTGCAGCAAGGTAGGCCCTTTGTCAGCGAGCTCCTTGGCCTGCAAGGAGACTTGACTGTCTGCCAGAAGATCCATCATTCATTGGGGTGAGTTAGTGCCTGAACCGCAGCAGCTGCCCTAAGAGGGACCACCGATATTCCCCAACCCCCCCCCCCCCCCCCCCCCCCCCCACATACTTCCTGCTCTTCCTGCAGGGGTTATTCTCCCGGATACTGCCTCTCAATTCCTGTCCCTTCCCAGCTTGCACCCAGAACCTTCCCCCGGGCCACATAATCCCACAGCTCAGCCTGTTTGAGTGCTGGGGACCTGGAATTGAGTGCACCCAGGGCGGTGGGAGTTCCCCAGTTTCATTAACCTGCCTGCAGCAAGGTAGGCCCTTTGTCAGTGAGCTGCTTAGCCTGCAAGGAGACCTGACTGTCTACCAGAAGATCCATTATTCATTGGGGTGAGTGAATTGAATTCATTGGGGTGAATTGAACTTCTAAAAGAAGACCCAAAGGGTATTATTCAGAGGAAGAAATGGACAGGCGCCAATGCAAGAATTCCTCCAACAATTTGAAAAACAACATGAAAGTACCAGAACCGAGCGAACTTATAACAGGAGGACTTGAACACACTAATCAAGAAGAAGTAGAAAAAATTGACTTTATGAAAGTAATAGAGTCCCTTAAACAGGAGGTGAAAAACTCCCTTAAGGAAATGGACGAGAAGAATAACAAAAAGTTTGAAGAATTGAGTAAATCCGTAAATGATATCCTAGGAAACCAAGAAAAAACAATCAAACAGATAATGGAAACAGTTCAAGACTTGAAAACAGAAATGGAGGCAAGGAAGAAAACACAACCCGAGGGCCAGCAGGATATGGAAAATCTATGTAAACGAACAGAGACTACAGAAACAAGCATAACCAACAGAATACAAGAGATAGAAGAAAGAATCTCAGATTCTGAAGATACCATAGAGAAAATAAATGCACTGATCAAAGAAAACAGCAAATCCATCAAATTCTCATCACAAAACATTCAGGAAATCTGGGACACAATAAAAAGACCAAACCTAAGAATAATAGGCGTAGAAGAAGGAGAAAAATTACAGCTCAATGGTCCAGAAAATATATTTAATAAAATTATAGAAGAAAACTTCCCAAACCTAAAGAAAGATATTCCTATTAAAGTTCAAGAAGCTTACAGAACACCAAATAGACTGAATCAAAAAAATCATCCCCTCGCCATATTATAATCAAAACACAAAACATACAGAATAAAGAAAGAATATTAAGAGCTGCAAAGGAAAAAGTCAAGTAACATATAAAGGTAAACCTATCAGACTAACACCTGACTTCTCTATGGAAACCATGAAAGCCAGAAGGTCCTGGATAGATGTTTTGCAGAAACTAAGAGACCATGGATGCAAGCCCAGATTACTATACCCAGCCAAGCTTTCCTTCACTATAAATGGAGAAAACAAAATATTCCAAGATAAAAACAAATTTAAACAATATGTAGCCACAAACCCAGCCTTACAGAAAGTAATAGAAGGAAAGTCACAAACAAAGGAGTGCAGCATTGCCCAAAATAACTCAGACATCTAGCGACCCTTCACCAGCACATCTCAAAGAAAGGAAACACACAATCTCTACTACCAAATAAAAAATGACAACCGGAGTTAACATCCACTGGTCATTAATATCACTTAATATCAATGGACTCAATTCACCTATAAAAAAGGCACAGGCTAAGAGATTGGATACAAAAACAGGATCCAACATTCTGCTGTTTACAAGAAACACACCTCAACCACAAAGACAGACATCTACTCACACTAAAGGGTTGGGAAAAGGTTTATCAAGCAAATGGACCTAAGAAACAAGCTGGTGTGGCCATACTAATTTCTAACAAAGTTGACTTCAAACTAAAATCAATCAGAAGAGATGGAAAGGGACACTTTATACTCATTACAGGGAAAAATCCATCAGAATGAAGTCTCAGTCATGAATACCTATGCCCCTAATACAAAAGCACCCATTTATGTAAAAGAAACATTACTAGAACTCAAGGCAGCAATCAAACCAAACACACTGATAGTGGGAGACTTCAACACTCCTCTCTCACCAATGGACAGGTAAATCAGACAGAAACCTAACAGAGAACTAAGAGACTTAATAGAGGTAATAAACCAAATGGACTTAACAGACATCTATAGAACATTCCACCCAAACAGGAAAGAATATACCTTCTTCTCGGCGGCTCATGGAACCTATTCGAAAATTGACCACATACTCGGTAACAAAGCAAACTTCCACAGTTACAAAAAATATTAGTAACCACCTGTGTCTTATCGGATCACCATGGATTAAAATTAGAATTCAACAACAATGCTACCCCCAGAAAGCCTACAAACTCACGGAAACTGAACAGTCAACTACTGAACCACACCTGGGTCAAGGAAGAAATAAAGAAAGAAATTAAAGCCTTCCTTGAATTTAGTGAAAATAAAGACACAACATACTCAAACCTATGGGACACTATAAAAGCAGTACTAAGAGGAAAATTCATAGCACTAAGTGCCCACTTAAAAAAAATGGAGAAAGACCACATTGGAGACTTAACAGCACACCTGAAAGCTCTAGAAAAGAAAGAAGCAGACTCACCTAGGAGGAGTAGAAGACTGGAAATTATCAAACTGAGGGTAGAAATCAACAAAATAGAAATACAGAAAACAGCCCAAAGAATCAATGAAACAAAAAGCTAGTTCTTGGAGAAAATCAACAAGATTGACAAACCCCTAGCCAAACTAATCTAACAGCAGAGAGAGAAAACACAAATTAATAAGATTAGAAATGAAAAGGGGGACATAACCACAGACACAGAGGAAATTCAGAGAATCATTAGATCTTACTACAAAAGCCTGTATGCCACAAAATTGGAAAATGTAAAAGAAATGGACACTTTTTTAGATAAGTACCATATACCAAAGTTAAACCAGGACCAGGTGAAAAATCTTAATAGTCCTGTTAGTCGCGAAGAATTAGAAACTGTTATCAGAAACCTCCCTACCAAAAAAAGCCCAGGACCAGATGGTTTCAATGCAGAATTCTACCAGAACTTCCAAGAAGATCTAATACCTATACTCCTTAAGGTATTTCATAATACAGAAACAGAACAGTCATTGCCAAATTCCTTTTATGAAGCTACAATTACCCTGATACCTAAACCACACAAAGACTCAACCAAGAAAGAGAATTACAGGACAATCTCACTCATGAACATCGATGCAAAAAATTTTCAATGAAATACTGGCAAACAGAATCCAAGAACACATTAGAAAAATTATCCACTATGATCAAGTAGGCTTCATGCCAGAGATGCAGGGCTGGTTCAACACATGAAAATCTGTCAATGGAATCCATCATATAAATAAACTGAAGGAAAAAAACCATATGATCATCTCATTAGATGCAGAACAAGCATTTGACAAAATTCAACACCTCTTTATGATAAAGGTCTTGGAGAGATTAGGGATACAATGGTCATTCCTAAATATAGAAAGGCTATTTACAGCAAGCCGACAGCTAACATCAAATTAAATGGAGAGAAACTCAAAGCCATTCCACTAAATTCAGGAACACGACAAGGCTGTCCACTCTAACCTTATCTCTTCAATATAGTGCTTGAAGTTCTAGCAATAGCAATAAGACAACACAAGGGGATCAAGGGGATTCGATTGGAAAGGAAGAAGTTAAACTTTCGTTATTTGCAGATGATATGATAGTGTACATAAGCGACCCCAAAAACTCCACCAAAGAACTGCTACAGCTGATAAACTCCTTTAGTATCGTGGCGGGATACAAAATCAACTCCAAAAAATCAGTTGCCCTCCTATATACAAAGGATAAGGAAGCAGAGAAAGAAATCAGAGAAGTATCACCTTTCATGATAGCCACAAATAGCATAAAATATCTTGGGGTAACTCTAACCAAGGAAGTGAAAGACCTATTTGACAAGAACTTTAAGTCTTTGAAGAAAGAAATTGAAGAGGATACCAGAAAATGGAAGGATCTCCCTTGCTCGTGGATTGGGAGGATCAACATAGTAAAAATGGCAATACTACTAAAGGCAATCTATAGATTTACATTTAAGATCCCCTTAAAGATCCCATCAAAATTCTTCACAGATCTTGAGAGGACAATAATCAACTTTATATGGAAGAACAAGAAACCCAGGATAGCCAAAACAATCTTATACAATAAAGGAACTTCTGGAGGCATTACCATCCCTGACTTCAAACTCTATTACAGAGCTACAGTATTGAAAACAGCTTGGTATTGGCATAAAAATAGAGAAGTCGACCAATGGAACCGAATAGAAGACCCGGATCTTAACCCACAAATCTATGAACACCTGATTTTCGATAAAGGAGCTAAAAGCACACAATGGAAGAAAGAAAGCATCTTCAACAAATGGTTCCTGCATAACTGGATGTCAACCTGTAAAAGAATGAAAGTAGATACGTATCTATCATCATGCACAAAACTCAAGTCCAAATGGATTAAAGACCTCAATATCAATCTGAACACACTGAACCTGTTAGAGGAGAAAGTGGGAAATACTCTACAACATTTGGGCACAGGAGACCACTTCCTACGTATAGCTGCAGCAGCACAGACATTAAGGGCAACATTGAATAAATGGGACCTCCTGAAGCTGAGCAGCTTCTGTAAAGCAAAGGACACTGTTACTAGGACAAAAAGGCAGCCTACTGACTGGGAAAAGATCTTCACCAACCCCGCAATTGACAAAGGTCTGATCTCCAAAATATATAAGGAACTCAAGAGACTAGACTTTAAAATGCTAAGTAACCCAATTAAAAAATGGGGCACTGAACTGAACAGAGAATTCTCAACAGAAGAAGTTCAAATGGCCAATAGACACTTAAGGGCATGCTCAACCTCCTTAGCAATCAGGGAAATGCAAATCAAAACAACATTGAGATACCATCTTACACCTGTCAGATTGGCTAAAATCAAAAACACCAATGATAGCCTTTGCTGGAGATGATGTGGAGTAAAGGGTACACTCATCCATTGCTGGTGGGAATGTAAACTTGTGCAACCTCTTTGGAAACAGTGTGGAGGTTTCTCAGGAAATTTGGGATTAACCTACTCCAGGACCCAGCAATCCCACTGTTGGGAATTTACCCAAGAGATGCCCAATCATATTACAAAAGCATTTGTTCAACTATGTTCATAGCAGCATTATTTGTAATAGCCAGAACCTGGAAACAACCTAGATGCCCTTCAGTGGAAGAATGGATGAAGAAAGTGTGGAATATATACATATTAGAGTACTACTCGGCGGTAAAAAACAATGACATCTTGAATTTTGCATGCAAATGGATGGAAATAGAAAACACCATCCTGAGTGAGGTACCCCAGGCCCAAAAAGATGAATATGGGATGTACTCACTCATAATTGGGTTCTAGCCATAAACAAAGGACATCGAGCCTATAATTCATAAAAAATCCTAGAGAAGCTTAATAAGAAGGTGAATCCAAAGAAAAACATATAGTTATCCTCCTGGATATTGGAAGTAGACAAGATTGCCAGACAAAAAAATGGGAAGTTGGGGGTGGGGTGTGATGGGGGGAGGGGGGATGGGGAGAGAAAAGTGTGAAGTGGAGGATGGGAAGAGCTTGGGGGAATAGGATGGTTGGGATATAGGAAGGGTGGATATGGGAACAAGGAATTATATATCTTAATTAAGGGAGCCATTCTAGGGTTGGCAGAGAATTGACTCTAGAGGGGTTCCCAGGTGTCCAGGAAGATGCCCCCAGCTAGTTCCTTGGGCAGCTGAGGAGAGGGTGCCAGAAATGTCCAGATCCTATTCTATACTCATGAATATCTTGCATATCACCATAGAACCTTCACCTGGCATTGGATGGAGAAAATGACAGAGCCCCACATAGGAGCACCGGACTGAGCTCCCAAGGTTCTGATGAGGAGCAAAAGAAGGAGATCATGAGCAAGGAAGTCAGGACCATGAGTAGTGCGTTTACCCATTGAGATGGTCGGACAGATCTAACGGGAGACCACCAAGTCCAGTTGGAATGGGACTGATGGAACAGGGGACCAAACCGGACTCTCTGAATGTGGCTGATGGTGGAGGAGGACTGAGAAACCAAGGACAACAGCAATGAACGTGAACTCTACAGCATGGACGGGCTCACTGTGAGCCTTGTCAGTTTGGTTGCTCACCTTCCTGAACTTAGGGGGAGTTGGGAGGACCTTGGACTTAACATAGTGAAGGGAACCCTGATGGCTCTTTGGCTTGGAGAGGGAGGGAGTGGGGGTATGGGTGGAAGGGAGGAGAGGGAAGGGGGAGGAGGAGGGGAGGAGATGGAAATTTTTAATAAAAAAATGAGAAAAAATTCATAAAAACATTATTAGAAACAAATGTGCTTTCTATTAATTTTTTTTGAATAGAGATGTTCAGATATATTTTATTAGTGTTCTTCAGTTCATCAGATCTGAGATTTTGTTTGGACACAGTTTACTACATAACCCAGGCTGGCCTTGAGTTATTTTTCTTCTTTAAATTTGTATTGTGTTTATTTTTTATTTAAACTTTTTAATTTTTTTAATTAAAATTACATTATTTCTTCTCCCCATTCCTCCCACCAACCCTTTCCATTCGCCCCTCCCCTTGCCCCCTCTCTCAATCATGGCCATATATACAATCCACTCAGTTCAGTTAGTGTTACTTGTATGTATATGTTTCAGGGCTGACCACTTCATATCAGATGACTCTTTAGGATGACTGTTTACCTCACTCTCAGATGTCTAGTTTGCTGGAATTATTTGTCTAGGAATGGGGCTCTGTGAGACTTTCTCCTTTTATTTAGGATAACTCTCAGTGCTGTACTTCGTTCAAGCTTTGTTATCCTAAATATCTTTAAAAGAAAATGAGTGGAGGGACAGGGAAGGCTGAGCGGTATCAGCTAATACTGATTTCCCCTCGCCTCAAGATAAGAAGCACTTTAAGATCTAGTTTTTATGACCATGAATAAGGTTAAATTTACATCACATTCCAGAATGACCTCATAATCTTGTGCTGAGATAGGTCACTTTATGTTTTCCATTTTCCTTTCATGGCATTATTTTATGGTTACTTAAGGAATAGCATAGTTATTTATCTAACGGTCTCCTTAGTATTGATCAGCTGCTAGAGGGTTAGAATTCACTCTCCGGCTTATTGCTACATAATATCCTGCTTACTATTGCATAGCTTGCTTACTCTTTTCATTTTCTCAGCTTTCTGAAGCACCTTGCTAGTTGCAATAAGCTGATTAATGACCAAAGCACGCATTGTTTTTTGACACTACATTTTTATTTTCTGTTTCTCAAATATAAAAGAAAAGAATATTTGTATTTCAAACAATACAGATTGTGCCTGTTGTTTTCATTCAATCTTTTAGATAATGCAATTTCTACATTAGTACTGGTCTGTATCTCTCTTAACACATACACACTTGCATGTGTATGTACATACACATACAAAAGAAACAAACAAAAAACCCTCCAGAATTACTGACACCTAGAAGTCCACAACTGGAATAGAGTGAACTTTTTATAAGTAAAAATATTCTCTAATGTAACAGTAGAAATATAGAATAAAGTGCACAATTCAGTAATGTAATCATTTATTCTCATTATCAGGTGCTCTTTATTGTACATAGCTATATTAATACACTCTTGACACCTGCATCACTGAAACATGAGAGCAAAGCATTGTGCTGAGTGGCATTGTGGTGGCCATGATGTCACCAGTGAAGAAAACCTCTTTTCTTTCCAATAGCATCTTAGGGAGCCACTGTCATGTGTGTGGTCTGTCATTAACCACTGGCTTGTACACAACACATATTTATAATAATGTTCTCTTGAACTTGCATATTTTCTTACTGTTTATTGTCTAGAATGATTGTTCCTGAATTAAAGCAAAATTAGGAAATATTTAATTCTCTAAAAATGTAGGTAGAAAATCACCCTAACTTATAAAGAGCTGGATACTGTCCAGTCTGTAGAGTATGTCTTTGCCTGAATGCTCCAGGGTCCTCTCTCATCTAGTGCTTTAGGGAAGGGTTAGGGAACCATAAGGAAAACAGAGGTCCTTCTTTTCTGTCCTCGATTTGTTTGGACTTGTTTTAACATGTTTTTCTCTCTGGGATGCATGCTTTCTCATAAATCTTCATTATCTGAGTACTTTTCAGACCATCAAGCAGACTAGTTATAAGAGTTACAAAAATGACTCATGTCAGAATGCTGTGATAGGGTCACACTTGCCGTGCACCCAGCACCAGAAAGCACATTTATGCATCGCTCTGTCTACAGACCACCTGCCACCTAACAAACTGCATTCCCCTGGTTTGCTCTGAAAATGTCATGTTGAGTCTATAGGCAGTCCATGCTGAATATGACAGTCTCCTTTAAATGATGAGAATCATATCTCTTTCATCAAGTGGCACTGTGGATTGTATAGCTAATGACTATTCTTGTCTTTAAAAGTGTGTTGACCTTTTACAAACCTTGAAAAGAGCTTCACAAGTTATCTTCAAAGTTACTTCAATTCAATTCTTTCTGCTTCAGTTTCATTTAGTATTAAGACAACCTCTTCTCATTCTTGGAAACAATAGCTGGTATTTCTGACTGTCATCAGGTTTCAGAACCACCATCGTGGTTGTGATGGTCTTAATTATTCTTCACCAAACACATAGAATTATAAACTATTAAGCAGTAAAATGGTGTTTGACAAGCGGGATTCATGCAGCAAGTGTTTTGACTAATGATTACCACCGTTGTGTTCTGACACAGTCAGACAAATCCACAGGCTCTCCCATGTTTATTCAAATCATTTCTTCTATGAGATTTCTTCACTGACTTGGTCTCAAATAAGCTCAGTGAGAACAAATTCCAAACAAAGATAATGTAAAGTGCAAAGAAAGAAGAGGGTGGGTAATTTCCATTCTAAAAAGATTATTTTTTATTATTGTTAAATTATGTTTACATGTGTGTCTGCATGTGGGGATGTATGTGTGAGAGTGCAGGTGCCCATGGAAGCCATACGTGTCAGATCCCTTGAAGCTGGAATGACAGCTAGTTATGCACTAGTCAACACGGGTGCTGGAAGCTGAACTCAGGTCCTCTTCAAGAGTTACAAGTGCTTTTAACGGCTGAGGCATCTTTCTAACCCTGCACAATTTCCCATTTGCAAAGGGATTCCCTGTACAGTTCTCAGTCTAATAATTGAAGACATAAACAATAATTTTGTCACTTACAATGTAACTTCTTCTCTGAGTACATAAAATGTTAGTGGTGTGGGCATCTGGGCAGTTGTTAATGTTAGTGACATTTTCCCTTCAAACCCTAAAGTCTTCATTAACTCTGAATTATAAAATAAACCCTGCATTATGTCATATCAGTTATAAATAGGATCCCTGATGGCACTACCAAAGAGTTATCTTATATGACAAAACAATCCATATTATTTTAGTAGGTTTGAGAATTAATGTAGAGCTTATTATTTCAAACAAAAGTTGAATTAAAATCTCACTAATTGTTTCAGCCGTATGACTTCATTATAACTCTAAGATGTAACAAGGATTATCCATAGCTTCAATATATAATACTTTCCATTAGTTCATAATAGTTCCTCAGATATATTTGACTTTCATAAAATTTTCATGTTTTACACCTGAAAGTTTAGCCATCCGATTAATTAGAGTTTTATTTTCTTTGATCATAAATATAACTTTTATTCAGTAATTAAATGATAAAGATGGATCTTAGATTCTTGCTCTTCCACTCAAGGAAGAAAAGACAATATGTCGTAAAAGGATTCTAATCCACCCAATAATGTTTGGAATAGCAGCCAGGAAAATGAATCCAGTTGGCAATATTGTACCTCCTCCATACCTTCTTATGAAATGTACACAAAAGAGAATTTATAATCTGTCCTATTTTTAGTAGGGTCTTCAGTTTAAAGAGTAAAAGACAGGGTTATTTAGACAGCCTAGGGAAAACAATCAAATTCAAAATAACTGAATTAATCTAGTTTTAAACTTTTGAAAATAATTAGGGATCATTTCGTTTCACCATAAACCTTCTATACATTTTTAAATATAAAAGCAAATAATATATAAGATTGGAAAAATGAAACATAATGTGAATTTTTCTTTGCTAGAGCCTTCTGAAAGCTATAAAAGGGATTCCAATGTGTAACCAATGGCAACACTCCCTGCAAATCCTGCACGCTAACACTTTAAAATTCCATCCTTCCTGAGAACGTTTTCCCATCAGAGCCTGAACACAAAATTTTCCTGACACCTAATGTCTAAAACATTTTTTATAATTGACTGTTTTCTTTTTCAAATAATAAAAAATTCTCATAGTCAAATATATTAAGCAGTTCATTTTCTTTTCAAGATGGTCTGCTCTTTTCTACACAGTGTCCAGTCTAAATCTTCTATAAAGGAAAAGCATGGGGATGAGAGTTGTATTAGGTGAGGGGACAAAGGTGATGGACAGCGAGGAAAGCTACCTCTTAGTACTTCTCTCTTAGGGTTTCTGCTGCTATGACAAAGGCCATGACTAAAAGTAGCCAGGGGAGGAAATGCTTATTTGGATTGCACTTCCACATCAGAGTCCATCATCTCAGGAACCCAGGGCATGAACCAGAAGTAGGAAGTGAAGTAGAAGCCATGGAGGAATGCTGCTTACTGACTTTCTCCTCCTAGCTTTCTCAGTTTTCTTCTTGTAACTCCAAGTCTGCCTGCCAGGGATGATGCCATCTCCAGTAGACTGGGAGGTCACATCCAACCTTAATCAAGAGAATGTCCCTCAGACTTACCTATAGGCCAAGATAATAGTGACACTTTTTCAGTTATGACCCCCTCTTCCCAGATATGACTAAGTTGATGTCAAGTTGACAAAACTAACAACTTCTCAGGCTCCCCTCAAGCCACCATTGAGAATAGTCTCCACTTACCCATCTAGTCTTAGTAACTGACCTCAAATTTTCAGTCTGTGAAACTGTCAGCACCAAACACCTTCACGTGTTTAATTACACTGTCTAGGACAAGCACCATGTAGGTAATATATTTTTAAGCAAAGATATATCTAAACATGTCTGGGGGCTATGCAACTAAGCAGAGAAATCAGCATTGTTTTCTGTCCATACATAGCTTTCAGTAAGCTAAAATGTTTTTTTTCTATGATAGGTTCATGATTTTTATGCCTATTCTAAGGCCACAGGAAAATTCACTTCTATAATATGGTAAAATGAATGGATAGTATGAATTGACAGCAATGATAGTTTGAATGAGAACGGTCCTCACAGGCTCATGTATTTGAAGGCTTTGACCCAAGTTGGTTGATGTGGGATTCTCCTCTGAATGCTCTGAATACCATTGGTTAATAAAGAAACTGTCTTGGACCTGTGCAGGGAATGGAGATAGGCAGGGAAAACTAAACTGAATGCTGGGAGAAAGGAGGTGAAAGGCCTCCGGAGCAGGGAGACTCTCACTCAAGTCTCGGGATAACATGACCCCCCAGGAACTCACAAGAGATCATCCTTGCTACAATCATATGAGGTTTATTGACAGGAAAGGAACCAGTGCACTGGGGCCGAAACTCATTTCCCAGGCAGGGGTAGAGTTCGACCCCAAATAGCTGGGAGAAGGGGTATTTAAGGGAAGAAACCACAACCCACTAATCCATAGGGGGTAGGGAGGGCATCATTGGAAAATTCTGAAAATACCAGTGATCATTGAAAAATTCTGAAAATACCTGTGATAATCACAAGGGGGTAACTCCCTGTTTCTCAAGATTATTCTCAAGACTATAATCTAACTTTATCTTCAGCTAGTTTCTGAAACAGAGTCAGTGAACTGGCTAATCTAGGTTTTTGATTCTTCTCTCCCTGCTTAAATTGTTGGCTTTATTTTTTCATGCTAGAAGAGTCTGGATTTATCCGGGTCTTTCAGAGGCAGAGGCAGAGAGAAGCTATGGAGGCTCCACTGGAGACCATGAGTTAAAATCCATCTTTCTTCCTTTAAGTTGTTTTTACCAGCCATTTTTGTCATCAATATGGAGAGTTAAGCTAAAAATACAGAGATATTTATCCAGGTTTACTACTGTGTGCCACATCTCTCAATCAATCAGATTTCACACCTACTGGGTTTGCATCAAGCCGAAGAAACCCTTAAAGTCATGAGACACTCCAAGCAAATCAAGTGGTCTGGACACCACTGAAGACATTATTTTATTATTTCGGTCAGGAAATGAATTTTCTGTCTGACCAGCATAGTCAACATCCTTGAAAGAAGTTCAGAACAGCACAAACAAAGCTCTGAATGCCTTCTGCCTGGAAGTTAGGAAGAACTGTGTGACACTCCTGTAGAATTACCTCCCAACAATGGGCAGGAAGAGGGCATTAAAATAGAAGAAAAGCAGCTTCTCTTGCTTCTCTCAAAACTGTCCTAGCTAGACACCTGATTGCTTGCTTCCAGCTCGCTGTCCTGCCCCGCAGGTATATGTGTTTCAATGTCCCATTCGAAAGTGAAATAAATCTGTCTTTGCATCCCCAATTTAAACTAACAATGGCCCATCAGAATCAGTTCGCTCCTGTATAAAGTCAGTGTCATGATGCAAGATCAGAAACGGCACAGGACTTTATGTCCCTTCTCCTTTTCCCCCATCTCTCTCCATCTCTTCCCATTTCTCTTTTGCTGCTGATTTTAATTATAAATGAGATTTTCTCAACAGAATGATCTTCCTTCCTTAATTTTGAATGTGCAGACTGAACAGTGTCCTTGTTTGTGGCCCAAGAGACACTATGAAATATTAGCTAACTACTGTAGCTCCATAATTCTCTGAAGGTCATATCCACTTGATGGCCACATTGACTCATTACAGTAATTGCTTACAGAGTTAAATATTGCAGTTTGGCCTCTATTGGAGGGAGGGTGTTCTATTAACCCCATTGCCCTTCATAAACCCAGGATCTCAAAAACATCTTTTGTCAGCCTGTCCCGGACAGCAGAGCCACCACTGAACTTAGCTTCCTCTCATAGTCAGCTCCACTTTGCTTGTTAATTATGCCATGAAAAGCACATAATGAATTTTATTTATTTAATCTTGTTTAACATATTACTCTACTAAATACATTCCAATCTACTTGCCTATGTTTGGTTTTTAATCTTTAACATCCATAGTTTTTCACTTGAGAGCTGGCATTTTCTTTTTAAAATATTATCAAGTATGATCCACAACCTTTCTATGATCCTAGAGTTTTTCTAAATTTTCCTTGTAGTATTAATTCCATGTATCTGGAAAACATGTGTTTATTCAATAAATACTTGTATCTGAACTTGGGAAAACCCTATTTACATACAAACCTTATGATCCCAAACTTCCTTCTTTAACTTCTGTGAGTACCAATTGTCTACATCCAGTAATTCATCACAGCTGCCATCTCTGCCTTATCCTCCAGATCCAGATGGAGTACGTGGTGATATAACTTAATCACTGCTTGAGTGTGGACAAGTATTGAAGGATTGCCTGTCATTCTGTGGGACAAAGTTGTCTGTACCATCTGCAGCCAATGGTCAAATGCCAG
Source organism: Arvicola amphibius (assembly GCF_903992535.2). Taxonomy (NCBI): domain Eukaryota; kingdom Metazoa; phylum Chordata; class Mammalia; order Rodentia; family Cricetidae; genus Arvicola; species Arvicola amphibius. Next base: position 109,528,862 of record NC_052050.1, read on the forward strand.
AAGATCATACTAAGAAGCCAGCTATTTCTGCAGGTTGACAAAGTCAGGGAGATCTGTAGATTCAAGAATTTTAGTTAATCAAAACATATGACTTACTTCTATTCCTTTACCAGCAGGGCCTTGACCTTTATATAGGAAGTCTAGTTTGGTTGAGAACTTAATCTTTGTTGGAGTTTTATCTATTCTTCTGCAGTGGGTGGGACATAAGTGGTTTTTTTTTTTTTTATTCTCCCATGAAGGCTTTTACCTTACTATCATAGTCAAGGTTCTGGAACAGAACCAACAGAATGAGTATATATTACATAGGATTTATTAGATTTGCTTATATGGTACTCTCTGGGAAACAAGTTATCTGCATGCTGAAGACACTGAGAACTTAGTAGCTGCTTCTCCATAGTCTGAATGCCTCAGCCGTCCCATTATGACACTGAAAAAGGCCTGGGGCATCACTAGAGAATTTCCAGTCCTCTGTCCATACAGGAAAACAAAGAAGACAGCTTCTGCTGTAGTTCAGGAGCAGCAGCAACAACAGGGTAGAAGTAAGTACTTAGCAGCAAGAGAATAAGTTGACAAGAAGAAATAACCTTGCCTTCGCCCAGATATCTTCATATCTGAGGTACTGCTAGAAGGCACTGCCCACTTCAGGTTGATCCTTCTGGAAAATACCCTGCCTACCCAGAAGTATGTCACTTAATCAAGCCCCAATCCAATCAAAGACCAGCCATCATCTTCAAACTCTGATTATATTTTTATCAGAGTATCAGTTAAGCAGACGAGTAACCACTCAACCGCACTGTCTTTACAGTACAATTCTACAAGCGTCTCCTGGTTTTTCCTTCTAATAGAAAAGGCCAAGGTGAAGACAGTTAAAACAGAAGTTTACTCAGCAAAGCAAATAGGGCATTCCAAAAGGAGACTGGAGTGGGCTGTGCCCAAGTGGGAGGTATCAGAAGGGTGCGTTTTAAGTCATTTTAAGAATATTTATGAGGTGATAGACTAGTCATAGGGAAAGACCCTCTCAATCATAGTAGACTGGATCTCCCTTTTGAGTATTTCTTCCCACATCCTTTAGAAAAGCCCATTTTTGATGCAGTACAGACCATTCGGTAGTGTCTGTGTATGGGAAATGCCCTGGTGTCTCAGTTTTGATTCATCAGGATTAACATAATTGCACCCAAGAACGTTAGCCACAAAGGACATTCTGATTCCCCGGAGACACGGCTGCAGCCCCTGCATCTCATATCCAACACTTGTTTGAGACTGCTTAAAGTCCCATGTTTAAGGCATTTTTATTTGTCCTGGAGTTAATGTATTATGTTACTTTTAAAATGGAGACTTTGACACAAAAGTTGGGGCCATGGTTTTACGACAAACTGGCAGGCTGCCTGAACAAGAAACAAGACCCAGGCTGTCTGTAGGGCTCAATTCTCCCAGGGGCGCCACTCATGTCCCTCTTCTGCATAACACTGCATACCCACTCAACCCTGTCATAAATACTTCATACTTTGCAGAGTTCAGTCGGTATAGCAGAAAGCTTATATGGAGCCCCAGATCAGCCATAATGCTCAGGCCATGTATGTATGGATGCCATACGTCTTATTTGACTAGTGATAGCTTATCATCTGCATCTCTCTTGAATGACAGTGCCTCAAGATCATGTATGCAGTGTCATTCCGTTGTTCTCCCACAGGAAAACACGTACTGGTGACCACAGAGCCCAGCTCCCTCCTTACGCTTGCCTATGTGCTCACTACTAGTCAGAACTCTAACATAAATAACTTGAGATCAGGTACGATTTCTCTCATGTTCTTTTTTTTAAATTCCAGTGTGTAGCATAAGACAGAAACCTTTTAGATAATCAATATATTTTTATTTATAGAACAAATAAGCTAGTATAGTTTGACACAGTGGTTATAAATTATCTGGATGTCCTTGTATTTGTATTCCATTAATGAGCTAATTCTGGTGCTAAAGCCCCTTTATGCATTTGTAGTGTAGCTAGGTAACGTATTTTAAAGTTACTTTTTAAATATATATATATATATATATTCTATATATGTCATCTATTGCATTTATTATGTCTTCAGACTTTTAATTTAGCCTCTGCCAGCATTGTCATCATTGTTTAAAAATGTCCTGCTCTCTTCATTATCTGAAATGGCACCATGACGAACTGGCATCTTACTAATTTTCTCTGACTGTCCAATGAGTCATATAATATTTCCTGTCAAAATCTTTCATCTCATTTTGTTGCTAGCTAAATGTTTAAACTACTGACATTATTTATGGAATGGGAAGTTTCAGGAAGTGAGTTAGCTCTTAGCATAAACTGTCCCATTTTACAAAGTACAAATGTTTTAAGACACAATTTCCAAAGTTTAACTAGAAAGAAAAAGTAAGTTCATGATCTTAATATAGCAACATGCTCCCTTGCTCTCTCCCATATAGTAGCTCTCCATACGTGTATACATTCCTGTACACGCATGTACAGGTGATATGAAGGGATGCATCTGACTGTGTGTGTGCTGTGACGTCTGCCATAAACATTCACTCTGAAGGATCTAAAGGCAGCTTTTGACTGCATGTTCCCAAACACCAAGTCTGTGCAGAATGTCCTTCTGGTACTGCTTTCCTGTTACGGCTGTGAGTCTTGCTGCAAATGCTCTTCTCCTTCAGCAGGGGTCAATTCTCCCTGTGAAAACTGACTTCTGCAACCGGCTTTCTTTTACTTTCTATTAGCTACTGTGGAAAATTTCAAAATTCATCGTATCTGAAATACAATCATAATCATTTCCCATGACTTCATAGCCAGAAAATAGCTAGTCTGATCTTGAGGGTGGGGTCTACCGGTAGTGAAATTTGTAAGAAACTGGAATCAGATACAATGTCAAAAGCAAATCTAAATGTATTAGCTATGTACTAGCTAATTCTTAATTTACCACGTAGACAATAAATTGGCTTTAACGATGGAAGCTACATCATCGCCACATGTTGCTATTACCCGGAAGCACATGCTGACCTTGGCATTCAGATTTCATGTTCCATTGCTTAATACCTCTTTGGCCAAGATTTAACAAAATCATTTTTAGCAACCCAAAGATCTGATTTAGCTTTTATTTTTTTCCTGAAGCACAGCTTTACAATCTGAGTTTTCTTTGGTCCCTCGTTCTTCTAAATACAGAAGACAGCCATCTTCTGCTTGCACACTTTCCCACGTGAAGTGACCATTCATTATGTCTGTCATGGTGGCTGGAAGGAGCACCGGGGCTGAAACTGCTTGTGCCAGTTGAAATTCTTCTCAAAGGTCAGAGATAATTGAAAGTCTTCTTTCTCAAAGGTAAATATTTCTCAGCACAATATCTAAGAGTCTGATTTTAAAAGTATTACTAAATCAGTACTTGGGATAATGATATTTTTACAGTAGTTAAACCATATATACATGTATAATACATATGTACATGTCATTGAAAGCTAGTAGTGGTTTCTTAGAACTGCATGCATTGCCCTTTCTGTCATCAAGATGGGGCATCCTTTGGGAGCTCTTTAGGATACAGGATAGCTGGTGATACAGCTAGGAGGCAGAAGGCTTGCTTAGCATATGCAAGCTCTAAGGTTAGTACCCACACAGCAGAGCAGCAGCTAGAGGAACAGGTGAGGATGGAAAACAAGAAGGGTAGATGTTGGAGGGGAACAGGGAAAGAGAGGAAGAGTAGGAGGGGGAGATAGAAGCATTCAGCAAAGGACAATGGAACTCTTCAGAGTTTCAAGGAGAGACAGATTAAGATAAAACATAATTATCAGTAATATTAAGCTCACCAATATACATGCAAATTAGTATGACCTGTTCTTACAATGAAGATTGTCATCATAAAATTTAAAAAATAAAATAAACATTTTAAAAATCTGATCTGATTTTTTAAATTGAGAAACCAACAAAGACCTCTTTGAAAGTATACTAAGTAATTTATGCAATTCTGATGATTAACAGATAATATATGATATTTTAATAACACAAAGTATGAATTTAAAGCTAAGAATTGTTCAGAACTCCTTGGGTTAAATAATCCTTACACAGAATTAGGCATTTGTATTTCAAAAGAAGCTTGAACCCTTCTACCTTAGGGAAATAATGACCTGTTGGAAACTTTGATTAAAACTTTGACAACATGAGGTAGAGCCATGCTAACCATTATTTGATGTTTGTTGAGAAAATCACCAATATATAGTGTATATAAAGCAATTCTATGTTGCTTTTCAGCTTTACTTTTACTTGAACAGTGTGTGTGTGTTGTGGCGGGCGGGGGGGGGACATTCCAGTTCTCTCTGTTGCTCTGCCCGTTTGGTTCATGCTTGCAGGTTTCAGTCTACCTATGTCAAGGCAGGAACTCAGGCTATGGGGGAAGGCTGCTCACTGGCTTGCCCTCTATGGTTTCAGCTCAGCCAACCTTCTCATACAACCCAGGGTCTCCTGCCACCACCCACTTGAGCACACCTCCCTATTTCAAACAACAATCAATACAATTCCCTACAATCATGACCGCTGGCTAGTCTGACCCAGATGATCCCCTAATTGTGACTCCCTCAGATAATTCTGGGCTGAAGCTAACTAAGAGAAAGACTTTAAAAGTGCTTAAATTTCTTTTATACTTGCTAGAAAATCAGAGCTAATATTTGTATGGCATTTGGCTGGGGAAAATGAGATTTATTAGCTAGATTTTTTTAGTACATGCTAAGTGAATTTTAAATAGTCATATCAAAATGTGTACCTATAGTCTTGGCCCAGAACTGCCATCAAAATGAAAACATAGTTTAATTCAGCATACATTTCTATCTTCTGTGAGGACACATATTTTATAATTTGCATAAATGTGGATATAAAATTCCATGCATTTAAATAAACCTTAACATTTCAAAATGACTTGCCTTCCAGTTTTTAAAGTAAAGCAAAATGAAAGAAAAAATATATTGAAATTAAATATTCACAACCATTAAAAGTGATAGAAAAATAATAGTTGATGATAAAGGAAGAAATGTAGTTTGGAGAGTTGAATGTTACATCAGAAATGTACTAGTCACCAATTTGTAATCTATGTCTCTGCCAATATGCAGGACCTAACCAGTATCTCCAAGTCCATAGGGAACGTTCTCCAGCTTTCAGTGTTTGCCTGGAAGCTGATATCCCATCAATCTGCCCACTTTTAGTAGAGAAGATTTTAATTGCTTACTATTTCATTCTTTAGTTAGTAAATAGAAAGAAATAGACACATGATTAGGCTCTGTCTTAACTCTCTTTACTGTCATAAATACAGTTTTTAAGAATTAAAGGTAAAAATCATATCCAAAAATAAAACTAAGTTACTTTAGTGGACTATAGTTACTTGAAGCAATTTAGTACACTATTGTTATTTAGTAAAAGAGTACCTTAGGATACTATAGTTAGTGTAGTAGCTTAGAGGGACTCTAAAATTCCATAGGACTCCTATGTCTGTTCTCAAAGTTAAAACATTAAACACACAAATCTAAAAGTAGTTTGTTTCATTACTGTTTCACTCTGAGATTCATATAGATGATGGGTTACTATTTAAGGTAAGAGAGAACTGGAATTTTGGTGGAGTAATGACGCACATGGGTTGATCATTTACCAAAGGGAATGCATCTTAATTTAAATCTACTAAAATCTTGAGTTCCACTTACACAGTAAGGCCAGAAGTGCGGAGAAAATGAGCTTTGCTGAACTGAAAGCCTTCTGCCATGCTATATCCCAGCCATAGTCATTTCCTACTCCGTCATCTCACCTGCATAAATAAGAGCATTGTTTCCTTGGTCCTGTTTTTTTTAGCATATGTGCTCATATTAATGAAACATGCTTCCTCAATGATTAAATAAAGGTTTAAAAGGGGGATAATGTAGTTAAGAACCCTGGCATTTTGAAATACTACTCGATTGCCTTACCTAACAGCCAAGAAGAGATAGAATTCTAAGAACAATAATCCTATCTGCAAGCTGTTCACACAGCCATGGATAAACATAGTTCAAAAACGAGACCTCCTTGTTCTGCTCACTGATACAGCCTCCGTATTTGTCTGAGTGCCTGACATACAAAAGAACGTCAACAAATATTTGTGTTCAGTGAGAATTCTTTTTATTAGCTTTCAAAACCTTTGCTGTCAACTGAGGATTCTATGTTATGTTATTGCCATTTTCTATCAAGTTCACTTTATTACTTTTCTATATCTCCAAATATCCATTTTCCCATACTAATCTTACAATTTTGGCTTTGTCTAAAATAGAAAATTACTTTCTGTCACATATAAATACAGTAATCTTAATGATAGTATTCTATTTGCTAGACGTATTGTTATTGTTATTTTTGTGTTGATAAAGGTACTTGCTCTGCTGCTGTGGATTATGATGACGACAATACTGATGAGACTTGATGACAGTGATGAATGATGATAAGGATAATTGATGATGGTGGTGGTGATGGTGATAGTGCTAGAATTTGATAACAGTAAGGATTGATGATGCTGAGAATCCATGAAAGTCATTGTATTGGCTAGTTTTTTTTTTTTTTTTTTTTTGACAAATTGACACAGAGTTATCTGAGAGGAGGGAACATCAGTGGAGAAAATGCCGCTTCCATAAGATCAGTCTGTAGACAAGTCCGTGAGCACTTTCTTAATGGTTGAAATAGGAGGACCATGTCTACTTGGAGAAGCGCCAACCCTGGGCAGGTGGTCCTGGGATGTATAAGAAAGTAGTCTGAGCAAGTTATGAGCAGGAAGCCAGTAAGCAACATTCTCTTATGGTTTCTGTTTCGGTTCTTGCTTCCAGATTCCTTCCTTGAGTTCTTGCCCTGACTTCTTGAGCTGATGGACTGTGATGTAGAAGTAAAAAAGCAAATAAAGTCATTTTTCCCCAAGTTGCTTTTGGTCATGGCGTTTTATTACAGCAATATAAACTCTAACTAACATGATAGTGATGGTGATGATGGTGGTGGTGGTGATATTAGCAACATCATATTTCTCCTTAATCTGATCCATCACCCACCCTGTGCTCCTTTGACAGACTGTTCTTTGCATTTCATTAAAGTCAAAGCCTGCTCACTGTCTATAATACTTTACATTCCTTTACTTCAACATATGGAAAACATTTTTTGTTTATTTTTACTATTCACAAGGCTGAGTCTTTTTCCTTTACTTCTAGTCCTCAAATGGATCAACTGTTACACTCTTCTTCTCTCCCTTCAGATGAGTGAGGGCTACCTATGCTGGGTTTCACTGCCTTTCAATATGTCATAACAGGAACAGATGGCACACTAAAATCCAGAGATTTGAACTGTGTGTGTTTACAAAGACTTACCATAAAATAAGCAAGGAATGAGGAAGCACATAGCCAAAGAAGTAAACAGAGACTGACAGCAGGAGAACCATCACTACTGCCACACACTAAGGAAGAGGGGAGGTAGAAGAGAGGCAGTTGATACCATGGAGAAGACACTGTCAATTGAGGGGTACCACTAGGCCAAGGTAAAACCCAAAGGGAAGGGAGCTAAGAAACGTACATTTTCTTCTCTTCCATATCCTTACTTCTTACTCTTGTGGTATTTCTCACTATTTCAGTCCAAAGGGAAGCCAGATTGCAGAGGTGCTCATAGTAGTAATTAATATGAGCTTTGGAAGTACAGAGCAAGCTAGAGAAGAGTGGAGAATGGATGCTGGTGTGAGTATCAGCTGCAAACCTCTGCCTCTGTACCAGGGTAACCATTCTTATCCTTTGCCCTCTTCAGTCATAAATCCTAAGGAGCAGGGGGCTTGTGTTACAGCCTGAACCTATTGCAGGGTCCTTTCTTGCCTGGAGATCCACTTATAATGGTATCCTTACGAGTCACCTGACAAAAGGATTGAAAAAGTGTGGCAAATGGCATATTTCTTATGACACTAGAAGTCAGTGTGCCACTTCCTTCCATGTTGCAATTGGCAAAGCAGAATTCATAGAGGAACGTGTTCCTTGATGACAACAGAGACTTTCCAGGCCCAGGTGGACTTTAATTTAGGAGTTAGGGTTCTTACTGATACTCATAGCCATAAAAAATTTGCAGCAACTCAGTAGCCTCCAGATTATTGCATTATAAGTGAAATTCCACAGAAAGTGGATAGGTGAGTTTAGAGTGGGATTTTTTTTTTACGACAGATTATTTTTTTTTGTTTTTTTGTTTATAAATCTTTATTTTTATATAAAAGGTTATATAATATAGAGATAAATACTTCACATTGGTATAGATCTTGATTTATTAATATAAATTTAAGGTCATTTTTTTCTTTTTCTCATTTTTTTATTAAAAATTTCCATCTCCTCCTCTCCTCCTCCCCTTTCCCTCCCTTCGCTTCCACCCTTACCCCCACTCCACCCCTCTCCAAGCCAAAGAGCCATCAGAGTTCCCTTCACTATGTTAAGTCCAAGGTCCTCCCAACTCCCCCTAAGTCCAGGAAGGTGAGCAACCAAACTAACAAGGCTCACAGTGAGCCCGTCCATGCTGTAGAGTTCAAGCTCATCGCCGTTGTCCTTGGTTTCTCAGTCCTCCTCCATCGTCAGCCACATTCAGAGAGTCCGGTTTGGTCCCCTGTTCCATCAGTCCCATTCCAACTGGACTTGGTGGTCTCCCGTTAGATCTGTCCCACCGTCTCAATGGGAGAACGCACTCCTCATGGTCCTAACTTCCTTGCTCATGATCTCCCTCCTTTTGCTCCTCATCAGGACCTTGGGAGCTCAGTCCAGTGCTCCTATGTGGGGCTCTGTCATTTTCTCCATCCAATGCAAGGTGAAGGTTCTATGGTGATATGCAAGATATTTCTGGTATCCTCTTCAATTTCTTTCTTCAAAGACTTATAGTTCTTGTCAAATAGGTCTTTCACTTCCTTGGTTAGAGTTACCCCAAGATATTTTATGCTATTTGTGGCTATCATGAAAGGTGACACTTCTCTGATTTCTTTCTCTGCTTCCTTATCCTTTGTATATAGGAGAGAAACTGATTTTTTGGAGTTGATCTTGTATCCTGCTGTTGAGCGAAGTAATTTTTTGAGGGCGCCAATCTGTAGTGTGAAGCGGCGGGGCTGTGTCCCACCACCCGCCGCCGGCTAGCTTTACCCAAAATAATTACACAGAAACTGTATTCTTTTAAACACTGCCTGGCCCATTATCTGTAGCCTCTTATTGGCTAATTCTCACATCTTGCTTTAACCCATATTTAGTAATCTGGGTAGCACCACGAGTTGTGGCTTACCAGGAGAGATCTTAACCTGCGTCCATCTCAGAGAGGAGCAGCATGGAGACTCACTATGGCGACTGCCTGAAGCGTCTCTCCCACTCCTGCTTCCCAGCATTCTGTTCTGTCTACTCCGCCTACCTAATTTTCTGTTCTCTTAAAGGGCCAAGGCAGTTTTCTTTATTAATTAACCAATGAAAGAAACATAGACAGATAACTCTCCTCCATCATTTCCCCTTTTTCTGTTTAAACAAAAAAGAAAGGCTTCAACTTTAACATAGCAAAATTACATATAACAAAACAGTTATCAAGCAAGTATTACAGTTACAATATTTAGATCTATTTTATCTTTTATCATAACTAAGGAAAGCTATAACTATCTATTTATTCTTCAACTCCATCAAAGACTCCAGAAGGATATAATATTACCTAAGTAAACAAGTCATAAGCAACTTTCAAACTCTAGAAATGACAGAGACAACTCGCTGCCTGGACAGTCACCCAAAGTTCCTCTGTACCGTTGGGGCATCCATCTTCAGCCTACAGGCCCATAGTGTCCAGCAGACTTTTTCATGAAGCAGGAAATTCCAAAGACAGTTCAGTCACTTTCTGCTGTGTCCTGCAGAACGTCTCGCCGACTCTTTCATGAGTCAGGAACCCCGAAAGACCATCTCACCTTTAGGCAAGTTCAGCAGTCCTCTCTCTGCGGGTTCTTTATGTCCAGTTTATGCAACAGTCCAGGCCAGAGCATTTTCTTGCCCAAATGGCTAACAAACTCCATAAGTAGCCTCTTCGATGCCCATCTTCCTCTCGAAGTAGATTGGTGCTGCCAGGAGCAGACGTGTCTCATTGTCATGAAAAACCCTAAGTTATTAAAACATTAAATGCCATATTCTGCAGTCTTTGAAAGATATGAAGAATGTCTATCTAACTGAAATATATCTCTACATATCTAGAAAATCTAATAACATGACTACAAGCTTAACTATTATCAATGATTATCCATTAACAACCTATATTTCCTAATTACACATTACAGTTTTTAAAATGAACTACAATCACAATAGCTTAATCAAGATCAGAAATACATATACATATAACAAAATTGACCTTAAAATCTATACCAATGCAAATTCATATCTATATCATCTCCCCCTTTAAATGTAAAAGAACATTTATAAGCAATATTTGGGAAAATGGGCGCAGTTTTTTCTCTCCAAACTGCTTCCTGCTGAATGGGGGCGCTGTTATTTAGGTCTTTCATGGTGTAACCTGTGTGCCAGGTTCCTCTCAGTTGGCAGTTGAGTGAAGTAATTTTTTGAAGATGTTCACAGCAACCTTTCAGGAGGGCGTGGTCTATCATACCATATTGGGATAGAAGCAATCCACAGAGTCTCGTCCTCTGTGAAAACAAAAGAAGAAACTCTTTTCCAAAGCATCATGTTCTTAGATCCAAATCCTGAAGTCATACCATTAAAATGTCCATTCTGGTCTAGACTGGCAGCCCATATAATGAAATGTCTCTCTGTATTTAGCTCCTTTACAGTCAAAAATTTCAAAGAAAACACAATAAAATATACAGGAATCCGCAAACGCTGTCCCGCTCGCCTAAGCCTGATTCCGCCATCTGCCCAGGTGCAGGCAGGGAGCAGTGAGCCATTGGCATGGTCTCAGAGTACTTTCTTTCCGATACCAAGCGGGCAAGGTTTTTAAGTGGATTTAGTGACCAATCTGTTGAGCGAAGTAATTTTTTGAGGGCGCCAATCTGTAGTGTGAAGCGGCGGGGCTGCGTCCCGCCACCCGCCGCCGGCTAGCTTTACCCAAAATAATTACACAGAAACTGTATTCTTTTAAACACTGCCTGGCCCATTATCTGTAGCCTCTTATTGGCTAATTCTCACATCTTGCTTTAACCCATATTTAGTAATCTGGGTAGCACCACGAGTTGTGGCTTACCAGGAGAGATCTTAACCTGCGTCCATCTCAGAGAGGAGCAGCATGGAGACTCACTATGGCGACTGCCTGAAGCGTCTCTCCCACTCCTGCTTCCCAGCATTCTGTTCTGTCTACTCCGCCTACCTAATTTTCTGTTCTCTTAAAGGGCCAAGGCAGTTTTCTTTATTAATTAACCAATGAAAGAAACATAGACAGATAACTCTCCTCCATCATCCCGCCACGATACTAAAGGAGTTTATCAGATGTAGCAGTTCTTTGGTGGAGTTTTTGGGGTCGCTTATGTACACTATCATATCATCTGCAAATAACGAAAGTTTAACTTCTTCCTTTCCAATTCGAATTCCCTTGATCCCCTTGTGTTGTCTTATTGCTATTGCTAGAACTTCAAGCACTATATTGAAGAGATAAGGAGAGAGTGGACAGCCTTGTCGTGTTCCTGAATTTAGTGGGATAGCCTTGAGTTTCTCTCCATTTAATTTGATGTTAGCTGTCGGCTTGCTGTAAATAGCCTTTATTATATTTAGGAATGACCCCTGTATCCCTAATCTCTCCAAGACCTTTATCATAAAGAGGTGTTGAATTTTGTCAAATGCTTTTTCTGCATCTAAAGAGATGATCATATGGTTTTTTTCCTTCAGTTTATTTATATGATGGATTCCATTGATAGATTTTCGTGTGTTGAACCAGCCCTGCATCTCTGGCATGAAGCCTACTTGATCATAGTGGATAATTTTTCTAATGTGTTCTTGGATTCGGTTTGCCAGTATTTTATTGAGAATTTTTGCATCAATGTTCATGAGTGAGATTGGCCTGTAATTCTCTTTCTTGGTTGAGTCTTTGTGTGGTTTAGGTATCAGGGTAATTGTAGCTTCATAAAGGGAATTTGGCAATGACTGTTCTGTTTCTATATTATGAAATACCTTAAGGAGTATAGGTATTAGGTCTTCTTGGAAGTTCTGGTAGAATTCTGCATTGAAACCATCTGGTCCTGGGCTTTTTTTGGTAGGGAGGTTTCTGATAACAGTTTCTAATTCTTCGCGACTAACAGGACTATTTAGATTGTTCACCTGGTCCTGGTTTAACTTTGGTATATGGTACTTATCTAAAAAAGTGTCCATTTCTTTTACATTTTCCAATTTTGTGGCATACAGGCTTTTGTAGTAAGATCTAATGATTCTCTGAATTTCCTCTGTGTCTGTGGTTATGTCCCCCTTTTCATTTCTGATCTTATTAATTTGTGTTTTCTCTCTCTGCCGTTTGATTAGTTTGGCTAGGAGTTTGTCAATCTTGTTGATTTTCTCCAAGAACCAGCTTTTTGTTTCATTGATTCTTTGGATTGTTTTCTGTATTTCTATTTTGTTGATTTCTACCCTCAGTTTGATAATTTCCAGTCTTCTACTCCTCCTAGATGAGTCTGCTTCTTTCTTTTCTAGAACTTTCAGGTGTGCTGTTAAGTCTCCAATGTGTGCTTTCTCCGTTTTTTTTAAGTGGGCACTTAGTGCTATGAATTTTCCTCTTAGCACTGCTTTCATAGTGTCCCATAAGTTTGAGTATGTTGTGTCTTTATTTTCATTAAATTCAGGAAGACTTTAATTTCTTTCTTTATTTCTTCCTTGACCCAGGTGTGGTTCAGTAGTTGACTGTTCAGTTTCCATGCGTTTGTAGGCTTTCTGGGGGTAGCATTGTTGTTGAATTCTAATTTTAATCCATGGTGATTCGATAAGATACAGGTGGTTACTAATATGTTTTTGTAACTGTGGAAGTTTGCTTTGTTACCGAGTATGTGGTCAATTTTCAAAACGTTCCATGAGCCGCAGAGAAGAAGGTATATTCTTTCCTGTTTGGGTGGAATGTTCTATAGATGTCTGTTAAGTCCATTTGGTTCATTACCTCTATTAAGTCTCTTAGTTCTCTGTTAGGTTTCTGTCGGATTGACCTGTCCACTGGTGAAAGAGGAGTACTGAAGTCTCCCACTATCAGTGTGTTTGGTTTGATTGCTGCCTTGAGTTCTAGTAATGTTTCTTTTACATAAATGGGTGCTTTTGTATTAGGGGCATAGATATTCATGATTGAGACTTCATTCTGATGGATTTTTCCTGTAATGAGTATAAAGTGTCCCTTTCCATCTCTTCTGATTGATTTTAGTTTGAAGTCAACTTTGTTAGAAAATAGTATGGCCACACCCACTTGTTTCTTAGGTCCATTTGCTTGGTAAACCTTTTCCCAACCCTTTACTCTGAGTAGATGTCTGTCTTTGTGGTTGAGTTGTGTTTCTTGTAAACAGCAAAATGTTGGATCCTGTTTTCATATCCAATCTCTTAGCCTGTGCCTTTTTATAGGTGAATTGAGTCCATTGATATTAAGTGATATTAATGACCAGTGGATGTTAACTCCGGTTGTCATTTTTATTTGGTAGTAGAGATTGTGTGTTTCCTTTCTTTGAGATATGCTGGTGATGGGTTGTAGATGTCTGAGTTATTTTGGGCAATGCTGTACTCCTTTGTTTGTGAATTTCCTTCTATTACTTTCTGTAAGGCTGGATTTGTGGCTACATATTGTTTAAATTTGTTTTTGTCCTGGAATATTTTGTTTTCTCCATTTATAGTGAATGAAAGCTTGTCTGGGTATAGTAATCTGGCCTTGCATCCATGGTCTCTTAGTTTCTGCAAAACATCTATCCAGGACCTTCTGGCTTTCATGGTTTCCATAGAGAAGTCAGATGTTAGTGTGATAGGTTTACCTTTATATGTTACTTGACCTTTTTCCTTTGCAGCTCTTAATATTCTTTATTCTGTATGTTTTGTGTTTTGGTTATAATATGGCGAGGGGATTTTTTTTTTGATCCAGTCTATTTGGTGTTCTGTAAGCTTCTTGAACCTTAATAGGAATATCTTTCTTTAGGTTTGGGAAGTTTTCTTCTATAATTTTATTAAATATATTTTCTGGACCATTGAGCTGTAATTCTTCTCCTTCTTCTATGCCTATTATTCTTAGGTTTGGTCTTTTTATTGTGTCCCAGATTTCCTGAATGTTTTGTGATGAGAATTTGATGGATTTGCTGTTTTCTTTGATCAGTGCATTTATTTTCTCTATGGTATCTTCAGAATCTGAGATTCTTTCTTCTATCTCTTGTATTCTGTTGGTTATGCTTGTTTCTGTAGTCTCTGTTCGTTTACATAGATTTTCCATATCCAGCTGGCCCTCAGTTTGTGTTTTCTTCCTTGCCTCCATTTCAGTTTTAAAGTCTTGCACTGTTTCCATTATCTGTTTGATTGTTTTTTCTTGGTTTCCTAGGATATCATTTACGGATTTACTCAATTCTTCAAACTTTTTGTTATTCTTCTCATCCATTTCCTTAAGGGAGTTTTTCACCTCCTGTTTAAGGGACTCTATTACTTTCATAAAGTCATTTTTTTTTTCTACTTCTTCTTGATTAGTGTGTTCAAGTCCTCCTGTTATAAGTTCGCTCGGTTCTGGTGTTTTCATGTTGTTTTTCAAATTCTTGGAGGAATTCTTGCATTGGCACCTGCCCATTTCTTCCTATGAATAATCCCCTTTGGGTCTTCTTTTAGAAGTTCAATTCACCTCAATGAATTCAATTCACTCACCCCAATGAATGATGGATCTTCTGGCAGACAGTCAGGTCTCTTTGTAGGCCAAGCAGCTCACTGACAAAGGGCCTACCTTGCTGCAGGCAGGCTATTGAAACTGGGGACCTCCCACCGGCCTGGGTGCACTCAATTCCAGGTCCCCAGCACCCAAACAGGCTGAGCTGTGGGATTTTGTGGCCCCAAAGATGGGAGGATGGGACGGGGGGGGGGGGGGGGGTTCTGGGTGCAAGCTGGGAAGGGACAGGAAGAGATAGGCAGTCTCCGGGGAGAATAACCCCTGCAAGAAGAGCAGGAAGTGTGTGGGGGGGGTTGGGGAATGTCGGTGGTCCCTCTCCGGGCAGCTGCCGCTGTTCAGGCACTAACTCACCCCAATGAATGATGGATCTTCTGGCAGACAGTCAGGTCTCCTTGCAGGCCAAGCAGCTCGCTGACCAAGGGCCTACCTTGCTGCAGGTAGGCTAATGAAGCAGGGGCTACTACAGATTCTTAAGTAGGAGCTTAAAAGAAAGAAGTCATGGCTCCTGTAAGGCAGGAGAGGGTGTCAGGAAATAATATCCCACCAAGGGTCCACCCATTAGAGTTAATAATGCTTTACTGGATTGTAACTGGATGTTTTTCTCTTTCCTGCCAATTCCCAAATAATCATTCAGAGGTTTAATATTAATTATAAATGTTTGGCCAATGGCTCAGGCTTATTACTAGCTAGCCCTTACCCATTTTATTAATTTAAGTATTGCCACATGGTCATAGTATTACCAGTCTCCTGGCATGTTGTTCTTTGGGCAGCTGGATAGTGTCTTCCCGACTCTAATCTTTTTCTCCTGTATCTCTGCTGGGATTTCTCATCTGGTTCTATCCTGCCTTGCCATAGACCAAAGCAGTTTTATTTATCAACCAATGAGAGCAACATATGTTCACAGCATACAGAAAAAGACCATCCCAAAGCACTGGATAAAGGCAGGAAGAGTAATAAACTGGTCATTGGCCTAGGCCTAGTCACAAAGTACCCAAGAATCCCTCAGCTTTTACCATGTCCTGACAGACACATCCACACAGGGGTACTCATCTGGGGAAAAGAGATGGAGAGAATAAAGCCTCTCTTTTGGCATCTCTAGCCTCTGACCATGGAAGAACCAACAGCGTTTTGGTTCTTTTCACATCTCTAGCCTCTGCCAAGGATAGAACTGTCAAGAGGACTAAGAACATTTTCTGATTTTAGACAAGAAAAAAATGTTCTACTTTGGGGTCCCTAATGTAAAACAACATTGGCAGTCTCTAGCCTGTTCTTATCAGAATCTTCATCTTGCCCTCTAATTGAGATCATTCAACATATATCATATTACAGATATTTCCAAGCCTCAAAGACATTAGGCTTCTGACTTCTGAGCTATATTTTCATCCCTATAGTACAGGTCTCACTAAGATATAGATATAAGAGACTAGCGATCCCTTGATTGCTAACTTCTGTTAATGCAAAGTCATCAAATATTATGGACAATTGTGATAATTTACTGACCATACTCTACTTCTGGCCAGATAATTCAAGTTCTTCCCAACTATTTCACTATGGGGTGGGAGAGGAGGAGATAAGAGGGGAGAAAGACAAAGTAACTCCAGGGCTAGACATAGAATGTGTGGTATTATTAAAGGCGTGTATAGACAAAGGATTTTCTTTTTTCCTTTTCTTTTTCTTTTTCTTTTTTTTTTTTTTTTTTTGATTTTTAAGACAAGGTTTCCCTGTAACTTTGGGGCTTGTCCTGAAACTCACTCTGTAGACCAGGCTGACCTCAAACTCACAGAGATCTGCCTGCCTCTGTCTCCTGAGTGCTGGGATTAAAGTTGCGTGCCACCACTGCCTGACTACACAAAATATTTCTGCCTGAGATCAGGAGAAACATGAGTCATAAATCAGTTGCTGAGCACCAGACATTAGGGTTCATAATTAACTATGACAGTAAAAATAACACAACTATAACGCTGATGTGAATTGCCACATTTCCAGTTTATTTCATAATAAATATACTAAAAAAGCCTATCTTGCATCCATATTTTTGTCTGATGACCAGACATAAATATTAGTAATTTATGATGATAGTTGAATCTTTAGTCATTAACAGTGTTCCTATTGTCAGTGGCTAGTTCAAATTTATATCACTATGTGACAATTTTTAGTACATTAGTGATGGATGTGAAAGTCTAGAAGCTGTAAATTGTCTATAATCTTTACTATATTGACTCCTAAGTTTTCAGAAAACCAGCTTTAAGACTCTACAGTTACTGATAATAATATGCATTCTAACTATATCTTCTAAGACTGTGGAAATAATAAATATTCTATCTTCAAATTGTTAAAAATACTAGGTTCATTCCCATAATCCCAATTCCCTGAATTTTATTCAGTATTCCATCATATCTAGTATACTGATTTCCTTAACATAGAGCTGACTCATATCTCACTTGGTATACCCTTTTCACTCTTAGTTACACGAGACAATACACTATCTCAGATCCTGATTGCATTGACCATTGTCCACAAATTTGAGTTATTTGAAACTTTGATTATTTCTCTTTTTATCAAATACCCAAACATCCTTCAGTCACACATTCTTTTTGGAAATATATCAGATAGGGGAAGATGAATCTGATACCTGATAATTGACTTAGAGTGTATGCAGCTTGCCTCATTTTTTGTGCCAGGTTTAAAACCTTTCTATCATAGTAGAGCATGTTGGGATCCAACTCAAGTACAATCCTACAGGAAAGGAGATACAATGACAGGCAGTCCCATGAGAACTAACATTAGATTAGAAAGGAGAAGTTTCTGGCAGAGAACTGTAGACTCTCAGGGATGGAGAAAGTCAACCAAGTATAACATGAGCAATTAAGGCTAATTCAGGTATCTAAGTTTCGTAGATTAAATTCTGTCCATCATTTTTTTTTCCTTTTTTAAGACAAGGTTTCTCTGTGGCTTTGGAGCATTTCCTGGAACTAGTTCTGGTAGACCAGGCTGGCCTCAAACTCACAGAGATCTGCCTGCCTCTGCCTCCCGAGTGCTGGGATTAAAGGTGTGCGCCATCACCGCCCAGCTGATTCTAATCCAGTATCTTCAGGGTCACACATTATCTATCAGTATAAGAATCCTATTAATACAGAGTACACTTTGCTTTACAATTTTGATGTCTTCATAAATCTAAATTTGATTCTCACCTGTATCTACCTTGTGACAATAAAAAATAAGAGATTTAAATTTGCTATGGAGAGCTTTTGGTTTCCATATATGCTCTTAATTTTACATTCAAACTGCATACTCTTGAGGGTCCAGAACTATTCCAATGGCTTCACAGTTAATATAAGCTTTATTGTTAATTACATACACCAGAGCATTCCAAAAAACTCCACTTTGATGGTTTACTAAGAGGATGCCTAACTCATAACACTTATAATATGATATTACAATGACTGGATTGGAAGCAAAATTAGAAAAGGAAACAACTCATTGGCGGTCCAGAGAAAGTGAGGCAACAGCTTCCAAGAGTACTTCACCAAGAAGGTCACAGAGGATCCACTTAATTCCTTCAACAGCAAGCACTGACGAAATCCACCAATGGAGTTTACTAGGGACTCAGCTCGCAGAGTTTCTGCTTGGAGCTAAATTATCAAGGAATAGAAATGTTCAACACAGAGTGGAGTAGAGCAGAGTAGAAAGCATATTTAGCTGCTCTCAGGAGGCCTGGGCATGGTGAGGACTTCCATAAATCCAAATTACTACACACAATACATGAGCCAGGCTTAAAAATAAAGTCTTAATAAGGAGGCTTATAACATCCAATCTTCCTCGTACACCATGGTAACTCTGCTGCAGCTATTCAGTTACTATATAGATGTGAATGTCACCCTGAGTTAAAATCTACTAATATGGAACAGTCATCCTTTCTAATTTTATGTTAGTGTTGCAAATTGAGAATGCAACTTAAATTGTCTTTCCTTCTGATCCTACTATGATGATTTATTGGATTTCATCTTAGTCCTAAACCTGGTCACTTGCTGGAAACTTACTTCAGCAATTTTCACATAATATATTTTCTACACTGAACAAATACATTGACTTTTAAACTATTAACACTTCAAGTAAATTCATACTGACAAATCTTTTAGATTTTATGTGATGATGTTTGCTTGACCTACATATGATTAGCTGACACTTCTCACTGAAATAGACGTTGGCAAACACACCTTTAAAGGATTTATGTAATGAAAAATGGATTGAGCTGTGCCCTATAGCTAAGCTCAGGTGAGATTGTCTGGGGAAAACTGAGAGTAGAAAGAATGGAATTGACCCAAAAGCAAATTGAAAAGTGAAAAGTGTCATGGGAAGGAGCAGCATTCATCCTAATGTGCCACTCCCCCCTACAGGGAAAGGGATTGGAAATGAAGAGTGTAGTTTCATAATGTCTCCCTGTGCGCATATACAGAGTACTTTCAATATGATATAGGATGTGCATGTGTATATAGGACACACCCACTTTCCCCGAATCTCTAGATTTGTACATATCTAAGCATTTGGAGATGTATCACATTTGATGAGGATATGAAAGTATCACAGTGTGTAAGTTTATCAGTCATTAAATCCCAGTACCCAAGGGACTTTATACAGCCTCTTTTTTAATCACTTACACGATTGCCCTAGAAAGAACTCAGTGATCACTCAGCCCACAACAACCAGTTCCCCTCACAGACTTCACCAAGTACAAGAGACATAGTTGTGTGTGTGTGGGGGGGGGGGCTTGAATACCAACCTCAGCACCCCCTCAGGGCTGAGAACAGGATGTCTATGGCAAACAAAGATCTGAGGGTAAAAATGAATTAAGTCAAACACACTACCTCTGTATGTTTTGGGGGGGAGTGCGGATGCGGAGTGAAGAAACAGAAGAAGGGGTGATCTCTGCCAGGTTTTTAGTTTTTACAGATGCATTTAAAAAATTCCATAGGCAAAACAATGTTATCACACACATTTCAGAATGACAAAAAGAGCAAATCTGACAAAGCAGCACTCCAAGAAGGGCACAACACCACAGGAAGGGCCAGACATACAAGGGAAAACCTGGTATTCCAAACCATTAGATAAAGTTACGAAGCATCCCTGAACCCTGGACTCACCCACATCCTTTTGTAATTCCTACCTTGTCTGTTAGCAAGGACAATTGTGGGGAATTGACTTCATGTAAATTTGACTATAGAAACAAAGAGTGACTGTTGGCGCTCTAAGGCTCCCCTGGTGTGAAGGAATGGAAAGGCCTTTCCAGTTCACTGCAAGAGAAGGAAGTAATCAAGGTTTCACAAGATTTTTACAGACTTGACAGAGACTTCTCCAAAACACAAGCAAGTGTTCCCACAGCACCGCTGACGAGTTCATCATGTGGATGCGGATGTATACACTTCCCCTGAATCTGTCTGTTAGTCTGTTAGCTGTGCATTCACTGTGTAGTCTTGTGGGCTTGTGACACATTGTCTATAACAAAAAAAGGCATCAAAATAGAAATAAGCCTAGGAATGAATAGGAGGACCACAGGGACTTGAGGGAGTGAAATATCTTTCTACCATACTGCAGTGGTAGCACATCCTCACACACCTGTCTACCACTGTGTGATGCTAAAACCAAGTGTGACCTCTGATGGTAATGTTGTGCCGGGGTCATCAGCCATTACCTGGTGAAGGATGGTGGTGATGCAAGTTAGGAAAGACTGAGAGGAAGGGGTGCGTGGGAAGCCTCGGTACTGTGAAGGGATGTGTGGGAAGCCTTGGTACTTTTCTCAGTTTTGCTACTAAAACTGAATGCAACTGTCTAAAAATACATGAGTTCAGTTATCATAAGCTCTGATTGTGCTTTTAAATACATCAATAACTGTGTTAACCATTGGGAAATACAGCATATAAATATACGGAGAGGGGCCCAGCATGCTCTAGGAAATAAGCAGAAAACGCTTTGAGAAGGGACAATAAAATTAGATATGAAAATGCATTCAGTTCCATCCAAGGAGAAAAAGAAAACTTTATATTCAGATAGTGTCTCAGTTACTCTCCAGTCCCTGTGACAAAACCCCTGGCAGGTACAGGTTGAAAAACGACAGACTTCCTTCCGGTGACACAAGGTTTCAGTCTACTGTACTTGACCCTTTGACTTAGGCCTGTGATAAAGGAGAACAGAGTGGCCATGGGGACATGAGGGGCATGAGGAAGCGGAGAAGGAGGACCAGGTCTAACATCCGCAGGCATACTCTGAGTAACCTACTACCTCTAAAGTGCTGCCTCTAGTGGGGACCAAACGTTGAGTATATGAGACTAAGAAGAGCATTTCACATTCAAACCACAAACCCGGCATGACTTGAGGAGAGTGTTATAAGAGTGTTATAATCTGCAGGTACAGTCTGTCAGCTGGGTACCCTGTCCCTTTAATAGACAAACCCCGCCCACTCCCCCACTTCCCCTCCCCCAGTGGCAGGCGAATCTCCCACCTACTCTCCAGCCTGCTCTCTTTCTGTCTCCCTTCGGAAGATGTAAACACTGCAATACTGCTTCTCTCTCTCTCTCTCTCTCTCTCTCTCTCTCTCTCTCTCTCTCTCTCTCTCTCTTGCTCGCTCGCTCGCTTTCTCCCTCTCCCCCTTTGTCTGGAGAGGCAACTTCTGCCTCTCTTTTCTCCCCTCCTTTTCCCCTTTCTCTTTCTTCCTTCCCTTTATCTTTCATAATGCACTAAATAAACTCTATACCCAAACTCTCTCTGCATGGCATATCTGTCTGTCCCTCCCCTCGGGTGACCCACTGCCTCTCCTCATGGGACCGACCTCAGGTCAGTCTTTACAAATGATGACAGAGAGAATAAGAGAAACAAATTCCAGATGTAGCTGGAGAGGTTAGAATTTTAAGCCATGTTTTTATAAACATCTGGTTTTACTGAGCAGTGGTGGCACATGCCTTTAATCCCTGCACTAGTGTGAGTTTCAGGAAAGCCAGGGCTACCCAGAGAAACCCTGTCTTGAAAAAAAACAAAGCAAAGCAAAACAAACAAACAAAACCAATAAAACAACAAAAAATCTGGTTTCACTCTGATTGAATAAAATTTTTTGACATAGGTTTCATTAGGTAGCCCTGACTAGTTTAGAACACATTAAACAGATGCAGGTAGCATCATACTCACAGAGATCTACCTGTCTCTATTCTCCTCGTTAAATGTGTAAGTCACAACACCTGTGTAACACTAAGATTTATTTTTAAAAATTGCAACAACCAATACTATATCTGTATTTGAATCTTAAAATATCACTTTAGCTTCCTTGAAATTAAATTTTCATAAGAACCCAATGTTAAAAAGTATGAGACTTTGGGGATCTACTTTAGCATTTAATTTTTTAAAAAATAAAATATAATTATGTACTAGACATGGAGCTGCCTGTATTGACCATGTGGCAACAAGAAGAGGAGGGTGTATCTGACAAATACTTAAAATTGGGAGTATATGATGATTTATAGGATATTGGAAGTACAGAAAATAGCCAATAAATAACCCCAAGTATTTTAACTTGAACTTCTAGGTAGAAAAAAACTTTTAGGTGTTGAGTTATTTGAAACAGTAGAGATGAAATGTTAAGCAACTGAGGATGAAGACAATGAACTAAGCCTGAATATATGTTGTTGAGATGGCCATGTGATAATCCAGAGTGCTTAATGTTAATATCTGTTTCAAAGACTGGAATACAAAAGCCATTGATATTAGACACAGCTAGATGACAAGAGCTAGGGCTCCATATCAGCACTTTAATCAGTTGTTTAAAATGTGAATTCTGGCATGAACCTGACCATACTGGAATCGTGGTCTTGACACTTATCAGCTAAATTATTCTGAATGAGCTCATTAACCATTCTTTGCTCCAGTAGCCTCATATTGAGACTAGAAATAATGCTAGAGGATAGACGCCACTGAGACCCTGGGGGAAATTGCTTAGTTAACATGTATGAAATACATGCACTAATGCCTAGTGAAGGGAAGGTTCACTCATCATCCTAGAGAGAGAAATGTGGAATGAAAAGAAGTTAAGGTGGGATTCTAAAATCTTTGGCCTTTAATTCTTAGGGAAAAAAAAGACAGTCTGGAGAAAATCCATGGCACATTGTGAGAGGCGAGTAAGAGGGCCATCAACAGGATAGCAGAAGCTATGGAAAGACCAAGCCACGTGAGAACTGGAAGGGCATCCATGAAAATTAATAGCAGGAGGTCATTTGTTTTTTACTGCAAGGCCATGTTAGTGAAACAACAAGAGGAAACATGCAGTGCTTCTCTGTGAGTATTTAATAGGGGCTAAGAACGGTGAAGGGTTATTAGTGCAAGGCAGGCTGTTAGAATGAAAACTGGCATAAGTGGTGAGTTCAATAAATGTTCTAATAAAAAAATGTTAGGGGAGAGGTCAAGACTCATGAAAATGGAGTTACAGAAGGCTAATTGATAGTTGAATTTCCTGTGTTCAAAAACTGAGACTGTGCTGAACAGCCAGCAATATAATAGGAGACTGTAGGTTTCCACTGGAGAGAACTGTGTTTCCGTATTGTATCAGAAGAATAGAGAAAGAAGCTGATGTTGGAGAGCTTTCTAGTAGATCCAGCTAAAAAGCAGAAAGTTTTACCTCTTTTCTCTTTCTCACTGAAATTGGAGGCACAGACTCCGCTAACATCTTGAGTTGGAGAATAATATGAAAATGGAGAAAATTATTGTAGTATACACTGAGGATAGATGTAAAGATCAATTTGATGTATTTTGATGTATTGTTACTAAGAAATACCAATTGTAATTCCTAGTGCCTACATATCTCTAGTTTCATATTATCTGTTTAGAAACAGACATGGATAAAGTAAGTGATTGTATTTGAATTGCATTCATTCACAGTAGATATTTTTTCTTATCAGTGTTAACACAATCCAAGGGGGCATAGCCTTAAGCATTAATTCATTGATTTTATACTAAAAGGGAAGTGATATGTGGGAGGGTTTGGTAAAGAGAGGTTGACAACTTGTCATCTCCATGATTTCATGTGATGGGGGCTATAGAAGTAATAGATGGGAATCTGCAAGCTGGGTGTCCTGTATTATGATAACGGATTTCAAGGCTAGGGATCTCAACCGACTTGGAAATTCAGGTGATGGGAAGATTGGTAGGACATGGGCAGGACCTTATTGAAAGAAGAGGTTTCTACATTAATTCAGTCATTACGGATTTCACTAATTACTAGATTATTTACTTGCCTGGAGTTTTTGCATAGTTCAAAATCTGTGCAGCTTTATGTGGTGGTCAACTTGTAATACAGAAAATGGTGGTGGTGTGAGAAGATTGTTATAGCTGAGAGGGACCAAGAATCCCGTGCAATGAATTATTCATGTTCTAGTGATCCATGATGTCAGACCTGAAAAGAACAGGTATAATGAGGATAGGAAAGAATCAGTGAACAAAACCCATTTGGCTCCATGTTTACCTGTGCTTTATGTGAAGGGAGACAGAAAAAGGCCCTTCCAGATAGAGTTGGTTTTACTGAGACAAGCACTAACCTGTGTAATTTGATGTTTGTTTAGTGGAAAATTACGTAAAATTCTGTCTCTCAAATTTTTCTAAACAATTGAAAAATACTAGTGCGTTTGATCCTCTTAACCAAGCTATGACAACTCTAAGTATAGTCATACTTGCTGCACAGGTGAGGCTATGAAAGCCCAGAAACTGAAGCAAACTGCCACGTTCATGTATTTAGTAAATGGTGTGATAGAGACAAGCTGTAAATTAAGAAGAGCCAGCAGACAGAGGGTGGGAAGAGGAATGGTCAGGGACAAAAATGAAGTGTGAGGGAGGAGAGAGAGAGAGAGAGAGAGAGAGAGAGAGAGAGAGAGAGAGAGAGAGAGAGAATGCACACTGTCTTAGGTCACAAGAGCTGTAGAAGTGGGAAGATAACCCATTTGTTATAGGTATAACCCATTCTGTATAGGTCCTATAAACATTGAAGGATGAGAAATAAAGCAAAAAAAAAGATTATGAGAGAAAATCAGAAGTAAATGGTTTGGGCTCTGTACATAGCCTGGTAGTAAAGTGCATTCTTCGTGTGGATGAGGGCTTGGGTTTAATCACCAGGGTGGGTGGTGTGGACAGTTCCTCCAGAGGAATTGTCCTATTTTCCTGGTAAGAGGACAAAGGAGGAAAAGTGACAGTAGTGTCAAGTGACATATAGGGTAAAACTTGTGAACTCACTGTGAGCAGACTTTTGACAGAAACTAAAAGCTCAAAAAACAGGCTTATATGATGACCTAAAACAGGCTGCAAGGGTGCTGGGCTTGACTAGGATACTTCTCCACAGGCCACGAAAAGCTGAAATGATTACTTCCATTCCCATGCGTGGTGACTAGGTCTAGCCTAGTGAGAGTGGAGACTGGTCGCCAGACAATAGCTGTGAAGAAAAAGGTCCTTTACCTTGAAGCAAAGATCTGTGCTCATGGCCTCGTTACCACAATCAGCTGTGTGCTTTTGCTGGTGTTTGTCTTCTTCACTAAGTGGGTTATAGAATTTCATTATTTTTACCTCGATGCAACGGTAATGCTTTCCATTTTTTCCAATTCCTGCATGTCTGATGGGAAGGCTGACGGGGACTTGTTGAGTAGTTCTGTAAGAAACTTAACGTGAGCTGAGCCTTGGTAACTAATAAACCTAAGAGGTCTAAGAGATTGCAAGCATTGCTGTAGGTACACTCTGTGCACCTAAGGGATCTAAGAGACTGCAAGCATCGCTGTAGGTACACTCTGTGCTCCTAAGAGGTCTAAGAGATTTCAAACATCGCTGGAGGTACACTCTGTGCCAGGCCAAAACTTTGGGAAGTTGTAAATTTTTCATGGAAAGGCTCTAGATTTCCCACTGCTGATCCCACACGCAGATTATTTATTTTTAATAAAGCAGTGGAAGCCACTGGGAGAAAAGAAACGTCAAAAGTGAATACATCTTATGTGAAAGGACAGAACTAAACAAAACTTGGAAGTCACAGAGTAAAGTAGATGACCTAGGTGTCATCTAGTCAGAAAAAAGCATCAGTCACACACACCTGCCCTTTTCTCAGCCAGAGCTGGTATCAGAGAGTCAGCATAGGGTTTGCTTTCTGTGGGATACCAGCCTTGATCCGTGAACCTAAGCAGTGACTTAGACACCTTCAGGACAATGTGGATAGAGAACAATGAATGTGTACAGAGGCGGCAGTGGCAGCACAAGAGTGGAGCCTCCTGGTTCTATGCATCTTGGAAACTGAGACATAGTCTTCTCAAAGACATTAATTTCCCTGCAGATTAAAGGGCAGATTTAGCACATTAAAAGATATAGATTCCCTATACTCAGTGTTCCTCTTACCTAATGTAGTCTGCTGGGTGTGCAGGCATTTCCTGGCCCTCTTCATTATCATCCTTTGGGCATTGCACTTGAGTGGCTGACATCTATGCTGATTGCTGTTTGGGGTATGAATAATGTAGTGTCTTTTGTCTCTAAAAAAAGAGTCGAGTCCTCAGTATCTATGAGACTGTGCTGGCTAGTTTAGCTTTTCAGTTGAGTAAAATGTCAGCTCCTTCACATGTCTTGATGCACAGATGTTGGCTTAGAGAATGCCCAGGATGCAAATGAATCCACTTGAATAGAGTTGTGTCCATGGCCTATTTTAGCATCCTCATTTGATGGTGTATAACTAGAAGCTCTGGCAAATTGTGGTAATAAATGCTTGAACCTTACTAGCTATATATAAGGAAATGCTGTAAGTAACCACTTAAAGTTGACTCTTTCTCCAATCAAGTATTTTAAATGGCAAGCTCACAGTGGATAGATGCATTTCTTCCTAACTCTTCTGTTTAGTTATGGACAGTGAGTGGTAGATATTTGACAGCATAGTTTTGCAACTTTTAAAAAACAGCATGAAATGTTGACTCTTTAAATGTTGACCCAAGAAAAATAATAAGCCTTTATGTGCAATGTGCTAAAAGCTATACTCATAAGTTAGTGTTTTATCAAGTATGTCAAAGCTAAATGTGTACTAGCGTACATCTCCCGGGAGGTGTTCTGGACACTGAAATGTCAGAACAGCAGGACACCAAGATGCAAAGGGCTTAGCTTTACTTCCTAAAAAAGAAGAATGTCTTGAGAATAAGCACCAGTATTGTTTACAATTGTCGAAAGCTGTCATAATAGCCTCCATGAAAATTATGAGTGTTTCTTTTTTATTTAGTGACATTAAATACTCAGAATCTAATTAACTCTAGATATTGACAGTGAGACTCTTCCTGAATTGTGTTTGACTGTCTATTAGACTTAAACCATATCATAATATCAGAAAAGTCACTAAAATTGTAACAAGACTACTCTATATGTCAAGGCTTTCTATGCCTCATGCTATTTAATCCCTAAGGCTACATTACTATTAAGCTCCCTGAGGTAGGCATTAAGGGCTAATCACACCTTTCAATGATTGTTTACAGAACGTGCTCTTCCATCATTGCTGATTGTCACAGTCAGGTGGAAGCTGAGCTAAAAGGGATACATAAATTAAACACCCTGCATGTTGGCCAGGGTTTGCTAAATCCTGTCCAGCAATTTCTCTTAAGCCATCATAAATTTATGGCTTGTTAAAGAATTTGTAAAGTGTAGTGAGAAGCGGGGGGGGGGCTGTGTCCCGCCACCCGGCCGCCGGCTAGCTTTACACCCGAAATAATTACACGGAAACTGTATTCTTTTAAAACACTGCCTGGCCCATAGTTTCAGCCTCTTATTGGCTAATTCTCATATCTTGCTTTAACCCATATTTAGTAATCTGGGTAGCACCACGAGGTGTGGCTTACCAGGAGAGATCTTAACCAGCGTCCATCTCGGAGAGGAGCAGCATGGAGACTCACTATGGCGACTGCCTCAAGCGTCTCCCCAACTCTACTTCCTTGTTCCCACAATTCTGTTCTGTCTACTCCACCTACCTAATTTTCTGTCTCTTAAAGGGCCAAGGCAGTTTTCTTTATCAATTAACCAATGAAAGAACCATAGACAGATAACTCTCCTCCATCAGTAAAGTGTTTTCACATATTATATAACTCAATATTCACAAGAAACCTGATGTGTGTATAAACAATGTCCTTATTCTACAGATTAAGACAAAAGTTTGGATGAATCATGTGTTATTTCTTATGCCTACATGTAATGGGTATCAAAGAGGTTAAATTTTATACCTCATGATGGAAGAGAGGAGAGAGCAGAACCCTGTGCCTGTTACTAGGAGTTCCCAGGTACGTCATCAGGAATCTTGTCAAAGCACAAGGAAACACTAAGCATGATTTTTCAAATCTCATAGTACAACAGATGAAGTTGTCACATAAATATTGCTAAAATCTTTGAGAAAAAACAAGGCCTGCAGAGTTTGATTGAACTCAAAAAAGGGTTGGCTTATAGGCAGAAAAATAGGAAGTTACTGTTTTCAAAGTAGATGTGAAAAGTACTTTCCTTCTTCATTGTTTCTTGCCCTAACCACTGTCCACATTTTGCCTCATCACACAAAGACGAGGCTTGCTGTCCTAATACTAGAGGGGGATGCTAAAGCAATCAAATGCATCCCCTTCAACTTGATCGTTCTTTGTATTTCCAAATCCAATTAAAAATTATAATCCCATGAAAGCTCTTGGGCAGAGATCAATGCAGGAAATAAGCCAGCAGGACATGCTGGATCTTTCCACGTGAGGCTCTTGCAAATAAAACACAGCATTTGAAATAAGGGGTGAGAATTGAGGACTGTAGTTCCCTCATGCACCAGGGCTCTCACAAGGTGGAAAGGCAAACACCACAACCAGAAAATGGTCCCAGAGAACACTGTAGCAGGAAACCAGTCAACGGCAGAAACAGGACCCGGGTATGACAGACACTATCCATCATTTAACCCCAAATCTGAGGCATAAAATATGAATGCAGACAGTGAGTTAGAACAAAGACCACATGCTACAGAGGGAGGAAATCATCACTCAGTGTCTTCAGCAACAAAACCCAAATGAAACTTCTAGTCTTGATAGATGTGCTGATTTGGTCCATTATTCCTAATCCTTACCCTATCTTTTGTAAGGTGTCTAGGTTTGCTTGGCGCATCACAATAATTTGTTGATGAGTCAAAGAATGCTGTATTACTGAGTCCCTGTGAAGAAGAGGAAGAAGTGTACTAAGTTTTTATTAGAAAGACTCTCTACAAAAAAAAAATCTGCAAGAGGAATTGTCTTGAAAGAGTGTCTTAGCTGGGGTTTCTATTGTGTGAAGAGAAACCATAACCATGGAAGCTCTTATAAAGGAAAATAATTAGGATGGCTTACAGTTTCAGAGGTTCAGTCCATTATCATCGAGGGGCATGGCAGCCTGCAGGCTGACATGGTGCTAGAAACAGAGCTGAGAGTTCTACATCTTGATCCACAGGCAACAGGAATTGAACTGTAGTTTGAGCATAGGAAACCTCAAAGTTCACCCCCACAGTGACATGCTTCCTCTAAGACCATACCAACTCCAACAAAGCCATATCTCCTAATAGTGCCACTCCCTATGGGGGCCATTTTCTTTCAAACAACCGTGTCTAAAACTTAACCTCTTCAGGTGAAATGATAAATGTTTATCTCTAAATAAAACATGACCCACAGAGAATTTAGTGAAGTACTTACATACTTTATTGGTCTTTCTTTGATCATTAAATAAAACCTATTAAGGTCATCCTAACCATACATCTTGAATTCCACAACACACAGGCAGCAAACTCATTGTGATGCTGATTTTAATTTTTCTTAGAATAGGGGGTGGAGAGATGGGTCAGTGTTACCACTTTCTGCCTAAAAAAATATAGGAGTTCTGGTATCAGCACCCTTTTCCAGTGGCTCAGAAATCCCTTGTAAATCTAACTCCAAAGAATGAAAAAACATTCCTTTCTAGACTTACACACACACAAAAGTGGGTGGATTTTACTTAGACTCTGCAATTATATTTAGCAATTCTAGAAAACTGAAAATGAGCTTTATCTAATTTTGAATAATCTTTTTGACTAAAAGATGAGGGTTTAAAAATTTTAAGAACCGCTGACATTTAGTTGATAAATGTGTGCATAAATTTGAAATTTTAATTAGAAATGTTGTATCATTACTCTTCAGATATTTATTTATTTTTGAATTCAGTTTCATTCAGATAAAATTTTACTGTAACTTTTATTTGCAAATATTTACTTCCAAAAGTAAAGAAATACTCTCCGATTCCTTTTAAAAATGTTTATTGATGTATAAAAATTGTATGTCATTATGATATGCATTATGATCACTGCATACAATCACTAGATACATGCAGTGTATGATAATTAAATCAAGGTAATTTGCATTTCTATCCCCTTAAGCATTTATCATTTCTTCACTGTGTGACCTTTTAAGCTCTCCATTAAACACATTATAAGTTGATATGATGTTTGATCACTCTCACTCTCCTGTGCAATAAAACATTAGAATATATCCTCCTCTGCTTGACATTTCGACTGAGTCCTGTTTCATCCAGGTATGATCTGACTATATAGTACACTAGCCCAATAGTGGTGGGGGAGAGGGGCAAGCATGCCGGGCCGATGGAGGTTTCTGAGAGGCAGTAAGTATGGGAAAGAAAACCTGGGAGATGGAGCTGGTGGACCACTTGTTTATTTGGAAGGGGCAGAGCACAGTTATACCCCAAGAAGAATGACCAGTTTGATCCATGTGATGGTATGTCATTGGTTGGGGCAAGAACTTGAGGATGCTTCATTTGTATACCCAGGAGCAACAGGAGCCAGGGGAAGGAAGTTTATAAGGTCATATAGGAGTGAAAAAAAGTCCGGTTCAGGATGTTTCAGTGGTCAGATAAGCAGCAACCAGACCCTGTAGCCTTGGAGATGCATGAGCTTATCAGTTGCTACTTGTACTGTTGTCTGGTCTTGGGGAAGCCTAACTGCTATGGTATGTTGGTGCCTGGGGAAGGCAAGGGAGAAGCCAAACTCCTGCTCCTATCAGGATGAGAAAAAAAAGGGTTTTAAACATGCTTTGGCCCCTTCAGGCCAGCCCCGCACTCTTCCTATGAGTTGTAGCCCATTATCTTTTCTTCTCTCGCCACTAGTCTTCCTTACTCTCAGTGATACCTATTTTGCCGTCTGCTTCTGTGAAATCTAATGCTTTGTCCTTCATATGTGAACATGAGATGGCTCAGAGGGTAAAGTTCCTTGTTACCAAGCCTGAGGACCTGAGTCAATTTTCCTGAATCCTTATGGTAAATGAAGAGAATCAA
Organism: Arvicola amphibius; assembly: GCF_903992535.2. Lineage (NCBI taxonomy): Eukaryota > Metazoa > Chordata > Mammalia > Rodentia > Cricetidae > Arvicola > Arvicola amphibius. Next base: position 109,560,048 of record NC_052050.1, read on the forward strand.
CTCTCACATATTGTTCTTTGACCTCTTCATATCAACTATGGTAGGTGAATCACCAGACACACAATCAATAAATAAAAACAAATAAGAACAAGTAAGAACATGGCATATGTGTTTCTCCATTCTTGGTTTACTTCATTTCATATGATGCCCTTCAGTTCATGCACGATGACAAGATTTCAGTTTTGTGACTGCTGCTCCATTGTGTATACACAATGTATTACACATTCCTCCATCCATGGACAACTCATGTATTCCATATCTTACCTATTTCCTTACAATAACCATGGAAGTAAAAACACCTCAGGAGACTAATCTATACCCCTTGGGGTGTATGTCCAATGGCAACATAACTCTACCATACTCAGCATGATGTATTAGCACCCAAAACTGGGGGCTAAGCAAAAACTCACATCTTCACTTGAGGTCCTCACTTGAGGTCCCAAGCCTCAGGCGTTTTGTGATAGGAACAGAAAATGGACTAATACTGGCATTTACACTGAATGATCTCAGCTCTACTACAACAACTTATACACGGGAGAGAGTCACACCAAAATAGTATAATTGATTGTTATTAATTTTATCATTCTACAGGAACATGCATGGCCTCTGAAGTGTTTGAACTTTGTTAAATAATACTTTACAATTTTAATCCTATGTTTTAGATGAGCCATAAACCATTTTCTTCTGTATTGTGTACTCTCTACTTTTCTTCCTTCCTCTCCTCTTTGAACTCTGTGTTTTTCATGAAAAATGTTCTCAGAAACTGTAGTTCATCAGTAACTTAGCTGTATTATTCCAACAAACAATAGGAAAAGCCATTCCTAACTCTCTCAGACAATGCGTTTTAAAATGAATTAAAATTTTTGTCATTTCAAAACTATCAGAGGAAATTATTTTGTAACAAATTTTCAATATTATTGAGTTTAATGGTATACTATTTAATTCAAGGATATCTAAATTATTTTGTATGAGGATAATTTGCTTTTTTAAGTACAGAAACAAAACTTTTCTTTTGTGGGTTTGCTAACAAATAAAAACAAACTAAATTTTCTTCGCACATTTAATGCTTGACTATTAATACAGGTAAGTTAGCTACTAGTCACTAAAATCTCCTAAAATGTGGGCACATTTCTTCGGGACTCTTATATGATTAGATTCTTGCATAAAGGCATAAAACTAGTGACTCCCTGTTTCCTACCCCAAAAAACATTCACCCACAGGGGCAAGGCTTTGAGTTTTGTTGCTGTTTGGAGACCTTCTTTTCTTCCTGAGTGTGTGTGAGTCACAGGTGTATGCTGGAACAGGGTAGCAGATCTTACCGAGTTAATTACAGCCTCTGTGAGCCCATGAAGACAACAGCCTCCTCAGGTCCAGAGGACAGCATTTTACAGCATTGTCTGCTGTCATCTGATGTTAGGCTCTTCCCACCCCACTGTTCTGTGATCCTTGGCAGAGAGATGATGGAGGTGTCTGATTTGGGGCTAGAAGTCAGTCACTTCTTCTCAGCAGTGAGTCAGCACTGACTGCTGCCCACTGCAGAAAGCAGCTTCTCTGGCCACAGCTGAGAGCAGCACACATACGCAGAAGGCAGTTTGCCCACACAACTGCTTAGAAAATAGGAACAGTGGGTTCAACCATTGCGGAAGGGCTTCTTTGTAAGTCTGTCAGTGTTTGCCTTAGAGTAAATCAAACTAAAATCGTTAGTGGAGTGGGTGGTGCAGAAACTGGTTAAATGGCATCCAATTAAAGAAGCAAATATGAAGCCCCATTCCCCCCCAAAAAAAGCCAGGTATGGACAGTAATATGTTTAAATTATAAAACAGTATTTAAGACATATACATTATTTTTTTCTCATTTTTTTATTAAAAATTTCCATCTCCTCCCCTCCTCCTCCCCCTTCCTTCCCCTTCCCTCCACTCATATCCCCATTCCTTCCCTCTCCATGCCAAAGAGTCATCAGGGTTCCCTTCACTATGTTAAGTCCAAAGTCCTCCCACCTCCCCCCAGGTCCAGGAAGGTGAGCATCCAAACTGACAAGGCTCAGACAGAGCCCGTCCATGTTGTAGAATCAAAGCCATTTTCCTTGGCTTCTCAGTCAGCCTCCACCGTCAGCCACATTCAGAGAGTCCGGTTTGATCGCATGTTCCATCAGTCGCATTCCAACTGGTCTTGGTGGTTTCCAGTTAGTTCTGTCCCACCGTCTCAGTGGGTGAACGCACTCCTCACGGTCCTGACATTCTTGCTCATGTTCTCCCTCCTTCTGCTCCTCATCAAGACCTTGGGAGCTCAGTCTGGTTCTCCAATGTGGGGCTCAGTCTCTATCTCCATCCATCACCAGATGAAGGTTCTATGGTGATATGGAAGATATTCATTAGTATGACTATATGATCTGGCCTTTTCCGGCTCCTTCTCCTCAGCTGCCCAAGGAACTAGCTGGGGGCATCTCCCTGGATACCTGGGAACCCCTCTAGAGTCAAGTCTCTTGACAACCTTAAAATGGCTCACTTAATTAAGATATATGCTTCCCTGCTCCCATATCTACCATTCCAATATCCCAAGCATCCCATTCCCTGAAGCTCTCCCCATCCTCCCCTTCACACTTTTCTCTCCCCATCTCCCCTTGCCCCAATCACACCCCTCCCCCAAGTTCCCAATTTTTGCCCAGCAATCTTGTCTATTTACAATATGCAGGAGGGTAACTATGTTTTTCTTTGGGTTCACCTTCTTATTATCTTCTCTAGAATCACGAATCGCAGGCTCGATGTCCTTTATTTATGGCAAGAAACCGATTATGAGTGAGTACATCCAATGATCATCTTTTTGGGTCTGGGTCACCTCACTCAGAATAGTGTTTTCTATTTCCATCCATTTGCATGCAAAATTCAAGATGTCATTATTTTTTACCACCGAGTAGTACTCTAATATATATATTATTATATATATTATATATATAATATATATTATTATATATATATTATATATATATATATATATATTCCACACTTTCTTCATCCATTCTTCCACTGAAGGGCATCTAGGTTGTTTCCAGGTTCTGGCTATTACAAATAATGCTGCTATTAACATAGTTGAACAAATGCTTTTGTAGTATGATTAGGCATCTCTTGGGTAAATTCCCAAGAGTGGAATTGCTGGGTCCTGGGGTAGGTTGATCCCAAATTTTCTGAGAAACCGCCACACTGCTTTCCAAAGTGGTTGCACAAGTTTGCATTCCCACCAGCAATGGATGAGTGTACCCCTTACTCCACAACCTCTCCAGCAAAGGCTATCATTGGTGTTTTTGATTTTAACCAATCTGACAGGTGTAAGATGGTATCTCAAAGTTGTTTTGATTTGCATTTCCCTGATTGCTAAGGAGGTTGAGCATGACCTTAAGTGTTTTTTGACCATTTGAACTTCTTCTGTTGAGAATTCTCTGTTCAGTTCAGTGCCCCATTTTTTAATTGGGTTAATTAGCATTTTAAAGTCTAGTCTCTTGAGTTCCTTATATATTTTGGAGATCAGACCTTTGTCAGTTGCGGGTTTGGTGAAGATCTTTTCCCAGTCAGTAGGCTGCCTTTGTGTTTTAGTGACAGTGTCCTTTGCTTTACAGAAGCTGATCAGCTTCAGGAGGTCCCCTTTATTCAATGTTGCCCTTAATGTCTGTGCTGCGGGGGTTATACCTAGGAAACAGTCTCCTGTGCCCATATGTTGTAGAGTACTTCCCACTTTCTCCTCTATCAGGCTCAGTGTACTCAGATTAATATTGAGGTCTTTAATCCATTTGGAATTGAGTTTTGTGCATGGTGATAGATATGGATCTACTTTCTTTCTTCTACAGGTTGACATCCAGTTATGCCAGCACCATTTGTTGAAGATGCCCTCTTTCTTCCATTGTGTACTTTTGGCTCCTTTATCAAAAAACAGGTGTTCATAGGTTTGTGGGTTAAGATCTGGGTCTTCTATTTGATTCCATTGGTCGACTTCTCTGTTTTTATGCCAATACCAAGCTGTTTTCAATACTGTAGCTCTGTAAAAGACTTTGAAATCAGGGATGGTAATGCCTCCAGAAGTTCCTTTATTGTATAAGATTGTTTTGGCTATCCTGGGTTTCTTGTTTTTCCATATAAAGTTGATTATTGTCCTCTCAAGATCTGTGAAGAATTTTGATGGGATTTTGATGGGGATTGCATTAAATCTATAGATTGCCTTTGGTAGAATTGCCATTTTTACTATGTTGATCCTTCCAATCCAGGAGCAAGGGAGATCCTTCCATTTTCTGGTATCCTCTTCAATTTCTTTCTTCAAAGTCTTAAAGTTCTTGTCAAATAGATCTTTCACTTCCTTGGTTAGAGTTACCCTACAATATTTTATGCTATTTGTGGCTGTTGTGAAAGGTGACGCTTCTCTGATTTCCCTCACTGCTTCCTTATCCTTTGTGTAAAGGAGGGCAACTGATATTTTTGGAGTTGATCTTGTATCCTGCCACGTTACTAAAGGAGTTTATTAGCTGTAGCAGTTCTTTGGTGGAGTTTTTGGGGTCGCTTATGTACACTATCATATCATCTGCAAATAACAAAAGTTTAACTACTTCCTTTCCAATTCGAATTCCCTTGATCACCTTATGTTGTCTTATTGCTATTGCTAGAACTTCAAGCACTATATTGAAGAGATAAGGAGAGAGTGGACAGCCTTGTCGTGTTCCTGAATTTAGTGGGATGGCTTTGAGTTTCTCTCCATTTAATTTGATGTTAGCTGTCGGCTTGCTGGTAATAGCCTTTATTATACTTAGGAATGACCCTTGTACCCCTAATCTCTCCAAGACCTTTATCATAAAGGGGTGTTGAATTTTGCCAAATGCTTTTTCAGCATCTAATGACATAATCATATGGTTTTTTCCTTCATTTTATTTATATGATGGATTACATTGACAGATTTTTGTATGTTGAACCAGCCCTGCTTCTCTGGGATGAAGCCTACTTGATCATAGTGGATAATTTTTCTAATGTGTTCTTGGATTCGGTTTGCCAGTATTTTATTGAGAATTTTTGCATCGATGTTCATGAGTGAGATTGGCCTGTAATTCTCTTTCTTGGTTGAGTCTTTGTGTGGTTTAGGTATCAGGGTAATTGTAGCTTCATAAAAGGAATTTGGCAATGACTCTTTTGTTTCTATCTTATGAAATACATTAAGGAGTATAGGTATTAGGTCTTCTTGGAAGTTCTGGTAGAATTCTGCATTGAAACCATCTGGTCCTGGGCTTTTTTGGTAGGGAGGTTTCTGATAACAGTTTTTATTCCTTTGCGACTAACAGGACTATTTAGATTGTTTACCTGGTCCTGGTTTAACTAAAAAAATGTCCATTTCTTTTACATTTTCCAATTTTGTGGCATACAGGCTTTTGTAGTAAGATCTAATGATTCTCTGAATTTCTTCTGTGTCTGTGGTTTTGGCCCCCTTTTTTATTTCTGATCTTATTAATTTGTTTGTTCTCTCTCTGCTGTTTGATTAGTTTGGCTAGGAGTTTGTCAATTTTGTTGATTTTCTCCAAGAACCAGCTTTTTGTTTCATTGATTCTTTGGATTGTTTTCTGTGTTTCTATTTTGTTGATTTCTGCCCTCAGTTTGATAATTTCCAGTCTTCTACTCCTCCTAGATGAGTCTGCTTCTTTCTTTTCTAGAGCTTTCAGGTGTGCTCTTAAGTCACCAATGTGTGCTTTCTCCGTTTTTTTTTTAAAGTGGGCACGTAGTGCTATGAACTTTCCTCTTAGCACTGCTTTCATAGTATCCCATAGGTTTGAGTATGGTGTGTCTTTATTTTTATTAAATTCAAGGAAGACTTTAATTTCTTTCTTTATTTCTTCCTTGACCCAGGTGTGGTTCAGTAGTTGACTGTTCAGTTTCCATGAGTTTGTGGGCTTTCTGGGGGTAGCATTGTTGTTGAATTCTAATTTTAATCCATGGTGATCCTATAAGACACAGGTGGTTACTAATTTTTTTTTGTAACTGTGGAAGATTGCTTTTTTACCCAGTAGATGGTCAATTTTCAAAAACGTTCCATGAGCCACAAAGAAGAAGGTATATTCTTTCCTATTTGAGTGGAATGTTCTATAGATGTCTGTTAAGTCCGTTTGGTTCATTACCTCCATTAAGTCTTTTAATTCTTTGTTAGGTTTCTGTCTGATTGACCAGTCCATTGGTGAGAGAGGAGTGTTGAAGTCTCCTACTATTAGTGTGTGTATGGTTTGATGGCTGCCTTGAGTTCTAGTAATGTTTCTTTTACATAAGTGGGTGCTTTTATATTGGGGGCATAGATATTCAGGATTGAGATTTCATTCTGATGGATTTTTCCTGTTATGAGTATAAAATGTCCCTTTCTATCTCTTCTGATTGATTTTAGTTTGAAGTCAACTTTGTTAGAAATTAGTGTGGCCACACCAGCTTGTTTCTTAGGTCCATTTGCTTGATAAACCTTTCCCCAACCCTTTACTCTGAGTAGATGTCTGTCTTTGTGGTTGAGGTGTGTTTCTTGTAAACAGCAAAATGTTGGGTCCTGTTTTGCTATCCAATCTCTTAACCTGTGCCTTTTTATAGGTGAATTGAGTCCCTTGATATTAAGTGATATTAATGACCAGTGGTTGTTAACTCCGGTCATCATTTTTTTTTTGGGTAGTAGAGATTGCGTGTCTCCCTTCTTTGAGATGTGCTGGTGAAGGGTCGCTAGATGTCTGAGTTATTGTGGGCGTTGTTGGACTCCTTGGTTTGATTTTCCTTCTATTACTTTGTGTAAGGCTGGATTTGTGTATGTTTAAATATGTATGTTTAAATTTGTTTTTATCCTGGAATATTTTGTTTTCTCCATTTATAGTGAATGAAAACTTGGCTGGGTATAGTAGTCTGGACTTGCATGCATGGTCTCTTAGTTTCTGCAGTACATTTATCCAGAACCTTCTGGCTTTCATGGTTTCCATAGAGAAGTCAGGCGTAAGTCTGATAGGTTTACCTTTATAAGTTACTTGACCTTTTCCTTCGCAGTTCTTAATATTCTTTCTTTATTCTTTATGTTTTGTGTTTTTATTATTATATGGCGAGGGGATTTTTTTTTTTAGATCCCGTCTATTCGGTGTTCTGTATGCTTCTTTTTTTTTTTTTTTTTCTTTTTTTCTTTTTTTCTTTCTTTCTTTTTTTTTTTTTTTTTGGTTTTTCGAGACAGGGTTTCTCTGCAGCTTTAGAGCCTGTCCTGGAGCTAGCTCTTGTAGACCAGGCTGGTCTTGAATTCACAGAGATCCACCTGCCTCTCCCTCCTGAGTGCTGGGATTAAAGGCGTGTGCCACCACTGCCCGGCATTCTACATGCTTCTTGAACCTTCATAGGAATATCTTTCTTTAGATTGGAAAAGTTTTATTCTATAATTTTATTAAATATATTTTCTGGATCTTTGAGCTGTACTTTTCCTTCTTCTACCCCTATTATTCTTAGGTTTGGTCTTTTTTATTGTGTCCAAGATTTCCTGAATGTTTTGCGATGAGAATTTGTTTGATTTGCTGATTACTTTGATCAGTGCATTTATTTTCTCTATGGTGTCTTCAGCATTTGAGATTCTTTCTTCTATCTCTTGTATTCTGTTGATTATGCTTGTTTCTGTAGTCTCTGTTTGTTTACCTAGATTTTCCATATCCAGCTGGCCCTTGGTTTGTGTTTTCTTCATTGCCTCCATTTCAGTTTTCAAGTCTTGCACTGTTTGCATTAACTGTTTGATTGTTTTTCCTTGGTTTCCTAGGATATCATTTACGGATTTACTCAATTCTTCAAACTTTTTGTTATTCTTCTCATCCATTTCTTTAAGGGAGTTTTTCACCTCCTGTTTAAGGTCCTCTATCACTTTCAAAAAGTCAAGGTTTTCTACTTCTTCTTGATTGAGGTGTTCAAATCCTCCTGTTGTAAGATTGCTGGGTTCTGGTGATTTCATGTTGTTTTTCAGATTGTTGGAGGAATTCTTGCATTGGCGCCTGCCCATCTCTTCTTCTGAATTCTCCTCTATGGAACTTCTTTTACAGGATCAGGTCCTTGCTTGCCTCCCAGATGTATCTTCTAGTGCTGAGATCAGGTGTCCTTGCTTGCCAGGAGCTAGCAGACAAAGGGCCTACCTTGCTGCAGGCAGGCTATTAAAACAAAGAAACTCCTGCTTGCAGGTTGTACTCCCTTCCAGTCCCAGCGCCCCATCAGGCTGAGCTGGAGATGTTGTGACCCCGAAGAGGGGAGGAAGAAGGGAGGGTTTTTCTGGATGCAAGCTGGGTAGGGTAGGAAGAGAGAGGCAGTAGCCAAGGAGAGTAGCCCCAGCTGGAAGAGCAGGAAGTTTGGGGTGATGAGGAGAGGCTGTGCTCGTCTCCCAGGCTGCTGCCATGGAGTCAGGGACTCACTCACCTCCCGGATGTATCTTCTGGTGCTGAGATCAGGTGTCCTTGCTTGCCAAGGAGCTCACAGACCTAAACATTATTTTTAAACTATCTTTTGATATAACCATTTCTTTCAGATATTTAATCCACTGTCTCTACTTCTGCTGGTACCAACAGAAGGACCTTACTTGTACACATGCATACATTCCAACTATTAAATAAAACTATGAAACTTAACTGCTTGGGAGTTTCTCTCTGAATGTAATCGCATTTGAAAATATAAATGTCATTTGTCCAAAGATAAAAGATAGAGTAGTATAAACTAGTCTGGATCTTATGCTGATTGGCCATATTTAAATATATCTTATAGAAAACTTTACACTGGAATTTCTGTGATTCAGTCTTTCATGTCCAATTGCACAAAGCTGTCATGTTGATTTCTTCTGTTTATTTTGAGACAGGCTTTGCTATGTAGCCTTGGCTCATCTTGAACTTTCTATATAGAGTAGACTGGAGTTGAACTTGTAGATGTCTCTCTTCCTAGTGCTGAGACAATAGTTACACACCACCATATCCTGTTAAACCATCAGACGTAGCTTTACACATTTCTAAAAAAAATATTCTTATTGAAATCCACTAAGGAGGAAACTAATTGGTTTATTGACTCTACATTTTTATAAGAATTTTAGCCAAGAATTCTTAAAATATCAAAGCTGGCATTTCAATGTCTAATATTCAAAGGCTTTGTATGTCAATGTGCATGGGTGTTTCTTTATCACCAGGTTTAAGAAGCAGAATGGTCTTCCTACAAATAATCTTCCTAATTGGGGATAATAATAAAAACTGCAAAGAAAGTTATTACACTGTGACATAAATATCTGGCATCAACACTTCAGGGTTTCTTAGTAAATAGGTAAATGTTGGCAGTAGAAAGAAGTCTACTCTAAACACCTTCCTCCCTGCCCCATGTTGTGTGTATGGATCCTTTGGCTACACCAAAACTCTTGCTGAACTCACTGTGTTCCTTGCGTCTTGTTAAACGCAATGGAGTTATCTGAAAGGAGCAACATACTTTTCACAGTGCATACATTAAAAAACACATTTGAGAGATAATAGTATGTATTTCAATTATGTGTAATCTTATTCTAATCACATTGAGGGATATGAAGGGGACTTTTGATAATATTCAAAATCCAGAGCAACGTCACAAGCAGGATGGAGTTAAACATGTAGTTTGGGGCCAAGAATTTCCAAAAGTTCATTTAACAGTTAAAAGCAACAACCTATCTTTTCCATTGCCTGTTTTCCGGTTGTGCCAGATGATGTAAGAATAATAAGGACAGAGACTGGAGAGGGCACAGGGCTTAGGGGTGCTTTCCTCTGTTCTAGAATATTAGATCTCTATTCCCAGCATGCACACATGCACACACATGTAAATACTATTTGTAAAATGTAAAAATAAGAGAGTAGAAAGAATAAACAGCTGGAGACATTAATTACTGAGAGTTTGCTTGGCTTGGACATGGCTTTAATGACCCTGACAACACAAGAGAAATGTTACTAAGAAAACCAGTGTCTCATATGAAAGGTATAATTAAATACAGTCTAAAAGTTATCTGGAAAAGCAGTGATTTCAAAGTATAAATGACAAGAGTTATATTGAAATACCTTTATTTACTGTGCAAATATATTTTGACTCAAAACTAACATCAAACATATTAAAGATGGAAATTTTACTCATAACCTATAAACTTTCATTTCTCCACACGTGTAATTTTTGGGTGTTAATTCTTCAACCTTGTGTGCACTTTATGCAGTGAATCAATATATCTAAATATAATAAAAGCAATATACAGCAAGCTGACAGCTAACATCAAATTAAATGGAGAGAAACTCAAAGCAATTCCACTAAAATCAGGAAGAAGACAAGGCTGTCCACTCTCTCAATATCTCTTCAATATAGTGCTTGAAGTTCTAGCAATAGCAATAAGACAACATAAGGAAATCAAGGGGATTCGAACTGAAAAGGAAGAACTTTTGTTATTTGCAGATGATATGATAGTGTACATAAGTGACCCCAAAAACTCCACCAAAGAACTCCTACAGCTGATAAACACCTTCAGTGATGTGGCAGGATACATATCAACTCAAAAATCAGTAGCCCTCCTATACACAAAGGATAAAGAAGCAGAGAGGGAAATCAGAGAAACATCACCTTTCATGATAGCCACAAATAGCATAAAGTATCTTGGGGTAACTCTAACCAAGGAAGTAAAAGATCTATTTGACAAGAACTTTAAGTCGTTGAAGAAAGAAATTGAAGAGGACACCAGAAAATGGAAGGATCTCCCATGCTCTTGGATAGGTAAGGTAAAAATGGCAATTCTACCAAAGGCAATATATAGATTCAGTGCAATCCCCATCAAAATCCCAATACAATTCTTCACCGACTTTGAAAGAACAATAATCAACTTTATATGGAAAAAAAAACAGGATAACCAAAACAATCCTATACAATAAAGGAACTTCTGGAGGCATTACCATCCCTGACATCAAGCTCTTTTATAGAGCTACAGTAATCAAAACGGCTTGGTATTGGCATAAAAACAGAGACGTTGACCAATGGAATTGAATTGAAGACCCAGATATTAATCCACAAATCTATGAACACCTGATTTTTGACAAAGAAACTAAAATTATACAATGGAAGAAAGAAAGCATCTTAAACAAATGGTGCTGGCACAACTGGAATTCCTTTGAAATAAAAAGGGAGAAATAAAGTTTCTCATTGGCTTAGTCACCATTGAAATCACATATGAACATAATTCTGGATAAATAAATTCGTACAACCAAGTTGCCATAAACGGCAAGATTCGTTTTATTCACCCATAAATTTGAAGATTTCATCTTTGAAAAACTTAGGCAAATGGTGTTTGATAGACTTTAACAATCTGTAATGGGTACTTGCTTAATCTTCATTTTACCTGTCATTTACTGCTTATCAGCCATCATTTCCCTTTGGAACAACCTGAATCTCTGCAAACTGTATATCTCATCCTGCAGTGATGTCTGGTTTCGTGCTGACATCTGCTTTTTTCCCTTCAGAATCCCACACTGGTCCCTCAGCAAGAGGCTGACACGATTCCTCTGTCTTCTTGCTAGAATATGGACCTTAGAAATTCCTCTCCACAGCTCACATTTGTACCCGAAACAAAATATCTTACCAACCCTAAGCATTAAAAATTAAACTAACCAGATTCAGTGTCTGTTACTATCAAACCCAGTCGCGCTTGACTGACAGCTGGCCCAGATGTCACCTGATACACCCTGTTTAAAACATCTAACTTTGTAACTTCTAAACCATGTGTCATGCTTAAAATTCTATTAGCCCTCTCCTTGGGTTATCTAATAAGTAGAGTATATATCTGTTAATTGACAGGTATGCAATTCTCTTGCTGCTCCTTGTGGTCAGGCTGTCTGTCCACACTGCGCCAGTGCATGCCAAGCAGACCTGCACTGTCTGATGGCAATCTTTTAAGACAGAGGGTGTTGAAGCCCCTTCATATTGCTTGTGCTATTCTAACCCAGATAATCTCCATCCTCCCACACATTCTATCTTTACATTTGAGAGATTGCCTAGAGCTCCTCAGAACACACTTGGTATACCTCATGTATATCATTTGTTTCAGTCAGGCAATCTGCCCCACACCTGCCTTCCATACTGGAGAAATATTCCCACAGCAGTCTTGAAGTGCTCTGTGTTAGGAAACAAGGCTGACAAGAATCTCGAGCTGAGCATTTCAAAGCCACCATTTCACTCTGTCTTTATCAACCCCCCTCTACACTAAATGATGTAGAGAAAGGAAAAATAAGTGAGTGGGAGCCCATCTAGAAGAAGCAATCACAGATGTCAGCCACTGGCAGAGCTGACATTTCTTTGTAATGGTTTCAATGATCCTGACAAGATGGCAGGAATGTCACTGAGAAAGACAAAATTTCACATTTTGAAAAGATGTGATTGTATATTACTTTAAATCTTCCCTTAAAATCAGTATTTTCATGTACATATAAAATTACTGGGTTCTAAATAAGTCAAGTATATTTGGATAAAATACAGTTGCTTTCACATTCATGATTTCATTGACTAAGTAAAATATAGCTGCTGATACAAACATTTTGACTCTTTCATGCGTATCATTTATGTACACTTATAAAACAATTCCCTTATATTGTCCCTTCAGCTTTTCTTATATTTAATCCTTCTTTCCTTTTCAATTTATCTTTAGCTGTTATCTATGATCCCCTTTCTGATTTATATGTATACATTTTAAACACTACATGTCTTGCTTTTTCTATTTACTTTTGTATTCTTTACATATTACCATATTAATTTTGCAGTGATGAAAACTGTACCATAAGCAGTCTGAGATATGTTAGACCCAAAGACACATGTGTCAGATGAACCAAAGAAATATTGTTCTATCTAGCCCAAGCATGTCGATTATAATGGTTAGTCGAGTCTAGGAAACAAAACATTTGGAAAAAGAAGCAGAGGTTTCCATAATACTATTGTCTCTGTGTGTAGGCTCTGACTCATTGAATCGGTGCTGATTTTTTTTAGAAATCCAGCATTCACAATTTCTTTCACTGGAAACCCGAAGCCAAAAGTAAAAGTGCAGACTTAAGTAAAAAACTCTTCGTGATGCACATGTTGAAGACGAGCCCTCGGATCCGATTTAGAAAGATGGTGCTGATTTCAAAGTCAATTGTCAAAGGCACAGAGTGCTCCAGAAGTTCTCTCAGCTCCAGCAATGTGTAACTTCCATGATTGCCAGGACTCTTCCCCAAATAGGGAGAGCAGAACAGAACCACACTGTCCAGGATGACTGATTTGTGTGCCTGTCACGTCTTAAGTTATCGCATATAGTTTCTTTATAAATGTTAAAACCTCAACCGTATAAAAAGAGTCTGGTAGCTACTTAAAATATACAGTGATCAAATGTTTTGAAGTTATTTTGCAAATCACTTGATATGCTAATTAAAATTGCTATTAAAACAAAAATCAAAGCACTTTACCTCCTAGTATTAAAACTTAAATGTCATAATTGTGATTGTCATCACTTAATTATCCAGAATATTTCTCCATGAATATATTAGCTAATAGCAATATTTTCCATATTAAATAGATTCTTTCCGTGGGGAGCATCTCTAACAGTTTTTTAAATACAAAACAATTTTACTTTTAGGTATTTTTGTTTTTATGTGTGTGTGTGTGTGTGTGTGTGTGTCCGTCTGTCTGTCCATGTGTCTGTGGAGGCTAGCAGAAGACATCATATCCCCTCAAGCTAGAGTTACTGGTGGTTTTGAGATACCCAATATGGGTGCTAAGAATAAAACTCAGGTCTTCTGCAAGAACTGTAGCTCCCCTTGAATCTCTCCAGTCCTCAAATGACTTATCCTTAAATTGAAGAGATAAAATATTAAACTTTACTATCTTACTTTTTTCATCAAAGGGATATATCTTTCTCTGATTGGATACATAAACTAGCATAAAAATGCAAATAATCAAAATGAAGTATGAATTTAGAATTGGAAATAAATCATAGAAAGCTGATGTTTTGAAAATGGTTCTAGGTTTCAGGTATGGTGCTCATAATCAATAAAATTCTATAGAAATTAAATTAGTGCAGAAAGAAAAGACAGTAGAGTACACAAGAGGTGCGTGTGGTGCCCCTACCCCCTTCTCTTGGTCTCCTGATGTCAGCACAGCTCTCGTGTTTGGCCACATGCACAGTACAGTCTTCCCTTCTCTGTGTCAGATGGAACATTTCCCTGATTGCCTTGGAGCTTCTGCATGCTCACGACAAATCTTCCAAACAACAGGCATAGACCAGAAGAGGGGGGCCTTTGGCGTCCTCAGTAGCCCTTATCCCATTACAAGTAAGACATAGCAGATAATCACCCCAGCTTCCTGGTCATCGCTGAAGACTTTGAATCGTGTTCTACAAAGTTCCGTACAAGGTCCCACAGGGTGTTAAATGCTTTTACTCACAGTAATAGCCAATGCATAATGCATCCCTTACTAGCTTCCCTTCACTCGGAGTCTCATTATGTTTTCAACTCTGCTTCCTAGAATTATCTAAAAATAAACTTCTACCAGAGGAGAAGTTTTTCAAATTCAACCAGAGGATATATTTCAGATTCTGCTTTGGGTAGACTATACCATGACCAAAGCAATTTGGTAAAAAGGGTTTATCTGACTTAAACTTCCAGGTAACAGTCCATTACTAGGAGAAGTCAGAACTCAAAACTTGGCAGGAACCTGGAGGCAGGAGCTGATGCAGAGGGGTATTGCTTACTGGTTTGCTCATGATGGCTGCTCAATCTGCTTTCTTATAGAACCCAGGACCATCATCAGCCCAGGATCAGCACAAACCACAATGAACTGAGTCCTCCTCCCATCAGTCACTGATAAAGAAAGTGCCCTAAAGGCTTGCCTAAAGCCTCATTTTATGCAGACATTTTTTTCAGCTGAGGCTCCCTCCTCTCTGATGACTCTGGCTTACGTGAAGTTATCCTAAACTAGCCAAGGGAAAACAAAACAAATCCAACAGCATTTGGTCTTGAGATTAAGAAGGCTAGTTATTTTTCTGTCGCTGTGATAAAATACCATAACCAAGGCATCGTAGGGAAGAAAAGAGTCTATTTGGGCTTACAACTGAGGTGTGCTCATTATGGTGGAGGCATGGCACCTGGTGGGTGGGGCAGAACGTTAAGAGATAGAAATCCCATCTCCAAATTCACGTATGAAGCAGAGAGAGAACTGGAAGTAGAGCAAAAGAATAAACTCTCACAGCCTACCTCCAGAGACTTTCTTCCTGCAGCAAGGCTGCACCTCTTAAAGCTTCCACAACCTCCCCAAACAGCGCCACCACCTGGCTCTAGTGTTCAAATACCTGAGCCTATGGGAGATCGCTTCTCCCTCAAACCACCAGACCATGAAACTGCCCAAAATTCATAAAAGGGTTTTCTCATATCTCCTCTGTTGAGGGAGCCAAAATCTCTCTTCTAGTATTTCCCTCGCCCTCTCTTCTAAGCCATCCCTTTCTCTGTTTTCTAGGGCATACAGTCCTTAGCAGTTTCTCTTGGGTTTGTTCACAATCTCTAAACCCATGCAAATCTCACCTAGCTCAGGTAGCTTATCTACATGTTTTCTTACGTTTTCTCTCTGAGAGGAATTTTAGCACCGCTTATTAGTTGGTGATCTTTCCAACACTTCTATAAGCAAGCAGAGTTCTAAGGATAGAACCTTTTTCTTTCAGAAGCATTTTTCTCTTTATTATTTCTCTGATAATATTTAAACCTAAATATCCACAATGTATATGTTATTTATCTGTGGTTTGATTGTGAGTTCAGTGATAAGGAGATATCATTTGTCATGTGTTATGAAAAAGGAAGCGGGATGTATTTGTGTAGAGTTGGCCCAGAGTTTCCAACTGCAATAAAATAACTGATTAATTGGAAGTTTGAACTAAAATTACTGAGTTGAAGCAAATCTCAGGGCAAGTCTGGTTTAGCTAAAAGAATGTGCCAAGATTAATTAATGGCATCTACTACTGGGTGTGGGAAAATGAAGATTCCCACAGGGTAGGCACTTTGTTCTCCCTTACCAGATAGAAAGAGCATGGGCTTTGATATTTAAAAATATGTTTTAGTTTTAGCCATGTTTATGCAGCTAAGGATTCTTTACAAACTGATTAACTCCCATGAACCTTAGCACTTTCATTTGTCAAATCAAACAGTGTACTTCAGAAAAAGATTGAATGACATAAGGTATGTGCATGTGCCTTTGTTAGTTATCTAACACATTTAGCTGCCATTGGTATCCCCAGAAGATAACCCAGATGAAAACTGTGATCATGCCAACAAGTCTTATAAAGTCAAAATTTAAACATCTCAAAATTCGCCGGGCGGTGGTGGCGCACGCCTTTAATCCCAGCACTCGGGAGGCAGAGGCAGGCGGATCTCTGAGTTCGAGGCCAGCCTGGTCTACAAGAGCTAGTTCCAGGACAGGCTCTAGAAACTACAGGGAAACCCTGTCTCGAAAAACCAAAAAAAAAAAAAAAAAAAAAAAAAAAAAAAAAAAAAAAAAAAAAAAAAAAAAAAAAAAAAAAAAAAAAAATCTCAAAATTCTTCCAGGGACTGGAGAGATGGCTCAGAGGTTAAGAGCACTGGCTGCTCTTCCGGAGGTCCTGAGTTCAATTCCCAGCAACCACATGGTGGCTCACAACCATCTGTACTGAGATCTGGTGCCCTCCTCTGGCATGCGGGCAGAATGTTGTATACATAATAAATAAATAAATCTTAAAAAAATTAATAAAAAAGTTCTTCCATAAATTTTAAAGCATATATTTGGGTATAGAATTGCTTTAAGTAATAGAGAAGAACAATCAATGACTCTGTCATTCAAAAGCAATTTATGTCCCTGATGCTCAGTTACATGGGAAAGCACCAACGTGTGGAAACGGTAATTGACATTCACTTCCACGTGTAATGTTAGTGTTAGCAATAGTACCACCAAAGCTATTATGGAATTGACCATTGGGAACAGGCCGAATTTTGTCACTGGAAAATGTAGGTACATCTGCGGAAGATTGCTTAATTAACAAAGCCCTTGCTTTGAAAGCTTGGGAACCTGATTTCTCTGTCCCCAGACCCCCATAAACAAGCCAAGTGTGGTGGTGCACCCTTTTGACCCTAGCCTTTGGAAGCACAGACAGGCAGATCCCTGAGGCTCCCTGGCCAGACAGCCTAGCCTAGTTAGCAAGGCCCGAGTCAACGAGAGAACATGTTTCAAAAACAAGGTAGATAATGCCCCAGGAGTGATTCCCAAGGTAGTCCACTCTGGACAGTTATAAACACACACAGATACTCATAATACAAGTGTATATGATATGGGCTTATATCCTAGAGTTTGTGCATTTTCTTTCAATAAAAATAAGTCATCTGATTATGGAACTTCTGTTCTATGAAGAGGTGACAACTGCTGCCGTTTATTTATCTATCTGAATGCCAGAAAGGATGATCCACCCTAGCGGCCAGGCTCAGCATGGGCAGCTCTTTGGAAAGCATGTTATGTTTACGCACCACCATCTTATGGCTGTAGTCATTCAAGCTTTACTCTGTGTCCATCCAAAGTTCCTTTGACTCTTGTGTGCATCTCTGAAGGTCTGGTACGGTAGAACATGACCTGAGTCACCACCAATTTAAATATGGACCATTGAGCAAAGAGCCTTACAATGACATAATCTGAATCTAGTTCAGCTCTTCAAAAAGCTGTACTGGGATTTTGTCCAAAGCTGGTTTAATTACAGACACCATAATTGACCTCAGCTTGTCCCCTGAGCACACAGTCCTGCGTTAACAGAGAAAGAAGAGGAAGAAGATGTACTGACTCAGTGGGTCCTGGTTATCAGGGTCTGTTTTTCCTTCTACTTAACAACTATCAAACATAAATATCTAACTCCAGTGAGACAGAATTCAAATTAAAAATAATTGCTTTCTCTTTATTCTTTGTGAGCAAGAGCAGTCTACACAGACCAGACTTATGAATGGATCGCGTTTTGTGGCATGCATTTATCTCATAATGAAAAGCCGAAGTCAGTCTCATACATTTATGTTTGGCCGAAAACCATGCCAGCGAATAGAACACTTTTCTCCATGTCTTCTTGGAGATATATTGGCCGTCTTTTGTGGCTTGTCATATTTTCATGGATATCTGTCAAGTGAACAGACTGAGAATATAGGGACAGGGGCTCACTTTGAAACAAATGCAGAACACACAGCATACGTCCTCCGAGTCCAATAATTCAACAACATGTCCATGCGGATAACTACCAGACCCGTTTCAATCACCCTGATGAGACGTGAAGCCAAGGAAATGAGCACCAAAGAGCTGGCACTCAGCTGCTTGCCGGGCCACGACTAATTAGGCCCCTTGTGCCTGATGCAGAAATCTCATGTCTTCTGGCAGCAGCAGTGAAAGTTGTCTTCCACTTTCTTAACACCCAGGTAGAAGGGGAGCTGGGACAACACCGGGTCTTCACACTGCCTCACCTCCAGCAGAACGCTGGCCAGTCCTACGCAGCTTATTGTGGGACATACCCTTGCATAGTTCTCTGTCTTCGTGTGACAGCCCTATTCATTCTCATCTCAGATCTGACTGATTTCTCTGTCTTTATTCTCTTCTGCCCTTTCTATGACTCACTTAGGATATTGTTATTGTTGTTGCTTATTAGATTTTCATTATTCACTGTTCATTTTTAATATTTATTTATTATGTATACAATGTTCTGTCTGTGTGGATGTCTGCAGGCCAGACCTCACTACAGATGGTTGTGAGCCACCATGTGGTTGCTGGGAATTGAACTCAGGACCTTTGGAAGAGCAGGCAATGCTCTTAACTGCTGAGCCATCTCTCCAGCTTCACTGTTCATTTTATCAACATATTTTCTTCTCATGACTTTGAGAAAATTTAAACAACATTGTTAGAAATTCTTTTCAAGAGTTCTGGGTCCTTCAGTGCTTCCCTGGCCCTGGCTTCCTGGTTGTACTGATGCTAGACTTTTCTGTGTTCACCCTCACTTCCTGGTTGTACTGATGCTAGACTTTTCTATGTTGCCACTTGCGCAGTGGTGGCTTTACCTCTTCTCTGGCATTACTCTAGGTATAATATTGGGCCCCTTATCCTGATTTTTGCTGAGAGAAAAACATACCACATGACAAGAAGAAGCAAATAGAAGATAGATATGGAGAAACTTCATAGTGCAGCAAGACTTAGATGTTAGCTGGGTGTCGGGCTCCGCCTCTTTTAGAGTGGTGATTTAACCAATAACCATGTGGCTCCTGTTTTCCAACAGTGTTATGACTAGGCTCTCATACCCTTGGTGCTGTCTGTCTATAGCACACTATGAGTGCATGCATCTCTCAAGCTTTTTTCCCACTAGTTTCTTGTTGCATTTGGCCAATAGGAGGGGGCACTGGCTGGAGGTCAGAGCATAGTAGAAGGAGTAAGCTTATGTACTCCCGACACTGTTCATAGAGCAACGGCTCACAGAACTGTATTATGCCCCTCTTTAGCTTCCTAAGGATCCTGTTTCAGACTTTTTGACACAGCTTGCAGTCCTCTGGGGTACTGTGCTGCCCTTAAACTCTGTGTACTTCACCATAGCTCATCCTACTTTGAAAATGACCCTTTTTGTTAAGCAAACTTCAATTAACATTTTGCATGTATCAATTGTTGTCCAGTACCCAAATGCTGAACAGGCATTCTTTTTTAATTGCATTTGTGCACCATAATATACTTTTTACTGTATTATACTCATACCACATTGTTGTATATTATACTAACATCAGACTGTGCTTTTAAACAAAATTCCATTTCTTCTTGATGTTTAAAAGTTGAATAAAAATGCACAATCCATTGGAAGTCTCTCCAGTTGTGAAATAGACATAATTTACGCTAAATGATAAATAAATAGATACGTATTGTTTCTCTACTTCAGGGAGCATAAAACTGCCATTTTTGGATTTCTGGTTAGACCATTTATTTGCAGTGTGAATGAAGAAGCCTCCTTTAAAGGCAGAATTCTCATCTCTTCTCTTCTCAGTGGTTTCATTAAGATTAAAACCTCAAGGCCATTATTAATGATCATCCCTACCAGCCCATCTCCTTGCCAAGAAAATTTCAAAGACAATGATAATGTTTTTTTTAAAGCAAGAGCAGCAAGTACTGGAGAACAAGAGAAACCGTTAAAAGTTTAAATTTTCCTCCCATTAGAACCCCTCAAGGAAGTCTCATGTAATCCAGAATGACGGAAGGATGCCATCAAAGTGGATTTTGTTTTCAGGAACATGCGGAGACCTGTTCTCCCTGGTGGTTTAGGATCAGATTAGATCTGTCTCTACTCAGCTAGGAAGTGGATTATGTTCCTGCCACCAGTGTCTCACAGAAAAGTGCAAAACTGCAATTGCTTCCTGCTGATTTTCTTGGTCCCATTCATTCTATTCCTCAACATATGCAAACTCTTGCTTTTCTGTAATGTTCATGCTCAATATTAATTGATTGTTTTAAAATAAATTTAATTGACAAATTGTGTAGTTTATAAGAAATACTATTAAATCCCTGCTTACATTTTGCATATGTATCATGAAAATATCATTTTCTGATATACATAGGGGACAAGCAACATAGTCTATGTTGGTATTAACACTAGGTTATGTGTGTGTGTGTGTGTGTGTGTGCGCGCGCGCACGCGCGCACATGCAAATGCATATCAATAACAATGAAAAAGTTGTCTAGATAAAATAATTTGAATAGAATCTTTGGCCTACATAGTTTTATTGCTATAGATAAGAATGACTAATATGTTTATTTTTGGTAAACACATTTTATAGCATTAGAAAACAGTAGGACTAAAAGTGTTTCCCTGAATTTTCTTCCTCATTTGAAGAAAGGTTACAAATTATAATATTCAATAATAACAGCGCTTAAATGTTTTTCAATGTCGAAAGGTTAAAAGACATGACTAGTCTAGAGACCGAAAAAGGCATCCTTAATGCTGTTCAAGCCCGAGAAAGTGTGTGCGCTGGGAGCAGTAAAATCCAAAGCACAGGCATTGCCCAGGGCTTGAAGCACAGCCTCGGAGACTGGAATGAGTCATAGTTAGATCTCTCCTGAAGTCAAACTTTGCCTGCCTGGTACACATTATCTTGACATCAAGCAGCTGGACTTCACAGTGGGACACAGCTAGACTGAGCTCTATCAGGTCAATGTGACTGAAGGCAGAACACAATTTATTTTCAAAAGAACCATTCAGTTCCCTCTTTCTGCCTTTGGTAGTCCTAATAGAATTGAAATTCGGGCTTTTCCTTGCAAATAAGTGCCTTAAGCTTATACTTCCAAATCTTCTCCCCCCCCCCCACCATTGCTTCTTGTTAGAGCATACTGCAATCTGGCAAAGATTCTTTTCTTGATCAAATTCTCCTAGCCCTGTCTGTGCACTCCTTTATAAAATTCTGTCTTAGCAAGAACTATCTTCACTCCTTGTCCAGGTTTCTCACCCTCCACTCCCTAATGTCAGATCACCTTGGTCTGTTATCTCAGTGTTCTATTGCTGTGAAGAGACACCATAGCCATGGCAACACATATAAAGGGAAAACATTTAATTGGGGTGGCTTACAGTTCAGAGGTTTAATCCATTATCATCAGGGCAAGAAGCATGGCAGCATACAGGCAGACATGGTACTGGAGAAGGAGTTAAGAGTTCTACATCTTGATCTATAGGCAGCAGAAGAAACTATGTCCCACATTGGTGTAGCTTGAGCATAAGAGACCTCAAAGCCCACCCCCACAGTAACAGGTTTCCTCCAACAAAGCCATGCCTACTCCAGCAAAGTCATACCTCCTAATAATGCCACACCCTATGGAGGCCATTTTCTTTTAAACAACAACAGTCTTCAAAAGTTCTGTTAGGGTTGGTTATCCCCAAACTCCATCATTCTTGATGCGGTCTCCCATCTGTTGGAACCCACCCTGCTGATTTGCTCTGAATACTCCACTCACCATGAAATATTTGAAGTTAAGCCCAATCTTGTCCCACTGAACTGTACTTGCCTCTGCACCCGCTGCAGTGGTTATAAATAAAACCTGTTTTGCTATGTTTTTAAAGTAGTGAATTCTTTTGCTATTGACATTTCTTATGTTCTTTTTATCCTGTGAACTGTTAGCTATGCACCTAGATGCCTTTGTGGGGAACTCTGAGAACATATGCCTTTAAAAATGTATACTGATATTTAAATGATTGCCAATGTTTATGTATATCAGTTGATAGATAAATAGACCTTTAGAAAATATTAATTATAAATATATTTTAAAAGGTTAACAGATATAAGACATAAAAGCTATAAGATATAGAACTATACTAAGATAATCCTTCACTTTTTAAGTTAATTTTAATAGCATTTATTCATGAAGGGAGCTCATACATGAAGGCCAGACCCTCAATTTTCCTGGGTTGTTGGCAATCACTTTTATTTCCTAAACTATCTCACAGGTAGTCCTTTGTTTAAATAGTTTAGTATCAAATTCTTGTGTTTGAACCTCCTCATTTTCACATCATTCCTCCTTAGTTAGAAGATACCCAAGTACTATATTGTTCTCAGTAAATTAACTACTTGAATATATTCCACAATTTATCATTAATCATTACTGGCTACAAATACAAAAAAGAACAAAGGTTCACACATCAATTTCTCTCTAAATAAATGTCCTTTCTTATAAACTCTTATTTGCTAATTTATTAGAGGTTACTGACTATGAAGAAATTTACTTTGTATTTTTGGTATACAACTGTTGGGATGCTCCTTGGGACTCAAAAGCCATGATTATACATAGTCAATATCCAAAACTGCTTGTTGCATTTGATTGCAAGAATGAAGTAATAACCACAAACACGTGTGATTGAAATAATAGCTTTTCAATCTGAAAACGAAACACTCCATTCAGACACTTTATGTGAGAATAACTCTGTTTCTATCTGAACAAAAGAGCTTTGAAATTCAGAGACACTCTTATGCCTTAAAAGTTGCAAATCTTAGATTTTCTGGGAAATTATTAGTAGCAGGGAATCTTGAGATCAACTAGTTTATTGCTTTCTTGAGTATTGAAATATTTGTTCATCTGAACTCTTACCAAACACACACACGTATAATTGTGTGTTTGGTTGAAGTCATCTCTGTGTGTGTGTATGGGGGGGGAGGGTCTCCAATGCTGTCAGTTGTCTCTCTACCACACTAGCCGTTCACACCATGAGGAGGAGAGGGTTTCTGAAGGAACAAAGTAAACTAACAAACAAGCTTTAATAAATTGAACTGAATTGAACTGAAGACTCAGACATAAATCCACACACCTATGTACACACAATGTTTGTTAAAGATGCTAGAAATCAACACTAGAAAAAAGACAGCCTCTTCAACAAATGGTACTGGTCAAACTGGAATCCGTATGTGGAGTAAATAAAATAGATCCAGAGAGTGAGAAACCTTGGAACATTCTACACTAAATAGGATCTCTCCATCAAATATCTCCTCTACAGGCTCAGTGCTCAAGGAAGCCTGCAGGAGAGAGGACATAAGAAGGGAAAGAGCCAGAGGGGTTGGAGGACACCAAGAATGCAGGGTCCTCTAAGTCAACAGGATTGTTGCACATATAAACTCGCACAGGATGAGGCAGCATCCGTAAGTCCTGACTGGTTCTGTACCAGAAGGTTCCTAGAGCTGAAAGGAGAAGCAGACATGTCCCCTCAGCTCTAACCTCAGAAGCTCTCTCCAACCGATAACCACTTGCAAATAAAAATTTAGGTTTTTTTCTGAGGGATTTTTACTGGGGAGGCAAACTTCTCTTAGGGGTAGACTTCATGCCCAGCAGTAAATGGCCAACATAAAATGGACTCATCAGTATCTTTTGAGGTTTTTTTTGTCTCATAATGTGTCAGGCTTTTTTTATCTTAGTTTTAATTTTCATTTCATTTTATCTATTTATATATACACATATGTATATACATATGTAAGTACATAATTTTCCCCTCTAATCCGATAGGTCCTCTGTGTATGGCGTCCATTTAGTATTTTTACGGTATTCTTGAATATATAAGTAAGTGGGTCATTTGCCTTCTCTGGGCATTTTCCTTGTGCTTGTTTTGCCCTGTTCTGATGTGTTTTTGTTTTATCTTATTTTCTCTTAGATGCCTGTTTGTTTTCTTTCTTTCTCATTTTTTTTATTAAAAATTTCCATCTCCTCCCCTCCTCCTCCCCCTTCCCTCCCCTCCTTTCCACCCATACCCCCACTCCCTCCCTCTCCAAGCCAAAGAGCCATCAGGGTTCCCTTCACTATGTTAAGTCCAAGGTCCTCCCAACTCCCCCTAAGTTCAGGAAGGTGAGCAACCAAACTGACAAGGCTCACAGTGAGCCCGTCCATGCTGTAGAGTTCACGTTCATTGCTGTTGTCCTTGGTTTCTCAGTCCTCCTCCACCGTCAGCCACATTCAGAGAGTCCGGTTTGGTCCCCTGTTCCATCAGTCCCATTCCAACTGGACTTGGTGGTCTCCCGTTAGATCTGTCTCACCGTCTCAATGGGTAAACGCACTCCTCACGGTCCTGACTTCCTTGCTCATGATCTCCCTCCTTTTGCTCCTCATCAGGACCTTGGGAGGTCAGTCCGGTGCTCCTATGTGGGGCTCTGTCATTTTCTCCAACCAACGCCAGGAGAAGGTTCTATGGTGATATGCAAGATATTCATGAGTATGGCAATAGGATCTGGACATTTCTGGCACCCTCTCCTCAGCTGCCCAAGGAACTAGCTGGGAATTAACCCAATTAAAAAATGGGGCACTGAACTGAACAGAGAATTCTCAACAGAAGAAGTTTGAATGGCCCTAAGACACTTAAGGGCATGTTCAACCTCCTTAGCAATCAGGGAAATGCAAATCAAAACAACGTTGAGATACCATCTTACACCTGTCAGATTGGCTAAAATCAAAAACACCAATGATAGCCTTTGCTGGAGAGGATGTGGAGTAAGGGGTACACTCATCCATTGCTGGTGGGAATGCAAACTTGTGCAACCACTTTGGAAAGCAGTGTGGAGGTTCCTCAGGAAATTTGGGATCAACCTACCTCAGGACCCAGCAATTGCATTCTTGGGAATTTACCCAAGAGATACCCAATCATATTACAAAAGCATTTGTTCAACTATGTTCATAGCAGCATTATTTGTAATAGCCAGAACCTGGAAACAACCTAGATGCCCTTCAGTGGAAGAATGGATGAAGAAAGTGTGGAATACATATATATATATTAGAGTACTACTCGGCGGTAAAAAAACAATGACATCTTGAATTTTGCATGCAAATGGATGGAAATAGAAAACACCATCCTGAGTGAGGTAACCCAGGCCCAAAAAGATGAACATGGGATGTACTCACTCATGATTGGTTTCTAGCCATAAATAAAGGACATTGAGCCTATAATTCGTAAAAAATCCTAGAGAAGCTAAATAAGAAGGTGAATCCAAAGAAAAACATATAGTTATCCTCCTGGATATTGGAAGTAGACAAGATTGCCGGACAAAAAATGGGAACTTGGGGGTGGGGTGGGATGGGGGGATGGGGATAGAAAAGCCTGTTTGTTTTCTAATGAGAAACAGAAAAGTCATGGATCTGGATCAGAGGGAAGGTGGGGAGGCACTAAGAGGAATAGAAAGGGACAGTAATCAATATATACCACAAAGGGGGGCTGTTTTCAATAAAGGAGCAAAAACAAATATATAAAGGTAGCAATGATTTTTTTAAAAATATCAACATTGTAGTTTATGTTGAAATAAAAATTAGTCACAATTTTTTAAGAAAAGAAACCAGAAAACAGACTACCCAATTCATAAATGGGCTGAACTGGAGAGATTTCATAATATGAAATACAAATATCTGGTAAACAATTAACAAAGTGTTCGGCTTCCTCAGCCATTAGGGAATTGTAGATTAAATCGATTTTGGTATTCTATCTCACTCTAGTCAGAAGACCCATTCTCAGAAATGACAATGGCAGCAAATGTTGGCATAGGTGATACATTTATATACTCTTGGTGGGAATGCAACCTAGTACAACCACTTCATAAATCGGTCTGGATGGTTCTGGAAAAACTAGAATAGAATTCCCATGTGACTCTACCACTCCTGAGTATATACCAGGAGGGCTGAATGTTCTACTATAGAGATAGTTGCCTATCAATGTATTATTACTACTGTGTATATTCACAATCACTGGGACACAGAATCAACTTCGATTTCCCTGGAGTGATGAGTGATTAATGGAAATACAGACCATATCAGTAATTGAATTTTATGAATCTATAAAAAGATCATATGAAATTTAAAGGAAATGGAACCAACTTTTTTTAAAAAATGACTGAAGTAACTCTGGTCCAGGAAATTAAACCCCACATGTCCTTTCTCACATGTAGATCATAGCTTTGAAAATTTAGATTTCTTTGTTTAAGTTGGAATGTCTATAGAGATCTGGAAATGAGAAAGACACCAAAGTGTGGGTGAGTAGAGGGAGCAGAGGACCTCCTTGCTTTATCAGATAGGCTTTCTCACTGGTATCTGACACTTAATTACCAAGGTAGCATGGTAGCCAGAGAGCCCCAGTTTTAGAATTACAAATGTGTGCTGCCATGACTGTTTTTTTTATAGGTGCTGGGGAACAAACACTGGTCCTCATTTTTTCATGGTAAACACTTTACTAACTAAGCTATTTTCCAGCTATTAAATAGTTATTTTAAAAAATCATCTCACTGTTCAAGAAACACAAAGTTAGCCAGATGGTGGTGGTATATGCCTTTAATAACTGTACTCAGGGGGAGTTCAAAGTTTAGGGCCAGCTTGGTCTACATAAAAAGTTCCCTGAAAACCAGGGCTAAAAGAGAGAAATCCTGTTTCAAAAAATAACCAAAAAAATCAAAGGAAAGAATACAGAAAGGAAGAAAAAAGGAACATTTTCCAGTAAGCCCCTATGTAGACTAATCCGAATTCACAATCACTTCTCTCACAGTTAACGTTACACATCACCCTCAAACCTAAGGAAAGTTGCTAACACTGTCTTACCATTTCAAATCAAATTCACAGACTACAAATTCTGAAATAAACATGGGATCATTTGAGCAAGACATCAAGGAGTCTTCCGGTTTCCCCTCAGTGATTTTGCTGAGAGTTTTCAGTCCACATGGCAGTAAAATTGCATGTTCCTTATATGGCTCTAGAGTCATTCTTTCCATTTAAATTTAGTCTTTCTATTTCTAGTTCTGTTTGTGGAACAATAGGTCTATATCATCTATCTGACAGTATTCCTGGGAAAATGTCCCCCCTGACAACTTCTGCTTTATACATGTTCTGTCATGGTATTTGGTTCCTCTCATAGGGATGGGATCATCTGTAATTCTAGCCAGAGTAGAAGATATCAAAAGTCCCTACAAAGAATATGATATTTAATGAGTAAAAATATTTTGGGGCTATATGTAAAAATATGAAAATTAATTTCTATTTGTTTTACAAACAAAAAATAAAATATTTCCTCCAGTCTTCTTGGCTACTCAGAAATGGAAGTATGGAATTCAAAGGTATATTCTACCCAGAGTTGTTGACTGGTACATGTGTTATCTTGGAAAAGGGTGTTAAGAAAGGTACTATCTTATATGTTGGGCGTGGGTAATGTGGAATACCATTTTGTAAGCTGTGAATATGTGTTGCTTTTATTGGTTGATGAATAAAGCTGCTTTGACCTATGGCAGGGCAGAAGAGATAGGCTGGAAATCAAAACAGAGATGCAGGGTAAAAGAAGGCAGAGTTGAGAGAGATACCAGCAAGCCACCGTAGCAGCAAGATATACTAGAGAACAGGTAATGCCATGAAGCCACATGGCATTTACAGATTATTAGTAATGGGTTAATTTATATGTAAGAGCTAGCCAGTGATAAACCTGAGTCATTAGCCAAGCAATTATAATTATTATCAAGCCTCTGAATTATTATTTTGTAAGTGGTTGTTGGGTCAGGTGGGTGGCATGGAAACAAGTCCAGTCATACCGAGCAGAAGACAGAAAAGTTTCTGGCGACAGGTGGGGCTTACTGTTGATATTTAGCTAAATAAGTATGGTGTCAAACTGCCTTCTCAATACACATGTTTACATTCAAAGACAGTATTACACCCAGCCCTAATAAGAAAGCCTGTGAACCCCTGTGAATGCAGACACTGATTGACGGACTCTAGCAGTAACAGACTCAAACAAAGCAAACATGGTACTGGCAGGGGTGAGGGCATCTGCCCTTTGCTAGACCACTAGACTCCCTTGTTTGGTCACCTCTTCATTCCTGAAACAGGACACCAAGTTCCAGCAAATTCCTTATTTGGCTACATTGCCTAATATGTCCAGTGAGGATTTATCAACTTAGCATGCAATTTCCCCTTTCCTTCTTAAAAAAAAAAAAAAGCCAGTCCTTCTGAGACACCTGCTATTATTTCTGCCCAATCCAGATTTAGCCACTTTTATCTCTCTATCTTGCTCAATAAAGGATCTCTCTATGCTAGAAACTGGCATTTGGGTGTGCTCTGTGCCTAATCTGGGGTCCAGAAGGAAGCATCCTGCTGTGCATGTGTCCCTTTACTCAGGGATGCCCAAGATGATGAGATTAAACAATGGTTGTGGAATCAACCTTAAGCTGGATACCACCACCTCTGCACTCAGGGAACATTGCAAAAGAGGGGCTGAAGAGATGTTAGAACCAGAAATATGGAGAAGGGATGCAAAATATCATCCTCTAGATATCACACAGCCACTGCCACCATGAACTTAGAGCAACTGTACTCAATTGCATTGGTCCTGCAAAAGAGTGGCTCTGTTGATTCTCAGAAGTGAGTGGAAGAGAGGCTCATAGGCCTCTACCTTTTACTGTTGAATTTTTGGCTACTGTTAGACAGGGAGAGCCATTGCTTTTAGTTGTATGCATACTGGCAAGCCCAGCAAGCTCGACTAGACAAATCCAAATCTATGTTCACACAGATCTCACTGGTCAAACTCTGTGCATCTCAAATAAAGCAAAAAGACATGAATGTGAGAACCTTGCTTAGTATGGAAGAGAGTCATGGGTCTGGGAAGGAGGAAGAAGAGACAGCGAGGGGAATGAGAGCAACCAGAATTATTATATACATCTATGGAATTGTCAAAGAACAAATTTAGTCACTAAAAGTAAATCAAAAAAAGAAAAAGAAAGGAGGGGTTCATGAATGAATATAAATAATTATCTAAGTAATACAGGAAAATCAAAGGGGGAACAAACTCATGTAAGCAGAAGGCCAAGGTCAAATATCAAGGAGAAGTTTAATAACAGAAATATGAGAAAAACTGAAGGAAAAGAGAGGCTTGTGAGGCTCAGAACTTTGGAGAATGTGGGTTTATCACTAGAAGAGAAAATTTGAGCTCTGAGTGAACAGAAGTGGATTAGTATAGTGGGAGCTACAACTCACTGTTTGAAAAAATTTTTTGATGTAGGAAATAGTGTTTTTTAATTATGTAACCATTTGGTATTTGGCACATTGGGCATCGACGTGTGCACACACATACACATACACACACACACACACACACACACACACACACACACACTTTATACTCACTTCTACTTTAGGCAGTCATATTAACACAGAAGTTCCAGTGAGTACAAAGAGGCTAACTGTGCTCTGTTCTACCGTGTTTCCCTGGAATGTTGTAAATACATTGATTCCATGCTTCATGGATGAAAGCCTCTGCTATTTCCAGGAGCATATGGATAAGCTTTAGAAAAATTTTAACTTTTACATATTTCATTCATGTTAGAAGAAATGGTATTTCAAGACCATGGTTTCATTTCCTTGAATAAAGTAGTCATGCACTTAAGTATGAATACCAAATATAATTAAACAAACAAGCAAAAATACTCAGTAATGAATCTTCAATGCAGTTCATCTAAAGGCATGACTCCAGGAAGTAGATATCTGAAAATACTAAATCTCACCATATTGTGTCCTTAAAAGGTCTTTCTTGCTCCACCCTCTGCTTGATTCAAACTTAGAGTTTTTCTTTATATAAAAAGGGAAATGTAACAATTTTCTGTAAAATATGCATGCCTTGTCCAGTGAGGATCATATGGACTATATTTAAAGATGAATCAACATATAAACTTTAGCTGACTATTCTTGCTCAGTCTCTTCATGCATCTAAACTTGGGAAATGTCATGAAGTATCCAGAAATAGACATTTCAAAGGTCTCATAGAAAGGGAAGCAAAACATTCCATTTGGGGATAGATCTGTGTCTATAATGTGGCTGTGCACAACATTTTCTGCTTTTAATAGGGCCCAAAGTTAATAAAAACTACCTTACCTTATTTAACTCATCAGAAAGGAGACAACCCTTCTATTTAGCTATGTATTACTATTATTAATTTTAGGTAATTTTCAGGTGTTACCTTGGTAAAAATGTAGTGGAGGAATAAAGAGTCTGAGCTTTTAGGACAGACAGCTTCCACATAATATGACTAATTTTTTGATACATATTTTAGCTTGTTTTCTTATGGGCTACCAAATGGGCATAAGAATAGGACCTCCTTATTAGTGTCATTAAACAGGATAATATAAAAACATTAATATTCCCATTATCCTATGTTGAAACCCACAAGACTATACAGTAAATGTATAGCTGACAGAGCAATAGACTAACCCACGATGTTATGGTTAAAATAAAATGCACCATTCCCTGAGTGGCTGCAGCGGGCAGTGGGCCATGAGGAGCTGCAGTGGCAAAAGGCTATAGGCCAGGAAGATCAGCTGGTCCCAGGCAGCGAGCCATGTGGCAAGTGTGACACAGAGATGTACCATGCAGAGAAAGTGGGTATTTATTTAGTGGGCTATGGAAGGGAAAGGGGGTAAGAAGAGAAGGGGAAGAGCAGAGAGAGGCAGAGAGAGAGAAATGAGGAGGAGAGAAGACACAGCAGCAGCTACCTCTTCGGGAGAGAGACAAAAAGGAAGGAGCTCAGGCTGGAAGTGGAAGGAAGATCTGCTTGCCTCAGTGGATAGGGGTGGGGGTGGGAGGGGCTTGTCTCTTAAAGGGACAGGACACACCATTACACACGAGAAGTATATACATACATGTCCACATGGAACAACCCATTTTGCAGAGCTACGGGAACATTTTTCTTTTGGAAAAGTTGCTGTCATATCTGTAAAATCCTTGTGAGGCTAACATTCTCCCTTCAAAATGGGATTCATTCCAAAACCCCTCAGCAGTGTAACTTCTCCTGCACAGGCAATGGGATGACCTTTCCATTCCCCCACACCAGGAGGCCTTAAAGCATAACATTCACTCTTTGTTCTAACAGTCAAATTTACATGGAGTCAATCCCACAAAATTACTTGCTAACAGACCACATAGAAAGTTCTAAAGAAGACAGGCACTGAGCAGGAAGGTAGCATACCCAGCTCTTACCAACCAGACAGGTCTGGGTATGAAGTCCAGGTTCAGGGACACTTAGTAACTTTATCTAATGGTTTGGAATGTTAGGTATTTTCCCCTTGGTTGCAGACTCTGTTCCTGAATGGTGGCACCTGTTCTGGAGTGCTGCTTTGTCAGGTTCTACCAGCCCTTTTTATGATCCTAAAATGTATGTGATATTATTGTTTGGCCTATGGAATTTTCCAACTATGTCTATAAAAACAAAAAGTCTTGTGGAGATCACTTCTTCTTCTTCTTCTTCTTCTTCTTCTTCTTCTTCTTCTCCTTCTCCTTCTCCTTCTCCTTCTCCTTCTTCTCCTCCTTCTTCCCCTCCTCCTCCTTTTTGTTGCCTCTTCGTGCAAAGGAATACAGAACATGTAATGGTAATGGTTCATGAGTTGATTTATTCTGTTTACCATCAGATCCAATTAGCCAGTTTTTGCCTGCTATAGTGAATCTTTCTGGACTCCGAGAGGTTTAATGGACTTCACTCTAAAACAACCTTGGTAATTTGCTCAGATTGGGTTAGTTTCCTCTAGCCCATGTCACATCCTGGCAGGGACATATGCCAGAGAAAAGGTTGTATGCTGAGGCAAGAAAGCAGAAAGGCTGATGGTCTTGAATTTCTCTTGGGGCGTTCCCCAGTGACTCAAGGACTTTCCACAAAACTCCATCACCTCTCATTGCAACGCCGAATAAAAAGCCTTTTAACTCGTGCATTTTTAGGAAGACAAATGCCATTGGAAGCACAGCACGGTCATCCAACAAATCATGTGAGGGAAATAGGCTAGGCAGGGCCCTGAGAGGCCTAGGGTGTAAAGCAGTAAGACAGTTAAAAATAAGGCTATTAAAGATGGCTTCTCCAAGAAAATTAGGGCCTAATAAAAATTAATAGTGTGAGGGAGGGAGTCTTGCAACTTCTGTAGAGAGAAGCTTAGGCAGAGGCAAGGGCAAAGCCTTAGTCTCCGGCAGACCTAGTGTTCCTGAGGAAGCATGGATGGGCAAGTAAGAGGTGAGGTCGTCTATAAAGGACCAGCACAGTGTGCCTTTGCTGGGCTGTCTTTTGGAAGGACATTGACTCTCTGAAGGAGATATGGCACTGGGAGAAAATCCTGAGCACTGTAGTGGCTTGTTTGAATCCTATTTTAAGGGGTTATTTTAAGAAATAAGGTACCTTCAGAGATGTAAAGAAGGGAACCAAAGGGGAATATAGTACAGCAATTTAGGCAATAAGTAAAGATACTTGTGCCATAAAAGGCAACAGTAAAAGTCATGGGAAACAAAATCACACTTGAGGGCCTTTGATGTAGTTCTGTGTGCTTCACAAGCCTGAAGACCCATGTTCAATCCCAAGAACTCACCAAGGAAGGTGAGAACTAACTTTTCAAAGTTGTCTCTTTGAACATCCACATGTGAGTGTTGGTACACACACACACACACACACACACACACACACTTTCTAAATATTTTTCAATAAAAGGTCAATGTGGTTTATTGATAGAGTTCATTTAACTTGTGATACAGAGGATGAAAACTTATTCCTCTCTATTCTGTCAGATACTGTCTATAAGCATTATCAGATGAAATCCCTACAATATAATGAAACATAACTAAAATTTAAAATAGATTAAAGAGACTTTGCCAAAGAAGTAAGGTTCAAGTAGAACACTCTCACTACACTACAACTAAAACACCCAACTCTAGTATCTAGACTCAATATTTGTGTTTCCTTTGTCTCTATTTATATTGCTTCTTAATATGGTATTTGTATCACTTGCCCTTATAATATAACCATTTTACCCCATGAAACAATATAGAGATCAGAATTTCTAGAAATGATATGTAAACAACTGCTTTGGCAGTCTGATGTTTCTGCATGAGAATGTGCAGGCTGATCGAGGGCCTGCAGAGCTGAAGGCTACCCTTTCAGACTTAGAGTGCATTTGCTCTGATGCTCGGGTATGCTCAGGGAAATGACTTACGTGTGAATGAACTAATCCTTTCTGGAATGAAAACGATTGATCCCAAGTAAAACCACATTCATGTTTCTCTTCAGTTTTTATAAACTCCATGACCACATAAAACACATTGAAGTTCCTATAACCATACTGATGAATTTCTTGCATATCACCATAGAACCTCCACCTGACGATAGATGAAGAAAATGACAGAGCCCCACATTGGAGCACCGGACTGAGCTCCCAAGGTCCTGACGAGGAGCAGAAGGAGGGAGAACATGAGAAAGAAAGTCAGGACCGTGAGGGAACCTCCAGCTGGCGACAGATGGGGAAGGTGACTGAGCCCCACATTGGAGCACTGGACTGAGCTCCCAAGGTCCTGATGAGGAGCAGAAGGAGCGAGAACATGAGGGAGAAAGTCAGGAACGTGAGGGGTGCGTTCACTCATGGAGACGGCGGGACAGAACTAAAGGGAGATCACCAACTCCAGTTGGAATAGGACTGATGGATCATGCGACCAAACCCGTCTCTCTGAATGTGGCCAACAGCGGGGGCTGACTGAGAAGCAAAGGACATTGGCGCTGGGCTCTGATTCTTCTGCATGGACGGGCTCTGTGGGAGCCTTCTCAGCTTGGTCGATCACCTTCCTGGACCTGGGGGAGTTGGGAGGACCTTGGACTTAGCATAGAGTGGGGAACCCTGATGGCTCCTTGGCCTTGAGAGGGAGGGGAGGGGAGGTATGGGTGGAGGGGAGGGGAGGGAAGGGGGGAGAAGGAGGGGCGGGAAGGGGGAGGAGGAGCGGAGGGAGGGGGGAGGAGGAGGGAAGGAGATGGAAATTTTTAAATATAAAAAAAAATAAACCATGAGAAAGAAAAAAAATGGATAAAGTCTTTAAAGAGACAAACAGTACAACTATTGATAGATTTAAAAGAGTAAACAAAAATAAGCCATGTAAAAATGGAAAATTGACAGAGAGTCTGGATTCTGTATATTATTGGGTTTTCTTTAAATTTTTTGACTGTGAAGAAGCTAACCTAATCCAGCATCTATATTATAAAGGTATCTTGACTTCAAAATTTTTGTCTAAGGATATAGTGCTTTGGAAAAGAAGTTCTTATCTTGTTTTCACAGAGGATGATATCCTATGGATTGCTTCTAGACCAAAATGGTATGATAGACCATGCCCTCCTGAAAGGTTGCCATAAACACCCTCAAAAAATTACTTTGCTCAACTGCTGACTGAGATGAACCTAGAATACAGGATACACTATGAAAGACTTGATTAACAGCACCGCCATACAGAACAAAGCAGTTTGGAAAGAAAAAACTATGCCCATATTCCCAAATATTGTTTATAAATGCTCTTTTACATTTAAAGGGGGAATGATATAGATATGAATAATTTGCATTGGTATAAATCTTGATTTATTAATACAAAGTTAAGGTAAATTTTGTTATATGTATATGTATTTCTGATCTTGATTAAGATATTGTGATTGTGTAGTTCATTTAAAAATGTAATGTATAATTAGAAAATATAGGTTGTTAATGAAAAAAAAAAAAAAAGAAAAATACCATGGAAAGCTGAGCCAACCCTACTGACAGAGCTTCATGAACTTTCCCAGTAATGCTTCCCCAGTAGGTCCTTTCTCCCTGAAAGGGTAAAATTTCTCATTTAACAAAAAAAAAAAAAGCAATTTGTTCTAAGAGTCCTTGAATTAAACCTCCGGAATAAAAGGAAGTGCAGGCTACATCTGATGAGGCTTAGCAGCCTGCTGCCCTTGCCTTCAGGTCGAAGTTAATTGGGAAGGCATTGCATTCCAAGAGCTTTCTCCTGTGATGGCCTCTGATTGCAGGCAGCTTTCAGAGCTGAACGATGATGAAATACGAGACTCCTAAGGATCGCAGAAAGGTAGGCAGGGGTGAGGGCAACCTATTCGGCGCAGACTGCACCCACCTCGCCCAGTTAATATTAAACTAACTGAACCTACATCAAACTTTGTAGACATGCATTTGGCAAGGTAAGACCTACATAGAAACGATTTCTAGAAAAACAGCCTGTGAACAGGATATCGTCAGTGGGACTTGATTTCCATGAGCAAACCAGTCGTGTCCCACTAACCTGAATTTGTTATGTTACAGGACTGCTTCAGCTGTAAGTTCCAAGCACATCTCTAATGACGAGGCAACCCTGTGTAGAATACTATACCCACGTCAGTAGTCATAGAGAACAATCCGAGGAAGTGAGCAAGTCTGCGTCTGGTGGGAATGGTATGGTAGCACAAAAGCAGCGAGTCTGGTTTTCTAAATGTTCTTATTCATTATTGACTCACGTGTTTGTGAGGAGGGGGGACTCTGCAGGACGCATGTGGAGGTCAGAGGGCAGCCTGGAGAACCAACTCTCCTCCCGTCCTATGGGTTTTGGAAATAAAACTAAGGTCTTCACGCATGGAAGCAAGCACCAGCCCCAGATGAAAAGTCCAGTTCAATCTGAATTTCATATACACAATAATTTTAATGTAATATATTTAAATATTATAAGATTTTAGCTCAAATATTTTATCTTAGTGTTTTTATTATTAGAGTATTTTAAGTACATCCATATATTGTACTCAGAGAACCTGCTTAAGCTTAAAAAACAAATAAACAGACAAACAATGGTGTCTGTATTTTCTAAGGCTGACAACCTTAGGTAGAAAAAAAATCCTCAGTCTAAGACACCAAAGTTTTGAGGAGGATGCATGTTCCAGGGAGGCAGACACTTTGGGTTTTGTTTCAATATTTCTTATAGTCAGCTGTGTATCTTGAACATATCATTAGACCCTATGAGTCTCTGTATCC
The DNA here is from genome assembly GCF_903992535.2 of Arvicola amphibius. Lineage (NCBI taxonomy): Eukaryota > Metazoa > Chordata > Mammalia > Rodentia > Cricetidae > Arvicola > Arvicola amphibius. Next base: position 109,596,373 of record NC_052050.1, read on the forward strand.
TCAGCAGTTAGTTATATCTAAGTATTATTAGTTTTAATTGTATGATGTGTGTGTGTGTGTGTGAGAGAGAGAGAGAGAGAGAGAGAGAGAGAGAGAGAGAGAGAGAGAGAGAGAGAGAGAGATTAAACCTAAGCTGCCCTGCCTTCCTTGACCTACCTTCTACAGGGAACTAGATGGAGCCTTCTACCACATCTGAACACTCACCATAGGAGAAGACTAGATAAGAGGGATTTTATTTGAATAGGAGAGGAGATGGGGCAGAGGGTTGTCAGGATTCAGGAAACAGGTCACGGGACGACTGGCAAGTGCGGGAAATGGAATGCAAGGCATGACCTGCACAGAGACCTCACTCATGTGAAGAAAAGAAACCCGGAGCAGAAAGGGCAAAATTTAGGCAGCTTTTGTGGCAACTATGTGGCAGTCCTGGTCGTGAGAAAAGCCTGTGGTTCTGGCAAGCCTGAGTTCTAGTGAAGAAATTTGGTCTTGTAACTAAATACAATAGGCTCCTCTCTGGGTTAAAACAAAGCCCTAATAAGCCTAGCTAAGAAATAAAGATTTTACCCATGACAGGTAAAAACAATGAAGTTATTTCCAAAGCACTGTCCTCCTCAAAGAACTGTATGGTTTTTATTTGGGGAAGCTATATAGTATTCATGAAAGAAAGCACTTTAGGGTGAGACACGTTGTACTCTCTCAGAGAAGGAATATGTACCTGAGCAAGCTCTCTTACGATATTAATTCAAGAAGAAAAGATGGCAGATCTATCTATTTTGGGGCCATACTTAGCTCGAAGCCATGGAGAACATGTTTGAAAGGTTTAAGTGAACACTTTTGAGCATATTCAATCATGTCATAACGGTGATTGTGTGTGTTCTGATTTCTGTGGTTGAGAGAAAAGGCAAGAACACTTTGAAAGTGAGTTTGGGTCTTGAAGGTGCCAGCCTCACTGGGTAATTTTTGACAGTGGATGCTCCTGAATGGCAGGACAATACTGGAGAGGAAATGCCCTTGTATCAGCTCCCATCTCAGGGAGCTGCACCCAGGCTTTTTCTGGTATAGGTCGCCTATTGTTTGAGATGGAAATACGCTGGGAAGGGTATCTGAAAACAAGGGACAACAAATTGAAGAAACCAATGACACTCTGTAGAGTTTTCTCCCATAGTTCTGAGCCGGGAGCCTGGAGTCAGAGCTGGCATTAGCAGTGCGTCTTTCAAGGGCTCCCAGGAACATTGTTGCCTGTATCTTCTATGGTGGTGGCAGCAGGTTTTCTTCACTTGTGGCCACAGTGATCACTGTCTGCCTCCCAGTTCACACTACTTCCTTCTCTCTCCACATGTCCTTCGTCTATGTGTCTCTTAGGAGAGGATATGAGTCTTTAGACTCATGGGCCACCCACATAACCAAGGATGCTCTTGTCATCTCAAAACCCTTAACTGACCTAGAAAACCAGCTCTTCACTTCCAAATCATTTCTACAACGTAAGTATCATGCTTTCAAATTCTAGGTTTACAGAGGTCATTCCTCCTGGAAAAGCCTTGAAATCCAATTTCCTGTTTTCCCCTCTATGAGTTCAAGATCCTTGGGAAGGTTTTGGTTTCTTAAATATGATTTGAACTGGAAAACTTCACTGGAAGAAAAAGAATCCTAAACACACACACACACACACACACACACACACACACACCCTGCTTCTGTGTAAGTTTTCCCCCTCATATTTTATTCACAGCTGCCATCATCCAATATCCTCACACTATTTTAAGTTATAAGGACTTCTGAGGCAACAAGAAAGTATCTGTAGATATTTTATTTATCCAGTTTAGAAGACACACACATATATACTAAAAAATAGAAGATCAGCTTGGAGGAATTATTGTTGTAAATGTGTAAACCTGAATGCTCAAGCAAAGTCTTCATTATACAAATAATTATAAACATTTTGTGTATAAAAATAGATGAAGATATTTACATTTAGAAGGCATAAATCATGGGGAAACATTCAGGACACAAATTAGGAACTGTTAACTGCACAGGCCTTTAATTTGGTTTGTCTTTAAAACATCCAGATTTCAAATTATTCTTATTATCTGCTGAGACACTAAGTTGTAACTCCTTAGTCTAGAAAGCAGCATCACCCTTGGCCAGCCTCACTTTCGCAAGTAGTCAACCTATTCATACTCTTCTTTAATTGAAGGTAAAAACTACATCAAATTGAAAGAGAAAATTAAAGGGCCAGCTTGTTTCTTGAAAACAATTGCAATGTCTGGACTCCTCTAAACATTTCCACAAATGTGGAAACAGACTCCTCATTGCAACCCTGTTACTTCACTTGAATTTAGAGATGTTAGGACTGGTATCCCCACCTACTCCCTGAAATGCTATCTCATGGGGCCAAGGTCTTTTGACTACTCATTGAAAGACTCTGACTGTTTCAGTCAAATATGAACTGGGTTTGCTTCAAAAGTAACCTTCCCATGTTCAGAGAAATCTCTGGGATCCTGCAAAGAGCAATAAATGACACCAAAGACATAGAGGAGTTTGAATAGTCACATATGGGCCTTAAAGGAATAGTTATTATTAACTCACTGTAGTATGGTTGTGTTTAGGATTGGACACAGGGCCTTGAACACACACAACACATACTCTACAGTGAGCTGCAAGCCCTTCTTGAAAGATGGTTGATGGGAAGAAATTTGCTATTTTTATCTTATTTTTTCCTAAGACTATTTTATTAGTTTAAAGATGACTTTTTTATTTTGAGAATTTCATATATTTTTAATCATATTCTCCCTCTCACCTCCAACTCCTAGATTCACCTCCTTTTACTACCTCCCCAATTTTGAGTTGTTTTTTAATCCATTGGGACCAATCTGAGCTGCCCAAATATTCTTGGGTATGTGTCCTTTCACTGGGGCATGGCTGATTTATCAGAGCCTATAGTGTAGAAAGGAGCAGCGGGCAGGCTTGCTTTTTGTCCTGCCGGCTCCCGCTCAGCTAACTTAGCCCTAGAATAATTACACGGAAACTTTATTCATTTAAACGCTGCTTGGCCCATTAGTTCTAGACTCTTATTGGCTACTTCTCACATCTTGATCAACCCATTTCTAATAATCTGTGTAGCACCACGAGGTAGTGGCCTACCAGGAAAGATCCCAACCTGCGTCTGTCTCGAATCGGAGAATCATGGTGACTACCTCACTTCCCTTCTTCCCAGCATTCTGTTTTGTCTACTCCGCCTACCTAATTTTCTGTCCTATTAAAGGGCCAAGGCAGTTTCTTTCTTAACCAATGAAAGTAACACATAGACAATTGACCCTCCTACATCACTATAGTCTTAGAGAAGATTTTCTCTCCCTCTTCCAGCAGCTGTCATTTGACAACAGCGGGTGACACCTCTTGTCCACATTCTCTCTCCATGCTGGGGTTTTATCTGACTTTGGCTGGAGGTCATATGTGCGACCTCCATGTTCCGCTGGATCCAGAAGACACCATTTACTTGTAGTTCTCTATTGCCTCTACTAACTAAACTTCTCCTTGTCCACAATGATTCATGAACCTCAGGAGGAGGGGCTGCTGCATATATCTTCCATTTAGGGCTGAAAATTCTGTAGTCTAGTTGTGACTCTCTATGTTAATCAACTATTGCAAACATAAGTTTCTCTGATGGTGGAGAGGCACATTAATTTATAAGTATAATAATCTTTAATACACAGCATGGTACTATGCCCATTTAGTAGAATAATAGAAGTAGCCTCTGCTGGGGCCTATGACCATGGGCTCTTGGTATCAGGTATGAATTTAATCTTATGGAGCATTGCTTAGAAAGTGATGTTTACTCCCATGATGTTTGCTTCACTGTCTCACCACTTGGCTTGGTTTGCCAAACCAGCCGTTACTGTAGAACACAGGATTCATGGCTGAGTATAGTTGATAACCATTTTTCTCCTCCAGTAATGTACACGATACTTTCAAGCACTCTGAAAGCTATTCAATAAGGATAAAACTTCTAGGAAGGTAATAGCTTGATTTCCCACGTTCTATGATGAAAGTATGAAACGTTTTAAGCATTTGGGTCTTATCTATTCATAGAAAATAGTTGAGCAATAAGGAGGGAATAAAGGGAGAGATAAATAACACTGACAATGTTTTTAAACATCATATAGAAGCCTATTATGCAGAATCTCTCTTTCTCTCACACACCCACACCCACCCACCCACCCACACACACACACACACACACACACATACACGAAGAGGTAAAATGGAGTTACCTTATAATGCAGCAACAATGTTTCTGTAGACACTACAGACTACAAATATCCCATATTTTAATGTGGTTTCTAAAGAACAAACTTAGGTCATCAGGGTTGTTGGCAAGCACTTTTACAAGCTGAACAAATTTACCAGTCTGTCTGCAGAAATTTGAAGGAGACTGAGAATAGACGTTTACAATGAGTACAACATATAAGAATGAAGAAATTCTGGTCACTTTATTATTATAAGAGGATCACTCACTAGCATTATAATTCTAATTATTTTGAAAAGATATAATTCTGTTTATGTGCTTTCTTCACAGAAAATAAATAAATATTTCTAAGACCCTTAAAGAGACTTCCCCCTGTGCTAAGGAGGCCAAAGACACATAGGAGATGTTACTTTTCAAGCCAATGTATTTGCAATAAAAGGGTAATATATAAATTATTAAATTTTAGAATGCTGCCAGGCCATGGTGGTACACGCCTTTAATCCCAGCACTTGGGAGGCAGAGACAGGCAGATCTCTGTGAGTTTGAGACCAGCCTGGTCTACAAGAGCTATTTCCAGGACTAGCTCCATAGCGACAGAGAAACCCTGTCTCAAAAAAGAAAAACAAAAAATAAAAAAATTAGAATGCTAATTTAAAGGTGTCCAACATGAAACTGAGAAATAATTTAATGATAATTTCTAAACAAAACTTGTCATCCAGTTAAGGGATGTGAAATGCCACCATTTGTGCAATATACTCATAGCTATTTTAAACTCTCAACTAGGGATTACTAAATAAGATTAATAAAAGATTAGGACTACAACCAGGAAGGATGGAGTGGGCTCTTAGAGAGCCATGCTTCTCATTGCTGATGTACTTCCTGTATAGATCTGGGGAACTGAGAAAATACTGCCTTCAGCTGTGTATCCAGTGGTGACTCCACCAGGCTCCTGTTAATCCCAATCCAAGAGTCATGCAGATGGCCCTGGTTCAATAGTTGGGTCACATACAAAACCCAAAAGTCACGAATCTGGGAGAAAGACAAGTGATGGACTGTTGCTATAGCTAAGAAGGAGATGAGAGAGAGTATGGGGAGAAAGTAACAGGAATGAATATATATCTATGAAATTGTTAAAGAACTAATTTCATAAAAAGTAAAAGACACCCCACATACAACAAACAAAGCCTTATGCTGAATAGAAGCCGTGCCATACTTTAACTATAAGAAGTTACCATAATGTGTGCTTCGGTACTTTCCATCAATGACAGAACTCACAGGTCAGGCAGGCATCCCGCAGATTTGAGAAACATCAAGTACAGCATGAACGTGTTTTCCCTAGAAACTCAGATTGAATAAGTCACCAACTAGCTTTCCAATATGTTGTGACAGAAACTAACATGACTGTAAAATTGAACCCTGCAGACATCCATAAAGAGACAAAGTGCTTTTGAAGAAGATGTATTTTCTCTCTTGCTGACCAAGTATGAAATCAGGCACTCACCTAGCCTTTGAAGCTCCCTGGGCCCCTGAAAATTAGATCCAGAATTACTCACAGTTAGAAGTAGCGCCAAAGATTGAAGACATCAGCAGCTTGCGTCAATGTGTTTTTGAGTCTTTCCTCAATGGTGTATGTGGGAAGAGGTTTGGTTCTTTTCTAATTGTGTTTAGAAACACATTTATGCCAGGTATAACATATCTCCCCACATCTACAAAGAAGCTTGGAACCATAAAAATTGATATTAATTCATGCATAAGTTTTCTTTAAAACATATGCTTTTATTCTTTTCTTTGTATACTTTTCACAAAAGAATTTACACATTGCCTATGATAAAATTTGAGATATTTGTCTGACTTCTACCTAGTCTTAATATTATAAATGTTTGTCACCATACTGTTTTTCTCAGAAGAAAAGATGTAATTTATCTACACCATAGAGTCATTTGTTTATATAGCCTACATATATGTCTGCCTTACCTTGAAGTAACTTATGGACTATGGCTAATAATATATCAAAAACTGATTTAGCAACAGGAACATATGTACCATAGAACTAAAAATAAAAGTAAGAGAAATTGGGAAGGGGGCATATATAATTTGTACTTTCCAATTTTCCTTTAAAGCTAAAATTTACCTGAAAAAAAACCTGCTATATTTTTGATGAATGAAAACTATTAAAAAGAAAGTAAAGATTAAAAAAAAGAAAGAAAGAAACTCTGAAGATTAAAAGAAAGCATAAATGAAAAAGAGTCAATAGAATAAATAAAGGGGATTTGGAGAGGATAAGTACAAGCTGTAAAATCTAAGATGAGACAGACACCTCCTCCGGTGATGTGAGGATTATATGCAGACTCAATCTGCACAAAGCGAGTAAGGATAAAGTCATAATGTAATGGTTGAAATCAACAAAGTAAATCAGAAGATTCTGGAGGGAAAAAGATAAAAATACTGGGGGAAACTCATATTGGGGCTAACATGTAATGGTAACTAGTCTTTTTTGATAAATTTATTAGATTTTTTAAAAACATTTATTTATTTATTTATTTACTTATTTATTATGTGTACAATATTGTGTTGTGTGTATGTCTGCAGGCCAGAAGAGGGCACCAGACTTCATTACGGATGGTTGTGAGCCACCATGTGGTTGCTGGGAATTGAACTCAGGACTTTTGGAAGAGCAGGTAATGCTCTTAACCTCTGAGCCATCTCTCCAGCCCCAATTTATTAGATTTTTAAAAAAATACCAATCCAAGTTCCCACTCACTCACCTTCTCCCATTTCCTCCAGACACCTTCCCAACCCACCCCCATCTAATCCTCAGAGAGGGTAAGGCACATTGCCTTGTAGAAGGTCCAAGGCCTTCACCACCACATCAAGGCTGTGCAAAGTATTCATCCAAAGAGAATAGGATCCCAAGAAGTCAGTACATGCAGTAGGGATAAATCCTGTTGCCACTGCCAGTGATCCCTCAGTCTGCCCCAGCCATGCAACTATCAACCACATTCAGAGGAACTATTTTGGTCCTATGCTTGTTCCTTCTCAGTCTGGCTGGAGTTGTTGAACTTCCATTAGCTCAGGCAAACTGTTTCAGTGGGTGAACTCATCATGTTTTTGACCTCCTTGCTCATATTCTCATTCCTTCCACTCTTCAACTGGACTTTGGGAGCTCAGTCCAGTGCTTCAATGTGGGTCTCTGATTCTGCCTCCATCAGTTGCTGGATAAAGGTTCTATGGTGGTATTTAAGATATTCATCAGTCTGACTACAGGACAAGTCAAGATCAGCCCCCTTCTCTTCTATTGCCCAGGGTCCTAGGTGGGGTCATCCTTTGGGATTCCTGGGAATTTCTCTAGAGTCAGGTTTCTGCTAACCCTACAATGACTCCATCAATCAAGGTATCTCTCTCGTTGCTCTCATCTCTGTCCTTACTCCACCTCGATCATGCCATTCCCTCAAGTTCTCCTCTCCCCTCCCCTTTCCTCTCCTCTTCTTCTCCTACCCTTCCCTTTCCTCCCACCCCCATGCTCCCAACCCTGCCAGTCTATCCTGTCTGTTTCCAATTTCCAGGAGGATCTATAAATGTTTTTCTTTGGGTTCACCTTCTTACTTAGCCTCTCTAGGATCATGTCCTAGATAGGCTCAATGTCCTTTGTTTATCGCTAGTATCTATTTATGAGTGAGTACATACCATATTCATCTTTTTGGGTCTGGATTCCCTCACTCAGGATAGTGTTTTCTAGTTCCATCTATTTGCATGCAAAATTCAAGACACTGTTTTTTTTTTTAATCACTGAGTAGTACTCTAATGTGTAAATGTGCCACATTTTCTTTATCCATTCTTCAGTTGAGGGGCATCTAGGTTATTTCCAGGTTCTAGATATTACAAATAATGCTGCTATAAACATAGTTGAACAAATGCTTTTGTAATATGATTGAACATCTTTTGGGTATTTGCCCAAGAGTGATATTGCTGGATCCTGAGGTAAGTTAATTCACAATTTTCTGAGAAACCACCATACTGATTTCCAAAGTGATTGCACAAGTTTGCATTTCCACCAGCAATGGATTAGTGTTCCCCTTACTCCACATCCTCTCCAGCATAAGCTATCATTAGTGTTTTTGATCTTAGCCATTCTGACAGGTGTAAGATGATACCTTAGTGTTGTTTTGATTTGCATTTCCCTGATAACTAAGGATTTAGAATATTTCATTTAGTATCTTTTGGCTATTTGAGATTCTTCTTTTGAGACTTTTCTGTTTAGTTCAGTACCCCATTTTTAATTGGATTATTTAGAATTTTAATGTATAATTTCTTGAGTTCTTTATATATTTTGGAGATCAGTTTTTTGTCTGATGTGGGAGTTGGTGAAGTTTTTTTTTCCATTCAGTGGGCTTCCTTTTTGTCTTATTGACCATGTTCCTTGCTTTACAGAAGCTCCTCAGTTTCAGGAGGTCCCATTTATTTATTGTTGCTCTGAATATCTGTGCTACTGGGATTATATTTAGGAAGAGGTCTCCTGTGCTCATGTATTAAAGACTACTTTCCACTTTCTCTTCTATCAGGTTCAGTGTGATAGGATTTATGTTGAGGCCTTTAATCTATTTGGCTTGAGTTTGGTGCATGGCAATAGAAATGAATCTATTTTCATTCTTCTATGTGTTTATATCCAGTTATGCCAGCACCATTTGTTGAAGACTCTTTTTTCCATTGTATAATTTTAGCTTCTTTTTCAAAAACCAGGTGTTCATAGGTATGTGGATTAATATCTGGGTCTTCAATTCAATTTCATTGGTAACCTCTCTGTTTTTATGTCAATACCAAGCTGTTTTGATTACTGAGGCTCTGTAATAGAGCTTGAAGTTAGAGATGGTGATGCCTCTGGAATTTCCTTTATTGTATAGGATTGTTTTGGCTATCCTGGGTTTTTTGTTTTTCAATATAAAGTTGATTATTATTCTTTCAAGGTCTGTGGAGAATTGTGTTGGAATTTTGATGGGGATTGCATTGAATCTATAGATTGCCTTGGGTAGCATTGCCATTTTTACTATGTTGATCCTACTTATCCAAGAGCATGGGAGATCTTTCCATTTTCTGGTATCTTCTGCAATTTCTTTCTTCAAAGACTTAAAGTTCTTTTCAAATAGGTCTTTCACTTCTTTGGTTAGGATTACCGCAAGATATTTTATGTGATATATGGCTATTGTGAAAGGTGATGTTTCTCTGACTTCCCTTTCAACTTCTTTATCATTTGTGTATAGGAGGGCTACTGATTTTTTTTAGTTGATCTTATATCTTGCCACATCACTGAAGGTATTTATCAGCTGTAGGAGTTCTCTGGTAGAGTTTTGGGAGTCTCTTATATACACTATCATATCATCTGCACATAATGAAAGTTTGACTTTTTCCTTTACAATTTGATTCTGCTTGATCTCCTTTTGCTGTCCTATTGCTATTGCTAAAACTTCAAGAACTATGTTAAAAGATATGAAGAAAGTGGACATGCTTGTCTTGTTCCTGCTTTTAGTGGAATTGCTTTGAGTTTCTTTCCTTTTAATTTAATGGTGGCTGTTGGCTTGCTGTATATTGCTTTTTATTATATTTAGATATGTTCCTTATGTAGTAGGAGGACACAGGCCTGCTTTTTGTCCTGGCTGCCTGGCTCCCAGCTGCCCCACTATCTTACACCCAAAATAATCACACATATTGTATTAATTAAATTACTTTCTGGCCCATTATTTCTAGCCTCTTATTGGCTAGCTCTCACATCTTGATTAATGTAACATGAGGGCCCATTTGTAGTGATGAGGCAAGCAGGCCTGCTTTTCATCCCACCCAGCTTCAGCACAGCTAGCTTTACACTCAAAATAACAACATACAGATTGTATTCATTTAAAGACTGCCTGGCCCATTAGCTCTAACCTCTTACTGGCTAACTCTCACATCTTAATTAACCAATTTGTATTAATGTGTGTAGCACCACAAGGTGGTGGCTTACCAGGGAGATTCTAACCTACGTCCATTTTGGGCCGGAGCTTTGGGCGCTAGATGAAGGCATAAATCACAAATAATCCCACACTAGTTTGGAATTATGATTAGAGAATGGTTATTTACTTAAGGGGAAAAACTTACAGATCACCATCCCAGACAACAGCCCTCTGCACAATCAGGAAAAGAGCCTAGTCACCAGAAGTGGAGTCAGAAGCCAGAGGGCAAGCAGAGGGCAGTGGCTGCATTTTGAAAGAGAGAGAGACCGAGAGAGAGAGACCATGCACCAATGGGCTGGTATCTCAGCAGCTATTGGCTGAAGGAACAGAAGGAGCTCCCGCAACAGATTAACCTGTTTCTAATAATCTGTATGTCACCACGTGACTGTGGTTTACTGGCAAGATTCTAACCTATGTCTGTCTCGGGCCAGAGATTCATGATGTCTGCCACTCTTCCCTTCTTCCCAGCATTCTGTTCTGTCTACTCCACCCACCTAAGGACTGCCCTATCAAAAGGTCAAGGCAGTTTCTTTATTCAACCAATGAAAGCAACACATACAGGACCTCCTATACCATTTCCCCTTTTCTGTTTAAACAAAAAGAAAGCTTTCACTTTAACATAGTAGAATTACAGTTACAATATTTATATCTATTTTATATTTTATCTTAACAAAGGAAAACTATAATTAAAACTATCCATTCTTCAACTCCATCAAAGACTCCAGAAGGATATAATATTACTTAAGTAAACAAGAAATAAGCAACTTACAAACTCTAGAAATGACAGAAACATCTCATTGCCTGTACCTAGGTGAACAAGAAGTAAGCAACTTCTAAAACTCTAGAAATGACTGAGACATCTCGCTGCCTGGACAGTCACCTAAAGTTCTTCTGTACCATTGGGGCATTCATCTTCGGCCTTCAGGCCCATAGTATCCAGCAGACTTTTCCATGAAGCAGGATATTTCAAAGCCAGTTTAATCACTTTCTTTTGTATCCTGCAGAAAGTCCCACAGACTCTTTTATGAAGCAGGATCCCCAAAGGATCATCTCACCTTTAGGCAAGCTTAGCAGTCATCTCTCTGCAGGTTCTTTGTGTCCAGTTTATGTAACATTCCAGGCAAGAGCAGTTCCTTGCACAAATGACTAACCAACTTCATAAGCAGCCTCTTCGATGCCCATCTTACTCTGAAGTAGATTGGTGCTACCAGGAGCAGATGTGTCTCATTGTCATGAAAAGCCCTAAGTTATTAAAACATTAAATGCCATATTCTGTAGTCTTTGAAAGATATGAAGAATGCCTATCCAACTGAAATATATCTCTACATATCTAGAATTTCTAACTAACATGACTACAAGCTTGACTATTATTGATGATTATTCATTAACAACCTATACTTCCTAATTATACAATACATTTTTAAATGAACTACAAAATTACAATACCTTAATCAAGATCAGAAGTACATATACATATAACAAAATTGACCTTAAATTTATATCAATAAAGCAAAATTTATACCAATGCAAATTATTCATATATATCATATCCCCCTTTAAATGTAAAAGAACATTTATAAACAATATTTGGGAATATGGATGTAGTTATTTCTATCCAAACTGCTTTGTACTGAATGGGGGCACTGTTAATCAGGTCTTTCATGGTGTATCCTATGTGCTAGGTTCTTCTCAGTCCGCAGTTGAGTGAAGTAATTTTCTGAAGGTGTTCATAAACACTACTACCAAAAAATAACTGGAATTAATAACCACTAGTCATAAATAATCATTTAATATCAATGGACTCAATTCACCTATAAAAAGACACAGGCTGCCAGGCCATGGTGGTGCATGCCTTTAATCCCTCAGGAGGCAGAGGCAGGTGGATCTCTGTGAGTTCGAGGCCAGTCTTGTCTACAAAAGCTAGTTCCAGGACAGGCTCCATAGCTACAGAAAAACCTTGCCTTGAAAAACCAAAAAAAGACACAGACTAAGAGAATGGATATGAAAACAGGATCCAGCATTCTGCTGTATACAAGAAACACATCTCAACCTCAAAGACAGACACTACCTCAGAGTAAAAGGCTGGGAAAAGGTTTTCCAATCAAATGGACCTAAAAAATCAAGTGGGAACAGCTATCCTAATATCTAACAAAATTGATTTCAAACTAAAATCAGTCAGAAGAGATGGAGGACACTTTACACTCATAACAGGAACAATTCATCAAAATGAAGTCTCAATCTTGAACGTCTATGCCCCTAATAAAAGAATACACACATATGTAAAATAAACATTACTAAAACTTAAATCACACATCAAACCCCACACACTAATAGTGGGAGACTTCAACACTCGACTCTCACCAATGTACTGTCAATGTCGGTCTCAGAAAGCCTCTGAGGTCTCTATATGCCTGCTCTCTTTGTCTTTTCTCTTGGTTTGCTCTCTTGGTGCTTTCTTTTAATCCCCTCAGTGTTGTAGCAAGCTCTTGGTCCCTCTTAAGTCCCCACAGTATTGGAGCAAGCTGTGTTTCAGAGTTCCACTGAGGTTGCAGGAGGATAGGTGGGTTTGGGGCAGGGTGTGGCTAGTAGTTTGGCAGGCAGATGGATGGATTTGGGTTTGGGGGAATCCTAGCTGCAGGAAACTCCCTGCTGACGGGCTAGAAAAGCCAAGGGAGTTGGAGGAGGGGCCTGGGGTTTTGTCCTACTGGGGAGTTTCTAGAGAGTGAGTCTCTAGACTCTGTGTGGCTATTCATTCACCTTTTAAGTCTCCTCCTAATGACTAGTTTTATTGATACATGTCAAATATGAAAGAGACAATTGTATTTCAATGTTTCCAGGCATCTGGAAATTGATTTTGCTTGGAAGAGGAAAAGAAAGCTGCCATGACAGTCTGTAGATCATCACACACAGAGGAATGCCCCAAGACTAAGAAAGGATTAATGCAAAACTTATAGGGAAATCTGTAGTTTTCAGTATATGCTTAACCTAAACAGAAAGTGGCCAAGATTAATATAAAATTTTATCTTAAATAGCTCATGAAAATTAAACACCAAACATTAAGAAGAACCATCTAATAAAGATAAGGACAAAAACCATTATAATTAAACACAAAATAATGGTATAAATGTATTAGATAAACCAATATTTGATGTTTCTGAAAAGATGAGTACAAGTGCCATTATCCAAATACTAAAGAGAAAATAAGTGAGGGAAGAAATTATTGAGACAAAAAATTAGATAATGACACAGATTTTATAGTTATTAAAAAATAAAAAGGAAAAAATTAGCAACTAGAGCCTGGCAGTGTTGGCACATGCCTTTAATCCCAGCACTCAGGAGGCAGAGGCAGGTGGATCTCTGTGAGTTTGGGGCCAGCCTGGTCTACAAGAGCTAGTTCCAGGACAGGCTCCAAAGCTACAGAAAAACCCTGTCTCAAAAAAAGAAAAACAAACAAACAAAACCCCAAACAAACAAAACTAGCAACTAATATTAGCTAGTTAAGCTAATGTATAAAATTACTTTTTAGGAATAAAAAAACCTAGAGGATTAAAAATCCATGACATTTTACTCAAAATGGAACAGAAAGTCTGGATAGTCTCATTTGTATTAGAAACATTAAATTTAGAAATGAAAATGTAACAAAAACATACAGGCACAAGTAGGCTCATGGGTGAATCATACAATATATGGAATGGAATGAAAAATATAGATTCTGCAAATGCTTTCCCAGAAACATGAAAGGACAGAAGTATTTCTTAAGTGTAAGTGAAGTTTTCTCTCTTGGCTGCCAGTCCCAAGTAACCACACAGAGGCTGATATTAATCATAAATGCTCAGCCAACAACCACTGGGAACATCAGAGGGCCAAGTGACTGCTAGGAGCAGAGAGCGACCACAGGGAGCAACAGCAGGGGTCTCCAACAGCAGCTTTCAGAGGCTATCTTAAGAAGTTCCTCTGGATGAAGGTTTTATGGTGATATTTAAGATATTTATCACTCTGACTACAGGGCAGGGCCAGTTCAGGCACCCTCTCCTCTATTGCTTAAGTCTTAGCTGAGATCATCCTTGTGGATTCCTGGGAAGTACAGGCTCCACCTATACTGACTGGAAGAAGAGACAAGTAAGCAACAAGGTAAGAATACACTCAACAACATAAAGATCAATATGGAACTAGTGGTTCTACAAAAGCAAGAAAAATATCCCAAAACAGAGGAAACAGGACAAAACAACCCTTAAAGTGACTTTATGAAGATGGTAGAGGCATGTAAGAGGAAATGAAAAATTTCTTTAAAGAAGTAGAAGAAAAGACAATCAATCATTGAGAGAAATCAACAAATCCCTTAAAGAAAACCAAGAGAAAGCCATCAAACTGGTGAAGGAAACAGTTCAAGACTTGAAAACTGAAAGAGTGCAAATAAAGAAAACACAAACCAACAGAATCTGGAAAAGGAAAATATGTATAAACAATAAGGCACTACAGATATAAGCATAACCAAGAGAATATAAGTGATAGAAGAAAGAATCTCAGATGTTGAAGATATGATAGAGGAAATAGATTCATTAGTCAAAGGAAATGTTAAATCCATTTAACATTTGTGTTAAATTTTTAACACAAAATATCCAGGAAATCTGGGAAACCATGAAAAGATCAAGCCTAAGAATAATACGAATAGAAAAAGAAGAAGTCCAACTCAAAGGTACAGAAAATATATTCATCAAAATCACAGAAGAAAACTTTTCCAACCTAAAGAAGGACATGCTTATGAAAGTAAAAGAAGCCTATAGAACACCAAATAGATTGGACCAAAATCAAAGGTCCCCTCACCACATAATCATCCAAACACTAAACATGCAGAATAAAGAAAAAATATTAAGAGCTCCAAAGGAAAAACATCAAGTAACATATAAAAAGAAACCTATCAGAATAACACTCAACTTCTCATTGGAAACTCTGAAAGCCAGAAGGTCCTGAGTAGGTATTAAGAAATCATGAATGACAACCCAGACTGCTATACCCAGCAAAGCTTCCCAACACCATAGATGGATACAAGAAAACAAGATATTCCATGAGAAAACCAGATTTAAGAAATACCTATTCACAAATCCAGCCCTACAGAAAGTATTAGATGGAAATCTCCAAGTCAGATATATTCACAAAAACCCAGGCAGCAGATGATCTCATACCAGCAAATTACAAGGAAAGAAAACACACACACACACAATGCCATCACCAACAACAAAAACAAAAATAACAGAAACTAACAGTCACTGGTCATTAATATCCCTTTATGTAGATGGAGCAGCGGGCTGTGTCCCGCCACCCGGCTAGCTTTACCCAAAATAATTACACAGAAACTGTATTCATTTAAATACTACCTGGCTCCTGGCCCATTATCTGTAGCTTCTTATTGGTTGATTCTCATATCTTGCTTTAACCCATATTTAGTAATTTATATAGCACCACGAGGGGTGGCTTACCAGGAGAGAGCTTAACCTGCGTCCATCTCAGAGAGGAGAAGCATGGCGACTCACTATGGCGACTGCCTGAAGTGTCTCCCCAACTCTGCTTCCTTTTTCCCACAATTCTGTTCTGTCTACTCCGCCTACCTAATTTTCTGTCTCTTAAAGGGCCAAGGCAGTATCTTTATTAATAATGAAAGTAACACATAGACATTCCTCCATCATTTTAAATAAATGGACTCAATTTACCTGTAAAATGACACAGGCTAACAGATTGAATGCAAAAACAGAAGCCATTATTTTGCTGTATAAATGAAACACACCTCAACTTCAAAGACAGACATTACTTCAGAGTAAAGAGTTGGGAAAAGATTTTCCAATCAAATGGCACTAAGAAACAAGGTAGTGTAACTATGCTAATATCTGAAAGAAAGAGACTTCTAACTAAAATCAAGCCAAAGAGATGAAAAAAGATATTTCATACTTGTCACAGGAAGAAACAATCAAAAGGAAGTCTCAATTCTGAAAATCTATGCCCCAAATACAAGAGCACCCACATTTGTAAAAGAAACATTACTAAAGCTTAAATCACACATTAAACCTCATACCCTGGTAGTGGGAGACTTCAACACCCCACTCTCACCACTGGACATGTCTGCCGAACAGAGACTTTACAGAGAAAGAAAGGAACTAACAGATGTCATGACTGGACTGGGTTTAACAGACATCTATAGAACATTCCACCCAAACACAAACTATATTCTTCTGAGCACCTCATAAAACCTTCTCAAAAATTGACCACATATTGGTAACAAAACAAATCTCAAAAGATACCAAAAAAATGGAATAATCCCATGTGTCTTATCATATCACCAGGGCTTAAAGTTAGAATTTAACAACAACACTAATTTCAGACAGCCTACAAACACATGGAAATTGAACAAAGCTCAACTGAATCACCACTGGATCAAGTAAGAAATAAAGAAAGAAATTCAAGACTTGCTAAAATTCACTGAAAATTACCATACAGCATAACTGATCTTTTGAAACACAATGAAAGCAGTGCTAAGAGGAATCTTCATGTCAATAAATGCCTACATAAAGAAGTTGGAAAAATCCCACATTAGCAAATAAACAGAATGCCTGAAAGCTCCAGAACAAAAAGAAGTAAACTCACCAGAAAGAGTAGATGACAGGAAATAATCAAGTTGAGGACTGAAATCAATAAAATAGAAGCAAAAAAAAAAAAAAAAAAAAAAAAAAAAAAAAAAAAAAAAAAAAAAAAAACCATACAAAAAATCAATGAGAGAGCTGATTCTTCAAGAAAATCAACAAAATTGGCCAAACTGACCAAAAGGCAGAGAGAGAACATTCAAGTTAACAAAATCAGAAATGAAAGGGGATATAACAGCAGTCACTGAGAAAATCTGCATAATCATCAGGTCATACTTCAAAAACTCCACAAAATTGGAAAACTTAAAGAAATCAGACAGTAGTAGTGCACACCCTTAATCCCAGAACTAGAGAGGATTATAAAATGGGAGGAGACAGCTCTCAAACACAGTCTCATTCTGAGATTCTTGGGGCAGAATCACCATTTTGGACTGAGGTGGAGGTAAGAGCTAGTGACTGGCTCCTTTTTTTGCATCTTCAGGATGAACCCCAATTTCTCTCTCTGAGTTTCTGTTAATCATGCTTCAGTTCTCTTGGACTCTTTAAGTCCTTGTCACCAACTGAGGTTTTGAACAAAAAACTCAGTTCATCATTTTTTTTAAATCCCAATGGTGGGCTGCAGACATGAAATTTCCCCTAGCAATCTTTGAAAGTTATTAAGTGTCTGAAATTGATTACTCCTCATTGCACCTTCTGGGGTCAAATGTTTTTGCAGACATATTTTACATTCTAAATAGTTAATAGAATTTCCTCTTTGTATTTTTTCAAGAGAAATTTGTAATCCCCAACAAGGAAAAATTTTCTTCAAGAATTTTTTACTAAAGTATCTATATTTGAATCTGTTAGTAAAAAATCATTTATATAATGATAAACTATAGATTGAGTAAATTGCTGATGTTATTATTTATGGCTGACATACAAAATATTGGTACAGGATGGAGCTATTTAAATTCCCTGTAAGAAAATATTCTATTGATATATCTTTTTAATTTTAATTAATTAATTTTTAAAAAATATTATTTTCTCATTTTACATTCCTATCCCAGTTCCCACTCCCTCCCCTCCTCCGACTCCTCCCAACTTTCCCCCACCCCTCCCCCTCATTCACTCCTGATCTCCTGAGAAAATTGGGAGCATGGGGGAGGGAGAAGAGAGGGCAGAAAGGGAGCGGGGGAGAATGAGAGGGAGGAGGAGAACATGAGGGAACGGGATGGTTGAGATGGGGGAAAAACATAGACGAAAAACAAGGAAAGAGATATTTTGATTTGGGGGAGCCATTATGGGAATAGTGTGAAACCTGGCACCAGAGAAATTACCAGGAATCCACAAGGATGACCCCAGCGAAGACTTTAAACAGTAGTCGAGAGGGTGCCTAAACTGGCTTTCCCCTGTAACCAAATTGATGACTACCTTAATTGTAATCATAGAACCTTCATCCAGCAACTGATGGAAGCAGATGCAGAGCTCCACAGTTAAGTGTTAGGTCAAGCTTTCAGAGACCAGTGAAAGAGGGAGAGGAGCAATAATATGAGTAAAGGACTCAAGACCATGATGAGGATATACAGAAACAGCTGGCCTAAGAAAGTTGGAACTCACTGACTCCAGACTGACAGTGGGGAAACCTGCTTAGGACTAGGCCCTCTGAATGTGGCTAACAGTTGTGTGGCTTGGGCAGTCTGGGACCACTGGCAGTGGGGCCAGGATTTATCCAGAGTGCTTGAACTGGGCTTTTGAAGCCCATTCTTTTTGGAGGGATACCTTGCTCAACCTAAATATAGGGAGAGGGCCTCAATCCTGCCTCAAAATGATGTGTCAGACAATTGATATCTCTTAACAGGCTGAGTGAGAATTATTATAAGTAGACAAATTGTTATTTCTTTATTATTATCATTATTGTTAAATAGCACATTTTTTTCTCTGGCTTTTTATTGTAAAGGTATGGTGAAGAAACAATCTTTTAAACCAATAACTATAAGAAGCCATGCTTTAGGCAATAGAGAAGGCAAAGAAATTCTAGACTGTAGAGAGCCCATTGACTGAATCACCTTATTACCAGCTCTTACATCTGTTACAATTTTCTATTTTCCAGATTTCTTTTTAATAACAAATACAAGAGGATTCCAGGAGCTAATTGATTCTTCAACATGTTGAGCATTTAGTTGACACTGTACCAGCTCTTCTGAGGCCTGCAGTTTCTCTGTTGATAAAGGCCATTGCTCAACCCATACAGGTTTGCCCATCAACCATTTTAAAGGTAGGGCTGTTGGTGCCTTTGAAATATCAGCAGCTGCTGTGCCCTGTTTTTGAACAACCTGAATTGTCAGCGACTGTTCTTTATAAAGCCTTCTAATATTTTTCTCAGAAACATACATTCATTTATGGTTTGTTTCTAAGATTGGGAGAATGTTAATCTATGCATTCCATTGCTGTAACAGGCCACATTCCCATAAATTCATTTCTAAACCACATATGGCTTTAATCTTCTTCTCTGTCCCTCTGGCTCTATACATATGACATATCTCATGCTCTGTTTTATCTGAGATAACATTCCAGTCCCTAAAAGCTGAGCATTTACCTTCTGAAGAGGCCAGTTTGGAAGCCAAGATTCTGGTGCAATTGTTGCTACATTTGCTCCTATATCTAAAAGACCTTCAATGATAATGTCATCTTTTTATATTTTTAATTTTTGTTTTTTGTTCATTTATATAAGTTTGCCAAAATATTTGGTTTATGGTTTCTCCTGAGTTTTTTGTTTTCTCTTCTGTAGCTTTTCTATCATTCAAAGTAGTGTGGTTTCATACAGTAGGCATTAGATTCTCTGATTTCTCTGGAAAGGAGTTTCCTCCATTATGAAACGACTGAACCAAATGGGGCATGGGGGCCTGGGATAGGCCTCTCAAGATATTTCCTGATCACCAGGATGATGATCTGCATTCATTAGTCCAGTGCCTGCCTGGCCTTGCCACACCTTCTGCATAATCCAGAAGGGAGTAGCATTCTGTTTGGATTATGTTTAGAAAACACATTGCTTCTAGGAATACCCCATTTACAATTCCTTTACTGCAACTGAAACACTTGACAATTGTATTTGTCTTCAAACCTTTGGAAATCATCTCTCCTATCCAAGCATCATTATGATCATGAGATTCAATATTGATTGTATCTTGTATCCATTCTTCCAAGGATGTTATTCCTGCCTTAGTGGCCTAATTACCTTTTTGCATTGTATATTAGCATTTTCAACAGCCAGAGATTCAATTATTATTTGTCTCACTTCAGAATTTGGTATCATTCCATTTACTGCTCAAGTCAATCTTTGTAAGAAATGAATGCATGCCATATGAGACAATGGCTTTTTGGAATCTCCTTAAACCTAACATTTCCACAGAAGTCTATTCAGTTCTTGCACAAGCTTGGGGATACCTATAATTTGGCAGTTGGTCCTGTAAGGTCACTTCTAGATAAATTTAAGGTGGCTTTTTGAAAACTGTAGGCTGCTCCTCTCTAACTTGAAAGTACAATCTTGAGATGGGTTTCCCTTTAAATTCCTGTCTGGGTCTGAATATCTCATTATCTGTTATCACAATGTTTCTAAAACTTGTATCTTAGCACTCAGATTAGCAAACTTTTTAGTGATAAAACTGATGTGTATAATTGCCATTACACAAGTCCTATCTAAATTAGCTATCTTTTCATTTAAATATGGTTCATCTTAAAACTGTCCAGTGTATTATCATAAAACAACCTAACTCCCTCCATTGTAATAGCGTTGCCCATTTTTTTAATGTGGGAAAAAAACTCTTTTAACTAATTCCTCCCTTTAACAATTTCCAATTGTCTCACCAAATCTGCTGACAATTACAGTGAACTATGAGGTGTAGTACTCTGAGCAGCGAACACAGGCGGTTCACAGCCTGGCTGACGACAGCTGAAGCTGCTAGCTTGTAGCTGTGACCTGAGAATGGCAGCCTCAGGAGAGAAGTTCTAGGGTAAGCCCGCAACCCACTGGGGAGAGGAAGCCAGCCTCCTGACTGTGCAAAGGAAGCAAGTGTGACGGGAGGTGCTTGAAGGCATGGTGAGCGATCCTAGGGTGGATAAATTCTGTGGCATTTGCAGCCCAGGTGCTTCTGGAGTTTGGGTGGCAGCTGGAGACTGTTGTAGAAAGGCTGCAATAGGAAAATACCAAGTTCACTCAGAAGCTTGGGGAAAAAGAAAAGAAAACCTAGGTGGTAGGGCGGTTATTCAGGCACAAGCCCCCGCGTGCAGCTCCAGCATGTGCCAATGGCTGCGAAACCACATGCATGCAACTTTTTCAAGAATTCATGCCCTAGATTTCCCCAGCTAGGTCTGTGAGCAGCAGAGGAGAGGGTGCCTGAACTGGCCTTCTCCCATAGCCACACTGATGAATATCTTGCATATCACCGTAGAACCTTCATCTGGCGATGGATGGAGATAGAGACTGAGACCCACATTGGAACACTGGACTGAGCTCCCAAGGCCCAGATGAAGAGCAGGAGGAAGAACATGAGCAAGGAAGTCAGGATTGCGAGGGGTGCGTCCACCCACGGAGACAGTGAGACTGATCTAATGGGAGCTCACCAAGGCCAGCTGGACTGGGACTGAACGAGCATGTGATCAAACTGGACTCTGAATGTGGCTGACAATGAGGGCAGACTGAGAAGCCAATGATAATGACACTGGATTTTGATTCTACTGCATGTACTGGCTTTTTGGGAGCCTAGTCTGTTTGGATGAACGCCTTTCTATAACCGGAATGAGGCGGGAAGGCTTAGACTTCCCACAAGGCAGGGCACCCTGACTTCTCTTAGGACTGGAGAGCAAGGTGGGGGAGGGCAAGGAGTGGGTGGGAAATGGGAGGATGGGAGGAGGTGGAAATTTTAAACAAACAAACAAATAAACAAATAAATAAATAAAAATAATTCATGCCCTAAATTTGGGTGCCAATTGTCTCAAGAGTTCTAAATGGTCTTAATAATATCAGGGTAAATGCTGAAAGATCAGAGACAAAAAGGAGCAAGACACAGCCAATTCTTACCTTGCTAACTTCTCAGCCAAAAGAGGGCTGAGCTCCTGCTTCCTCCTGCCTCCTATTCCTTTCTCCATCCAACCATATCACTTTCTGTCTGTCTGTACCGACATCCAGACCTCTATGGCTAACTAGTGGCTAGTTCTGCTCTCTGATCTTTAGGCAAGCTTTAACTATTAGAGCACAAACACCATATCACTACCTTCTTCTCCATCTTTATGGTTCTTATCCATATATTTGGTCTTTTCAGTGCAGAATGTGTCTTGGAATTCTGACTGATATGTTCTCATTGTATCCATCCTTGCTGGATTGTCTTTAAGGTCAACTATTGTGCTCTCTTCTTGACCTATTATGTCAGTAGCACTCTTCACAGGGATTTTCATTAGAATTAGTGTTTCTAAGTTTCATCATTTCAAACTGGTTTTTCTTCAGTTTTTTCTTTGTTGAAGTCCTCTTTCATATGTCACGTCACCTTCCTCATTCAATCATCTGGTTTTCTGTGTTCTGGATCAGGAGCATTTTTCTTATTTGAACATACTTACAATTACTCTTTTGTGTTCTCTGCTCTTTCATCTAATTCATATTCCTTGGATACAGTTTATATAAGATTTAAATTTTGGAAGAGAAACGTGCTCAAGTACATTCAGTAAGCATGTGTGTGTATACATGTGTACATGTGTGTATGTGGTGTGTGCATGTGTGTATAGGTGTGAATGCGTGTGTGTGTCGTTTCACTGAATTGGAATTATTACACCAGAAATTATTTTGTTGCCTAAGTCTTTCTAAAATAAGATATATTATTTCAGTTGAAGTATCTTCAGTATTCAAATAGGTTTTGGATGTACTAGAGTTGAAGTGCCCAATTCAGAAAAGGGTTCTTTGGTTTATGTCAGGGTGCCTGGTTCTTAATGAGAATTTAGATGTACATTTTTCACATTAAGATGAAGAGCACTCTGAATTCTATAAAGGGTTCAACTTAAAAAAATTTGGACTTAAGTAATACTTCAATCAGGGTTAATATTTGGACTTCCAATAACTATGCAGTTTAGATCACTGACCTTGCTAACAGAGATGAAATAAACTGAACAAAATATTTCAAAAAATGTTTTATCTAAGACATTATTAGGAAAATAGTTAAGAAGGCAGTATATAATCAAATCAAACACTAGAGGTAGGGAAGAGACTTAGAAATTGATGGAGGAGGGTCATCTGTCTATGTGTTATTTTCATTGGTTAATAAAGAAACTGCCTTGGCCCTTTGATAGGACAGAAAATTAGGTAGGCGGAGTAAACAGAACAGGATGCTGGGTAGAAGACAGTGAGTCAGCCGCCATGATTCTCCAACCCGTGACGGATGTAGCCTAAGATCCTTCCCGGTAAGTCACCACCTAGTGGTGCTACACACATTAATAGAAATGGGTTAATCAAGATGTGAGAATTAGCTAATAAGAGGCTGAAACTAATGGGCCAGGCAGTGTTTAAAAGAATACAATTTGTGTGTTGTTATTTCAGGTGTAAACTAGCTGGGAGATGGGTGGCAGGATGCAGCCCACAGCTCCTTCTACAAGAAATAATGCAAATAAAAATATTTTAAAAACCTGAAAGTTGCTGTTGTTCCTGATTACAAATCAGTCAGTCTTGTATTTCTCCTCAGCCTTCCACAAGTAATAGAAAGTGAGGAGCCACACTTGAAGCAGATAATAGGGATTTTTAAAAAGTATTCTGGCTTTAGGTTACGTACATCTAAAATGCCACCTCTTAAAAAGCCACCCTGGGACATGAGAGAAAGAGTAAACATGAAGCAGATTGTTCCCATAGTGAATAAACGAGACTTGATGTCTAAATCCCTGACTCCATGAACACTAGCAGGAATTGATAATGTCTAACTAATTTGGCTGTAGCAGTAGGCATAAATAAATATCTCTGAGAGAAGACAAAAACTTCAGTGTCCTCAACCCAACAATAGACACAAAAAATGTATTGTGTAATGAAACTAACCGAGTATGGAAGGCAGGGCATAATTAAAAACTAACAATGAAATAGGTGATAGATCAGCTTGTGCTCCAGGTAGATAAACTGTGAAATATTAATGCTAAAATAACTTCATATGATGTGGTGAAGAAATAAAAGGAAGATTGGAGAGCTGTTTTGGTAAGATGGGGGCTGCCCTGTGCCTTTAGGATGGATGATACATTTTTTAGTAGAGTTGGTGACAATGTAAGCCTGGGAACTGAACAAAAAAGGTGGGAGCAAAATACTGGATTCAGTAAACACAGGTCCAATTTGGAAATTTGAATCAATGTAATTTCTGTCTAGACAAGATATTTTGTTCTGAGCAAAAAGATTTCACTTTATTCCACAGACAGTGAAGTTCCCATCAGGAGAGTGTCTTGATCAGACAGTACTCTTATTAAAATTAACATGGAAGTGATTTACAAAATGGGCCAGAGAGAACAGCAGGTTTTTGTTATTGCTTTAAATTCAGAGGAAGAAGAGAAAATAGTTCTGATTATAAAAAAAGTTCTGACTGTAATCTTGCACATATTATCCTAATGTCTCCTTGCTATCCTGCAAGTTGAATGTTATTCAAATTTTACAGGAGAGGGAACTGAAGTTCAGAAATTCCAAATAATTTCCTGGAGATACACAGTTACTCTTTGACTTCTTACCTAACCAAAAATTCTGTTTCTTCAACATAACATGAAACAACAAAAGCAGTGAGTATAAAAATGGAGAAAAGATAAACCAGGTACCTAGATAACAGATATTAGTGATAAGGAAAGGGCAAAGGAAAAGTCAAACAAAAAATCAGGAATCCTGAGTCCTAAGGGAGTGAATTTGATAAAAAAAAAAAAAAATCCCATTTAGGAGTGTTCCAAAGTCTAAAACACTTTTCAAAATACCTGGCTCTGAGTCTTTATTTACTCCCATCTGCTGCAGGAGGAACCTTCTCTGGTGATGGTCAGGAAAGGCACCATGCTATGAGTATATCAGAATTCATTAGGAGTCATTTTATTGGTGCATATTTTACTTTTTTGAGTACTATTTAGTTTTTCTATAGGTGCCTAGGCTATCTAGTCTTAGGTTTTGGTCACAGAAGCAGCAATTGGTATGGGTTCCTTCTCATGGAGTGGACCCTCAGTCAACTCAGGCAATGCTGGGTTACTCCCATAAACTCTGGACACCATTGCAGTGGCATACATTGCAAAGGAACACCAAGTTTGAGCTAAGAGTTTATGGCCGCCTTGACTGTTGTTCTTAACAAAATCTCAATCGTTTGACTTTACCATAAAGTCCCTGGAGTCAGATACTGGGGGTCTTTTGTATGTTCACTTCCTGTCAACTGGTTATTTGCTCCACCTCTTATTTCATCCCGTTTACAATATTCAAGCAGAAAAATCCTGGATTAGAGGTATGTGCTAGACATGAACCGCACCACAATTAGGAACAGTATTTTTTTCAGTAAATAATGCAATCTTGGAGTTTCCAATGTGGTCAAATATCCTGCAATGCTTGGTTTTTAAGTTTTTCCTTTGATAGCATGCAGAGAACTTTCCTGTATCAAAGCCACTAGCATGTAAAGGCTCTAGTAGGCATTTCTTCATATTCAAAGATATGTGGAAGTGTTGTCTTCAGCAATGGGGACTTGCTGTCAGATTGTTGAGAGAACACCATATCTTTGACAACAGCCTGGGTTGTTTAAGGGTTCATATGGGACTCTCTTGTCCAGTGACAAAATAATAAGATAGAACACAATCTCAGAAATGGAAGCTTTTCCTGATGACAAGATATATCCTACTGGGGCTCTCTGTCCCCCATTATTTCATGATTTCATTTAGATCCCCTTTATATATGTATACATTTTATGAAGTTTCTAGTGTATTAGGTTTCCATACTACCTCTCAAATGGCCCTTCATTTTAGCTGTTTCTTCCCATATTCCTTCCCTCATTCTACTCTCTTCCATTACCCTCTCAATTTAACCTTCCCACTCCATGTCCCACCCAACCCATCCATCCTTAACTATTTTCTCAATTGCCCTTTCCTAGGGAGCTCTAGCTTCCCACCTACTCCCTGCTACCTATCCTCTAGGTTCTGAAGATTGTACCTTCGTTATCCTTAATAGCGAATATTCACATATAAGCAAATACATTCCATATTTGTCTTCCTGAGTCTGGATTACCTCTCTCAGGGTTTTTTTTCCTATAATTTCTACTACCCATTTACTTGTGAATTTTATGTAAATGTAGCATATTTTCTGTATTTTTTCTTGTAATGAGGAACATCTAAGTTGTTTCTAGTTTTTGCCAATTATGAATAGAATAGCAATAAACATGGGTGAGCAAGTGTCTTTGTCAACAGATGAAGCTTCCTATGGGTATATGATGAGAGTGGCATACCTGGATCTTGAGGTAGATCAATTTCCATCTTCCTGAGGAGCCACCACACCGATCTCAATATTGATGGAAAAGTTTGCACTCTCAACAGTAATGGATAAGTTTTCCCTTATTCCATAGTCTTGTCAGCATGAACAGTCATTTGTTTTATTGATCTTAGTAACTCTCACATGTGGAAGATGAAATCTCAGAGTGCTTTTGTTTTGTATTTCCCTGATGACTAAAAATGCTTCACATTTCCTTCTGCCTTTCTCAGCCACTTGAATTTTCTCTTTTGAAAATTCTGTTTAGATCTGTACCTAATTTTTACATTTGTTTTCTTGATATCTAGCTTTTTAGTTGCTTATATATTTTGGGCATTAGGTGTCTATCTGATGTGTAGTTGTTAAAAATTTTTTTCCTGTTCTATATGTTGCCATTTTGTTCTAATGTTGCCTTTTGCCATGCAGAAATTTTCAGTTTCATAAGGTCCCATTTATCAATTGTTGGTATCAGTGCCTGTGCTAATAATCGTCTATTCAGAAATATTTCTTAATTAACAAGAAGTTCAGGATACCCCCCACTTTCTTCTCTTTCAGGTTCAGTATATCGGTCTTTTGTGTTAGTCTTTGATGCCTTTGGAGATGAGTTTTCTATGGGGTGATAAGTATGGCTCTCTTTGGATTTTCTATATCCAGTTTTTGAAAAGTGTAAATTTCTGGCCTATTTAACAAAAACAAGGTACCCATAAGTGTGTGGATTTATGTCTGGGTCTTCAATTTGATTCCATCAATACTCGGGTTTTGTGCAAATACTGTGCTGTTTTTACTACTATGGCTGTAATACTTCAAATCAGAGATCTTCAGCAATTCTTTTATAATTCAGAATACTTTGAGCTATCCTGTTTTTGTGTTGGGGAGTGGGGTGCGATATGTTTGTGTTTCCATTTGAAGTTGGAAATTGTCCTTTCCAGACCTGTGGAGAATTGTTTTGGAAATTTTATGGGTATTGCATTGAGCTGTAGATTGCTAAATGTAGGATAGCCATTTTTGCTACACTAAAATTTGCAATCCATGAACATGGGAGATTTTTCCATCTTGTGATAGCTTCTTCAGTTTCTTCCTTCACTGTCTTGAGGATTTTAACTCTTTCACTAGCATGTTTAGAGTTACCCCACAATATTTATATTTGATATTTGATGTTATTGTGAAAGGTATTGTTTTCATGTTCTTTCTCAGTGAATGTGTCATTTGTATAATGGAAGGTCCTGATTTTTGTGAGTCAGTTTTGTACCCAGCTACTTTGCTGAACCTGTTTATCAGCTGTAGGAGTTTCCTTATGAAACTTTTAGGGACATTTATGTATATACTGTCGTATCATCTGCAAATAAACTTTGACTTCTTTCTTTTCAATTTGTTTCCCTTTGATCTCTTTCAATTGTTTTGTTCTAGATAAGACTTCAAATACTGTATTGAATAGGTATGGATAGAGTGAACAGCCTGTCGTCTTCCTGATTGTAGTGCAATTGCTTTTAGTTTCTCTCCATTTAAATTGATGTTGGCTATGGGCTTGCTGCAAACTGACTATTATGATGAGGCATGGTCCTTGTATCCCTGATCTAAGACTTTTATCATGGAGGGATGTTGGTGTATGTAAAGGCCTTTTCATATCTAACAAGACGTTCATAAGATTTTATCTTTCAGCTTGTTTATATGATAGATTACATCTATCAATTTACATATGTTGAACCATCCTTGCATCTGGGATGAAGCCTACTTGATTATGATGAATGGTCTTTTTTATGTGTTCTTATATGTGGCTTTCAAGATATATATATATATATATAGAGAGAGAGAGAGATGCATGCGTGCGTGTGTGTGTGTGTGTGTGTGTGTGTGTGTGTGTGTGTGTGTGTGCCCATGTGCATAAACATATATTTAAGGGAAATTAAGCTGTAATTTTCTTTGTTGGCTTTTTTTGTGATTTGGGTACTGAGTTAACTATGGCCCCTTAAAATGAATTTGGCACTGCCACCCTTTCTACTTTGTGGAATAATTTGAGGAGTATTGGCATTAACTCTTTTGTTAAAGTCTGTCAGAATTCTGTGCTAAAACAATCTGGCCCTGGGCTATTTCGGTTGGGAGACTTTTGATAACTTCTATTTCACTAGGGGTTATAGGTCTATTAAAATTGTTTACCTGATTTTGACTTAACTTTAGTAGGTGCTATGTATGAAGAAACTTACCTTTTAGATTTTTAGAAATTCCTTTAAATTTTACAATTTGGTATAGTATATCCTTATGATTCTTTAGATGTCCTTAGTGTCTATTGTTAACATACAGCTACTATCTTTAAAATTGTTAATTTGGATATTCTCTTTCTGCCTTTAGCTAATTTGGTTAAGAGCTGACCAGTATTATAGGTTTTTCTCAAAGAACCAACAGTTTGTTTCATTAATTCTATGTATTGATTAGTATATTTTTATTAGTTCCTATTCTATTAATTTCAGACCTGAGTTGGATTATTTCCTGCTCCCTACTCCTTTGGAGTGTGATTTCTTCTTTTTGTTTGAGTGCTTTCAAGTGTGCTGTTAAGTTATCCTCCAATTGAAGGGGAAGCCTAGCCAAAAACCTAGTCAAGGACCAGTGTTTGTCCATTCCTATTGATTTCCTGTTGGTGTGTGTGTGTGTGTGTGTGTGTGTGTGTGTGTGTGTGTGTGTGTGTGTGTGTGTGTTTCTTCTCCTCTGATTTTCTGCTCTGGGATTATTTATTCCTTGGGTTTCTTTTTGTTGTTGTTAACCTCTTTAGGTTAGAGCTTTCTTTCTAGCACTTTCTATAGGACTGGATTTGTAGATCGACGTTGCTTAAATTTGAACTTATCATGGGATGGCTTGTTTTCTCAATCTACTGTGATTGAAAGTTTTGCTGAGTACAGTAGTTTATGTTAGCATCTGTGGTCTCTTAGAGTCTGTATAACTACCTATGCTCTTTTGGCTTTTAAAGTTTCCATTGAGAAGTCAGTTGTAATGCCAATAGGTCTACTTATATTTATTATTTTCCCTGGGAGCTTTTAATATTCTTCTTTTGTTCTGTACATTCAATGTTTTGATTACTATTATTACGAGAAGAATTTCTTTCCTTATATATGCTTTTGTACCGTGTTAGGCATCTCCTCCTTTAGGTTAGGTAAATTTTCTTCTATTGTTTTGTTGACAATATTTTCTATGCCTTTGACCTAGGTTTCTTCTCCTTCCTTTAGACCTATTATTTTTAGATTTTGCCTTTTCATGGTGTCCCAGATTTCTGGATTTTTGTGTCAGGAGTTTTTTAGATTTAACATCTTTAGCCATTTGTAGATTGTGCTTTCAGTACCTGAGATTCTCTCTTCTGTCTCTTGTGTTCTGTTTGTGAAGCTTGCCTCTGAAGTTCCTATTAAAGTTTCCCAACTTATTTCCATCAGTTTAGATTTTCTTTGTCAATTCTATATCTATTTTCAGATCTTGAACTGTTTTATTCATTTCCTTCCACTGTGAATTTGTGCTTTTATAGATTTCTTTAACAGATTTATTCTTCTCGTCTTTAAGGACCTATTTCATGTTCATTAAGGCTATTTTAAAGTCTTTGTCTTGTGCTTCACCTATGTTGCTGGTCTCTAGTGTAGATATATTGTCCTTGATGTTATTTTTTATATTTAGGCATATGGGTTTTAGAAAATTGTAATTGTAGGTGCTGAGATCTGGCCTTGCCTTCGTTGAGCAGGTCTTTCTGCTTGTTTGTTTCCCTTTGGTTTCTGTTGCCCTCTATGCATAGGAGAGTACTGTAGCTGTTTTTCTTGGTGGGGAATTCTGTTGGGATTCCACTTAGTGTCAATACTGGAGGTTCCTGGTAAATGTGTTCTATGTATTGCAGGGCGATACTTAAGAACGGAGATCTCTGAGAGGAGACCAAGGAGGTCCAAAGGCAGGAGCAATGGAGTCTTTCACAAGGATCTGCTTAGTTCCCTGAGACTGGAGCTAGAGAGTGAGCCGGCCACAATATGTAGTCTGCTACAGACTGGGGAAGCAACTGGGGGTTGGATATGGAGCAGATGAGGCAGAGTGAAGATAGAAGCTCTTCTACCTGTTTCGCTGGCCAGCTGGCTTCTCCAGGAAGTGTGGCTGCCAGGTTCCCAGAGAATTGCCTACTGGAGTTGGAGGCAGGGATAACAGGATGAGTGGGAGGAAGATCTGTGTAGGAGGCAAGAGCAGAGAGGAGGAGGAGGCCACAGCCCCATCATCTGCTCCAGGGTTTTAGGTGAGACTGGAAGTAGGATTTTAAGGAGAGGGAGAAGCGAAGGTCTGTGGTTAGCCTACCTGCTTTGCTGGCTGGAGAAGGCTGCAGGTTCCCAGGGGAGACCTGTGGGAGTTGGGGTCTGGAATATATCGATGAGTTGCGGTAAGTTTGAAGGGGAAAATCTGTGTGATCTACTGGAGAAAGGCAACAAGGATGCAAGAGGAGCAACAGGGGGCTTGCTACAGAGTTTGGGATCAGACTAGGGGGATGGATACAAACCAGAGGTGAACAGCCGGGCGGTGATGATGCATGCCTTTAATCCCAGCACTCGGGAGGCAGAGGCAGACGGATCTCTGAGTTCGAGGCCAGCCTGGTCTACAAGAGCTAGTTCCAGGACAGACTCTAGAAACTACAGGGAAACCCTGTCTCGAAAAACCAAAAGTAAAATAAAGTAAAATAAAATAAAACAAAAATAAAAATAAAAATAAAAACAGAGGTGAAGATTTGCAGTTAGCTTACCTGCTTCTCTGGCTTTGGTTTATTTTGCTTTTCTGTGAACAAGCACAAATGTCTCTAGAGAGACTGGGTTCAGCTTAATCAGCATACACTTCTTGTTTATATTCATAGAAACCAATAACCCTTCACGGTAAAATCAATTCCTAGTGGAATGGCCTTTATTCAATATTTTAAATTAGCCTTTGCATAGTGAAATATATCGTGAAGGCTAAATCACTCATCTCCTCTAGCTCTTGCTACATAAGAAGAGCCCAACCTTTGTGTCTTCACCAAGGGCCCGTCCTGGGCCTGAGCTTGAACCCAAAGGCTGACCTTCATTCACTTACAGACCTTCATTTTCTATGATGCAGAAGAACAGATCTAAAGCAAATTAGGTAGGAAGTTACATGGCATTGCCTCTATTCTACGGCATGGACAACTAGAGGAAGCAGAACTAAACTTGTGCATGTTACAGGTCTATGTATAAATTTCTGCCAATTAACTCGGGTTCACCCTGTGTAAACCAAGTACTCCTGAAGCATTGGAGCTTGTTTTATGAAATAGCAATAATAAGGAAGATATAATGCCCAAACTTGGAGAGCAGCCTCAATCTAGGCATACACATTTTTGCATGTAGACACCGCATGCATGCAAACATTGATCCATTAGCAGAATTGCCATCTCTTCCTAAAGCTTATCAATAGATCTTATAATTAACAACCAAGATGGCTACTTTTCAGTATATCAAGGACTTTTCCCCAGAGAATAATAATGCATTAGATAACTTTGATATTTTACTGATGCAGATATTAGGTTGAAAAAGATCACCAAAAGGTGTTAGTATTCAAGAACATTGCTACTAAGATTTTGGGTTCCCACTTTTCCTTGTTTCTCAGGAAGCCTGTGAGTATCATCATGATGAACCAGGCAAATCTGACCTGCATGTATAAGGATGAATTACACACAATTACATAAAACTTACTTTACCTATGAGCTAGGGTCCTTGCTATTAACAAATCAGTAATGTTAAGTTCATGAGGGGTTTTCTTACATAACACAGTCATCTGGATGTTCATTCAGTGTCCCAGTAACAGCCCCTTTTCTCTTCTGCAGAAGAACAGGGATAACATGGCTTCTGCTGCTGGCACATACATGGGAAGCAGTATAGCCATGACTGCAAACCAAGAGAGTATACTGCAGGGACCACGACTGCATTTCACATTGTGTTTCTTTATGTGCAATGAAGAATGTATTTTAGGAAATTTGGATAAATAACCAAGAGTCAAGTTTGAGGATTTAATGCACTTATTTTTTTTTTCTGAGTGTAAGGACCAATGGTACTTTCTGGTCTTAGGGAAAGTACTCCATTCATCCACATGACACAGACTCCTCAGCTACGGACTGAACACAGCCCTGCTATTACCAGTTATGTGTGGAAGAAGAAACAGAAGGATACAGGTGGGGTGATGATAGCAGATACTGGTTAATAAGTAGTTCAACAGCATTTTTATTTCTTCCAGAAACAGAGCTGGATGGCATTTCACAGCATCCCCTGAGGCTTGGCTTTATCCTATGCAACTGTTTCCATATTAAATAGGAGAAGAGAAGAGGCATGTCATGAGTGCCTGCCTGGGACATTAAGGGCAGCTCTGCATTTTGTACTGCTTTTAACTCTTGCCCTCGAGTCAACAGCACAGAAGCACTGATCATCACAGTATGGACTGCGGGTGCGCAGTGATCCTGAATCAGAAATGATTATAATCATGGGGAAAGACTGCCTATAACTCAGCAGTGCTCATTAGACTTTGCATGAACGGGAAATAAACACTGAGCATATTTAAGCTATTATGCATATGTTGTTACAACACAAATTATTACCTCTGCCAGCAACATATTGTTCACATAATCTTCTTGTAGATTAGCTAAATATAAACAATAAAAAATAGTGCCATAAAAGCAGAGAATTTAGACTAGTTTGCTGGGCTCTGTATCCCATGCTGCACTGTGTACACACTGTTTGTAACCTTTGGGAATTTGTAAGTCTTATGCCAGTTTGCAAATGGTGATTATAGTAGTTCATACCCCGAAAAGTTTTGTGAAGCCTGACTTACCATCTTAACTTATAGGGAGTACAATGTCCATCTACTAATATTCTACACAATTATTGTATTACTTACAATAATGCTTTGTTTATCAGTAAATTATGTCATTTATTCATCTCATAACTTGTTCTTTAGTCCAATTGTATAAGATTTAGCTTATGCTTGTGTTATGTGTGGCTTGAATGTGGAATGTCTCCCATGACCTGGAATTTGAATATTTAGTCGCCAGCTGCTGGCACTCTTTGAAAAGGTTATGGAGCCTTTAGGAGATGGAGCCTTGCTAAATGAGGTGTGTTACTGGGTGTGGGCTTCGAAATCTTAAAGCCTGGACCCACTTGCTGTTCTTCCTCTGTCTCCTGAGTGTAAATACAGTGCATTCAGCCAGCCTCCTGCTCCAAAAACCTTAAGCCAAAAGAAGCCCCACCCACCTTTTCCTAGAGTTGTTTTTCCCCCTTGGGTATATTAGCATAACAATGAAAATGTTAATAATGTTTTAGAAGATAATAAGACAAAAAGAACCCAGAGCTCTTTATCAATCATTGAAATGAATACTCATAGTGTAACCATCTTGACAGCTAAGGAGACATTTTAAAGAGGGGCACCTGTGCCCTTTCTTCCAGCTATTAAGACTTTTGAAACAATGCATCACAGCGATTCAAAATTCTGCAGGAAGCCATTCCAGCAAAAGAGAAAGACTTAAGCCTTACTGACAGACAAAAAAGGAACTTGCCTGTCAGGAAGAAAAGTCACACAGTACTGACAACTTGAATTAACATATGCATTTTTTTCTGGATTTGTCTACTATATTTTATAAAAGTGTAAACCTGCACAGAAAAGGTGAGATGAAGCCAGGAGTCTGTCTCTCCTGCCTTTGACCAAACTAGAAATAAATCCATAGTCAGTTTGTCTCCTCATTTCTTCAAAGGTTTATGATTCTAAATGCCTCAAAAATATCTCCTATTGTTATCTATAAATATTATTAAATACAGATTTTTAAAAGAAATCATGTACCCAGAATAACATAAATTAAATAGAAAATTTGACATCAGTCAAACAATTCCAGTAACTGTGAAGCTGACAAGGATGGTAATTAAAACCAGTGGTGTCGGCAGGGGAAACTGAGTCCTTGCCACCATGGAACTCTAAAGACACACAGCTCCAAACACATCTGGAACAGGACGCCTGGAGAACTGGAAGACTTGGGAAACATTTTGATCTTCGTGTCTACTTCCTGTTCTGTGGATTGGAAAAACCGTTTCACTTCTGACAAAGTTTGGGGAGCCTATGTTCTGGAGGATGAAGTGGGAGATTCCAGCCGTAGGCAGTCATCGGGGACATCTGTACCCAAGAATCCATCACTGAAAACACCCAGAACTGAACCAGGGGTGCTGGCTCATCTCTCATCACAGCACTCAAGGTAAAAGTTTTATTCTTAAAAATGCTATAAAGTCCCAGGAGGCAGCTGTAGGCAGGCAGGCAGCAGACTCTGCAAGCAACCAGTCCCATGGCAGAGACGGCTGCCGATCCCAGGAGTGGTGGCCCAAGTGGTGATGGTGGGCCATGAGGCAGGGAGAGCCAAGTGGCAGCAGGAGGGCGCTTGTAAACAGGCTGTGGGTAAAAGACACATAGACACATAAAATAGACATAAAGCTAAACACTTATTAAGAGAGAGGGAGAGAGAGAGAGAGAGAGAGAGAGAGAGAGAGAGAGAGAGAGAGAGGACATGTGTGCAAATGCCAGAGGAGACAGGAAGAAGGGAAGGGACCAAGATGGCGAGGAGAGGTCAGAGGTAGCGGGAGTGGGCGTGGCTTGCAATGGGGCGGGGACGAAAAGAATAACAAAAAGAATAACAGTTTCAGGCCAGGCTGGTTAACTATAAGGACCTTGTCTTGAAATACCTAAACAAAACGAAAACAGAAGGATCAAATGGAAGATTACTGAGACAATGTAGTGTGTTCTAATCTAATTATCCATAAAAGATTATTTTCTCTGTTAGGTCCAGGGTTGAAGCGGCGAAGATTGGAAATAACCAAAAATAGTCCTTTTATAATTACTCAATTTTAATACAAGGGGAGATAAGGGAACTTACAGAACCAAGGGTCCAGCGGAGCCGAAGGTGAGCACGGGGCAGCGCAAAAGAACGGGGCGCCTTCTGGCTCCCCAATCCTATTTAAGGGGAATGCTACCCCGCTGGAGCAGCCACGCCCCTGAACGCAGGGATTGGGCCAGCTGCCCCAACATCTCCCCCTTTTTGTCTAAATAAGACAGATTCAGAAACCAAATACAACTATATACAATGGGAACAGATCATATAAAATTACAAAAAGTAAACAATATCAGGCGAGAAGTATATAATGAAGAATTTTTCTAATCACTCTACTTTGGGAAGTCTAAATAATCTAGAAGGTAGCTACCATTATCTATCTTCAACCCCATCAAAGATCTGAGAAGGAGAGTAAAATTACCAAAGCAACCAGGAAGCACAAACGAGAAACTTCCAAAATGTGCAACAGAAGACAGAGACAATTGACTACCTGGGCAACCACACGAAGTCTTGATAGCAATGTTGAGGCAACCAACTTTGGCTGAGGCCTGAAAAAACCTGACATACCATTATACAATGGCAAGGAACCTTTAGTAGAACTATCCTATCCTGTCTTGGCAAGATAAGACAATTCTGTTTTATCCACTTATGGATATTTCGTACTTTAGTCAGTAATGGAGGTATGGGCTTTTCTTTGCCCCAAGGCCAGTTCTGCCAAGTAGAAGACAAACTCCCAGTGGAGTGTCTTTGGTGCTCAACGTTCTCTCGGGAGTAGAGCATTGTTGCCAGGAGTGATTGTGTCTCATAAATACAAAACTGTAGGTTAGATTAAAGGCCATGTTCTACAGTTCTTCAAAGAGGTTGAAGATTATGCTATCTATACTAAATACAACCTCTATGTGTCTAAAAAACCTGATTGTCCTAAATATAAATATGACCAACATATAATTCTCAACACTTATGTAACTGTATGACTAATAGAATAGACAACTGTGCAAAAAATGAAGACAATGATTTCCAAATGTAAACAGGGTCCTTACATAAATAATATCTGAGGTAGAAATGTACAGTGCAATATGGTAAACAATGTCAATATAACAATTGTTTCAAACAGAGGTAGTATCATACTCTCATACAATGTTCAATATATCAATATACAAGAATCAACACTCATATAGTTTTTTTTTAAAAAAAAGAAAAACAATAACTCACAAAAATCAATTATTCCTTCAGATCACCAGTTAATCCCTCCCTCCCCCCCCCCTTTTTTATATAAATACATATAGATATACACATAATTTATACCCCTGAGTCCATATAAAGCCTTCCACAACCCGACCACCCTATACCAGCCACCAATTAGTGTCCCTAAATCTGAGGGTAAACTTTGTTGGGAGGGGGGGGCGTCATCATCCAAGATTGCTTCCAGCTGACATAGGGGCGACTTTTCTTCCCAGGGGTTCCTGTGAAAGCAAATGATGGTAGAATACCCAGGGTAACATTTCGTCTAGGAAAAATGTGTCCAGCCTCTGAATTTTTTTTTTTTTGAAAAATGAGGCCAGAATGTTGTCAAAAATGTGCACCATTCAAAAGTGTTCTGTGCAATTGGTACCAAAAAACAGGCCAAATATTAGCGCTACTAAAACATGACGTCATAATAACCAGTTGGAGTTGATGTTGCGGGGCCCCGTCTTCATCCTGGAAACTGCAAAGATTACTGAAGAAAAAAAATTTTGTCGTTTGTTGCGAGAGAGATAAGCATTATCTACAAGGACACATACAGACGTATACGTGCATATCTTCAATGAAAGGTGCATTAAAAACAACCATAGATATGAATGAAGGCAAAGAAGGCAAATATATTGGTACCATTATCAACATTATTGTTATTAATATTCTGTCTCATAATTTTACTCCTAACCTGAGACAGAAACTCTGAGAAATCTCTTATAAACAAGCTTGGAATTGGAGAGGGACTGGGCCAGAGTCCAACTCCAAGAAACCAGCTCTGAATATCTATGAAGAAATGCATATTGACACACATACAAAAATTGTTTTTTATACTCACCGAGCTTACCCAATGTTAATGCTGATCCTTGTTGGGTTGCAATTGGTTCCAATTCATCAATATTCAAGGTATGCAGGGTCCCTCAGGTCCTTTGAAGGTGAGCGTCTTCCTGTGGGGATAAGAAAAGAACCCTGCCCCCGTACTATAGGTTTCTTACCATCAGTATGTTCACCATCCTTGTGCATGAATTGTTATTTTTCTTTTCCAAGGGGCTTCTCCTCTTCAAACCGAACCTTTATTAATTTTGATGGTATCCACGATTTTTCTTCTCCTGTGGAGACAAGAGCAAAACCCCTTCCCCAACGCAGCACATCCCCTGGCTTCCATTGTGAGGTTAGCACATCCTTGAAATAAACTGGTTGATTTAATTCAACAGACTTTTCCATTATCCAATGTCTCTCTGCAGCCGTTGTCCCCTTTTCATTAGCGTTGAGAAAATTCAAAGTTAGTAAAGCATTATGTAATCTATTTCTGGGGGTATTCTCCACCCCCTTTTGCTTGTTTAACATTTCCTTTATCGTCCTATTTGATCTTTCAATGACTGCTTGACCTGTAGGATTGTAGGGTATGCCTGTAACGATGAAGCGGCGAAGATTGGAAATAACCAAAAATAGTCCTTTTATAATTACTCAATTTTAATACAAGGGGAGATAAGGGAACTTACAGAACCAAGGGTCCAGCGGAGCCGAAGGTGAGCGCGGGGCAGCGCAAAAGAACGGGGCGCCTTCCGGCTCCCCAATCCTATTTAAGGGGAATGCTACCCCGCTGGAGCAGCCACGCCCCTGAACGCAGGGATTGGGCCAGCTGCCCCAACACAGGGTAAGAGGAATGTGCATTAAATTGAAAAAAAAAAAGACAAATTAATGGAGAGAGGAAACATAATATTCATATGTATATGAAAGTTAACCCAAGAAGTAGCTGGTTCATTAAAAGCTTAGTAAGAGGTTGGGCGGGTAAGCGTATCAGAGAAAAAGCCTCTCTGTGAAGAACAAATGTGTTTCTTCAGGAAAGCCTAATGGAGTTTAACAGAACAACAGGAGACAAGGATGCCTGTAATAATTTTCTCTATGTGACTAATTTTTATGTTTTCTTCATGGGCAAACCTCCCTTGGAGGAAGTCTACTGTATCTTCCTGGGAGCAGGCCTTCCCAAAGATGGATGTCTGGCAGCTTCATCTCCCAGAAATTGCCATTTTAAGTCTGATAAGGAAAGTCCAGAGATTTCTATAATGCATCCATTGAATGGCAAATGTCTCCAACTTCAAATACTCCTGACACCAACTCTGGGCTCTAAATGGGCTGCATATCATCCCACTAGACACCCAGGCTTTTCCAAACATGATTGCCTTCAGCATAACTGAAACACACGGTTCTCACTCAGTGGGGAGTGAGGTGTACAGTGATCAAATTATAGACAGTTACAGCGTTTTTTTACATTTGTCTTTCTTATTGCCTTTAGATTTCAACTTTATTTCACAACGTAGACTTAAGTTAGCATTTACTGTCTGCTCATTTCAGCACGAATAACTACACATCCTGTAGTCCCAGGACTTGCTGGTTGGTTGTGAAGCAGAACTTGCTTAATTCAAGAGCAGCCTGGGCCATGCAGTAATTAGCAAGCCAACTAAGGCTCCCTAGCAAGACCCTGACTCACAAAATGAAAAAACTGAAAAGAATTTCTGTTATTATTCCTTTTACGTGGTCCTCTCAGCAATGAGCTGTACCATGTCTTATTTCCTCCCTCACTCCTGAAGAAACTCCTTATCTCTCTGAGTTGTTTTCCTTATACATGGTGAACTGTTTCCTTTTACTGCTTTGAAGACTTACTGTGACGAGACTTCAGTGTATGTCATCTTTAGAAGTGAGTCTCTGTGAGTAATGCCTCAGAGTTCATGGAGCCCATTGGATGGAAAGATTTTGGCTTTTTGGTGCTTTGGGGAATTTTGGAGACATTGCTTCTTTAATTAATACTTGTCCCCTTTCCACTCTCCTCCAGGGACACTATTTCAGTTTGTATGCTTGGGAACTCATCATTTTCAAACACTCTGTTTTTCTGCATTTTTCCTTTTCCTTAGAGTAGAAAGTCTGTATTGGTGTATTTTCAAGTTTGTTGTTTTTCTTATACTATCTCTAATCTGGTATTCATCTCTTCTGGAGAATTTTAGGTTTCAGTGATGATACTTCAACTCTACTTTGTATTTAATTCTTTTAAAGTTTTATTGACATTATTCTATTAATTGGTGTTTCAAGTTTGATGTGAAATAATTGCTATAGGTACCCTTTCATT
Organism: Arvicola amphibius; assembly: GCF_903992535.2. Classification (NCBI taxonomy): domain Eukaryota; kingdom Metazoa; phylum Chordata; class Mammalia; order Rodentia; family Cricetidae; genus Arvicola; species Arvicola amphibius. Next base: position 109,635,918 of record NC_052050.1, read on the forward strand.
CTTTATTTTTAGCAGAATTTCCTCCTGAACACACTTAAAATTGCTTTTCAGTCTGTCAACCATTGCCAGCACCATGAGATTCCCAGGGAAGGTCAGCTGTCTTTCCAATGTATGTACCGTGCATGTGTGTCATCATTTTTAGTTTAAATCTTCACACTTTAAATATTATGACAGCTCTGCTCATATCACATTTCTGTCTGGAGAGAAGATGCTTCTGTTATGGTTGCTATTGTCTTTATCATTGTTTCTTATTTATTTAATGGTTGTCCTGTACAACGTAATGTGGACTAATTCTGTAGATTATATTCTCTATACAGCATGTGACAACTGAGTTTCCTGCCAGCATCTTTAAAGTTCATTTTATTTTTTAATCTCACATCCTTTGGCTCTTCCCTAGGTCCATAGACCAGTGATTTAAGAATGACTCAAAGAGCTTTTTAAATGACTGTGTAAAAAAAAAAAAAACAAAAAAAACTATTACCTTTGCCAATGGAGCCAGCATGGAAAGATGTGATTGCAAGTTTGAGGCCACTTGTAAGACATTCACGTCTTTTACTTCTTGCTTTCAGGGGGATGTAGGTTCAGACACAGGTCAGGGACTAGGACATTTTCCCCTCCATGGTTTCCCCTGAGCATACACAAAGGCCCAAATATGACTGTACGTTTCAATCCCAAGACTATATTAGCCTATTTTCCAGGTTCCCCATGGTTACCAAACGACTTCCTTTTAAATGTTTGACTAGACCTCTGTGTCTCCAACTAAAATTAGTGCGAGGCAGCTTTGATGTTTCCAGCAGATTGCTCTTATTTTCGGACGCCTGTCCTCCAGGGATAGGACTTTTTGCACCGTGTGAGCTCTGAGTCGAATCAAATAGCTGCAGGCCCCTGGGAATAAACTTTTCCGTGCTGTCATGGACAGCTCACCACAGACACGGAAGCTTTAGGCTAGTCTGAGGGGGCCTCGCCCTCAGAGGCAGGAATGCCCCATTTCACACGCTGCTGTATCGTCGAAGTAGCATTGGGGACATCACGGAATGACTCATGTTTAGACACAGGCTCTACGGGCCTTCAGGACTTGACTGACTTTCAAAATTATTGTGTGTTTAGTGTTTGGTTGTTGTTTGTGGGGGTGCAGTGTTTGGGGAGCTGGCACGGTGGGAGGTGAACAGTTCCACGAAAGCCTCAGGGTTATTACAGAAATTCTCCCTTCCTAGGATACCTCTCTCTTCTCCAGTCTGAGGAGCTGTTGTCAGTAAAATTTAATAGTTCAAGGATTAAATATTATGTTAGCAACAGTGTCTTTAGTAGCTACCAATGCCCTTTACACAGAAATTGGTTACCAGAGAGTGATTTCATAGGCAAACACACCAGTATGTAGATCTGCCGTGAGAGAGAATAAGGGGGTGTGTATATGCAGTCTCATACATTAGTCATTTTTATAGGCACATAAAGAAATTTGTGATTACATCTGGAAAATGGCAGTATCGCAGAGGAAATGCCTCTGCCTGGGCTGGCTATACTCCTCTGCTGCTTGCGTCTCCAGAGGAGCATGAAATATACAGGAGCCTGACTAGTAGAAGGGGAGAAAGAATTAAATTATCCCTAAAAAGATTTCTGATCTTTCTTTTATGGTTGTTCTATGCACAAATTTTATTTTATTAATGCTCTCCTAAAATATGGCTTTTATAATTTAATTTTAAAAAGGATAAAGTGCATCACAATACCACTCCAAGTACAGCGTGAGCATTTTTTTTCCTCCTTTATGATTGTTCCCAGTCTCATGGCAATGACTTTTAGAGACTCAAAGCATCAGAACGAGAAAGTTATGCCTTTGGAAGAAATTTAGGAACACTTGGGTTTTTCCTCTTGGTTGTTTGGTCCAAACACATCAATTTACAATTAACAAAATCACAAGGGACACATATTTAAAGTATTTATTAGAGACCTGTGGTAGAGCAAGCTGCTTTCTCTTACTCATGAAGTCCCATGGGCATGTCAGTAATTAAAAGAGACATACCGTGTAAAACTAGTTGTCTCTCGGGCAGTCAGTGAGACGAGACATAAAGACAGAAAACGAAGAAACAACTTCTGTTAGATCTTAGCTTCAGGCCCACACTCACCTGAGATACTTAGCCCCAGCATGTCACTCTAGAGCACTCTGTGCATGCCCTTCAAAACTCATCTGTGAGTTCAAAGTTGTTTTATAAAAATTTGTAGGTTTGGTTATTTGTCTCACATTCAGTTAATTGTGTCCTAGAGGCTACATGTCCTGTGATTTAAAAAAATATTTTTTACACAGCAAAACATTTGAGAATTTAAATGTTTGATTAATTTTCTGACTGTACATCAAACTGTATTACTTGGTTTGATTTTGATTTTTTTCTTACTGTTCTGCCTCACAATCTATATTTACCATGTTACTTTTCAATGATTCAGATTTGTTATAGTTAAGATAATTCCACAGCCCAGTTCATTACATTTCTCTTTAAGGGAGAAATAGCCTATTGGGCTCACAGTCCCAGGTTACAGTCTCTTAGATCATGGATATCAAGGCAGCAGTACCATGATATAGTGGTTGCATCACTTCTATATTCAAGAGCAGAGAGCGATGAATTAATGGATGCATCTTATTGCTCTATCTGCTCTCTCTTTTCCATTTGGGCCAAAGCCCTACCTATGAAATTATACCAATCACATACAGGCTAGACTTTCCCTCAAACATGCCCAAAGGTCAACCCAATCTAGAAAGTTCCTCACTGAGATTCCTTTTCTCAAGTAATTCTTGTCTCAGGCTGACATTAAAACTAACCTGCACAGCCCACTATCTCTTCAAAGGAGCTGGCCAGCCCACCTTCTCTGTAGACACCCATTTTTTCTCTCATGGGACTTACCTGCTCCCATTTCATCCATGGCTAACTGTAACTCACAGCTTAGCCTAAAACTTCACTGAGCCAAACCCCTTTACCCGCATTTGAATGTAAACTGAGTGATTCCATGAACATAAATTTGATTGCCAGATAAATCTGGAGTTAGAAGTTAGTTTTCAAGATGAAACTTATAAGAAACCTTTAAATATCCTGAAGGCAGCAGGGCCAAGGAGATGGAGTTGATGACAGAGAAAAGGGGAATAGCCTGGAAGGAAAAAAATCATGATGTGCTCAAGAGAACAAGAGCTTCCAGAACAACTGGCATCATTGTAATTGGTTTCTCTCTTTGCAGTAACTCAGTTAGCCCTCTGTTAGAGGTAAACAGCATATTCATTTATGTTTTTTAACCTAGGTAGTTTATGAAAGCTATCTAAAAATTGCTTCCTCTTTCATTCTGGGAACTAAGTGGGCTTTACCATCATTTTCGTGGTCAGATGAGGATTTGAGGGGCCACACCAAGGACCTTCGATCACAAGTGATAGTATACTAAGATGGCCATCAAACTTCTCTGTCAAGTTTATTACATTCAAGTTAGCGATGCTATATGTAGCATTTTCTTCTTTCCAACACAAAGCTAGTCTTAGAAGACACACAGCTTACCAGTCTCTGCATTCTTTATTGCACCAGAGGCCTGTGCGACTTTTACTATTTGAACAGAAAGACAAACGGGGTGGGGAGTAGGGTAGATATTTTCCACATACAGCAGCAGTATGGTATTCTTGGCCATTAAAATGAAGCAGGGACTCTTGCTGCTGTGCTAGCCCAAGAAAATAAGCCAAACATCTCTGTGTGGATAGCAGCTGTTTCCAGCTCTCTGTTCCCCAAGAATCAGCATGGGAAATTAAGGACTTCCCTAAAAGAATTTCATAAGCACACCAGAGAAACACTTACTGCAGTATTCAATTAAATCAGTTTGACTTGACTGAGTCATCAAACTGAGACACAGACTGTGTCATCAGGGGAGAACTGACATTTTAAGATTTTTGAAATTATTTGTGTGGGTTGGGGGGTGTTTCTGTACACATGTATATGTGTGCTTGCCCACTCCAGAGAAGGTTGTCAGGTCTCCTAAAGCTGGAGATGAGGGCCATGGTTTGCCAGAATCTCAAGTCTCCAGAGAAAGTAGTGAGTGCTTGTAACTGCTGAACCCTCTCCAATCTCCTCCGAAGGGATTCTACATCAATTTTCATTTTCTTTCAACATCAGTGCAAAGCATACCCTTCCTGAGAACATGAGGAAATAATGTCTGTCAGCAGAGTATGGTTCTGATTTTTACAAGTTAATATGTGGTGAAGTCAGCTTCAAATCCTATTTTAAAACACCAAGATGAAAATCTCTAAACAAACCATAAAATTGGTATCCAATAAATATCAACACAACTGCGGAAACAGTAAGCTCTTAGGGCAGGGATCATCACTCCCACAACACGTTAGGATTCCTGGAGACTGATGCTGAAGCAGGTGTCAAGCCAGCTAAGGAAATCACACTTACTGTATTACATCTTGCCTTATTTTTGACCCCGTATTGCCACTTAGTTTGAAATGTGTACCAGTGTTAAGCTAATAAGTTCTTGTTATATTTTTTCCCAAAAGAATCAATTCTACTTTCAAAAGCTGAAAACTAAAGTGTGGATTTTTAAATTGCTACAAATCCTGAAGATTTAATACCAAAGATTGTTTTTCAACATATTTTGTTAAATAAGTTTCTCCCCTTTAAAATGGACAGTTCACATAGAAGAATAATTTCCCATGTTGTTGTTGTTGTTGTTATTATTATAGGAAATTAACCAAAGCAATGGAAGAAATACTGAATCAATAGAAACCAGAATCATGTGTTTCATTACTATTGTTCTTTTGTTTCTGATTTTATCTCTGTAATATAGAGATGAATATTTTGCATTGCTTTGGTTCTTGGTCTATTGATACAAATTTAAGGTTGATTTTGTTACACTGTGTATATGTATTTCTGCTCTTGTTTAAGGTATTGTGTTTGTTCAGCTCATTTTAAAATGTAATGTATAATTAAGAAATACAAGTTAATAGTCATCTCTAATAATGAAGTTTGTTACAGTCAAATTTTCTAGATATACAAAAATATATTCCAGTTAGATAATCTTCAACACTTCAACGTTCACAACACTTCGACACCACAGAATATGGCATTTAAAAGGTTTTAAGAACTGAGACTTTTCTTGACAGTGAGACGTGTCTGCTTCTGGCAGCACCAATTACTTCAGAGAAGTTGATGGGCATTGAAGAAACTCATAGAATTTGCCTTCAATGTGACAAGGCTAGCCATTTGGGCAAGAAACTGTTCTTGCCTGAACTGCTTTATGGTATGCTATAGGAACTGGACTTGCAGGACCCACAGAAAAGTGACTACTAATCTTTTCAAAAGACAAGATGGTCTTTCAGGGTTCTTGCTTCACAGAAGAAACAGGCAGACATTCTGCAAGACACAGAAGAAAGCAACTGATGAACTTTACCATTACAAGGCAGAACAGATCATCAAATTTACTGCTTCACAGAGAAGTCTTCTGGATACTATGGGCCTGTAGGTTGAAGATGGATGTCCTAACATTACAGAAGAACTTTGGATGACTGTCCAGACAGCAAAATGTCTCTGTCAATTCTAGAACTTTAGAAGTTACTCACAATGCACTTCCTGTTACTTAGGTAATATTATATCTTTCTTGGGTCTCTGAAGAGTTGAAGGCAGACAGTTATAGCTATAGTTTTCCTCGGTGATAATAAAAGATAAATTAGATATAAAACTTTAGACTAACAAAGATAAGACAGATGATAGAGTATTTTTCTTAGTTTGCCAAATGTAAATGAACTAATTGTAACTATAATTCTTGCTTGATAATTGTTTTATATATCTAATTTTACTATTTTAAAGTTAAAACTTTCCTTTTTAATTAGACAGATGTGGAGGAGATGATGCAGGATGTCCTTCTGTATATGTGTTGCTTTTATTGGTTAATGAATAAAGCTGTCTTCGCCCATTGTAGGGTAGAATATAGCCAAGCTGGAATAGATATATAGAGAGAGTAGGCAGAGTCAAGGAGATGCTATGTGGCTGCTGAAGGAGGAAGACATGCCAGAACCTTACAGGTAGGCCACTGGCGATACCCAGATTAATAGAAATGGGTTAATTTAAGATGTAAGAGCTAGCTAGAAATATGCCTGAGACATTGGACAAGCAGTGTTATAATTAGTTTAGTTTCTGTGTGATTATTCAGGTCTAGATGGCCAGGAAACAAATGAACAGTCTCCATCTATATCTGTGTTGGCAAACTCATGCTTTTTGCTATCTCTTCCCATACTCATTACATTAACAAATATTTGTAGAAAGAGCTCTCTTTTATGTTAGCCACAGTATCAAGCAGGTCTTATCCACTTGGCAACCATTTTTAACATATGATCATATGTGTGCATGTTTTATTTGCTCAGTCTACAGTGCAGGGACTGTTTTCACTTACTGAGCGGTAATCTTATACCAGAGCTTGCTGAGTATGTTGGAATTAAAAGATAGATTCTTCCCTACAGACTCTAGAGTCAAGTAAACAGAAAGAAATTGTGTCTAAAATATCTCTAGTGGAAAGTATAAAAATATAGCTCTATGGAAGAGGTAGTAAAATCAAGTTATCTTACTATTTCAGACAGGGAGAGCCATCTTTAGGAGGAGACAAGTAAGGAATCCCTTTACAAAGTCATGTACATTTTCCTTAGATGAAAATTGTTATGGTATTTAGATTTGCCAAAAAAAATCCATGCTCTTTAGTTTTATGTGCACATTAGCACACAAGTATTATTAGACATCTGGTTCTGAATGTGTGTGGCACAACTGTAGCACCGAAAATTATTCTTTTATGTAGTATGTTTTTCTTTCTTTTACAGTGAACTAAAATTTTATGTATGGGTTTTATGATGGTCCCTGGAACCTTGAGCATTTAATTAGATGATGCTTTTGTCTTTGTCCAATCTACTTTTCTGAAGCTCTAATGGGAAAATGTAGAGTTTGCTTTTGGCATGTGTTAGCTGGAATTATGGACCCATGTCATAAAAACATAGTGGATTTGGCACCACTTTAGCCTAGATAAAGTAGTCATTTAAATTCTATTTTAACATGGGTAAAGCTTTTGCCAAGGACTGGGGGAAGAAAAGAACTGTGAAGGGTACTGGGGAGAACTGCAACATAGAAAGGATATGATGATCTGATTGCAACAAATCTAAATTACCAGCTTCAACTTCTGCAGTTCATTTGTCTTCATATACAGAGAGGAGCAAATGTGCTCCACTTGTACAGGACGTGGGACGGTGAGGTGATTCAAACAAACAAGAGAACAAAACCAATTTTGTCACTGTTATCAGGACTCTGTGAAAACAGAGACCACCCAGATGGACTTGAGTTCCAAGCAAAGGTTTCACTGCATGTTACTCGACCAGAATGTGTAAAATCCATGACGTTTTAGGATCTCCACTCTCCTCTTCTTGCCTTGTGTGATTCTCTGTGTGACTCTGCCCAATCATTTGGTTTCTGCTGGCTTAGACATAAAAACGTTAAAGATTTTATTAACCTGGTTAATGCTTATTTACAAAAAACTGAAATATGTTTGTTGTTAAATTTTAATACTCTCCAAGAAGTATTAGAATTGGCTTCAATTGGGAAGCTATCTATCTATCTCTGGGCAAATGATAGTCAGAAATGTATGTGTTTATCTTCAGTTGCTTTGATAAACAGCATGACCAAAAGCAACATGGGGGAGTGTGGTAGTTTGAATGAGAATGGCCTTCAGAGGGTCAGAGATTTGAATACTTGGTCACCCAGGAGTGCAGTCACTATTTAAAAGGATCTGAAGATGTGGCCTTGTTGGAGGAAGTATGCCAGTGGGGTGGGGTTTGAGGTTTCAAGTGGCTGATTCCGAGCAGAGTCTCTCTCCCTCTCTTCCTGCTGCCTAGAGATTTGGATGTAGAACTCTCAGTTATGTCTCTAGCACCGAGACTGACTGCATACCGCCATGCTCCTTGCCTTGATGACATGGATTATACCTCTGAAACTGTAAACGAGCATTCAATTAAATGCTTTCTCTCGTAAGTGTTGTCTTGATTGTCGTGTCTCTTCACAACAATAGGACAGTGATGAAGATAGGGACTTCCAGGTCACAGTTCATTACTGAAGAAAGTCAGGGCAGGGGTGTGATGGCAGGAAATAGGGGCACTGTTTGCCGCATTGCTCATGGGCTCGTGCTCCCCAAGCATTCCTATACAACCCAGGGCCACCTGCCTATGGATTGTAGCACCCATGCTGCGGTGGGCCCTTCCTCATTAATTACCAATCAACCCGATGCCCCAGAGATATGTCTATAAACCAATCTGGCCTAAGTAATCCCTCAGTGGGAGCTTTCTTCTCTGAAGACTCTAGGCCAATAGAGGTTGCTATGGCAGCACGTTGCTATGGAAGCTTCTTCCCAAGTCAGAGGGCTGGAGTGACAACGCCAATATGTCCCAAAGCAAACAGACATGGGTGGAAATTTGATGGGCGTTACTAGACTGGCCTCTGAACTGGGGATGGTTTACCACATCACACAGCATTCTGTGAACTGTTAGCTACAACATCGTAAGTTATCAATTTGTTTTTTCACATAAAATTTTCTTAGAGCATTGTGAGTTCAAAATATTTCAAGAATGAGAATAGAGTGGCTCAGAGTCACACTGTACAGACTGGTTAGGACTGGGCCATTTGAGAGCCTTCTAAGTGCCCGATTGTCTGTTGTCAATGAAATGATTGCCATTTTCTCAGGCCACCCAGGTCGAGAGCCCGCACAGCTCTACCACACCTGCTGTTTGTGACAGTCATTATAAAAACACCACATAAAGCCTCCATCAATAAATAGATAAGGCACCAGAACTCACCACGGGGAGACTGAAAGGTTTTCATACAATAAAAATAGAGTGCTTATAAATTAATAGGAACCAAATTGTGGGATCTACAGTGGCACGACCATTCTCCCTGAATTATGTTCCAGAAAATAAATAGCACTTGAAAAGAAGCACAGCGTTGCCTGTGGAGTTTGAAATTGCTGCCCGTAACAGCATTATGCCCTGTTGTTATCAATTTGTTCGGGAGCCAGATGTTTAACTGGCATGTCCTCTCCAGCTGAGCTCTCACACTGTCTGCTTTTGACCACATGTCTGTAAACATTATCTGATTTGGGGGCCGTGACCTTGTTTCATAGTGTGGAACTGTGTCCAACCTGCACCAAATGGCCTCATCGCTAATTGAGCAACTATCCAAAGTGGTGGTCTTGTTTCCAAACTGACCATGTATGTGCTACTCTCCACTGCTTTACTAGCCCTCAGAGAGCCTTCTTATAGAATATTTGATGAAGGAATGAAAGATTCTAAAGTTTAGAGTCCATGGTCATGACTGTAAGCATTTCTGGTACGGTAGCAACTGCCCATAGCCACAAACAATGACTCACAAGCATTCTAGTCTCATGTCTATCTGTCAAGTGTTCTAGCCACTGTGTATCATCTACTGGAGAAAACACCCAGTGGAGTGTCATGGGAATTATGCTATCCTTCACTCCTTAGGACAGATCCCACTGTATAGAAGCCTCTTCATAAAACTTCATTGCTGCAGTGATTAACACATTCATCCACAAAGAAATATATATATATATATATATATATATATATATATATATATATATATATTAGTTTTTGTATGTATGTATATATGTCAAGGATCAATTACTATAGTGGAACATTAATTGTATGTAAGATGGCATAATGTTTTTTGTGTTAAAAATAATGGCGGTAACTATTATATGTTTTTCACACCTTAGCTGATAGCGTGAAAAAAAAAAGAGGGCTGTTTCAGAAGTTCTGTAAGGAAGTGTTTCTGCAAGGAGAAATGTTGTCAGATATTGTTTGTCAATCAAGTTCAATGAAAACTTGACGTCCCTTGGGTTCAGGGAGCAGACATAGAAACCTGGCCAAGTGTTTCAGATGAGAAATGACTGTTAAAAAGTTTGCGGGGAAGAAGAGGTAGCTGGGAACTTATGAAAATTTCCATTCTGAGTGACTACAGAATGAATAGTTTTTATAGACTGGGGGCAAAGGCAACAGGTTAAAGTTGGGACATTTTAGAGGGTGTTTGAATGACATGAAATTTTATTGCTATCCATGAGAGACCTGCCCTTTCTTGAAGAGAAGCAGAGTAGGAGAGGATTGGGAGGGGGGATGAAACAGAGGGGACTGGGGGAAGCACCTGGCAGGAGAGGAAGGAGAAGAAACTGCAGCCAGGATGTAAAATAAATATTCTTTTAAAAATATACATTACACAAAATGGTATAAAAAGAAAGAAAATGACTGAAGAAAAGCTAAGTGATGAAAAACTAGGGGCCATTGTCATCATGCAGGGGCCAAACTTTCAGTGGGTGCGCACAGTGTTTTAAGGACATTGTCAAGTGGTCTACTTGTATCTCATTGGTAGAGATACAACTCTAGAGAAACTCTGAGCTAAAAAAAAACTGTTAGATGGTTTTACAGATGAAAAGCTTAGAGAGGTCTGATGACTTGCATGAAGCTGAACAACTAACACAAGACAGAGTCAAAAACTTGCTGGGTGGTGGTGGCACATGTCTTTAAGTCTTTAAGTTGGGACATTTTGAATGACATGAAATTCATTCGGGAGGCAGAGGCAGGCAAATCTCTGAGTTCGAGTCCAGTCTGGTCTATAAGAACTAGTTCCAGAACAGGCTCCAAAGAAAACCCTGTCTCAAAAAAAAGACATAGCTACAAGTTAAGTTAAAGCCAAGGCTGTGCCAAAGGTCTATCAAATACAGCTAATTATTAGTTATAAATGATGAGCTCTGTCATGTCAGGCCACTCAAGTACATCCTTTGATTTTCATATGGACACATGAAAAATGTGGAGCCTCCAAATCATCCTGAATTACTTTCTACATGAAAGAAAACACAAGCTGTTAGTTAGAAACTCAGTTCTGTAATTCCTCATGACCAATTTGAATAATATATATATATATATAAACATATATGGCCTACAAATTAATACTATACTCAAATTTCCATTAAGAGCAATACATTGTTTAGAGAAATACATATACAGTTGAAGAAAAACTTATGCATTTTTTTCCAGGACTAATTTCAAATTTATGGTCAAGAAAGCAAGCAGAGACTTAATCAAACCTGGCAGATATAAAACTAGAACCTGAAGACAGAAGGTAATCAAGGAAAAATTAAAATAAATATGCTTTTCTTTGCTGTCTCGGTATGTTATATGCCTTCATTTTGAAAAATAAAGAGACTGAAAATATGTCCTGAAAGAAATAAAGTTAAAAGTTGGGGTGTTGAAACTTACAGGGCCATCAATTAGAAAAAGTCATCTTATGTGTTACTAATAAAAAAATCTTAAGAGCTCAGACTCAGAGATATTCTTCATATCTGCTGCAATGTATGAGTGCTTGAAAGGGATCTCTGGGGCTCACCTGACCTAGTTCTTAATCTTTAGTGAGTGACTAGCTATTACATACTCATGATTCATGATTACATACTCATGATTCATGTCCTTATTTAGAAAACCAATTCAGTAGGATTATCTGCCTCCAAGAGCTGTGAAAGCAATGCAGGATAAAGCAGATGAGCTAGCTCTGACACAGCACGCTGTGCAAACTCTTCCCCTTCCTACCTTAGCTTCATTCCTTTGGATGCCTTTTTATTTGGTGCCCACATACTTTTCCTTTAGAGCCTCTGCAACCTAAAATGGATCTTTTTAAAGCAATAAATGAATTAAAGAGCACATAAATGACTATGTGAATGATTGGTGCAGAAAGCAGAAAAGGCTGAGGGCCTTAGACACAGCAATGCTAAAATTTCAAAGCCACCTGCTCTCCAGGTAAGCTGCTGCATGCCCTTACTTCCAGCACTGGGAGGTGAAGGCAGAAGGATCAAGAGGTCATGGTCATCATTTGCTAAACAAAAAGCCTGAATTCAGCCTAGGCCATGTGAAACCGTTTCTCTTGTCCTATTTACTACTCCCACTCCAAGAAATGCACATTTCCAGAAATGATGATTCAACAAATACCAGAGATGTGTTGTTATCTGAAGACTCTTGAGTGCCAAGCTGCATGTGCGTGAAAAGAAGTTAGACCTCAGTGTACTCTCAACACCGAGGATGCATTCTTTAGTATCCTAATGTCAGATGTTATGTGGGTAAGAAGGTGCCTGTTTCAAGCACTACACAACCAATGGTTTCTTATGGCTTAAGAAGCTTGATAAAATCTGTCTCTCTAATAAAGTAGTTCTCTCTTGTGCACAGTCTATGCTACTGACAGTCAACTGTATGTCAGAAGATCAGGCAGAAATTTCTAGAAATAACTGATAGGTTTCAAACTGCACACCATTTCTTAGCAGCATGCTGAACACTTGCAGTGTTGTCCTTCTCCATCTGCCTGGGTGTGAGTCGTTCCTTTATTCAGTGTTTCCATGACGTATACTGTACCTGGCAGTTCGTTACTTAAAAGCCATCTCAGGTACCAGACTAAATTATAATATCATAGTGCTATGTTATGTAACCCTTTTTGTAGTTAAAAAAGTCTCATAATATAGCAATAATGATACTAGCACTTTAGATGTGACAAAAAGAAGGGCTTCATTTAAAAGAAGAGGTAAATGCTGTTAAGGAGAAAAAATATTGCTACAAATCTATTAAACTCCTCATCAGTCTCTCAAAGCCTCTAATTAGTCTTCATCATAAGAATAATATATATACAAAACCCACACTGCATAAGGATTTGATATTAATCATGCTTTCAGGTATCCACAAGAGGTCTTAGAACATATACCCACAGGAGAAAGGGAAATTACTTTAAAATTATATGAATTACATATTTTATATAATTTATGATTATATAAGTTTATAGTAGTTTACTAGAGGAATATTCTTTTTTTTTTTTTTTTTTTTTTTGGTTTTTCGAGACAGGGTTTCTCTGCGGCTTTGGAGCCTGTCCTGGAACTAGCTCTTGTAGACCAGGCTGGTCTCGAACTCACAGAGATCCGCCTGCCTCTGCCTCCCTAGTGCTGGGATTAAAGGCGTGCGCCACCACCGCCCGGCTTAGAGGAATATTCTTAATGCAAATTCTCCTTTATTCCCAGAGCAAGAAAAACATGAACAGCTACTAGATACCATTGTGCATTTTAAACGCTTTAGCAGGGAGTATTGTATAAAATATCCACTTAATGAAACAGACTAAACTTTTCTTCTAGGGTTTTATGAGCCCATCATCCCGTAGTGATAGGTCACTAATGGCTAGCACACAACCTAACTTGGTAATATTTCACGACATTTGTAGGACTCTTTGATGGTAATTTATGTATCTTAGGTGCATGTTACATACAATGTTTAAAATTACACACTAGCTGAGAAAAGACAATAAGCTTTTCTCAGCTGTTCTGGTGGGCTATCGCAAGATGAGTGAGAATGAACAAATTTACATTTTTATCCAGTTTGTTTCCCTGGTTTTCTTTCTCTGGACAGCTTCCCTGCTCTGCCATCACCTGATTGTGAGATGACTTAAATTGCTTTGTTTAAAAGTCTGTTCCTGGTATTGGTGCTCTATATCCATTCGGAATTAATTTCTTATACTTTCCATGGCTTTTTTTTCCTCAGTAGAACCTACTTGTTATACAATTTAAATGACCTCAAATTTAGCCAAAGGCATTTGTTTTTCACACCACGTTTTTTTATTAGGTTTTGTCATATGGCTTCTGTCTTGAAAATGCCTCGTCTCCCTAATAGGTCTCTATAGGAAGGGAGGACCTCTGTGCGTGTTGTTACAATAGGATCTGTATACATCACATAGCCAGGAGCCCTGGAAGCATGCCATTTCTACCCTTCATTATTAATCCTAGTAAATAATTTTCAAATGTCATTTCTTTATGAAAAATATGTCTGAGCTGTTTCTTCCAATGTCTATTAACCAAAGCCCATGTGCTATCTGAATTCATATCATTATTTCCTGACCTGGATTTAAAAGGGAGACAGTTTTCCCATTGCAGTTGACAGTGTTACTGTTTCCCAAACTCTACCCTAAATTTCAATAGTCCTTGGAGCCCAGGTAGGTTTTATTCTGTATTATTGACTATTCAGGGACTTAGAAATTAATAACTGTATTTTTCATGGTTTCATATCATCTCCAGTTTTTCTATGTTTTAGTTTAGTTATGGGACTCTTAATTCTATACTTTTGTAATCATGTTTAATCCTTGATGTGTAACTGAGGTTACCATGGATGCTAAGTGCATAAGAAACCCTTGCATTATGCTAAATTTACAACTGCATTCAAAAATTAAAATACTTACTGTCTCAAGATAAACAATACTGTGCTAGTTTCAATGAGAATTTGAATACTTGGTCTACAGTTGGTGGAATTGTGTAGGAAGGATGAGAACTTATGGCCTGGTTGGAGGTGTGTCCCTGGGGAGGGGCTTTGAGGTTTTCAATGCCTATGCCATATCTAGTTATCCTGTTCTCTACCTGGTGACATTGTCCCAAGACCTAAGCTCTCAGCTACTGCTTCAGCATCGTGCCTGCCTGCTCAGCACGATACTTCCTGCTATCATGGTCATGAACTGTAACCCTCTGGAACTGAAAACCTCCAATAAACTTTTCTATAAGGTGCCTTGGCCATGATATCTTACCATAACAATAGAAGAGTGACTAAGACAAATAAACATGATGTTTTCACTATTGTGAACAGTCTTTCTTTGACAATGTGTATAATATCAAAGAAGATATATATATATATATATATATACATATATATGTATATATATGATAGTTACTGCAACAATTTATGAGATATATATATATATATATATCATAACAGGTAGAGTGACATTGCTTCACTGACTTTAATGATTATCATCAAAGAAAAGCATGGATTACTAATAACTCATGGACTGGGCCTTAGGGACTCATTAAAGAGGTGACAGACTTTTCAACAGTGCTCTAAGTGGCACACAGACATAATGCAATGTGGCCATTTTGGTATTTGAATATTATAAAACAAAATTTATGCATACCAGATAAGATCAAGAGCTTGCTTTTTTCACTTCATTATTAGTCTAGAAGGCATTCAAATGTATGTAAAACTTAAAATGTAGCCAGTACAGTACAGACACCAAGATGAATAACTTTTTGAGGATGGAAGTGACAAAATAATCCCATACTAGTTCAGAATTAGATATAATAAGGGGCTATTTATTTAGGGATAGACTCACAAATCACAGTCCTAGATCACAGTCCTCTGCATGAATGGGGAACAGGAATCTAGCAGCTGGAAGCGAGAGCTGGAAGCAAGAGAGCAAGCACAGGCTTTACAGCTGCATTTATGGTATAAGATACCATGCTCAAGTGGGCAGGTATCTTAAAAGCTATTGGCTGAAGGAGCTCCCACATCAAACTTTCAATCACTGAAAGTTATAGATACAATAGAAAAAATCCTAATCACAATTTTGACAAAGTAAATTTCAAAGTAATCAATTCCAAAGGCTTCTAGGAAAAGCAATTGATCATAAAATACTTAAAATGTAGAAGAATATATGAGAAATTGTATTTTAAATAAATGTAACACAGTAATAGCATTCAAAGTATCTATCATCTAATATATTGAACTTTTGCTTATAATAGTGAAAAATGGGATAACAAATGTATGTCTATTTAACCATAAATCTGTATTTATCTATGATTAAATATGATAAGCTCATATCAGAGAATGAAAAAAATAATTTCTTAAAATATTCATTAGTTCTATAAAATCTTCAAGGTATTGATGTTTGACTGGAACCTCCAACTCATTCCTATATGATCCATAAAGCCCATTCTTGTCTGTCTTCCAAACCTCATCCAATCAGAGAGTCTCCAACAAAGAAAAGGCACCAAAAAGCCCAGCTCCACATTTTTGATGACTATTGCAACTTGCTGCCTTGTTGCTGCCAGCAGCCCAAATCCCCACCTAAACATTCAGCTTTTGACCATACTTGGGCACAAACCCAGCTTGTAACAGACACGTCATCATCCCTCGCCTATAACCTAGAAAGTTTCCCTGCTTTAGTTGGGGGTGCAACTTCTCTAGCCTGGATCTCTTGGACTGGGGAACTCACCCAGGAGTTGCTTTGCTCAAATAACCCTATATTTATACATTTTCAATTCAGTCTGATCTGGCTTACTGTGTCACCAGAAAAACCTAATATTGGGGGACAGAAAAGCTATTAATTATTGCCTTGTTAAAATAGTTCCAAAGTAATACATATAAGTGTAATAATATCTGTGTAAAAATCACTTTGCAAAAAAAAACCTGAAAATACTGATAAGAGAATTAAAACAAAAGCAAAGATAAAAGAGTTTGTTTACTGACAAGTAACAATCATAGGTCGATCACACAGATGAGCCATGAGCGGCGTCTTTCCACCAGTGCGACAGCTGGAGCTATTTTCTCCAACTGGGTTTCCTTTTCAGAATGAATCCCACGTCCTTTGTTAAAGCCTTTTCACTATTCTAGGTTGGGAAGCTGTCTTGGCACCGGTGTATGTGATTCACTACTTGGACGACTGTTCATAGATGCGCATGGTCCCTTCCGTCATTCTGAACACCAGCGTGGGAATGGGAGCCAGTTTCTCCGTGACAAGCTTTGCGGTTTGTCACAGCATGAACTATGGGAGGGTGGCTAAAGACATCCCTAGGAGTGCTCTCAGCACGAGGTCCAAGAGAAGTTGTTTCCTTGTTGGTGCCAGATCCACTTCTGCCTCTGGTCCAAGAGAGATGCAGTTTACCCACGGTCATTTTAGTTACGATTTCCTGGGAAACAGAGTCAGTAAGGGTTTAAAATCCATGTAGCCTATAAATCATACATATAACAGTAGAGTCAGTGCTGTTAGTCACATACCTGAGACATATCCCGGGCAGTGCTGACAAAACTTTACCAGCTGTGGCATGTTTTTAAGCATACATATTATAATGCCTCAGATAATTGAAGCATGTGTTTTGACATGTGTTAAGACTGCTGGTACTACAGAACATGGGGAAGTTTTAACTTGATAGCTGAGTTCTGAGACTGATTCTTGCTTATGAAACATAGGTGACTCACTAGTGAAGTGAGACTACTGTCAGATTAACCCTGACACCTTCCTTCCTTCCTTCCTTCCTTCCTTCCTTCCTTCCTTCCTTCCTTCCTTCCTTCCTTCCTTCCTTCCTCCTTCCTTCCTTCCTTCCTCCTTCCTTCCTTCCTTCCTTCCTTCCTTCCTTCCTTCCTTCCTTCCTTCCTTCCTTCCTTCCTCCTTCCTTCCTTCCTCCTTCCTTCCTTCCTTCCTTCCTTCCTTCCTTCCTTCCTTCCTTCCTTCTTTTCTTTTTTCTTTCTTTTTTTCTTTTCTTTTTTTTTGAGACAGGTGTTTTCTGTGTAACAGCTCTGGCTATGTAGACCAGGCTGGCCTCGAATTCATAGAGATCTGCCTTCCTCTGCCTCCTGAGAGGCCGATGGAATTAAAGGTGTGAGCCACCACCGTCTGGCCACCCTGGTACTTTTAAACTGGATCTCACTCTAGTTACCTCGGTGAAATCATCTGGATTATCTTTTTAAAGTTATTGCAATCCTTTATAATAACCACTTTAAAGATTTTCCTATATAGTATTAATTTGTCATTTGGAGTTAATCATATAACAAAAATAAATAAAATAAGTAGTTGATTACATTTAAAACGTTCTCCTTATGCAATAGAAGTTACTTAGCGGGGAATTACATGTCACAAATAATGTATGCGAAGGGACAGTAGTAGCTCACTTGAGCATGTGGCTCTGGCAGGTCTTGCCCTTCTCTCCCATTCCTGCCACCTTGCTAAAAATCTTTAGATTATATTCCTAAAAAGTCACCAAGGTCTATTTTCTTATTTGGCCACTTTCTCCTCCTAAGGTTGACTACCAAGACCCAGCAATCAAAAGCTCCTTTGACTTACCTAACGAACATGAAATTAAACATCACATTCCAACACAGGGTTTCCCTTTTACCTTATAGCCTGCCATTTTCCCATGTGCCACATCTGTCTCCCCTCTCTCCAGAGGCAATCCTTTGTCTTCCTGAGACAAATATCCCTGCACCCTTTCCCTTGTTTCCTTCTCTTTCTCCTTTGTCCCCCATCTCCTTTACCATGGCGTCCTAGCCCATTCTAACACAGACCTCCCCTTTTCTTCTTCATAAAATTTCTGCCTAGGTCAGGAAGCGGTCACTCTACCTTTTTTTTTTACTGCTTAATAAAGCATCTCTCTGCGAAAACAGGTGTTTGAGCAGCGTTCTTGCCTAGTCTGGGGTCTGGAAGGGAGCCCCCACTATGTGGGAGTCCCCTTCAGCATGTCTAATCTGGGATACAATATTCAGTCCTTTCTTTGTTTTGCCTTAAAATATACAAATATTTCTCCACGGTCTTAGGTTGTGATATCAGAATAAGACTACAGAATTTATTTTGAATGCCCTGGAAATGATTATATTTGTGCCCTTAGTAATTCCAGTTTCTAAAATTTTATTTAGAGCTGATTGCTTGTTTCTAATGTAGAACTGATCCCTTGGAATTTCTTCCTCATCAAAATCTAATATAAATGTCATATTCTTCCACAGCCTGAGCCATGACAATGCTCAAATAGTAGAACGTGACTAAATTTAGACCAGTCTTTAAAAATCTCACTTTCTTTGTCACAATGACTGGTAAAGAAAACACACATATGACACATGCTGGTGTGATTAAAATGCTTAGGTTTAAGGGTAGAGAGCAGTAGTTATACTCACCAAATACGGACCTACCAATGTCGTGTGGTCTACAGTAGATACCAACAATCACTCAGGTCTCTGGTTCTAGTTTAGGCAGTGCCAGGAGCGAGCACTGCCTCTTTCTGTATTAACTCAATGCTTTTAGTATAAAGGCTAAACTGCTATAGCAAAGAGAACCAAAATATAGCAACTCGAGAGAAATGCCACCAAGATGCCTGAGACACAGGCTGACAGAATACCTGCAATTATCCACAAAAGAAACCTTGGTGGAATCTTGAAAAAATGAGAATTAGGCAAAGTCACCTATATGTTTCACAGAACAGAAGAAAAGCTCTACTTGACAACATAAAAGAATGATCTTAGTGGGATACCACCAGACCTCTTCCGCCCCACACCGTGCCGAGAGAGAAAGGAGCTGGTGTGGAAACATCTGCAGAGAGAAAGATCCCCAGGTAAAAGAGCACCTGACTCCAAGCTTTAAAATTTCAATGTTGTAAGCATGGAATACAAACTACTATATCCTAAACAGAAATATCCAAACACACACACACACACACACACCAAACAAAAACAAAAACAAGAAAACTTGCTAGTGAGTAGGCAATTGGAAAATTCATAAACTATAGCACCGAAGATGCAAAATGTGGCAGTGGGAGTGGTATAAGATGTGGAGAATACTTTTTCTCTCCATTTTCAGTTATCAATATTGAAATAATATTCATTTAAAATAAACTACTATAACCTAAGACATTTTAGTGAGCCCCATGATAGCCACAAAACAAAAATCTCAAAATAGGCACACTAAAAAAATTAGTACACTAAAATTAAAAATCAGGGGATTTAATGGTGTTAAAGCAAAGGCAGTTTATATAAAATGTAATGAATCTATAAATCAGCTAGGAAACAGAAACCAAGTTGCAGTATTCTGAACCTATCAATTGCTGCCTTGAATTCAAGTGAATTAAATTCTCCATTTGAAAGAAATATGGTGGCAAGTTGGAAAAACAAAAACCCAACTAAGCAAACCAAAAAGGCAGATAAGATCCAACTATCATTGCCTAGAGCAGACTCACCACACATGTAAAGGCATGTGGAAAGCTAAGCAGACTCACCACACATGTAAGGACATGTGGAAAACTGTGCAGACTAAGGACATGTAGAAAACTGAACATATTGGAAAAGGTATGAGCTCATGGAAACCAATAGAAAATATAATTAACCATACTCCTGCCAGATAAAACAGACATCAAATAAAAAGCTATAAAAGCAAACACAAATGACCTTTATTTAAGGAGATAAATATACTGGGAATCAACAACAATGGCAAATTTATATACATCCAATATTTTAGCACCTAGGCACAGGAAGCACACATTAATAGATTTAAAGAGACACTGACATACTGTAAAAATAGAGGAAGGCAGCAACTACTTTTAGCCATTGACAGATTATCCAATGAAGAAATATGGATTTAAACTGCACTTTAACCAAATAAATATAAAAGACATGTGCAGTATTCATCCTCTGCCCAATAACGACATTATATAAAATCATCTCAACTACACATGAATGTTCTCTAGACTAGATCATATTTGCTAAAAACATAGCATTAACAATTAAAAACGAAATCTTTTTCCTAGAGCAACAGAATGAAACTAGTAACACGAAAAAACCTGGAAACTGTAATTATGTACAAACTAAACATGTTCCAGAAGACAAATAAAACAAGAATTTAAAGGTCCCCTTGAGACAAATGAAATAGAGCCATGCTAGACTGAAGATTATAAAACAAAAGCAGTTAGTTCTATGACAAAGTTTATAATCGGTGGCATCAGAAAAGCAGAATTCATGTGAACTTCACAGCATTTTGTAAGAAACCATATGCAAGAACAAACCAAAGCCAACCTCAGAATAAGGTAAGAGATAATACTGAATAAGGAAGAAAGAAATGAAAGAGAGTGTTTAAACAATACAAAATAAAAGTGGAATGAAGAGTTATTTGTTTGGAAAACTAAGAGAAACTGCTGGGTTTTTAGATGAAAACATGCGGTGGATGAGAGTAAGACAGAGACAGAGAAAGACGCGGGCTGGAGGGAGAAGGACTGAGAATTTCACCAACCAGCAATTACAATGATGCTGACCCGATTTTCTCGAGCAGAGAATATGAAATGCACCTGCAGCTCCATGAGCAGCACTCTTTTTTCTGGACTCACTTTAAATGTTCTGTTCATCACCAAATGCCTGTTATCCCAGGAGTGGGTTTTCCTATCTTCTCCTCCTTCAATCTAAGCTCTTGAATTTTGTTTGAATTCTGTTTCCTATTGCCTTTCCTTCATCCCTTTTCTCTTTGGGGATGAGGAAAAGAGAGTGCCAACACTGAGCAGGGCTTCTCCTTCAGTTACTTCATTCTTCAGATCGTCTTGTGAGAAAAAATATACATTGGACTAAAGAGGTGAATGACTGGCAAAGATGTCGGTGTTATAGATGAAGCGCTTCAACTCTTTAGCTCACTAGTCTTGAATTGTTTATTCTATCAGCCTTGTGATTGTCCCTGGTATATTTGAATTTTAAATATGAAGTTCACGTGTCTGGTACAGTTTATTTAACCATCAGTGGCAGCCATTTTCAATAGCTGGGCACAAATTTTAATATTTATGATAAATCTTTTGCAAGTTATACTTTTAGATGTGTATGTGTGTATGTATGCACAAATGCATGCACACATGCTCATGTATATGTTGCACACAGGGACATGTTTCACAAATCATTAATGTTATAAAATAAAATGGATGTTATAAGCTTGATTACCTGTTATAAGATAAATATTTTAAAAGCAGTAAAATTTTAAGAAGCATTTCAATGCTATATATTTACATTAAGAATATACCCTGATGGTACATTCCAAGTTGTCCAAACAGAACAGCTTCTCTGATTCTCAGACCACTGACAAATTGCATCACAAATGGAGGAACTAGATTGTCATTGTGAGAATGAATCTTCAACCTTCTCTCTGCAATTCAACTGTTCAAGTACAACATGTGTATATGTGAAACCTAAATGTACAGAATTTCAGACCCAAATTTCCTTTAGATTCTACCAGAATAGATACAGTTGATAATGATAAAAACTAGATTAATAAGACATATTTGAATATAATATACTATCACCTAGAAACAAGTTGTGTGTTGTAATAATTATTTAGGGAATAGAGACTTCTTCCCCCAATGTCACACCTTACCTCACTTTCTATTAGAAATGGGGTAAAGAACCAAGTAATTGGTTTTTATGCCTAGGTTTGGGTCCTAGTAGGTCTGTAGCTTCTGTAGTCATGTCTAGGTCCTTTAGAGTATAATTGGTCACCCTAAAAACAGACTATTGATACCTATGACAAAGAGATTTCTTAGCAAGACAAATGCAAGCCACCAAAACAGCAGTTCAGCTGGCTATCCTGAGTAATTAATCAGTCAATTTGAGGGGGCGTGAGCAGGTAAAGGAAGCAGGTATGGTAGTCCCCACCGTGTCCTAAATCAAGGCATCAGTCTGGCTTCTACAAAGACAGGTGGGGCCTGAAGGTGATCATTTATTTCCACACACTCAACTACAGAGCCAGTCGATTGAGCTGCTCTGACAGATGGAGTGGTTATCTTCATAAACTCGGTGCAAATACTGCTGTGGAGATTTGGTAAATGTCTTATTTTCTACTCAGGCTGGGTAAAGCAGAAATGTTATGTAGAAAGAGCAAAATTAAATGTTTACAATCTTTTTCCTTTCAGGATTCTGTTAACTTACAGTTCCTTTACAATGACATAACCTAAGGGATTTCCACTGGTGGGAAATCCTACGCAGCATCCCTGTGATTCACAGTGTTGATAACACTGTGTGAATTGGGTTGGTGTATAAGTGGTGGCTAGAAAACTAGAAGCCCTAGTAAGTCATAAAATTAGTAAATCATACTCTGTAAAACAAGAGTTAACTATCCGTACCAATGCTCATGGGTCAAGCTAACACATCAATAAAATCACTAGGCAGCCCATGTTCAGAGATGGAAAGAACATCACGCCTAGGTAGGGGATACATATTATGCTTTGCAACTCTACCACCAAGAAAATCTAATGTCTAGTATGCTTTTTGTTTTTACATGGGGACCTGGAAGTTTTCCATCTTTGAGTGGGTCCCAGGGAAGAAAAGCCCTCTACAGTAGATCCAGACTTCAGTTAAGATAATCCCATCACGTAGATCACTTGATCTCCAGTCCTGTAATACTGGAGCCATCAGCAGGAATGAAATACATTATCTGGGACCCTCTGGTAAAACGATCATGGGTCAACACCTGGAATTCTGGAGGAAAACTCTTCCACCTGCAGGGAAGGACTGTGTCCCTTTGAGAAACTCTTCCTGGCACGTTCCTGGACTATGTGGGATTCTACTCTGTATGCTGTGAATATGTTTTATTACCACTAGTTAATGAAGAAGCATCTTTGGCCTATGACAGGGCAGAATATAGCTAGGCAGGAAAACTAAACTGAATGCAGGGAAAAAAAAAGCAGAGTCAGGCAGACACCATGTAGCCACCCCTAAAGCAAGATGTAAGGTAACAAACCACAAGCTTTGTGGTAAAATATAAAATATTAGAAATGGCTTAATTTAAGATATAAGAGCTACCTAGGAATATTCCTGAGCCATTAGCCAAACAGTGTTGTAATTATTAAAGCTTTTGTGTGATTATTGGGATCTCAGTGTCTGGGAAATGAAAGCACAGTCTCCCTTTTCACTGAACGGTGATAAAAAGAGAGCAAGAATGGGCTTCACGCATCTGTAACATTTGATCTGATTCGACAGACTCATTAAATCATAAAGTGAGGTGAGTCTAATAGCAATCCATTGTAAGATAGATATAGTATATTTCAAACCTACCATGACCTAGAAATGAAGGCACATGCAAGTCACATGACCAGATAAACTAAACCCACAGCCAACATTGCTGTTTTTTTGTTTGTTTGTTTGTTTGTTTTTTGTTTAACCTGGAAAGAGTAAATTCTTGTTCTAACAGGGATAATATCTATCATGGGTGGGGGCTACAATTCTTACCAACAATATACACAATCATAATACCTAAGGATGAAGTGTCTCATTCTCTGGTGTATCTCACTAAGAACACAGGACTCTCTTTAGAACAAAGGAGGTGAAGAAGTCAGTCCATCACCCTGTCCATCATACAGACACCAACAGAAGTGGCTGGCCTGCAACATAGTTAAGAAATAGCTGAGGAGTAATATTTAGTAAAGATTGGACTTCAAATTCCAGGATATTTGTGTAGAATAAGTCAAAGTCTTTGGATAGCATTATATAGGAAAAAATGGCTACACTCTGCTGTGGTGATATTTCATTTGTATTTTAATAAATGAAGCTTGCCTGAAGACCAGAGATTAAAACATCCCCACTGGTGAGCCTTACAGACCAGGTAATAATGACACACACCTTTAATCCCAGTGGCCATACTAGTTTGCCATAGAAACTGGGTGGTAGTGGTGCACGCCTTTAATCCAAGACCTAAGAGAGGAATATAAGACAGGAGGAGACAGCTCTCAGACAGTCTCATTCTGAGATTCCTGGAGGCAGGATCACCATTTGAGACTGAGGTAGAAATAAGAGCCAGTATTTGGCCATTTTGCTTTTCTGACCTTCAGGTTGAGCCCCAATATCTGTCTATGGGTTTTTATTAATTTGCTACACTCTGCCATTATTTTGTTTGCTTTGTGACAGGGTCTAACATTCTAACTAGGATGGCCTTGAGCCAGTGAGCTCCTTGTGTCCACCTCCCAAACGCAAGGATTGTGGGCATGTACCACCATGCCTGCCCTACTTTTCTTCATGACCCACTGAGGATTCTTGTCCCATCTGTCCCCGAAACTCTTGACTGCTTGTTTAGAAGATCTAGTCCGCAAACTTTCAAAGTTTAGTGAAGGAGAAGCAATGGAGTTCTACTGAGCCACATCTACGGCTCCCACCTGCACATCAGGGTCTAAGAAGAGTCATCATCCTGACAGAAATAGGGAAAATCACAGGAGGTAGCTAGGCTTCTATCAGTGTTAACCGGAGGAATATGTGTGACATTGACATCATCTACGCTGGTAGCTCATGACACTCTCTTATTCTATCTAGTGTGATGATAAGTTGATGAGACAAGTTATCAAAATCTGAGAAACTATGGACAAAAGAATTCAAAGTTTTCTTGTATGATCCAGATAATCTTACCAAGCAAAGCTTGAAGACCAGCAATGGTGGTCTGAGGACTGTCTGAGGACTAGCAGAATCTAGAAACAACTTCCTTAGGGGAAGAATACAAGCACAATGTTGGATTACAAGATCAACTTCTGTAGTTAGCTCTGCTAATACATTACTAGATTTACTCTCTAATGTCCCTTAAAGGCAAAGCCCTTGGGAATCCCAGACTAGTTATTTCTCAATGGTCTACAAGAAAATTGAGACAATCATC
Source organism: Arvicola amphibius (assembly GCF_903992535.2). NCBI lineage: Eukaryota > Metazoa > Chordata > Mammalia > Rodentia > Cricetidae > Arvicola > Arvicola amphibius. Next base: position 109,661,183 of record NC_052050.1, read on the forward strand.
ACAAGAGAAAGAGCACAGTGAGCATAGAGCTAGATCACTACTAAGACCTCACTTCAGAAGAGAACCAAGTTTGTCCTGTCATCTGGGTGAGCTAGTTCCTTCAGCATGTGTGTCAGCAACAGAGAACCTATGAATTCAGTTGCATGCTTTCCCAGAGAGGGGAGCATTCAGAGCCTTATCATGAGGGTTCCATAAAGTCCTGCCATTTTCTGTGATTATGAGACATCAGCTCATCAGACTTCAGATGCATACTTCAGAACCTCTGAGTTAGTGAGGCATCATGGTACCTTCTCATTTTGTCCAATGCTACTACCTTCATGCTCATTATATTTATGAAGGCCCTTATTGACTGTCTGAATTTTCAACATTTGTTTTGACACTTCTAATGTTACTTCCTCAAACTTTCTCTTTATTAATAGCTGTTTTATATTTAAAAGTCTAAGGCTGACACTTGGCTAAAGCCACATATCACAGCCCCACACCTTACCTTTAAAAGATTGCTTATTTCTTAACCTCTCTATTCCTCCCTCTCTCACTACTCCCTCTCTCTCTCTTCCTCCATCTCCCCCATATGTGTGTACCATAGCATATATACAAAGGTCAGAAGATAACGTTCAGGAGGTGGTTCTCTGTGTCCACTATGAATACCATGAAACAAGCTTAGACACTCAGATGTCAGATGGTGTAACAAGTGCCTTTACCCACTTATCTGGCCAGCCCTGAGTCCCTTCTTCTTAAACCAAACCCTCTAATCTGATGTGTTCATAGCTTAACCAGAAACACTTCTATTTCAAACACTGGATTATACCAATTGACAGAAAAATCTAGTTACTTTTTCTTTTAAGTCAGTTTCTAATTTTTAAAAATATCAAGAAAAGTATAGAGCACATTAAGCAGGAATTTTGATTCTTTGGTAAAATACATTTCATTTGTAGTTAACTTGGTACCTGATTCACCGTAACTGGTAATAGTCAGCTTTCATTGCTTCAGAAAGTGTGGGGGAGGACAGTAAACTCAAGAAAAGAAATGGTTTAGCTCCTACAATAGCCTGCCTGCGGCAATGTAGGCCTTTGTCTGAGAGCTGCTTGGCCTGCAAGGGGACCTGACAGTCTGCCAGAGGATCCATCATTCTTTGGGGAGAGTGAGGACTGAGTGCCCTAACCGCGGCAGCTGCCCGGAGAGGGACCACCGACATTCCACAACTCCCCCCCCCCCCCCCCCCCCCCCCCCCCCCCGCCACCCCGCACACTTCCTACTCTTCCTGCAGGGGTTATTCTCCCTGGATACTGCCTCTCTCTTCCTGTCCCTTCCCAGCTTGCACCCAGAATCCCCCCCTCATCCTCCCATCTTTGGGGCCACAAAATCCCACAGCTCAGCCTGTTTTGGGCGCTGGTGACCTGGAACTGAGTGCACCCAGGCCGGTGGGAGGTCCCCTCCTTCATTAGACTGCCTGCGGAAAGGTAGGCCCTTTGTCAGTGAGCTGTTTGGCCTGCAAGAAGACCTGACAGTCTGCCAGAGGATCCATCATTCATTGGGGTGAGTGAATTGAATTCATTGGGGTGAATTGAACTTCTAAAAGAAGACCCAAAGGGGATTATTCAGAGGAACAAATGGGCAGGCGCCAATGCAAGAATTCCTCCAACAATTTGAAAAACAACATGAAAGCAACAGAACCCAGCGAACTTATAACAGGAGGACTTGAACACACTAATCAAGAAGAAGGAGAAAAAATTGACTTTATGAAAGTAATAGAATCCCTTAAACAGGAGGTGAAAAACTCCCTTAAGGAAATGGACGAGAAGAATAACAAAAAGTTTGAAGAATTGAGTAAATCCGTAAATGATATCCTAGGAAACCAAGAAAAAACAATCAAACAGATAATGGAAACAGTGCAAGACTTGAAAACTGAAATGGAGGCAAGGAAGAAAACACAACCCGAGGGCCAGCTGGATTTGGAAAATCTATGTAAACGAACAGAGACTACAGAAACAAGCATAACCAACAGAATACAAGAGATAGAAGAAAGAATCTCAGATTCTGAAGATACCATAGAGAAAATAAATGCACTGATCAAAGAAAACAGCAAATCCAACAAATCCTCATCACAAAACATTCAGGAAATCTGGGACACAATAAAAAGACCAAACCTAAGAATAATAGGCGTAGAAGAAGGAGAAGAAATACAGCTCAATGGTTCAGAAAATATATTTAATAAAATTATAGAAGAAAACTTCCCAAACCTAAAAAAAGATATTCCTATTAAGGTTCAAGAAGCTTACAGAACACCAAATAGACTGGATCAAAAAAAAAATCCCCTCGCCATATTATAATCAAAACACAAAACATACAGAATAAAGAAAGAATATTAAGAGCTGCAAAGGAAAAAGGTCAAATAACATATAAAGGTAAACCTATCAGACTAACACCTGACTTCTCTATGGAAACCATGAAAGCCAGAAGGTCCTGGATAGATGTTTTGCAGAAACTAAGAGACCATGGATGCAAGCCCAGATTACTATACCCAGACAAGCTTTCATTCACTATAAATGGAGAAAACAAAATATTCCAGGATAAAAACAAATTTAAGCAATACATAGCCACAAATCCAGCCTTACAGAAAGTAATAGAAGGAAATTCACAAACAAAGGAGTGCAGCATTGCCCAAAATAACTCAGACATCTAGCGACCCTTCACCAGCACATCGAAAAGAAAGGAAACACACAATCTCTACTACCAAATAAAAAATGACAACCGGAGTTAAAATCCACTGGTCATTAATATCACTTAATATCAATGGACTCAATTCACCTATAAAAAGGCACAGGCTAAGAGATTGGATACGAAAACAGGATCCAACATTCTACTGTTTACAAGAAACACAACTCAACCACAAAGACAGACATCTACTCAGAATAAAGGGTTGGGAAAAGGTTTATCAAGAAAATGGCCCTAAGAAACAAGCGGGTGTGGCCATACTAATTTCTAGCAAAGTTGACTTCAAACTAAAATCAATCAGAAGAGATGGAAAGGGACACTTTATACTCATTACAGGAAAAATCCATCAGAATGAAGTCTCAATCATGAATATCTATGCCCCTAATACAAAAGCACCCACTTATATAAAAGAAACATTACTAGAACTCAAGACAGCCATCAAACCAAACACAATGATAGTGGGAGACTTCAACACTCCTCTTTCACCAATGGACAGGTCAATTCGACAGAAACCTAACAGAGAATTAAGAGACTTAATAGAGGTAATGAACCAAATGGACTTAACAGACATCTATAGAACATTCCACCCAAACAGGAAAGAATATACCTTCTTCTTTGCGGCTCATGGAACCTTTTCGAAAATTGACCACATACTCGGTAACAAAGCAAACTTCCACAGTTACAAAAACATATTAGTAACCACCATGGATTAAAATTAGAATTCAACAACAATGCTACCCCCAGAAAGCCTACAAACTCATGGAAACTGAACAGTCAACTACTGACCCACACCTGGGTCAAGGAAGAAATAAAGAAAGAAATTAAAGTCTTTCTTGAATTTAATGAAAATAAAGACACAACATACTCAAACTTATGGGACACTATGAAAGCAGTGCTAAGAGTAAAAATTCATAGCACTAAGTGCCCACTTAAAAAAAACGGAGAAAGCACACATTGGAGACTTAACAGCACACCTGAAAGCTTTAGAAAAGAAAGAAGCAGACGCACCTAGGAGGAGTATAAGACTGGAAATTATCAAACTGAGGGCAGAAATCAACAAAATAGAAACACAGAAAACAATCCAAAGAATCAATGAAACAAAAAGCTGGTTCTTGGAGAAAATCAACAAGATTGACAAACCCCTAGCCAAACTAATCAAACGGCAGAGAGAGAACACACAAATTAATAAGATCAGAAATGAAAAAGGGGACATAACCACAGACACAGAGGAAATTCAAAGAATCATTAGATCTTACTACAAAAGCCTGTATGCCACAAAATTGGAAAATGTAAAAGAAATGGACAACTTTTAGATAAGTACCATGTACCAAAGTTAAACCAGGACCAGGTAAATGCTCTAAATAGTCCTGTTAGTCGCGAAGAATTGGAAACTGTTATCAGAAACCTCCCTACCAAAAAGAGCCCAGGACCTGATGGGTTCAATGCAGAATTCTACCAGAACTTCCAAGAAGACCTAATACCTATACTCCTTAAGGTATTTCATAATATAGAAACAGAACAGTCATTGCCAAATTCCTTTTATGAAGCTACAATTACCCTGATACCTAAACCACACAAAGACCTAACCAAGAAAGAGAATTACAGGCCAATCTCACTCATGAACATCGATACAAAAATTCTCAATAAAATACTGGCAAACAGAATCCAATTACACATTAGAAAAATTATCCACTATGATCAAGTAGGCTTCATGCCAGAGATGCAGGGCTGGTTCAACATACGAAAATCTATCAATGTAATCCATCATATAAATAAACTGAAGGTTAAAAATCATATGATCATCTCATTAGATGCAGAAAAAGCATTTGACAAAATTCAGCACCCCTTTATGATAAAGGTCTTGGAGAGATTAGGGATACAGGGGTCATTCCTAAATATAATAAAGGCTATTTACAGCAAGCCGACAGCTAACATCAAATTAAACGGAGAGAAACTCAAGGCCATCGCACTGAATTCAGGAATGAGACAAGGCTGTCCACTCTCTCCTTATCTCTTCAATATAGTAATTGAAATTCTAGCAATAGCAATAAGACAAAACAAGGGGATCAAGGGGATTCGAATTGGAAAGGAAGAAGTTAAACTTTCATTATTTGCAGATGATATGATAGTGTACATAAGCGACCCGAAAAACTCCACCAACGAACTCCTACAGCTGATAAACTCCTTTAGTATCGTGGCAGGTTACAAGATCAACTCCAAAAAATCAGTCACCCTCCTATATACAAAGGATAAGGAAGCAGAGAAAGAAATCAGAGAAGCTTCACCTTTCACGATAGCCACAAATAGCATAAAATATCTTGGGGTAACTCTAACCAAGGAAGTGAAAGACCTATTTGACAAGAACTTTAAGTCTTTGAAGAAAGAAATTGAAGAGGATACCAGAAAATGGAAGGATCTCCCTTGCTCTTGGATTGGGAGGATCAACATAGTAAAAATGGCAATACTACCAAAGGCAATCTATAGATTTAATGCAATCCCCTTAAAGATCCCATCAAAATTTTTCACAGATCTTGAGAGGACAATAATCAACTTTATATGGAAGAACAAGAAACCCAGGATAGCCAAAACAATCTTATACAATAAAGGAACTTCTGGAGGCATTACCATCCCTGACTTCAAACTCTATTACAGAGCTACAGTATTGAAAACAGCTTGGTATTGGCATAAAAATAGAGAAGTCGACCAATGGAATCGAATAGAAGACCCAGATCTTAACCCACAAACTTATGAACACCTGATTTTTGATAAAGGAGCTAAAAGCACACAATGGAAGAAAGAAAGCATCTTCAACAAATGGTGCTGGCATAAGTGGATGTCAACCTGTAGAAGAATGAAAGTAGATCCGTGTCTATCACCATGCACAAAACTCAAGTCCAAATGGATTAAAGACCTCAATATCAATCTGAACACACTGAACCTGTTAGAGGAGAAAGTGGGAAGTACTCTACAACATTTGGGCACAGGAGACCGCTTCCTACGTATAGCCCCAGCAGCACAGACATTAAGGGCAACATTGAATAAATGGGACCTCCTGAAGCTGCGCAGCTTCTGTAAAGCAAAGGACACTGTCACTAAGACACAAAGGCAGCCTACTGACTGGGAAAAGATCTTCACCAACCCCACAACAGACAATGGTCTGATCTCCAAAATATATAAGGAACTCAAGAGACTAGACTTTAAAATGCTAATGAACCCAATTAAAAAATGGGGCACTGAACTGAACAGAGAATTCTCAACAGAAGAAGTTCGAATGGCCAAAAGACACTTAAGGGCATGCTCAACCTCCTTAGCAATCAGGGAAATGCAAATCAAAACAACGTTAAGATACCATCTTATACCTGTCAGAATGGCTAAAATCAAAAACACCAATGATAGCCTTTGCTGGAGAGGATGTGGAGTAAGGGGTATACTCATCCATTGCTGGTGGGAATGCAAACTTGTGCAACCGCTTTGGAAAGCAGTGTGGAGGTTTCTCAGGAAATTCGGGATCCACCTACCCCAGGACCCAGCAATCCCACTCTTGGGAATTTACCCAAGAGATGCCCAATCGTATTACAAAAGGATCTGTTCAACTATGTTTATAGCAGCATTATTTGTAATTGCCAGAACCTGGAAACAACCTAGATGCCCTTTAGTGGAAGAATGGATGAAGAAAGTGTGGAATATATACATATTAGAGTACTACTTGGCGGTAAAAAACAATGACATCTTGAATTTTGCATGCAAATGGAGGGAAATAGAAAACACCATCCTGAGTGAGGTAACCCAGGCCCAAAAAGATGAACATGGGATGTACTCACTCATAATTGGGTTCTAGCCATAAATAAAGGACATCGAGCCTATAATTTGTAAAAATCCTAGAGAAGCTATATAAGAAGGTGAACCCAAAGAAAAACATATAGTTATCCTCCTGGATACTGGAAGTAGACAAGATTGCCGGACAAAAAATGGGAACATAGGGGTGGGGTGGGATGGGGGAGGGGGAATGGGGCGAGAAAAGTGTGAAGTGGAGGATGGGAAGAGCTCGGGGGAATAGGATGGTTGGGATATAGGAAGGGTGGATATGGGAACAAGGAATTATATATCTTACTTAAGGGAGCCATTCTAGGGTTGGCAGAGACTTGACTCTAGAGGGGTTCCCAGGTGTCCAGGAAGATGCCCCCAGTTAGGTCCTTGGGCAGCTGAGGAGAGGGTGCCAGAAATGTCCAGATCCTATTGCCATACTCATGAATATCTTGCATATCACCATAGAACCTTCACCTGGCATTGGATGGAGAAAATGACAGAGCCCCACATAGGAGCACCGGACTGAGCTCCCAAGGTCCCGATGAGGAGCAAAAGGAGGGAGATCATGAGCAAGGAAGTCAGGACCGTGAGGAGTGCGTTTACCCATTGAGACAGTGGGACAGATCTAACGGGAGACCACCAAGTCCAGTTGGAATGGAACTGATGGAACAGGGGACCAAACCGAGCTCTCTGAATGTGGCTGACGGTGGAGGAGGACTGAGAAACCAAGGACAACGGCAATGAATGTGAACTCTACAGCATGGACGGGCTCACTGTGAGCCCTAACCTTCACCTGGCGATGGATGGAGATAGAGACAGAGCCCCACATTGGAGCACCGGACTGAGCTCCCAAAGTTCTGATGAGGAGCAGAAGGAGAGAGATCATGAGAAAGAAAGTCAGAACCATGAGGGATGCGTTCACCCACTGAGACGGCAGGACAGAACTAATGGGAGACCACCAAGTCCACTTGGAATGGGACTGATGGAACATGCGACCAAATCGGACTCTCTGAAAGTTGCTGATGGTGGAGGCTGACCGAGAAGCCAAGGACAATGGCGATGGGCTTGCTCTCTACGACATGGACGGGCTCTGTGTGAGCCTTGTCAGTTTGGTTGCTCACCTTCCTGGACCTGGAGGGAGTTGGGAGGACCTTGGACTCAACATAGTGTAGAGAACCCTGATGGCTCTTTGGCCTGGAGAGGGAGGGAGTGGGGGTATGGGTGGAGGGCAGGGGAGGGAAGGGGGAGCAGGAGGGGAGGAGATGGCAATTTTTAATAAAAATTAAATAAACTGGAAACAAAAAAAAGAAGAAAAAAAAACAAAAAAGAAATGATTTATTTTGGCTCACAATTTCAGATGATTCTACCCATGACCAGTGGGCCCTGTTGCTTTTGGATCTTTGACCAGACAGTATTTCATGGCAGCAGACACTGGGAAGAAGCTTCTGGTTTCATGGCACACCAAAAAGAAGGAAATAACCAGATATTCCCAGTGTCGTCTTCAAGTTCACTGTGCCACAGGCCTAAATTGCTTTTAGTACACCTGGACTCCTCAAAGTTCCATCAACTTCTCAACAACACCAAGGAAAGCAAAAGCCTTCGACGTACGGGCTGTTGGGAGGCATTCAAGATAGAAAGTTCAGCAAGTGCCGGCGGTGGTGGTGCACGCCTTTAATCCCAGCACTCGGGAGGCAGAGGCAGGTGGATCTCTGTGAGTTCGAGGCCAGCCTGGTCTACAAGAGCTAGTTCCAGGACAGGCTCTAAAAAAGCTGCAGAGAAACCCTGTCTCGAAAACAACAACAAAAAAAAAAAAAAAAAAGAAAGTTCAGCAAGTGTGCATGCTGTTCTGAGAAGTTATGACTCTAGTTACTTACCATCTAGCCACAGCATGACTGAGAGACAAGAGTATATTCCTAGCATAATTATTCTAGACCTTTTATGAAAGAGAAATGTAAGGTGATCACCTTCCCATTCCAGCTTTGCTTTTAATTCTATGTTGCTTTGCTTTGTTTCCAACCTGTCTTAGAGCAGCATTAGCACACCTCAGATGGCTGCAGCTAAATCTTTATGTATATTCGTTCTTCTTCTTCCCCAAATCATAAAAGATTAATTTAAGTTTCCATGAGAATTTGTGTGGACTGGGAACTCATTTATTCTCCTTCAACTGAACACACTGAATGCTTACTTGGTATCAGGGTTTTGAATAATAGGAGTCTGTGATATAAAATTGGTGGTATGTGACAATAATTCCCAATTAGAAAGAAAAGCAGAATACCACGTACTTCCTCTCCATAAGAGGGAGGAGGAACTACACCACAGAGTTCCTACATAATGAATTCCCTTCAAAGACTCGAAAAATAAAAATGAAGGAAGGAAGGGAACATAGAAAGAAGGAACAAAGAAAAGAATGAAGGGGGGAATAAAAGAAAAAATAAATTTAGTGATGGTAAATTAATTGTTTTGATTGCAGTAACCATTTCACAGTATACATCAAACCATTATATTGTATACTTTAAATATGTGTATATTTATGTGCTATATATACACAAAATATATCTACTATAGCACACACACTTATGCTTTGAGTTAGGGTCTTCCTATGCCCTCTAGGGTAGCCTCAACTGTCAATCCTCTTTTCTGAGCCTCATAAATCCTGGGATTATAGGCATAGGCCACCATATCTGATCAAATATAGACATTTCAAAATTATACCTTAAAAGAGAAGACAGGGGCAGGCATAGGGAGAAAGAGAATGAGGGGGAAGGGGAAGAGAAAGGGGCAATGTCTCCATCCTGAATCTCTAGCCTTTTCTGATTTGAACTGGAAATTTCAGTTGGGGATTATCAGTGTAGGAACTATGTTGGCTACATCCTGGTCCTTTTCAGAGTATAAACGCTCACAGCCTCCAGTACTGTCATTCCATTCAACTTGTTCATTTTAGCAAAAATTCTAAGACAGGTGAAAAAAATCCCATTTCCCATGTGGCTGTAATTCAACTAAATGCTGGCAATATTACTCAAACATGAAACACAGCTGCAATTCCTTAGCTGCAGTTCTTTTTTAAGTGTAATTTATTAGTGCGGACAAAGCTTTCTATACAACTTGACAGGCACCAATGGTAAATGGAAGTAGAACATATACTGAGTATGTACAAAAATATCTCTAAAAAAGCTTAACAGCAAATATAAAAATTTTGTAGGATACTTTTTCCTAATTAATATAGAACTGGAAATATTTGCCAAGCAGATGTCTCCTAAACCTTTTGCCATTATTTTATTTATGTCATATATCAAGTGCTTTACTTTTTCCTTGAGGTACAGAAACTGCATTTCTCCTTTCTCTGCAAACCTACCTTTAATAGAGGACTCTAGCTACCCCCAAAGCCCTTCAGTCCTGCTCCTGTTGAAGTGAAGAAAAGCACACTGTTCAACAGTATCCTTAAAATATTTCAATAATCCCTGGGTAGAACAACAAAAGAGTCATATTGCAATAGTTATAGGTAAGACCTACAACCTAAAAACTTTGATGGGCTTCTGATGCCTACTAATAGAACTTTTCCTTAGACTGCTAGCCTCCAACTGTACCAGAAACATCGTCTCCTGCAAAACACACACACATGCATGTATGCATGCACACACATACACACATGCACACACATACATGCATGCACACTTACACACACACACACACACACACACACACACACACGCAAAATGACTCAACTCAGCAAAGGGAGGTGTGGAAACAAAAGAAAAAAACAAAACCACTCTTGCCTTCCCAAATCTCTCAAGAGAAGGGTATGGTCCATTTGCAGTCATCCTAAAATGGCAGCAGGGAAAGGAGAGAGTCCAGACTTCAGACATTCACAGCGCTGGCTGCTAATGCCTAGGCAGATTAAAGTGGGCAAATGCCTGGCAAGCAGAGCTCCTGACCTGGGAAAACAATATCCACCTCTCGAATTGTGAAAACCAAACACAATGAGAAGTAGAACTGCTACGTCACAGTTCTTTTGCTCTCTCTTGCTCTTGCTTCCCGTCTTTTTTCCCCTACCTTTACCCTACCCCTTCCTCTCTCCAATTCTCCTTTTCTCTTTCTCTCTCTGGGGGATTCCTGCATATGGATGAAACGTGACCAAGTCACTCACGCTCCTGTGTCATGCCTTCCTCTGCAGGCTGAACGGTAGCCCCTCTGGAACTGTAAGTCACAATAAACTCTTTCTCCCATAAGTGGCTCTGGTCCAGGTACAGCAGCAGAAAAGGATCTAATACAAATGAACAAGCTTCAATTCCGTAATGCACCAATGAGTGGATGAGGCAAGAAGACTACATTGTCTATAACGTCACAGATTTCCAACAGGGAGAGTAGAAATTTTAACTTCCATGAGCAATGATGAAGATCATTTCTCCATAGCCTCAAATCATTGTCAGTTGTGGGTAAGACAATTGTTTTCTGGTTGAAGCTTGTCATTTTCATTCCTAGAATGGTGTGCTTTGATAAGAATGGGGTTCTTTGACTTAATGAGGTCATTTATTAAACATTGTGTTTGTGGTTTTTATTTTGGAAATGATAAATAATGGGTTTCCTGTGGTTTTCAATACATAATAATTACCGCCTTATGATTAATTTTTTTTTAGTTCTCAGATTTTTTAAATTCATCAACGGGGTGTTCCATCCAAGCCTTGTGAAATTTTGGTTGACAATCTTGCATATGAAAAATGAAATCTACATTGTTTATGTTTGTACTTTTCTTCTTACGAAAATGAAAAGAGATTCTTTTCACATTTATCTTTCCTATGCTCTACTTGTTAATGATATTTATGTTCTTTTTCTTGATTTTTAAGACTTTATTATTTTTTTATTATTATTATTTAGATTAAGCCTCTGTCTTGATGTAGCTGCTAATTGCAATTGTTAAGTGTTTTCTGACCAACAAACCTCTCTTCCAATGCAATAATTCCAATCAGACCGAATTAAAAGATGCCCAGGTTTAATGGCTGTCAGCATTCCCAGTTGGCCCCTGGGAAAACCTCTCCATGTTGAGAGAAAAGAGGAGACACCATGTTCATTCTCTGAGAGACAGTTTAAATAGCCTGTGAGAGTGGTCCTGACCTTTCCTGGGGAAGGGTCACCATTTGGCAGGCTTTCTTGGAGGTGGAGGAGTATGGATTGAGGCAACTCCAAGGGGAAGTGGCTTGAAATGGAATTTTCCAGCCAACATTTCAAAATGGATGCCGGGAGCTGGGGTGAAGCACCCAACTAAACAACCCAGACTCTGTATATAAAGGGGTGCCGGGGGCTGAGGTGATGCTTCCAACCAAACAGCAATGTTTTCCTGTTCGTCATGTGAGTTTTGTTTTCCTGGTAATTTTGTCTTCCTTTGGTTCAATGATATGATTAACAAGCAGTTTCCATATTTTGTAGTTGATTTTAATAGCATTGCGTCTACATTTTGAGTTTCTGTTTGGAAGGCAGTTCACAAAAATAGGTTTATTCTGATGTGAGTAATAGATCTAATTCACTTACCTTTTCTCTAAATGGCTACCTGTTTTATTTTATTTAGAAGTCTATTTACATTAGAGATTTGAAGTGATTCTTCACTGTGAACAGACAACTCATGTATCCTAGCCAGTGAAAGTCTTGATGCTCTATTTATTTATCCCTCTGTTCATATATTTTTGTGCTATTTAGTGATCTAAGATTAATATCTTTGTTTTAATAAATAATTTGTTCTACTCTGTCATATTTCATCCACATTTGACTTTACATATTAACCTTAAAATGGCTTTTCATAACTCTAAGGAAATAATTAACTTGATCCTTCTAACACACACACACACATACACACACACACACATATTACCACTTGGCCTACAAAATCATTAAAAGGCTCTTTGTGTTTCTAGGTTTTTAAAAAACTATGTAAGACAGAGATGATTTAGCCTTTGAAGTTATTGTAGATTTCCCCTGTGAATTATCTTGGATTTGAACTTGTGGGGACCATTCTTTGTTTGTGACAGAACATTGTTTTGTTTGTTTGGCCAGTGTTGTCAGGCTAGCCTGGAATTCACTGTATGACATAGGGTAGCCTCACATTGAACCTCAGTTTCTCGTGTGTCAGAATTTTAGGTGAACCTCACTATACCTGTCTAAACTCTTGTCTTTTGAGGTTAGTTTCAGTTTCCCTAAAAGATTATCCACATCTTCCAAAACTGCTTGTATATCTTTCTAACTTTTGTGCTGTGTGTTGCTTTGCTGTAATAGTAAAGCATGGTGGTATGTAGTTAAGACTATATGTTTTCCTCATTGCTTCAGCTATAGTAAGCTTTGTAATACATAAATTCTTTAATTTCAGCTTTATCTGTTTTTCCATAAAGATATATAATAACTATTTTATTTTCCAGAGAGAAATAACAATTTAGAAATTATTTGTTTCTAATTAAGTTACACTTTCACTAGGTTTTAATTAGTAAATATCAGTCTATTACTTCGGGTCGGAACGTGTACGGCTGTGGTCTGTGATGAGGTCAGTTGCACACATGCCCATGGGTAATTGAATGGAAGCTAATCTTCATTTCTGAATTATTAATGACTGAAGCAGAACATAATTACAGTTTTAAGATGTAGCTAAGTGATTAAATTATTTCACTTACTGAAAAGTCATGTAATTACAGCCATAATGTAATTCACTTTACTCCTTCAAGTGTCATGCTTTGGATTGGAATCTTTGTTCTTCAGTGCTCTATTAACTTATTAAGTTTCTGGCTTCTCTGTGTTGAGAGCGCAGCTCCCTGTGTTGTTAGGTGTGCAGGCATTCCTTTCCTGTTTTATTAATGAAGTGTCTTTACCATTAAAGAGAGCCTTCCTTGACCTCATCCAAATCTGAATTCAAATATGCCCTTTACTGCTAAAGATTTATTTTGTGCATATGAATGCTTTGTCTACATGTATGTATATGTATCATATGTGTGCCTGGTGCACTCGGACGTTAGAACAGGGCATTAGATCCCAGATGTCCTGAAACAAGATGACTGTGAGCTACCAAGTTTGGTGAGAACAAAGCCTGGGTCCTCTGCAAAAGCAACAAGTGGTCTTCACTACTGAGCAATCTCCCCAACCTCACTCCTTTGATTTGACAAAGCGTCAGGGTGTTCTGGCTTGGAGGGATCATGTTCCCTTGATGCAGTCTCTTCCTCAAAGCCTCTCTTCATGGGTCCACAGCCACTTGACTGCTCTTTCTAAGCTCCTGTAACTATCATGATGCAACATCATGGGGAACAGTTGACAGAGATAGAGGTGCTAACTTCAAAAATCTTAAGGGTGTGGCTTTAAGACCTAAAGAGTTTTGGAAGGTACGTCCCTAGTGACACACTGTATCTAATTGGGTCCAACTGCCTTAAGTTTCTGTCACCCCAAACTGGAAATCCAAAATATTACTGGAAAGGAGCCAAAGCTTCAACACATGCTCCTTTGGGCGACGTGCTAAACCAAGTGGTAACAGTTTGTATCCGCAACAAATTTATAGCTGTATTTTCTTACTGTTCACACTTGTTTAAGAAAGCTGTATGTTTGCTCTTTACTTAGGTATTTCTCCTGCATACAACATAAAGTCAGGGTTGCAAAGTGAATTAACCTGAAAATAATTTTTATTTAATATGTTAGGTAAGTCAACATATAATAATAACTGATATAAATGGTATTTTTAAATTCTATTTTTTCATGTATTTGTAATTTATATAGTTTTATTTCTACTGTGCATTCTCTGCTCATTTTACCTTTTCTCTTATTGAAGAAGGTCCATTTATCTTTTTGTGAAACTGGCTCTGTTTTGCTCTGTTCACAAATACAGCTTTCTGTCATGTTTCAGCCTTTGGCTTCTATTACACAGGTCTCTCCACTTTTCTATACACCACAGTCAATGAAGGTCTTACTCCATAATATTACATACTGTTTTGTGACCTGCGCTCCTACCAGTGCTGGATCTTAGATCTGCTTTTCAAGCCCATTACATCCTCATGGCCCATTTCCCTGTATTTATTAGGTTGGGGAAATTTTCCCTTTGACAGAATGAGCTCATTAAAAGTTTGCCTGGACAAAATCCTCAATGTTTTGTTTGCATATTTGCATACACACTACTATTCTTGTACAGTGTAAACCAAAAAGAGTTTGGATAGATTTAAAATCCTTGACTCACACTCTATTTAAATACCCAGAAAGCTTTCTCCATTGTTATCTTGCTTTGCCTTTTGCTGGGAAGTGTAAGTCAAATTAGTTTTTCTTTCATATAGAATATTCCCCCTGGGAGCCCACAGGATATTATTATTTTTTTTTGAAGCACCAAAGCTTCTGTAGTCTATATCTCAAAATTGACCATCCAGAGCAATTTCATCAGGCAAATATGGGCCTTCAAAAAAACACAGATTTAGGTCTCATGTGTTTCTGGAAAGTCTTACTGAATGGTAATTTTAAAGAGTGGCTTTCTTTGCTTCTGCGGAAACTGACTGAAGACAGGGATTTTTTCTTCTTTCATAGTTTTCTACATCTAACACCATACTACTCGTGATTTCTGCCTTTTAGCATTTTATTTGGGGTCTTACTGATTTTAATCTTCTCTTCAACAGTGCTTGTTATACTCCACAGAGGTGTATTCCTCCTTTGTCACCTTGTACTGTGGTATTCACTTCAGAAATAATTTATTTTTCAATTGTATGAACTAATATCTTTTTTAACTTTGTGTCCTGTACTTGAACTTTCAAATTTTAAGACTGTTTAGCTCATGTTAGAACAATGCATTGCAGGTTTTATCTGTACTTTTTTCACTTTGTGGGAAATACTTTTCATCTGGTAAAAATACCAATTTTCTATCAAATATCTTTATTAAAGAAATACAGATATTAAAATTTTTAATGTCCCAAAATTATCTAAAGGGTTTTAACTTTTCTAAGGTCAATTTAATTGCAATTAGAAAAATAAGTTACAATTTGTCATAAATGATTGCTTTTAACCATTCTAAAATTAATAGGCAAATTATGTTCTGTATAAGACTGATTATAAATAGCAAATAGAAATTCTGTTTTATTTCTTTGTGAGTAAATTTTCATGCATGACATAATTGTTAAATTATGCATCATTTTAAAATAGTTGAGAGCCCTAACTCATATTTTTATTTCTATTGTCGAGAGGGTTTTTGGAAATCTCAGTGCCATTCTGATGTTCTTAGTTGTTTAAATTGTTAACTGTCTATTCCTTTGGGCTCCTACGGTCTTTAATTAAAATCATGATGAAAGCTGCATAGATTTCTCCCTCAAACTGAGTTTTCTATCTTTTTGTAAAGAATGGTTTGGAAGCTATTCTTCTTGGGATAGAATTACTCTTAAATGCATAAGACTACAGTCAACTATGTCAGACTTGATGGAAATTTGCCAAGGAAATGTTTAGTCTCCTTCAGATGCATAAAAGATTCCAAGAGATTTCTTTGAATTGTCCCTTCAATGCTTTTTATTTATGAATAAAAAATTGATAGAATATAAAAGACTATTTAATGAAAATAAAAATAAAGCATTTCCTTTTGTCATTAAATCAAGGTTTGAAGCAAAATAGTCAATAATTTATTTTATTAACTATTTATCATAAATTCAGAATGGAAAGAGCAGGGAAGAGGCTCCAGCGGTTCCATTTTTGCCGAGAGATAATTGGCAGCTGACAGCTTCTGGGACAGGGGCGGGGGAAGTCAGTTTTTTTCAGGGATTTGGACCCAAAAGCATAACCATGTTCCAGCAGATGGACCTGCACTTATGTACGTACAGGAACATCAAATGGACTCAGTTAGTGGGGACATGAGGTTGGGAGGGAAGGTGGTGAGGAGGGGTAAGAATTGAAGGGATAGAGTTTACCAAAACACAGAATATCCACGTATGAAATTCTCAACCAAAACAAAATAAAACAAAGTTCCTGTCTGGTAACTGCCAGAGAACATGGGACAAATGGTAAGTCTTAAAATCTGGGAGTGTAGCTAGGTAAACATGAACTGTGATTCATTAATCTCAGCACAGAGAATTCCAAAACACTTTGTTCAATGATTTTATAACTTCGGCATCATTATAGACGATACACGATACATCTGAAAGATACTTTTGCCCATACAATGAAATTGGCAATCACATTTTAAATTTTCTAAGCAAAAGGAAAAGAGTAAGTGAAATCTAGTTAGTTCCAACTAATTAATTCTGGAAGAGATGTTTATGTCATTAAATTTCACTGGTTTAGCTGATGTCTGATTAAACAGATATTAAAAAGAAAAACCTTTGAATAGTCAGAGATTTATGTGTGTGAACAATCTGAAGATCATCATAAAGAAATTGTGTATTTAATCTCAAAAGGAATTTGTACAATATTGAGCAATAACATAAACAAACCTGTCATTTATATTATTGCTTACAGATTGTTTATTTCAATTTACTGAAGAGTCAAAAATAAGAAATTGGACCATTTGCAGGGTACTGGCTATCTTAAGTGTCCTTGTTATTTCTCCGTCTCAAATGGTTACCAATAAATAATAATTTCTGTAGTTAATTTTTTTAAAAAATTAAGAATTTCATTCATAGTTGATTACTTTTATTGCCTATATTTTTAGATCAGCTAATTATGAGCCTTCTGATTTTAAAAAAATTTATATTAATCATTTTTTTCAGATAGTTACTATGTATTATTTACCTCACTTTAATATAAAAATGGTGTCAATTTTAGCTAGCATTCTCAAAGCCAAATTAGCTCCACACTCTACAACAGGAATAAAGAAAAGTCAGATGGGAGAAAAGGAAGACAGAGGGGAATGGAATTAAAGTCCAAGTTCTCAGAATTTTATAGTTTAGCAGTACTGATTGCTGTTCTTACTACCCTTTCTGCTCTCACAACCGTTACTTTTGATGGCTACTATATCTGTTCCGAAGTTCAACGCATACTTGGCCCTCTTTATTCCTGATCCTTTTTATCTGTACAACACCTGGTCTTCTCCAGTACAGCTGTATCAAAGATCATACTGCTATCAAAACATTATCACCTCTGAAACCTTTTAAATATCAAGCTGAAAATTCTTTCCCATTGTTCTGGATGACACATCTATTTCTCTCTCTATAAAGAGAAAGTAAAGCAGAATAGAGCAATGGGGAGTCTTGGTATAAGGTGGTCAATTCCAAGAACACATCACACTGGTATCATTAAGGATTTTGCCTGGCTTAGTCAATGCAGGATCCCATTCCTAACCCTAACCCTAGAAGACTTACAGGGAGTTCTTAAACATTTTTGTGCTTAGTAAGAACTTGTTGGAGAAACAAACACACATAGTCATTTTAGATTATTAAAGTACACTCAAAATGATCTTAAAGTTTTACTATTTGACCTTTATACAAACTTTAAATGCAGATGAGAAGCTCTGAAAATACCTACTGATATTATGTTTGTTTTTCCTGAATGCTTTTATTTTAATCATGATATTTGACTTCCTAATTTGACTTTCCTAAGAGAAAAGTAGAATAACTTAGTGGCATTTATAATAAAAGTCTGAAATATTGTATACACATTTTTATTAATACATGAGTAGAAATATTTTTAACTAAATAACTGATTCTATAATGGAATTTTTTTTGTTTCTTAGCTACATTTTGGTGTTATGTATTGACAAGAATGTTCAGTGAATAAATAGGAAATGTCTGTTAGAGCCCGTGGCCCCAAACATAGATAACGATTTTCCCTAATTGGACTGGTACGGAGCTGCAAGGAATAATCAGACACAGCTTACATGGTCATCATGGAAGGGCATCTCAGGCTTCCTGTCTCCTGAAGAGCTCCCTACGTTTATTTTTCAAACAGCTTTTATACCAACACATAAACTGAGCAGGAAAAGACACCAGACCTGACTCCTAGGTAACCAGGTAAATTGCGTTTTGTCACATCCACATCTGCCTGTCTTCTGTGTATGCTATCTGTCATGTAGGCTTGAATCGGCATCTCTATAAGGCATCCTCCAAATTACAAAGAAAGGAGCAACAACATCCTGACCCTTTGTTAGGCAGTGACAGCCTGTCTGCAAGGCTACGTGACCACCTCAGGTGGGGCGTATGGCTTTAGAGCTTGGCTGCTACACCATATAGAAATATTGGCCTACAAATGTCAGCGTAAACATTTTAAACACATAGTCCATTTTAATTTATTTTGATTCATAATATGAAGTAAATCCATCTTTAACATGGACAAAGTAATTATTTGACTGTAATGAACTTCATGTGCTCAAGTGTTAAATTTCTGAGAGATTAAAGCTGTGTCTACATAATGATAAATGAAGCAAATTATATTGTCATTTATTATCAAATGATGACTCATTGACTCATCACATAAAAGCAATCAATTTAACTAGTTATCATTAAGATCTAATAAATCTCTAATTGGTCAATTTAATAAAACAATTAAAATTGTAATTCATATGAACTTCTCTCTTAAAGCCTGATTTAATTTCTGAGTATTATGAGAATGGTATCCTTGACAGCACAGTAAGTAGTTTTGCTGTTTCTCATAGCAACAGTGTGAATCAGCCCTATTGTGATCAGGGTTGAATTCAACAAGCCTTCACCTTATCACACAATCAAAGCAAGTTCTGCTATTCCATTTTGAATATGCACAAATCCATTTTCTTCAGCAAGTACACCCAACTCAAAATTGCACAAGTGGGTATGCCTTTAGCTGACATTGTTTGCAAAGTCATAAGGCAAAATTTCTTAAAGTAAAGAACACTGTTGGAAATTGGTAAAGTTAAATATCACAGCTAACTTTGAAAGCTAATATATAATAAGTGTGTTTTCAGACATGGCATGTGAGCTTCCCCAGGGTTTGACAAAGATAATCAGTGCTGTATTGATTAGGAAACTAGATCTACTAATTTTCTTTTTGGTTTTTTGAGACAGGGTTTCTCTGTCGCTTTGGAGCCTGTCCTGGAACTAGCTCTTGTATACCAATCTGGTCTTGAACTCACAGAGATCTGCCTGCCTCTGCCTCCTGAGTGCTGGGATTAAAGGCATGCACCACCACCATCCAGCTTTCTCCTTGCATTTTCTAAAATTAATCCCTAGAAAGTATGACTAGAAGACTTGCATGGTAAGTTATAGTTACTCGTCTTATTCTTAAGTCTCACCGAAAAATGTGAAAACTTTACATACCTTTTTAGTAGTCAGGTTCTCTAGAGGAACAGAACTTAATAGATGTGTGTGTGTGTGTGTGTGTGTGTGTGTGTGTGTGTGTGTGTTTTTATTAGAATGACTTACAGGCTGTGATTCAACAAGCCCAGCAATGGCTGATTGCCAACAGAAGGTCTAAGAACCCAGGTAGTCCGGCTGGATGGCTCAGCTGGTCTTCAGTGTATGGCAGAGTCCTGAAGATGGAGGCTCTAAAGCCAGTGAAGGCATGGACTTGTCATTGCGAGCGAGAGCCAACAGGCAAAGATAAAGCTTCCTTCTTCTACTCTTCCACATCCTTTATACACTCAACAGTCAACAGAAGGTGTGACCCAGAATCAAGGTGCGTCTTCCCACATCAAAAGACCTGGATTAAAGGTGTATCTTCCTACCTCAGAGATCCAGATTAGAAGTGGGCCTTCCCACCGTAAATGACTGGGAGATCATGGCCCACAGAATCAATCCCTAGGGACTCACAGAGACTGAAGTGACAGTCTTGGAGCCTGTATGGGTCTGACCTAGGTCTTCTACATATATGTTACAGTTATGCAGTTCTGATGGGAACGTAACAGTGGGAGCATATGAGGGGGGTTCTATTCTTTTGCCTGCTTTTGGGAACCTATCCTCCTACTGGATTTCCTCATCCAGCCATTATATGAGAGTTTGTACCTAGTCTTATTGTAACATGTTATGCCATGTTTGTTGATATCCCTGGGACACCTGCTCTTTTTTTGAAGGGAAACAGATGAGGAGTGAATCTGAGGGAGAGGGGAGATGGGAGTTGGGCAAGAAGATGATGGAGGAGTGTCTATGTGTTAATTTCATTGGTTAATAAAGAAACTGCCTTGGCCCTTTAATATGACAGAAAATTAGGTAGGCAGAGTAAACAGAACAGAATGCTGGGTAGAAGGCAGTGAGGCAGACGCTTCAGGCAGTCGCCATAGCTCTCCTCTCCAAAATGGATGCAGGTTAAGAATCTTCCTGGTAAGCCACCCTTTGTGGTGCTACACAGATTACTAAATATGGATTAAAGCAAGATATGAGAATTAGGCAATAAGAGGCTGAAACTAATGGGCCAGGCAGTGCTTAAAAGAATACAGTTTCCATGTAATTATTTTGGGTAAAGCTAGCCGGGTGGTGGGACACAGCCCCACCGCTCCATCTACAAGAAGGAGTGGAGGAAGGAGAAATCCTAGTGCACACACACACACACATACACACACACACACACACACTCCTCTCACAGGTGTGCCCAACCATTTGGGTTTTAGTTAATGGATGTAGTCAAATTGACAACCAAAAAGAGCCCCAAAGTATCAAAGCTTATATATCCTTAAAACAAAAATCTTGGCCTTGAACATTTATTCTGTGACTAGTAAGTAAATATATACAAGTATGTATATAGATTTCCATTGTGTAGAGAATAAAATTCGAACGTACTAGAGGATAGTATGAAGGCATTCAGTTCCAGCCTTGTCTTCTGTTTCTTCTTGCAGGCAGCTTTACTCCTTGCAGGTTGCTAGACCTCCTCCTCCTCCCTTCTCCTAGAACCTGTCCATTTGGCGATGCTCAAGTTAGTTGAAAAGTACACACATTGTTAATTATGTTTTGCTCCAGTTCATGTTTTTCCACTGATGCCTCTGTAATACAAATTAGATACGTCCTTCCCTTTCATATGCCAAACCAGAACATCAGAATAATCATCCTCTAATTAGATAAAAACATAAGGAAGCAGGAGTATTACTTCTGCTTCAATTTCTGATTAGCTACAAATACAGACCATGCGCGCTGGATTCTGTGGATGAATGCCTCCTACACATCACTCCTAAAGTGACCTTGACTTCTTTGTGTCATGCTTGTCGCTCTGATGGTAAGCTGTGCTGCAGCAAAGCGACTGATTCTTGTAATTCCAGCAATGCCTCTCAAAGGAACAAAGGGATAAATGTTGGCTCTCCTTGTTGTAAGTAGTTAATGGCAAAACCAAGATTTACTAGGAGGATACTAGGTCCTTTCTGGAAGCCAAGAGGAGAGCTGATGTGAGGCCTTAAAGTCAGGTAGAAAGGAGACTTTTCAGGGGGTTCCTGTACACATACTTCTATGCCTTTCTCCAAATAAGATTGATTACCATTGCCCCCACCTAAAATCCCTTCTCTCCTCTGCATCTCCACTGCAGTTTTTCTTTGTACTTTCTAAATGCTCACAGTTCATATTTCTCTGACTAATTGCTGATTTTTCAAAATTGCCTACACAACCGTAGAAACTAATTTACCCTTAGGATAAGTATGCATTCCAGTAGAAAAGCAAGTAAGACCACAGGTTCAAGTGCATTTGATACAGAGGCTGGGGGAACACCTGCCTGACTGGTAGAACACCTGCTTAGTATAGTCAAGTCCCTTGGTTAGGTCTCAGGAATGACAAGAAAACAAAGAAACAAAAATGAGCCTTTCTGGTTCACAGTCAAATGCACATATGCAAATAAACCTACAGTAATTGGCGGAGAAGCTCTGTGGAGTCTACAAACCTCTTAACACTCCAATGTGCCAAACAACCAGGAAAATTCCCAAGCCACATTCAGTAGTTTTAATGGAGAGACCATTATATTGCATCCCTTCTAGCCTCCTTGGAGTTCAGGGGCCTAGAGAGGATGCAAAGCTAAAAGGCCCAACCTTCTAATCACACAATTGGCCCCTTGGCAATCACTACCCACCCTGAAGGCATTCAGGGGCTAGCCAGAAGTCAAATTACTCATGCAAAATAAATACAGATTTTAGAATGTTATCAAGGACTAGGAACAGTAGTGTTTTGTTTGCTTTATTTTTCAATACTGATATAATTGCTGATAGAATTCAGATCACAGTGGAAAATAAGAGATAAGGTTATCTTTTTAATATTTATTTATTGTGTATACAATATTTTGTCTGTGTGTATGACTGCAGGCCAGAAGAGGGCACCAGACCTGATTACAGATGGTTGTGTGCCACCATGTGGTTTCTGGGAATTGAACTCAGGACCTTTGGAAGAGCAGGCAATGCTCTTAACCTCTGAGCCATCTCTCCAGCCCAAGATAAGGTTATCTTAAGATGCCCCAAGAAGCTAAGGAGATGTGCTACAGGCTAGAATATATTTGGAAGAGACCCACAGCCCCAATAACATCTGCATGTCTAACTGATACCTTCTGTTTAGTCTGAGACCCTAAATCTGCAATTCATCCACATGGTACCAGGTTTCTGAACTGTGGTATAAGATATTTTTCCTTTATGTTACTAAATATTTGACTAAATATTGGGGAAGCAAGCGAAAACTAATATAGATGGCAAAAAAGAGACAGAACAAGGATGCAATCTTCTTCAATGAAATATGCACTTGAATGGAAATTAGTATAATTTTTTGAGAAAAAAGGGAGGTCAAACATCAGAAAGCAAAACACAGGAGTTACAGTCAATCTTGGGCTCTTCAATTTGAGTTCTTTTGTAAACTCAAGCTTAAAATAAAGTTATATTCTATGTATGTCTGAAGCCTAAAGGGTAAGTCAGGGATAAAACATACAAATTTATTACCATATCATTGTTAATTAGAGCCCAGTAGATATATACTATTCCCTATAGGCAGCCTATAAAATGAGGAGAGGCAATTTCCTGAGGCTTATTTATCTTAGACTTTCAGGTACAATCTTAAACAAGCTATAAAAAATAAACCAACGTACTTGTTTTGCTCTCTCCCAGCTGCTTTAATAAAGCTGTTTGGATTCTGAAATCCTTGGTCTTTCTCACAGCACTTGAGGGAGTGAGTGGAGCCAGCTTATTCCAACATCCTGGCATTTTGCTAGCCTGTCTCCTGAAACATTAGAGACCATCTAAACAGGACCTATACTGACAAATTTCCCAGACTGCTCATTCTAGACTGGATTAATGGAGCCTACCATCTCCCTGCCCGTTCCTACTCTGTGGCTCGGCTAATTTTGCATCTAATGATCGATCATTAAAAATCCCACTTCTACATTTTTAATGTTGGCATTTTTCAGGTCCCTACTTAAAAGATAAAGAAACAACTTTAGCTCAGATTTTTTTAAAAAAGAAAAACGTGTGTGACTAGATTCAGCAAATATTTCTTTCTACTAGTTATATGTCACAGACACAACACATTGCTAGATAAGTCCCCAATTCCGTGAACTTCAAATCGAAATCCACTGAGGTTTGGAGACAACTAGGTGCCTTATAAAATGAAGGGAAAATCAAATGTCAGTGTAGAAGGAGAAGGGGACAACCCAGTGCCAAGAACAGCTGAGACAGTGACATCAAATCACATAGAGAACAATAAATACCGTTGTGCTTGTCTTTTCTATATTCATCCTCATGCTGACTACTTCTATGTCATTTTGACACAAACTAGAGCTATCTCAAAGGAAGAAACCTCAATTGAGAAAATGCCTCCATAAAAAAGTGGCTGTGAGGCATTTTCTTAATTAGGGATGGATGGAGGAGGGCCCAGCCCATTATAGGTTCTGTAAGAAAGCAGGCTGGGCAACCCATGAGGAGCAAGGCTGTAAGCAGAACCCCTCCACAGTCTCTGTATCAGCTCCTGCCTCCTGCTTCAAACTCCTGTCTGAGTTCCTGGCCTGACTCCCTGCAGTGACGGATCTTTACCTGGAAATGTGAGGTGACATCAACCCCTTCATTCCAAGTAGCTTTGATCATGGTGTTTCATCACAGCGATAGTAACTCTAACGAGGACAATTTTCATATCATTCTCACCAAAATACTTTATTTTAAATATTACTGTGGTGGCTATTCTTGGTTGTCAACTTGGCTGCATCTGGAACTAAAACCCCCAAATGGAGGGCCGACCTGTGAGAAATTTTTTACTTAATTTGAAGTAGGAAGGTCCATTTCTAAACTGGATCTTTGAGTTAGAAAGACATAGGCCTTTAATCCAGATGTTTCTAGCTGGGAAAAGACACCTTTAATCTAGACCACATTTTCTGCTGGAAGCCTATATAAGGATATGGAAGAAGGATGCTATTGTTCTTTGCCAACTTGCCCTGGCCTTGCTAGCAAGTACATTTCTCACTGGCCTTACAGCCTGCTTCCTTGAGATTCCAGTGTATACAGAAGACCATTCGACAAATCCAGCTTTGGGAACTTGGGAACTTGTTGGGGCCCAGTTCGACAAAAACACCTCTTGCCAGGGTAGGGGTATGGGGATAAGAAATATTAGTAAAGAATATGAAGATGCATTTAAAATTAATGAAACAGAAAAACATAGAATAGTACCTGGGAGGGAGTTCCAGAGAATACTGAAATTGCATTTAATTTTCCATACACTTTTATACCCAAATACAAAAGGGGGAATAAGGCAACCAAAGACTGCTTTAACATGATACAAAGGACAACTCGAACAGTTACTTGTTTTAACACTTTGAGACATTAAATCATTAGCATTCTGTTGTTCAGGCAGTGAAGTCACTCTAGACCAAGTATCCTGAAGACAGCCATTCCCCAGGTAACCTTGTATTACAAAAGGAGCAGAAGTATGCTTGCCTGTTTTGACCATCTGTCAGGATGGAATGGATCTCCCTGTATGAGCCATCCTAATGTCAAAAGAACCAAGTAACCACATCCTGATTCAGGATGTGTAGCTACACTGGTTGTCAACAATTTTGAGCAATCTTCAAACTCTTTGACCATCAGACAAGGTGGAAATAGGTTCATATTTTTGGGCCTCCACAGGGAATGAGCAACTACTGAATTCATGGACTTGCCATTTACAGCCAGTCATTGTTGGATAAACTGGACCACAAGCTGTGAATCATTCTAATAAATCTCTCATATATATTACATTCTAATACATCTTTCATATATATATATATTCATATGTTTATATATATATGAATGAGAGAGAGAGAGATTCATTCTATAAGTTCTGTTACTCTGGAGAACCCTGACTAATACAAATACTAACTGTATTTTTCAGATAAGAAGACTGAGTCTAGACAAACAAAAATTATCTGAATAACATCAGTAAAATCAAGAACTAGGTTTGGCCTCTTATGTGGAAGAATCAGGATACGAGCTCTTCTTTCTCGCTGTAGCACTTCACCTCCAAGCCAACATTCAGGGAAACGAGGAAGCGGCTATTATGCCCAGGATTTTTTAGGGAAATGCAAAACCTGTGACATCTTTCTATTCCAGTGACCATTTGATTCTAGGGCATCTGCTTTTCCATCTTTGACAATTTCTCTTTACAGTCGGCTTCATGGCTTCAAGTACATCCTAGCTCATCCAATAGCAAGAAAACAATGGATGTTTACTCTTTCCAAATTTAGTATTTTTACTTCTTTGACAACTTTATAATTATGTATCTTGTTCTTTGTCTTTTATCCCCTTGGGGTTGTTGTGTTTTTTTAGAAGGTCTGACTATGTATCCCTGGCTGGCCTAGAACTACTATGAAACCAGGTTGGCACTGCACTCACAGGCATCTATCCGCTTCTGTCTCTCAAGTGCTGCCACAACACCAGGCTTAACAACATATCTTGATCACATTCATTCCCAGGTCCCTGAACCTTCCAATATATGCTCTTCCTACCTTCATGTCTTTTTCTTATATATTATTTTCTTTTTTTATTATTTTTCGTTGAGCTATATATTTTTCTCCTTTCCCCTCTTTTCCTCCCCCCTCCCTTTCTATCCTCTCCCATGATCCATTCCATCCCACACACACCCAATTTACTCAGAAGATCTTGCCTTTTTCTACTTCTCATATAGATTAGATCCACATATGACACTTTTATTTTCATCTTTGTTGTCTAGGTTCTCTGGGATTGTGAATTTTAGGCTGGTTTTTTCTTTGTTTTATGTCTAAAAGCCACGTGTGAATAAGTACATATTATATTTGTCTTTCTGGGTCTGGGTTACCTCACTCAATATGGTGTTTTCTAAATCCATCCATTTGCCTGAAAATTTTTAGATGTCATTATTTTTTTCTGCTATATAGTATTCCATTTTATAAATGTGCCACATTTTCTTTACCCATTCTTCAGTTGAGGGGCATTTAGGTTGTTTCCAGGTGCTGGTGATGTTTGTAGAGTAATTGAGCATACACCCAAAAGTAGTATTACTGGGTCCTGAGGCAGGTTGTTGCCTAATTTTCTGAGAAATTGCCATACTGATTTCCAAAGTGGCTGTACCAGTTTGCACTCCCTCCAGCAATGGAGAGGTGTTCCTTTTACCCCATATCCTCTCTAGCATATATATATATATATTTTTTTCCAAAATCGGCTGTCTGATTAGGATTTCTGTTGCTGTGAAGAGACACTATGACCACAACAATTCTTATAAAGGAAAACATTTCATTGGGGCTGGCTTACAGTTTCAGAGGTTTAGTCCATGGCAAGAAGCCTGGCAGCGTTCAGACAGACATGATTGGTCTTGAACTCGGAGATCTGCCTACCTCTGCCTCCCAAGTGTCGGAGGGCTAAAAGTTTATATCTTGAACCAGGGGTAGCAGAAGGAGACTATGTACCACTCTGGGCATAGTTGAACATATGAGACCTCAAAACCCACCCCACAGTGACATACTTGTTCCAACAAGGCCACATCTATTCCAACAAGGCCACACACCTCCAATGAGTGCCACTTGCTATGGTCCAAGGATTCAAAAATATGAATCTATGAGGCCATAACTATTCAAAGCACCACACCTACTGAGTCCAATTAGTGCTACACACGAGCATGGACAGTCTTCCACTGGCCACATCCCCAAAGAAAAATAACCCTCCCTGACCTAGCAGCCAAGAATTACCAATAGCTCTCAGACAGGAATGGGATTCTCACAAGTCGCTCCCCCATCCTTGACTTGAGTTATTGACTTGCTTGAACTTTTCTTCCTCTTCCTCCTCTTCATCTTCTTCCACTTCTCCCCCATCCTCTCTCCTCCTCCTCCTCCTCTTCTTCCTTTCT
Source organism: Arvicola amphibius (assembly GCF_903992535.2). Lineage (NCBI taxonomy): Eukaryota > Metazoa > Chordata > Mammalia > Rodentia > Cricetidae > Arvicola > Arvicola amphibius. Next base: position 109,688,881 of record NC_052050.1, read on the forward strand.
TCCTCATTTTCTTCTTGTTCTTCCTGAGACAGAATCTCACTGTATAGGCAAAGCTGACCTCAGACTCAGAGATCTGCCTACCTCTGCCTCCAGAAACAATGAGATTAGGGTATATTCATACCCAGCTGCCTAACTTAATCTTGTGCACCTTACTGTAGTTGCTGTAAGTCCATGAACGCAATAAATGACCCTACCATGGTCCTGAAGACAACAATCTACAGCACTCTTTCCCTCCCAGGGGCGGGGATTATGACCTACCTGTGAATGTTCAATTTTATTACATGCATTGAAACTGAAGTAGTCAATGTCGCTTCATCCTCAGAAATGTAAAAAAAAAAAAAAATCCAATCACAAATTTACATCTGAAAATAACAAGAAAATAAAAAAAGATATTATTAGATCTTTCAAATGGAAGGTTAAAATTAGGGCACCATGCTCAGTCAGCACACGGCAGTGCTCTTGCAGCTTAGATGAGCTGTATGTGAAGGGTAAGACTTTGTGGAAATCAACCCCAGCACACAAATTCTGCACGCATTGCTTTGATCGCACCTCACTGGTTGGCTCCTCTGAAAACAAAGCTCTTCCAAGTGTTTCAGCCCAAGAAATGGTACACAGCCGTCTGTGGCAAAGCTGCTATCATCGCCTTCCAAGAGCGGAATCATGCCCTAAAGAACGTGACTTTTGAGGAGTGCTCATGATAGACAAATCATTCAGTAAAGAAATCGGGAAGAATCTGAAAAGGGACCAACTTTATAAATACAAAAACAAAGTTATTGCTGTGTTGATCTATGTCTTTCATTTTCTTTGGACAGCTATGCCAAGCGATGAAAGCGCGGAGTCCACCATGAATAATTCACAAACAACACACAGGCTTATTTGGAGATCTTAAAAATCCTTGGCTTCAGGTTGACATTTCATCCATAACACAAGAAGAAATGATCCTTCATTTTCTAGTGAAGTGGACTAATTTAACCTTCCCATCGCTGAGGCACAATGCAGGCACTCTCACTGGTACACAGGCACGGACTGCCACCCGCATGACACTGGAACATCAAACATCATTATTTCAAGCAATAAAATTCAAATTCCCATTTGTGAGCAATTAGCAATAACGTTTGATGACTCATCGCATAGAAGATAAGATTTATTTAACTCCATGAAGAGAAAAATCATCATCCAAAGTAAATATGTCATTTGTAATATATTGCTTTTACTTAGGCATGTTGTTCTGACAAAGATTTGCATGGTGTTTGCTTAAGTTAACAAATAAAACTCAATCAGAAATGAGAGTTGTGTCTGAGAGATCCTGCATACTGTAAGCTCAATAAATAAGTGGTTATCCAAGTCATTCGGGCCTTTCATCCTTTGGGGTTCCTCCTTTCCTTGAAAATAAAGTGATTTAATCCTTTTTTTACCTTTGTTGCTATGGCTTGGATATGATTCATCCCCTAACAGGTTCATGTGCTAGAAACTCAATCCCCAGCGCAGAGGCATTCAGAGATGGTGGGAGTAAGAGAGGCAAGTGGGAAATCGCTAGGGATGCTTCCCCTTGAAAGATTAAGGTGGAGACCCTGGTTGATTCTCATAAAGAAAAGGGCTCACCTTTCTCTTTGCTTGGGCTTCTTCTTTGGACATGTGATCTACCCCCTCACAGAAACTATGCCACCACCATAAGGTAAGGCGACCAGCAACCCTAACTAAGACCAGGACTATACCACTGAACTTTTAACTCCTTAAACTGTGAGCCAGATAAATTTAGTTCCTGTATATGTTGTCTAGCTTTAGGTTTTCACTGTAGTAATAGAAACCAGACTGACACAACTATTCTAAAAGCTTCATTTCCACCCTATTATTGATTTCTGAAACTTTTGAAAGAAGATACTTAAGCTTCCTTGGCCATATTTATGTCTAGAACTAAACTCAAGTTATTATTGCATATTTGGTCCTGGCTAGCAATTCAAACATAAACCATTTCTTTCTTTTTCTCCTGTCCAGTAACTATAAAATTACCTTGTCCTTTGAATCCTATTAGAATCCCTTGGGGGTTGGTGGGTAGACTGTTCAGTCTGTAATGTGCTTCTTGGTCAAGTGCAATGGGAGGATACTTTGGTCTGTTTGATGCACCCATATTCAAGTCTAGGACAGTGTGTGTGTGAGTGTGTGTGTGTGTGTGTGTGTGTGTGTGTGTGTGGCTTTCCTAGTGTTGTTTTCTGCAAAAAGTTCTTCTGTTTACAGTGCAGAATTTATTTACATGTGTATCCTCCATGTCTGAAACCAAACGAAACGAAACACAGTGCATCTTCATGCTTTGGGATGCCCTAGAGATGACCAACGAATCAGACCACTGTGTATAAGATGCTCCCATGGAGCCTTGGAAACAGCAGCACAGACCCGCATCAAATATTCCTCCTAGAGCATAGCTCCTCTTGGGAAATTTGGATTTCTGATGAAGGCTACCACTGAAAGGAGGCCCAGCGCTGCTGTATCAGGGGCTCTCCGTATGGAAACACCAGTAGGGATGGGCTTGATGCATCTTTCTGAGGATCTCATTTGTTTTGCAGACTTTCTTTACCACACCATTTGTGAAAGGACAGAAAAAGACTCGAATAACTTTCTCAGTAAATAAAACCGATATGTATAGTTGTTACTACTGTGTCATATAATCCCAAATTCAGACCTGGGGAACTGAGAACTGTCATTTCATTAAGCCCCTCCCCCGTTAAATGCCAACATTTGCCTTTCAGAAAGGAATTGCTTCTGTAACCCAACAAGAAAACAGCAGTTATTACTTATTCATAGGCTTGCTGAATGTCTTAGGAGACACAAATGGGTGCCCACCGACTGTGGGAGAGAAATGGAGTGTTAAGTCTCTCCTCTCTGTGAGTCTGATGTTATAGAAGAAATCACACTTGACTCTAGTGTTTCTAGCAATACTTAAGAGTGTTGCCTAAAACAGTGTACTGCTTCTCCATCCACGCTGGTGCGCTGACAGCATGGGGAGCTGCGGATTGTCAGTCACGGCCATGGCACGGGGAGCTGCGGATTGTCACAGGCCATGCATTGCTTATTATTTATCGTCAAACAAAAAGTGATTGAAAAGTAAATTTTGCTTGCAACATTGCTGAACAAAAACGATGTAACGGGTAGAACACCGTTAGATTTATGAATTAGTAGACAAAATTAATTGGTCACACCCAAAAATTAATTTATAATTTGGAAGATGAGAATGGTTACCAGGTTTTTCATAAGTACAAAGAGTAAAACAAGACATCACGGTAGACTTGTCAGTCAAAACAACCGCACTTTTGTCGGGTGCTTTCTAGGCAAGGCTTTTCTTGGCCCCCCTTCTACAGACGCTGACTCAAGGCTGGAAAGTATATGCTCCCTCTTCCATTTCCTTCCTCCTTGGTACTTGTCACTGACTAATATCCTATGCACTTTGGAACCTTTTTTTGTTGCTTGACTTCCCTGACATGCTCTCCATGAAGACAGGGGTCCTCTGGTGAGTCCTGTCTCCTGCTCCTGCCTTCAGTAAACATCTGTGAGATGGATGGATGGGTCTTTGAATGCCAAACTTCTAAAGAATTCTTTTCATTTTTCCTTACTTGCAGCGAAGAAAACTGTCTTTCTCTGCAGGAAGGGAAATTGCTTCTCCCTGTCCTAGACTGGTCCCTCATTCCTCTCCATCACACTTGCCTGCATCCCATCCAATAAACACAATCTTGGTACCCAGGAAAACATGTTGCACAAGGCCTAAGGGCGCAGATCTGTTCTGTCTCCATCACTTCAGAACTGCCGTATCTGAGCCTGTTATCTCATTTGTGAAGTACGGATACAAACGACACTATTCACCAGCATATACAAGGAGCTTTATAAATTCCCAAGCCCTATGCAAACACAACTAATAGTCCAATGTCTATAACAAAGAACTACAATGGTTATTTTTTTCTGAAAAGCAGTATTTATCCCTCAGTTTCTCTCTCTGTGTCTTTGTCTCTCTCACACACACACCATGAATCCCTTTTTCCATAACAGGTAAACTGTCTGTCTGTGGCTTTAAGCCACGACACCACCGCCCTTTTCCGCATTCTGTGCTACAGCTGATTACAGACATCTGATGTCCAGACTGGAGCCAATGAGCCATTTAAAAAGGTAATGATGTATTTAAGTGTCCAGCTGCCAGAGAAACATCTAACAGAGCAAACAATCCACATGTTGGTAAACAGGATCAGAAGTGGAATGAAAAATGACATTAGAAAGGCTTTAGGAAAATCTTTCCTAATTTGTTGCGGACTCTGAAATTACAAAATGAGATATTGATTTCTTTCCTCTACATCATTCCTCTTCACAAATATTATTAATGAACTCTACGTTAGGGGAAAAAACCCTCAAGATCTATATCTGTCTTCAATACCTTCATAAAAATTCAATTTCAGAGGGCTTGCTCTCTTATTGGTGGGCATAGAGCAGAGGCGCTGTGAAGCCAGACTTCTACTGAGTGGTGGTCCTGGGGAAATGGGAGTCCCTGAACCCTTCCTTAGAAGAATAAATATAGCGATCAGAGTAATGCTCGGGAAGCCTTTTCCATAAAGGATCAAGATAACTACTTGAGGCGTTGCAGGCTACCCTGTCTCTCTGCACAGCTCATCCTTGACACTGTAGGGCAAACGTGGATGTAGGAAACATGTATGCAGCTGTTCTAACACACGTTTATTTACAAACAGGTAGTGGACTTTCTACAGTTACCAATCCTTTTCCTAGCAATCCCAAGCTGGTGAATTTCAGTCATCCATGTGCCAAAATACTGAAAGAAACAGATCCCAGAAAAAATAGGCCGTCGCACTATACAAACTTACCCTGAGGCTTCTTAATTTGTTCTGCCATTACAATCAACATATAATACCAAATATTACCTCATTCACATTCTTTTTTTTATTTTTTTTATTTTTTTTATGGTTTATTTTTTTTTATATTTAAAAATTTCCATCTCCTTCCCTCCTCCTCCACCCTCCCTCCCCTCCTCCTCCCCCTTCCCTCCCCTTCCCTCCCCTCCACCCATACCTCCCCTCCCTCCTTCTCAAGGCCAAGGAGCCATCAGGGTTCCCCACTCTATGCTAAGACCAATGTCCTCCCAACTCCCCCCAGGTCCAGGAAGGTGATCGATCAAGCTGAGAAGGCTCCCACAGAGCCCGTCCATGCAGAAGAATCAGAGCCCAGAGCCATTGTCCTTTGCTTCTCAGTCAGCCCCCGCTGTTGGCCACATTCAGAGAGACGGGTTTGGTCGCATGATCCATCAGTCCCATTCCAACTGGAGTTGGTGATCTCCCATTAGTTCTGTCCCACCGTCTCCATGAGTGAACGCACCCCTCTCGTTCCTGACTTTCTCCCTCAAGTTCTCGCTCCTACTGCTCCTCATCAGGACCTTGGGAGCTCAGTCCAGTGCTCCAATGTGGGGCTCAGTCACCTTCCCCATCTGTTGCCAGCTGGAGTAAGAATCCAATTTAACAAGTAAGAAAGGAGGATTATGACCATCCAGAACAGTATACGTGTGGTTGGGGTATGGATTTTGAAGCCGTATTTCCAGCCTTTGAATTATGTTCTGTCATTTACTGCAAGTGTGAGCTAGGGCTAAGAGCTTCTTCTTCTTTTCCTCATTTGTATGTCACATGGGAACTGCACCAGCTCACCAGTTCTTTACGGAGATTAGATCAGACACAAGTGAAGACACATGTCTGAAAATTATTAGTCAGTGAGCTTTTGTTACTGTTATTTCTTCTGGACCCAGAAAAAGCAATGCCTGCCCCTGCAATTAACCCAATGGCCGCAGAATAAATAAATTCCCCAGTTAGCTGATGACACCCTTCTCTATACTGCTTCAGGCGATGGCCAACTGTGACTTATCTGAGACTGTAGTGAGACAAACGCATCTCCTTTCTCTGGTTCCACTTCCAGCTCAGAAATTGTGCTTTTTTTCTTCTCTAATATCTGAAAAACAATAGACAGTTGGGTATAAGTTTAAAAAATCTTATGTTTTAAAACATGTTTTTCTTACTTATTTTTATTATTCCCAGAGTACCATTTTTACTTACACTTTTAATTTTAATTTCATAAATGCTACTACTTGAAATACTGCACATTCTTGAATACATCTCCTGGCCCTAAGAGGGAAAGGAGTCCTATGGATGTCTCTTCCCCTCAACCCTCTGCTCTCAAATGCTGGCAGATGCTATCTTATCTTAACTAGTCCTGATGTGTGGATTTTTCTTGATAAGATTATCTGAAGCAGGAAGACCCACCCTAAATTATAGCAGCCCCCTCTGGGGGTAACCCAGGTAGATGAAATTCAAAGGAGATTTAGCTCTTTGCCTGGTTGTCCTCATTCTTGCTGACAGGTTCATCTATCCTGTTGTGGCATTGCTTTGCTGGTATTAGAACCAGCTTCTCCCGAGTTCCAGCATAGACTGAAGATTAGCAGCTCCCCAGGAATCCTGCAGAACTCTATCACCAGACTGGGACTGCTGAGACATCCAGCTTCATAGACTGAACAAGTGCCAGTTTTTCAGGCTTATTGCTATGACATAGTCATTGTTGGGAGCAGTAAACTAATGCCGGGCCAACTAGTGCACAGAGGGTTGTTGGGTATATTCTTTGCATGTTCATATGTGTGTGGTGTGGTCTATGTGTGTGCTTGTTCACATGTGGGTACAGGTGCATATGCGCATGTTTGTTCATTGTACATGCAGATTCAGTTGAGTTCAGGAGTCTTCCTCTAGTGCTATCCACTTTACTGATGAAGACAGAGCCGACCAGTTGAATGTAAAGCTTGCTGATTAGCTAGTGTAGATCCCTTACTCCCTACCTGCCACTTGCTAGAGTTATAGTCACATCACCATACCCACGCAGTTTTCACAAAAGTTCTAGGGGCCCAAGCTCTGGTCCTCAATCTCAAATGAGAGGCAAGTGCTCTATCCAATGAGCCATCTCCCCAGGCCCCTGCTTTGAGTTTTAAAGGCACTGATCAACAATTCCTTCACACAGACAACAGAATGCAACTTTGGCTGCTTATGAGACTCACCTGGGGCTTTTAAACATTCTAATTCACAGTCATGAGTCACAAAACAATTAAAACAAGATCTCTGAACGTAGAACTTATACATCAGAATATTTGAAAACTCTTGGGTATTTTCAATGTGCTTCTCAGTTCTTTCTCCTGTGTATAATATATGGTGGAGAAAATTAAATATAAAAGCAACCTGCTTTATTATTGAATAGAGTTTTGCCTATGAGGCCCAAACCATTTTCTGTTTCTTTGTGCACAAATTAAATCTTCCACCATAGAGAAATCAGCTAGACAACTGCAGGCCTGTGCAGGGGCAGAGTTGGTCCAGTTGATGTCTGATGTTTGGCCAGCCAGCTGTCAGGTCATGTGAGGAGAGAAGAAAATCTATGCCAGCACACACGGCTTCCACAGTTTCACCCATCAACTCAGTATCTAATAGAAGGTAAAAGAGATAGGGAACAAAAGAGATGTCATCAATGATCAGAAATCCATTTGCTTCTGTTCCCCAAGAGAAGTAAACATAACTTCAAATTCAAATTGAATTAGAATTAAGTGATTATTCTCCCTCCAAAGTCAGCTAAGCTAAAAATGAGTTTCCTGAAATTTGCCATTTTAATGCCTAGTGGCTTCCCATTTCCCTGTCCACTTGAAAAATTCCGCAATACTTCCTGCATAACATGGAAAAAACTTGTATGCATTTTTTCTAACCTCTCTGCTAAACTTTAAAGTCTATTAGGAAAGTCAGATCTGACAAGAAAGCAAAGAATGGCTTGCACAGTAATCAGGCAAGTTAAAGATACGAATGTGATCTGAAAATCTTTGCCCAGGCTGGCTTCCTCTTGCTCTGCTAATTACACATGTGTTGGAAGAGTATGTTTTATCATTCCCTCTGTTCTGGTGGAATCCCTGGTGGAGCGTAAAAGTGGAAGACGTTTATTTTAGCTCATGTCTTCAGAGGGCTCAGTATTTATCTCGGGCTCTGTTGATGCTGAGCTTGTGGTGAGAAAGGGCATCTTGGTGGGGAGGATGTGGATGAGCAGGCTTAAGTCATCTGATTGATAATCAGGAAGCAGAGCAAGGGGCAGGGAGATGTGGAAGGGGGAAGGAGAGGAAGCCTTTCTCATTCTACCTCTGTGGTCTCCAGCCTAGGGATGGTGCTAAGCACAACTAACCTTCACAGAGAAGTAATATATTTCCCAGAATCATTTTTCCTAGGTTACTAGATATTGTGTAAACTCTCTCAGTGAGATACATAAAATGTGGGATGCTCAGAGGGATTAAAACTGTTTTCTTGTTCTTGCCAACTTCAGAAGATATTAGCATATGGCATGACATGAAGGCTGAATCCAGGAGGAGCCTCACTTTTTTTCCTGATGATTTTGTGAGCTCCCAATTTTAATTAAAATCCTTTCTGCTTAAAATAACTACAAATATATCTGTTTCTTATACTTAATTGGGGTATATAGTCAAAACTGGTTGTCAAGAAACTCTCCCAGATAAAGTTAACCTTTGACTGAAGAGATACCCGGAAAAAAATCAGGGCTTTCCTCATACAAGCTAAGCAAGAAAGTGCTAGGCAGGGAAAATAAAAACTACACAGATAAAAGAAAGCTCAGTGTGCTTTGAAAACAAGAAGGATAACACAACTGGAGAAGAAAAAAGAGGGAGAATTGGTCTATAACTCTGGAAATATAAACAGAAGCAGGATTACTTCTGGCTCCATAGTGCAGGGCAAGACATTTAAATGTAACCTAAAGAGGGGGAGTCGGTAGAATATTGTAGCAAAGGAGTAACATAAGCTTAGCCTGGACAGACTGCAGGCTATAGGAAGCAGTTATAAAAGCAGAAGCTCAGCTGGCTGGCTGTTTCCACAGTCTGAAAGACAATAACAGTTTGGATTTTGATGGCATACCAGAAATGGGGGCTACTGAGTGGATGCTGAACATATTCTAAAGGTAGTGTCAATAGAAATGCCGAGACACTGCAAGAATACCAAAATAAGGGCTGGATGAACATATCTCATTACCCAAACAGCGACCCTTTGCAAATGAATAAGAACTCTGTTAATATTCATGCAAAGAAAACAAACATAATTTGGGACTGTCATAAGCAAACTAAACTTATGGAGCCCCATAAATAGGAAGAAGAGAAAAACTCAAGACTGAATAGTCTTATTTTTCTTGAAACACTAGGAGGATGAAGTAGCCATCTTGATAGGTGATGGAGTGAGAAATTCAGGTAGGGGGGATGTGAGTCACAAATTCCACAAGGGCTGACCTCATGGATATGTGACCCACAGAGATGCATAGTACTTGTGTATCTAAACATTCTTTTAAATGGACTGAAGCAAGAAAAAGCCATTGACCATTAAGGAAGAAAGTCAGAGGAGGAGTAAGAGATGGCTGGTGATGTAAACTCTAATTGTAACTATCTGGTAATCAGTGTAGCAGAAAGCAGAGGGTTGACTATGAGTCTCAGAAGCGTGAGCAGGTGAGTCCTGTGGGACAATGGTTTTACCTGTAAAAATTTGTTTCTTGTACTTGTTTAATAAAATGCTGATTGGCTCATAGCAACCCTGGAAAATTCTGGGATAGAGGAAAGATTCAGTCTGCAGTTGTCACCTAGAAAGAGAGGAAGCAAGATGAGAATGCCTCACTGATGAAAAGTACCAAGCCACGTGGCTAACACAGATAAAAAATTAGGTTAATGTAAGATGTAACAATTAGTTAATAAAAAGCCTGAGCTAATAGGCCCACCAGTTTATAATTAATGTAAGTCTCTGTGTGTCTCATTAGGGCTGAATGGCTGCAGGATAAGGTGGGACAGAAACCTCAGTCAACAGATGAGCCTAGTTATTTGAATTCAGAAATGGTCTTTGGTATTAGGACTCAATTGAGGCTATAGGTGGTAGCTAATTGCCCTCCTTACTGGAATGAGCAAGAAGAATGATCAGAAGAGTGGGAAGTACTTAAAATGAGGTCCAAAGTAGAGATCATTATTGAAAATTTCTCTGTTACTATACAGAAACACACAGAGACACACATATATGCATACCCATGCCTGCTAAAGAAAAGGCAGTGGAGATTTATTGAAACTCCTATGGGCACAAGACTTTAAAGACTCCTACTTCATTTCTTTAGCATACATGCAGAGATAACCATCATTTCTGATCTGAGGGATCATTTAGTAACTGCCTAAAATGTTGCTTAAATTTATCACATAAAATTGCATTTTAATTTTACAGTTTGTTCAATTTTTACTAGTGCTACTTCCTTACACTTACAGATTATTATTATTTTTATTGACCTATATATATATATATATATATATATATATATATTTTGGTTTTTCGAGACAGGGTTTCCCTGTAGTTTCTAGAGCCTGTCCTGGAGCTAGCTCTTGTAGACCAGGCTGGCCTCTAACTCAGAGATCCGCCTGCCTCTGCCTCCCGAGTGCTGGGATTAAAGGCGTGCGCCACCACCGCCCGGCCTGACCTATATATTTTTAAGCTCTCTCCTCCCCTTCTACCCACTCCCATGGTCCCCATGCTCCCAATTTACTCAGGAGATCCTGTCTTTTTCTACTGTAGATTAGATCTATGTATGTCTCCTTAGGGTCCTCTTTGTTGTCTAGGTTTTCTGGAATTGTGAACTGGAGGCTGGTTTTTCATTCCTTTATGTCTAAAAGCCACTTATGAGTGAATACATACTATATTTGTCTTTCTGGGTCTGGATTACCTTACACAATATGATATTTTCTAGATCCATCCATTTGCCCACAAATTATAAAATGTCATTATTTTATTCTGCTGTGTAAATGTACCACATTTCCTTATCCATTTTTTGGTGTAGGGGCATTTAGGTTGTTTCTGGGATATATATATATATATATATATATATATATATATATATATATATATGTATGTATGTATGTATATATATATCTCCAGATCCCAGAAATATATATATATATATTTTATATATATATATATATATATTGGAGATCAGCCCTCTGTCTAATGTGGGGCGAGTGACGAGCTTTTCCCATTCTGTAGGTTGCCATTTTGTCTTTTTGACCGTGTATTTTTCTTTACAGAAGCTTATCAGTTTCAAGTGGTCCCATTTATTAATTGTTTCAGTGTTTGTGCTACTGGGGTTTTATGTAGGAAGTGGTCTCCTATGCCAATGTGTTCAAGTGTACTTCCCACTTTCTCTTCTAAGAGGTTCAATGTGATTGGCTTTTGTGTTGAGGTTTTTGATCCATTTGGACTTGAGTTTTGTGCATGGTGATAGACATGGATTTATTTTATTCTTCTACATGTTGATACCCAGTTCTGCCAGCACAATTTGTTAAATATGCTTTCCTTTTTCCATGTTGTATTTTGTTTGCTTCTTTGTCAAAAATCAGGTGTTCGTAAGTGTGTGGATTAATATCTGGGTATTCGATTAGGCTCCATTGGTCCTCCTGCCTATTTTTATGCCAGTACCAGGCTGTTTTCAGTACTGTAGCTCTGTAGTAGAGTATGAAGCCAGACATTGTGATGCCTTTAGATGTTCCTTTATTATACAGGATTGTTTTGGCTATCCTATGCTTTTTTGCTTTGCCATATAAAGTTGAGTACTGTTGTTTTGAGATCTGTGAAGAATTTTGCTGGGATTTTGATGGGCATTGCATTGAATCTGTAGATTGCTTTTGATAAGATTACCTATCCAAGAGCATGGGAGATCTTTCTATTTTCTGGTGTCTTCTTCGATTTCTTTCTTCAAAGATTTAAAGTTATTGTTTGTCATACAGGTCTTCCACTTGTTGGGTTAGAGTTACTATGAGATATTTTCTGTTATTTATGGCTATTATGAAGGGTGATGTTTCTCTGATTTCATTCTCAGCCCATTTATCATCTGTATAAAGAAGGTATAAATTTTTTTATTTAATCTTGTATCCTGCTACATTAAAACATGAAAGAGTTTATGAGCTGCAGAAGTTCCTTGATAGATTTTTGGGGTCACTTACATAAGCTATCATATCATCCACAAATAGTGAGGGTTTTACTTTTTTTCCAATTTGTATCCCCTTGATCTCCCTTTGGTGTCTTATTGCTCTAGCTAGGACCTCAAAAACCATATTGAATTGATATAGAAAAAGTGGACAACCTTGTCTTGTTCCTCATTTCAGTGAGATCACTATAAGTTTCTCTCCATTTTGTTTTATGTTGGCTGTTGGCTTGCTATATATTGCCTTTAATATGTTTATGTATGTTCCTTGTATCCCTGTTCTCTCCAAGACCTTTATCATAAAGGGATGTTATATTTTGTCAAAAGCTTTTCCAGCCTCTAATGAGATGATCATGTGGTTTTGATTTTTCAGTTTGTTTATATGGTGGATTACATTGACAGATTTTTGTATGTGGAACCATCTCTGCATCTCTGGGATGAAGCCTACTTGATCATTGTGGATGATTTTTCTGAACTGTTCTTGAGTTCGATGTTCTGGTATTTTATTAAGTATTTTTGCATCAATGTTCATGAGTGAGATTGGTCTGTAGTTCTCTTTCTTAGTAATGTGATTTGGGTATCAGAGTAATTGTAGCCTCATAAAAAGAGTTTGGCAGTGTTCCTTCTGTTTCTGTTGTGTGGAACAATTTGAGAAGTATTGCTATTAGTTCTTTTTTGAAAATATTGTAGAATTCTGAGCTTAAACCATCTGGTCCTGGGCTTTTTTATGGTTTGGAGACTTTTGATGACTGTTTCTATTTCTTTAGCAGTTATAGGTATATTTAGTTTACTTATCTGGTCTTGATTTAATTTTGGTAAGTGATATTTATCCAGAAAATTGTCCATTTCCTTTAAGTTTTCAAATTTTGTGGAGTACAGGTTTTTGAAATATGACCCAATGATTCTCGGGATTTCCTCCATGTCTGTAGTTATGTCCCCCATTTCATTTCTGATTTTGTTAATTTGGATATTCTCTCTCTTCCTATTGGTTAGTTTGAATAAAGATTTATCTATTTTGTTTATTTTCTCAAATAAACTCTTTTTCTCATTGATTCTTTGTATTGTTTTCTTTGCTTCTATTTTGTTGATTTCAGCTCTCAATTTGATTGTTTCCTGCTGTCTAGTTCTCCTGGGTGAGGTTGCTTCTTTATGTTCTAGAGTTTTCAAATGTCCTGTTAATTCACTAGTGTGGAATTTTTCCAGCTTCTTTTTGTAAGCATTTAGTGCTTTGAACTTTCTTCTAACACTGTTTCCATCGTACCCCATACATTTGAGAATGTAGTGTGTTCTTTTTCATTGAATTTTAGGAAGTCTTTAATTTCTTCCTTTATTTCTGCCTTGACCCATTGATGCTTCAGGTGAGCATTGTTTAATTTATACATGTGTTTGTATACTTTCTGAAATTAGTGTTGCTGTTGAATTCTAATTTTAAGCCACGGTGATCCAATAAGATACATGGGGTTATTTCAATTTTTTTGTATCTGTTGAGGTTTTGTTACTGGGTATGTGCTCAGTTTTTGAAAAGGTTCCATGAGGTGCTGAGAAGAAGGTATATTCTTTTATGTTTGGATAGAATATTCTATAGATGTCTGTTAAGTTCACTTGGGTCATAACATCTGTAATTTCCCTCATTTCTCTGTTAATTTTCTGTCTGATCTCTCCAGTAAGTTGTAAGAGTGGGGTGTTTTAGTCTTCCACTACTAGTGTGTGGGTTTTAATGTGTGATTTAAACTTTAGAAAAATGTTTGTTTTACATATGAGGGTGCCCTTTTATTCGGGGCACAGATGTTCAGTATTGAGATTTCCTCTTGGTGGATTTTTCTTGTGACTAATATGAAATATCCTTCTCTCTTTTGATTGATTTTAGTTTGAACCCTATTTTGTTAGATATTAGGATAGCTACACCTGTTTGTTTCTTAGGTTCATTTAATTGGAAACTTTTTTCCAACCCTTGACTCTGCGGTAATGTCTGTTTTTAAGGTTGGGGTGTGTTTCTTGTATGCAGCAGAAGGATGGATTCTGTTTTTGTTAGCCTGTGTCATTTTGTAGGTGAGTTGAGTCCATTTATATTAAGGGATATTAATGGCCAGTGATTGTTATCTCCTGTTATTTTAGTTTTCATTATTAGTGATATTATTTTGCGTGTTTTCTTTTTCTTTTGGATTTGCTGCTTTGAGATCATCTATTTTCTGTGTTTTTGTGGATGTAGCCAACTTCCGTGGGTTGGGTTTTCCTTCTAGTACTTTGTGTAGGACTGGGTTTGTGGCTAGGTATTGGTTAAATCTGGTTCTGTCATGGAATATCTTGTTTTGCCCATCTATGTTGATTTGAAAGTTTTGCTGGGTATAGTAGTCTGGGCTGGCATCCATGGTCTCTTAATGTCTGTACAACATTTGACCATGACCTTCTGGATATCATTTTTTCTAATGAGAAGTCTGGTATAATTCTGATAGATCTGCCTTTATATGTTATTTGGTCTTTTCCTTTGCAGCTCTAATATTCTTTTGTTATTTTGTACTAATTTAGTGTTGTGATTATTATGTGGTAAGGGGACTTTTTTCCAGTCTATTTGGTGTTTGGTAAGTTTCTTGTATCTTCATAGCTATATCTTTCTTTATTTTGAGAAAGTTTTCTTCTATGATTTTGTTAAATATATTTTCTATGCTTGAGTTGGACTTTTCCATCTTCTATTCTTATTATTCTTCAATTTGGTCTTTTCATGATGTCCCATATTTCCTGGATACTTTGTTTTAAACTTTTGTTAGATTTAATGTTTTCTTTCACTGATGAGTCTATTTCCTCTATTGTATCTTCAGCGCTTGAGATTCTCTCTTCCATCTCTTGTATTCTGCTGTTTATGCCTGCATTTGTGGTTCCTGATCATTTTCTCATGATTTTTATTTTTATAATTCCCTTGGCTTGTGTTTTCTTTATTGTCTCCATTTCAGTTTTCAAGTCTTGAATATTTTCTTTCTTATGTTTGATTGCTGTTTCTTTGTTTCCTTTAAGGGATTTGTTGATTTCTTTCAATTTTTGTTTGTCATTTCCTCCATGTCTTTGAGGAAATTTTTTATTTCCTCATTAAGGGTCTCAAACATTCTCCTAAAGTTATTTTTTAGGTCACTTTCTTCTGCTTCATCTCTATTTGGTTGTTCACATCTTGCTGTTGAGCACCACTAGTTTTTATTGGTGTCGTGCTGCTCTTTGTGGTGTTGAGTGTGTTCTGACCTTATCTACCCATCTTTTCCTCTGATTGGTGTTGTTGGGGCTCTCTGTGTCTCTCATGATCAGTCTTCCATGTACCAGTGGATCCAAGGCTCTGATGGTTGTTCCTCATGATGCAGTCAGGGTCACCCCAGAGTTCATTACGTGTTCCTGGAGGTTGCTCAGCATTCCTGGGAGTTGCTATGCAATCCCAGGGGTCATTGGGCCCTGCTTCCACAGAGGTTGCTTGCTTGGGGCTGCTCCTGCTGAGGTTGCTGCCTTGGGCCTGCTCTGGCAGAGGTCACTGGCTCAGGCCTGCTCCCTCCAAGGTTGCTAATTCATGCTGATTCAAGCCAGGTCCTGCAGAGGTCTCTGACTCAGGCCTGCTCCTTCAGCTGTGGCTCCCTTGTAGCTGCTCCTGTGAAGGTAGTTGCCTCAGGCCTGCCCTAACAAAGGTCACTGGCTCAAGTCTACTCCCATGTAGGTCTCTGCCTCTGCCTTGGACCTGCTTCGGGTGAGGTCACTGCTTCAGGTCTGCTCCAGAGGAGGTCAGACCTATTCCCACAGAGGTCCCTGGCTTGGGGTTGCTCCTCTTGAGGTTCCTGGTTTGGTCCTGGTCCTGCAGAGGCCCCTGGCTTTGCCTTGCTCCCCTGGATGTCCCCGACTTGCACCCGTTCCCACAGAGGGCTCTGGCTTGGGTCTTCTCCTTTGGTAGTCTCTCCCTTGTACCTGCTCCTGTGGAGGTCGCTGCCTTGGACCTGCTCTGGTGGAAGTCTGACACTTACAGTTTTTATTCTTTCCCAGGTGAGTGGCTTTCATCTTTATTTTTTTAAAGTGACATTTTGACATTATTATTATTGCAAAAAAGTATGATCATTAATATTTTAAAGATATGAAGGTGTAGCATTGTGGTAAATTACTTGCCTAGCATGCATAAGATCCTGAGTTTGGTCCCCAGCACTGTAAAATAAAAATAAATAAAATATGGAAACCACACCCACATATGTGTTTACCTAGCTGTTTATACACTGCCTAGTTGCACATGAAATTTAAAATCAGTGTATAAATAATAAGTAGAAGAAAACTCTAGATGTAAATTAATAATTTATTCTTAAATAAATCTTTATTTATACAATTATCATCTCAAGTAACATTTAGAGAAAAATTTAAATGAGCTGTTTATTTCTGATATCACATAGAATAACATGAAAGCTTCAATATTTCTGTCAAAATATTTCCTATATTGAAATTTCTGTCATCAGTTGTATAATTTTATCATAATTAATACATAATAGCTATTAATTTGTAGGTATTCAAGTTGTTTAGAAAAATAAATGCCACATTTCTTTGATTTTCCTAAATCAGTTTTAATGTGTTCTGGCCTCTTTTCCTGGTGAGTTGTTAACAAACATGTGCTCCGTCTGTCGGATCTGGATGTATTACAGTACAAAGCTCAATCTCTTTGTCAATTGTCATTGGAGGATGGGAAATCAGAGCAGCGGACCTTGGTCATTATAAGATCACAGATCCCCATCTCAATAAACAGGTCATGTGAGACCAACTCAAGGGTTTCTAGGCAAGCACAAAGACCTGTTTGATCTCCCACATCAGACAGCTGGGCATGGTGGCTTGTCCTTGACTTTCTAACCCTTGGAAGTAGAGACAGCAGTTCCCTGGGGATCCATGGCCAGACAGCCTAGGCTACTCAGGAAAGCCCTAGGCCAATGAGAGACCCTGCCTTAGAAACCAAGGTGGGCAGTGCTGCTTGAGGAACTACACTTGAGGTTGTCCTCTGGCCTCCATTCACTCTAATGCACACATGTGAATGTGCTCCTAGATATACATATGCCCCCACAAAAATACACCACACACACACACACACACACACACACACACACACACACAGAGAGAGAGAGAGCAGAAGCAGCAGTTCACAGTTGATAGATGTGTCAGCTTAATGTGTGTGTCAGTGGAACACTTTGCTAAGTAGTTGAACCAGGAATAGCGTTCCTAATTAGCTAAAACCAAGCAGCAGTTGAATTTCAAGTGGGCCCAGTAGAATAAAATATAACAGCCAAAGTCAGTGGGTCCCAGAAGCCTGAATTTAAGGTGAAATTTGGGTGCTGTTTTCCTAAGATTCAATCCATGTACTGAGCCGACCAAATGATACCAGTGCTTTGTCTCCTCAGAGCTAGCCCCGTCTCACCTCCCAGGTCCACCTCATCATTTGAATGTTGAGTGTCTTGTTCTCCACAATTGACCAATGATATTACATACCCCGGGTGGATTACCACTTAAAAAGGAAGGAGAGAAACATTTTCTTAAACATAATTAGGTTCTCAAGTAACCTAATGGTGGCCGTGCCTGCAATCAGCCAGGCATGTAGATGCTCTGCCCTAGTCAGTCATTGTTAGTAGTCATAGACAGCCAATGGGAAACAATGGACTTAATAGCTTTTATTTCTCTTAAAAAGGAGATCGGAAGGTTAAACTAAATGCACTCTAAATTCCAACCAACTATGAAAACTCTGTAATCTATGAAAGCTGTCTTTCGAATACTTTAATATGCTGGGAAAATTTTTGTACTTTGAGGGCCATAAAATGAAGCTAATGCCATAAAAAGAAAACGACGGAGATTGGGCAATATTTAGCGACATCTTCTCTGTTGGGCAGAATCCCCTAATATCACGTCTTTTTTTCTCTAATTGCCTCACTCTGGCGCTTTGTGATCCTTATTCTAGAAATACACAATGTCCTTTCCATCTTTAGACCATTCTTCAGCCTTCCCAATGTCACCTAAATGGGGGCAGATTTAAGGCACAAGAGAAAGAACAAAGGGCAAGCTGATGTCAACTAAGATTTTATCCTCTCTCCTTCTTCAGTTGCTGTAACCAGGCATCTCGGTTTATTGTCCTGTTGCTGCAATAGAATACCCTGATGAAATACTTAAAAGAGAAAAGGTTTATTTGGCTCCAAGTTCACATAAGTTCATCATAGCAGCAGCAACTTTGGCAGCCTGTCCTAAGGCATCCACAGCCAAGAAGAGGAGTCTTATATGCTCTGTACTTATATATGGCCTGGTGTCCACTGCCCAGGAAACAGTGCCACACACAGTGAGCAGGTGGGTCTTCCTACTAAACAAGAAAATCCTCCACAGACTTGCTGGCAGGACAACCTACTCTTGACAACCCCAGGTGATTCTAGATTGGGACAATGACAATTACAATCAGCCACCATGACTCTACCCCTTGTCTGCTTGACACACAAACGTCACCTTAAACAATAACCTCTTGTCTCCCAACTCTCACATTTGTCTCACATGGTAAAATACTGTGTAACTCTTAAAGTCGCCACAGTCTTCCAAAATCCTCACACTAAAAATCCAAAATTTCATTAACTATGACCTCATGTAAAGTAAAAAAAAAAAAAAAAAAAAAAAAAAAAAAAAAAAAAAAAAAAAAAAAAACAGAGCACACACTTCCAGTCATATAATGGCACAATTTAAACTGTCTTATTCCAAAGAGGAAAAAGCAGAGAACAGATAGAAACAATCACACGAAAGCAAAGATAATCAGAGTGAGCGTGAAATCCTGAGCTCTATGCCCAGGGTTGGGGCCTTTAATGTTATCTACTGGTTTTGAGAAAGTTTGGGCAGCCCCCTTCCTTTAGCCATACTACTGGTAGCAACACAACCTCTCTTTTGAGTTAGGTTCACTCCTTAGAGACAGGTCTTCTTGGTGGATGTCACATGGGCCTGGCACCTCCCATATCCTGGGGTCTCCCCTATGGCTTAAGTTCCACCTTCACAGCCTCACAAAATGGCTCATAAAGAGCTCTCTGTTGTGACTGCAATCCTGACACACAGTGACTCCAGTCCTGACACACAGTGACTGCAGTCCTGACACACAGTGACTGCAGTCCTGACACACAGTGACTCCAGTCCTGACACACAGTGACTCCAGTCCTAACACAGAGTGCCGGGCTTTAGCTCCTCTTCATAACCCCGTCATCTTGCATCTTTTCTGTCTTCAAAACCAATGCCACATGACTGCTGTGGAGAAGGTCTACCAGTGGGAGATGTAGCCCAGCCCTGGCAATTGCAGCTATAAATGGCTTCTGTGTGCCGCCCAGGGCTGCTTCCCCACTGCCCTGGTGACGAGCATCAGGTTCCTCTTACTGACATTTATATATTTGTCACTGTTACCTTGTCTGTACTCTCCTCCTCCAAAGCTTTATAATCTTAGTCACACACCTTTTTTTGTGTGTAACAAATCAGTCCATTATTATTCAATTCAAATTCACTGATGTTCTCAGGACATGTGAAGAATGAAGCACCATTTCTGTACCAATCTCATCTGAATGGTCCCAAGCCAGTTACTGACAGAGCAAGGTTTGGTTATTCATGCTCCTCTCTGAATCCTTTCTTCTTAATGCCCACTAGAACATCTAACCTATTGATCTCTGCTTGCATCATGCAATGACTTTTCTGCCCTAAAGTTCCAAACTATTTCTCATTCCTTCCACAAAGCAATTCTGAAAACCTAATGTGCAGATTAGTCAGGGTTGTTACAGCAATGACCCCATTTCTGATGCCAATTGCTATCTTAATTTAGCTTCCTGTTGCTGTAATAAAGGCCTTAGCATAGGCAATTTAGAGAAATAAAGAATTTATTAAGTTTATAATTCAGTTCATCATTGCAAGGAAGTCCAGGCAGCCAGAACTGAAAAGAGCTAGTCACATCACACACTGCGTCTACAGTAAAGAACGAAGGACTGAGTGCATGCGAGTGCTTGGCTCATCCTCTCCAGCCTTACACAAGCCAAGATATCCTGTCAAGAAAATGGAGCAGTCCACAGTGGGCAGGTCTTCCCAATAATCAAGATCATCCTTCCAAAACATGCCTACGGTCTAGCTTAGTGTAGACAGTCCCTCATGGAGACTCCCTTCCCATATGATTCTAAACCAAGTCAACCTGACAATTAAAACTACCATCACACCACAGTCTACCATGCCCTAGAAAATTTTAGACACCATTAAATGTATTTTTTTTTTACCAAAGTAAATTAACTGAAAAGAATGGAGGATTGCTTCTTGTCATCCCCCCCCCACCCCCGCCATCTGGAAAATTCCCTTCATGGTGCAGGAGAATAGTCTGTAATCTGTCAATCATGTTTTAAGTAAAACGCTGATTGGCCAAGCAGGAGGTAAAGGTGGGAAAACCAGACAGGAAGGAGAAATGATGTAATGAGAACAGGAGAACTCGGGAAGGAGGAAGTTGATTCCTCTCACTCCTGCCCAGATTACCGAAGCAGCAGGATGTGATCTGCTCCACTGAAAAAAGGTACTGAGCCACATGACTAACATGGATCAGAAAAATGGGTTAATCAAGATGTGAGAGTCAGCCAATGAAAGGCTAGAGCTAATGGGCCAATTAGCTTTATAACTTACAGAGATCTCTGTGTTATTTCTTTGGGGCTTGCCAGCTGTGGGGTACCAGGTTGGACAAAAACCCAAACAAGCAGGCCTGGCCCCCTCATGTTACAACTTCATCTCCCTAAATATGATTTGTCTACATCTTGCATAAGCTAGGAAGGTACTGTTCATTTGAATGGCACATCCAGTTCCACGTTTAATCCCTTCAGAGAGGGAGTTATGTTTCCTGTTTACGGGAACTACCTTCCAATGACTTAATGTTTCAACACAGACTCTAGCAGTCCCCAGTTGAAACCTGCCTCTCTAATTGAACCTAGAGCCTGCCACTTGAGTGTGCATCTTAGACAGCTTCTGGATTTAATGCTTTTATTGGTAGCATTTAAGCCCTATCTTTTAAATTAATGAATGTTTATATCATTAGAGTAAATGAGAGAAGATTGAGTTCATAGTTCTTACTGAAATGTTCTGTTATAACTCTAACCCAAGGGAACGGACGTGGGAACGACTCAACCCAGATTTCCCGTGATTGCTTTTCTTCTACTCTCAGCATCAGAAAGCAAAAGCCAATGTGAAGATGCTGGCTCTCCTTCCTAAGAGTCTAGTGGCGCTGCTATGCCACACAGCTCTGTGTCTCTTGGCTGCTGCGGCTGTGAGGGTGTAACTTGCACGTGATCCTGAGCTCCGCTAGTCTGAAATGACTAGGATAGTTTTCTCAAGCATAACCTAGTGATAACCATGTTCAGAAGAGGCACATGTGATGGCTAGTGTTGTCAGTTTGACAGGATGTGGAATCTTCTGGGAGACCAGCCTCCCAGCATGCTTGTGAAGGATTGTCTAGGTCAGCCTCTGAGCATGACTGAGGAATTTTCTCAATTAACTTCAGGGGAAGGACTCATCTACAGTGGGCAGTATCACTTCATAGGCTGAGGTCCTAGACTATAAGAAAAAAAATAAATGAGCTGAACACAAGCAAGCATTTGTTGTAGGAGGCCGCTTGTTTGTTTCCCCGGCTACGCAGACTCCCAAAATAATCACACATAGACTATATTAATTAAATCAATGCTTGACCTATTAGCTCTAACTTCTTATTGGCTAGCTTGTACATCTTAATTGAACCCATTTCCATTATTTTATATTTTACCAGGAGGCTTGTGGCCCACCAGCAAAGTTTTGGCATGTCTGTCTTTGGCAGCGGCTCCAAGACTTCTCCTTGATTCCGCCTTCTTCCTCCCAGCAGTCAGTTTAGTTTTCCCCACCTTGCTAAGTTCTACCCTGCTATAGATCCAAAGCAGTTTCTTTATTTATTAATGGTAAGCACAGTATACAGAGGGGAATCCCACATCAAGCATTCACCATGCTCTGCTTCTTGACTGTGGATGCAATATGAGCAACTGTATGAAGAGCCTGCTGCAAGGACTCCCCCACTATGATGGACTGTATTCTAGAACTGGGGACCAAAGTAAACATTTTCTCCCACAGTGCTTTTGTCAACACATTCTCTACAGCGAGAAGAAAAGTCTCTAAGAGTCTGTATTATGTACTCTTGTCAAGCTACATGTCCAAGCTTCTGTCTGGGAGCTGATCAGTCTATGAAGCAAGCCACTGGCCCTGTAAGAATGCCTCTTCCCTCACAGTGTCAGCAGTGTTAGGGTGCAGGCTCTGCAGATATCCCCTTTCTCTCATCTAACAGCACATGGTGTCTGATGTGATGAGGGGAATTTCTGCATCCACTGATACACTCAGAGAAAGTCAGTTTCCTGTGGTCAGTGTACTAACCACTGAAGCTTCACACAAGGGCAACCAGTTATAAAAATTAAAAGTCTAAAACCGATTTGCCCCCTCCATAAAGTTCTAGAGCAGTAACTGTCAAAACATCCTGTAGTTTTTTGTCACCAAAAACTATTGCGCTATACATTTTTTCCTGCTCCCCTCCCCTTCAACCCTCTCCCATGGTTCCCATGCTCCCAATTTACCCAGGAGATCTTGTCTTTTTCTACTTCCCATGTAGATTAGATCCATGTATGTCTCTCTTAGGGTACTCTTTTTTGTCTAGGCTCTCTGGGATTGTGATTTGTGGGCTGGTTTTCTTAGCTTGATGTCTAAAAGCCATTTATGAGTGAGTACATATGATATTTGTCTTTCTGGGTCTGGGTTACCTCATTTAATGTGATGTTTTCTTGATCCATCCATTTGCCCACAAATTTCAAGATGTCATTATTTTTTCTGCTGTGTAGTACCCCATTGATAAATGTACCACATTTTGCTTATTCATTCTTCAGTTGAGGGGCATTTAGGTTGTTTCCAGGTTCTGGCTATGAAAAACACAATGTAGCTATGAACATAGTTGAGCACATTTCCTTGTGTTATGACTGAGCATCCTTGGGTATACACCCAAAAGTGGTATTGCTGGGTTTTGAGGAAGGTTGTTTCCTAATTTTCTGAGACATCGCCATACTGATATCCAAAGGGACTGTACCAATTTGCATTCCCACCAGCAATGCAGAAGTGTTCCTTTTAGAACACAACCTCTCCAGCATAAGTTGTCATCAGTGTTTTTGATCTTGGCCATTCTTACAGCTGTAAGATAGATTCTCAGAGCTGTTTTGATTTGTATTTCTCTGATGGGTAAGGATGCTGAGCATTTCCTGAAGTGTCTGTCAGCCATTTTAGATTCCTCTGTTGAGTTTAGGTCTGTACTCCATTTTTAAGTGAATTATTTGTTTTTTTTGATGGTCAATTTATTGAGTTCTTTGTATATTTTGGAGATCAGTCCTCTGTCTGATGTGGGGTTGGTGAAGAATTTTTCCCATTCTGTAGGCTGTTGTTTTGTCCTGTTGACCGTGTCCTTTGCTTTACCTAAGCTTTTTAGTTTCAGGAGATCCCTTTTATTGTTCCTCTCAGTGTTTGTGCTACTGGGGTAATATTTAGGAAATGGTCTCCTGTATCAGTGCATTCAAGTTTATTTCTTACTTTCTCTTCTATGGGGTTCAGTGTGGTTGGCTTTATGTTGAGGTCTTTGATCCATTTGGACTTGAGTTTTGTGCATGGTGATAGACATGGATTTATTTTCATTCTTCTACAGGTTGATATCCAGTTATGCCAGCACCATTTGTTGAATATGCTTTCTTTTTTCCATTTGATATTTTTATTTCTTTGTCAAAAATCTGGTGTTCATAGGTGTGTGGATTAATATCTGGGTCTTCAATTCAGTTTACTTGTCCTCCTGTCTGTTTTTATGTCGATACCAGGCTGTTTTCAGAACTGTAGCTCTGTAGCAGAGTTTGAAGTCAGGAATTGTGATGCCTCCACAAGTTCCTTTATTGTACAGGATTGTTTTAGTTATCCTGGGTTTTTTGCTTTTCCTTATGAAGTGGAGTGCTGTTCCTTCGAGGTCTGTGAAAAATTTTGCTAGGATTTTGATGGACATTTCATGGAATCTGTAGATTATTTTTTGTAAGATTGTCATTTTTACTATGTTAATTCTACCTACCCAAGAGTATGGGAGATCTTTCTATTTTCTGGTGTCTTCTTCAATTTCTGTCTTCAAAGATTTAAAGTTCTTGCCTTATAGGTCTTCCACTTGTTGGGTTAGAGTTACTATGAGATATTTTATGCTATTTATGGCTATTGTGAAGGGTGATGTTTCTCTGATTTCTTTCTCAGCCCATTTATCATCTGTATAAAGGAGGGTTACTGATTTTTTATTTTAATCTTGTATCCTGCCACATTACTGAATGTATTTAAAAGTTGTAGAAGTTACTTGGTAAAATTTTGGAGGATGCTTATATAAACTGTCATATTATCTGCACATAGTGAGAGTTTGACTTCTTCTTTTCCAATTTATATCCCCTTGATCTCTTTTTGTTATCTTATTACTCTACCTATAACCTCAAGAACTATATTGAATAGAAATAGAGAGAGTGGAAAACTGCCTGTTCCTGATTTCAGTGGGATCGCTGAGTTTCTCTCCATTTAGTTTGATGTTGGTTGTTGGCTTGCTGTATATTGCCTTTATTATGTTTAGATATGTACCTTTTTACCCCTGTTCTCTCCAAGACCTTTATCATGAAGGGATATTACATTTTGTCGAAGGCTCTTTCAGTATCTAATGAGATGATCATGTGGTTTTTATTTTTCAGTTTGTTTATATGGTGAAATGCATTGACAGATTTTCGTATGTTGAACCATCCCTGCATCTCTGGGATGAAGCCTACTTGATCATGGTGGATGGTTGTGGATGGTTTTTCTGATGTGGTCTTGGATTCAGTTTGCCAGTATTTTATTGAGTATTTTTGCATCAATGTTCATGAGTGAGATTGGTCTGTACTTTTCTTCCTTAGTAATGTCTTTATGTGATTTGGGTATCAGGATAATTTTAGCCTCATAAAAAGATCTTGGCAATGTTCCTTCTGTTTCTATTGTGTGGAATACTTTTAGAAGTATTGGTATTAGTTCTTTGTTGAAAATATTTTGGAATTCTGAGCTTAAACCATCTGGTTCTGAGCTTTTGTTTATTGGGAGACTTTTGATGACAGTTTCTATTTCTTTAGCAGTTATAGGTTTATTTAATTTACCTATCTGGTCTTGATTTAATTTTGGTAAGTGATATTTATCAAGAAAGTTGTCAATTTCTTTAAGTTTTCCAATTTTGTGGAGTACAGGCTTTCGAAATGATGTAATGATTCTCTGGATTTCCTCCGTGTCTGTTACTATGTCCCCACTTTCATTTCTGATTTGTTAATTTAGCTATTCTCTCTATGCCTTTTAGTTAGTTTGGATAATGGGTTATCTATTTTGTTGATATTCTCAAAGAACCAACTCTTTGTCTCATTGATTCTTTGTATTTTTTCCTTTGTTTCTATTTTGTTGATTTCTGCTCTCAATTTGATTATTTCCTGCCATCTAGTTCTCCTTGGTGAGTTTGCTTCTTTTTGTTCTAGAATTTTCAAATATTCTGTTAATGTACTGGTGTAGGATTTTCCCAGCTTCTTTATTTAGGCATTTAGTGCTTTCCTGTTAACACTACTTTTAATGTGTCCCATAAATTTGGATATACTGTGCGGTCATGTTCATTGAATTTTAGGAAATCTTTAATTTCTCCCTTTATTTCTGCCTTGACTCATTGATGATTCAAGTGAGCATTGTTAAATTTCCATATATTTGTGGGCTTTCTGGGATTAGTGTTGCTGTTGAATCTTAATTCTAAGGCATGGTGATCCGATAAGATACATGGAATTATTCCAATTTTTTTTAATCTGTTGAGGTTTGTTTTGTTACCTAGTATGTGGTCAGTATTTGAGATGATTCCATGTGGTGCTGAGAAGAAGGTATGTTCTTTTATCTTTGAATGAAATGTTCTATAGATGTCTGTTAAGTCCATTTGAGCCATAACTTCTGTTACTTCCTTTGTTTCTCTGTTAAGTTTCTGTCTGGTCGTCCTGTCCAGTGGTGAGTGTAGAATGTTGAAGTCTCCCCCTATTAGTGTGTGAAGTTTAATGTGTGATTTAAGCTTTAGAAGTGTTTCTTTTACATATGAGGGTGCCCTTGTATTCAGGGCATAGATGTTCAGCATTGAGATTTCCTCTTGGTGGATTTTTTTTCCTGTGACTAATATGAAATGTCCTTCTTTGTCTCTTTTGATTCATTTTAGTTTGAAGTCTATTTTGTTAGATATCAGGATAGCTACACCAGCTTTTTTCTTAGGTCCATTTGATTGGAAAATTATTTCCCAACCCTTTCCTCTGAGGTGATGTCTATCTTTGAGGTTAAAGTGTGTTTCTTGTATGTAGCAGAGGGATAGATTCTGTTTTTGTATCCAATCTGTTAGCCTGTGTCTCTTTATAGTTGAGTTGAGTCCATTTATATTAAGGGATATTAATGACCAGTGATTGCTATCTCCTGTTATTTTAGTTTTCGTTGTTGCTGATGTTATTGTGTGTGTTTTCCCCTTCTTTGGGATTTGCTGTGTGAGATCATCTATTTTCTGTGTTTTTGTGGATATAGCCAACTGCCGTGGGTTAGGGTTTTCCTTCTAGTACTTTGTGTCACCAACCCTTGATTTATAAAGGTGTCACAACACGTGACCACCTTCATCCTGTGCGTCACCTTTCCCCCAGACTTCTCTTTGTATGTTTCCATTTCTACATACAAATTTTACCTTTTTTAATGTAAAGACAGTGCCCATGTTGCTTTAAGACCTATCCTAGTGATGTCAGTTTAGTTTGATATGCCTATAAAAAATTTATTTCCAAATGTGGTCACATCCTATGTACTGTGGGTTAAGAGATCATCAGTATTTGGAAAGGGACATGATGGACATGATTCAAAATGAGCAGGGAGGATGAGTGGCAGCCTGTCCCTAGAGAAGATGAGACTGTTTTTACTTTTACCATCATTTTCAAATGTGTGCATCTATAGCAAAGAAGCTTGTACTGGATTAGTGTCATTGAGGGGCATATTAAATTCCCACCCCACTTGATGCAGGCACTGTGTGACAGGAAAGGACATAATCTACTTCTGTTTACTAAGGACTAATGTTACAAAGTGTAAGTGTTCCTATGACTTCTGGTTCTTTCTCCTTCACATTCTAGTCTGAGACTAAGAGCCTTCAGTGGGTGTTAGAATAACCTGGACAGAATTCCAAACCCCTTTTCTAAATTCTAGATTTAGTAAGCAGGTCTAGGGTAGGATCCAAAGTACATGCCATGAAACCCAGGTCCCACAGATGCAGAGCTGGCTCTTTAGTTTAACTTTGGCTATGATAATTACCAAAGCTACACCACACTGGTGACTTTCCAGTTCCATCCACTTTGAATAGAGTTTTGCTAGGGCATTTAGTACAGTACCTTTCAGACTGATATGCTGTCAAACTTGCATCAGATTTTCTAATAACGCATGAAGTCACATTGTCAGAATGGATGTCATAATCTCCCAATAAGCATATTTGATAGATTTTATTTTACTCCCTGCATTTACCTCCCGTGGTTGCTAAATTAGCAAACTCAAGGATTCAACTTTCTCTTGACAATGTTAACAAAACTAGTGTCCCTATTCAATATGCTATACACATTTTAGGAAGCCCGTTTTTAGGGCACAGTAGGGTACCATCTTGCCTCAAATTCAACTGGCCCAAAATTGAATTTCTCAACTTCTGACTGGCTCCTGTCCTAGCTCTCGTTAATAATCAGGTCACATATCTGGCACTTGTTATTGTCTTCAACGTGCTCATTCCTGTCTAATCATTTTGTAGAACTTTTCTCTTTCCTCTCCTATATTTTCTGTCATGCCCTTCATTTGGGCTCTCAGCCCTTTTTCCTGGTTGTTTCATGCCCTCACTTTGGGTGTCTTTCAAGCCACACCTAAGTTTTTTGGTTTTTTGTTTGTTTGTTTGTTTTGTTTTGTTTTTCAAGAGAAGGTTTCTCTGTAAAACAGTCCTGGCTTTCCTGGAATTTGGTGTGTAGACCAGGCTGGTCTCAAATTCAAAGAGATCCACCTGACTCTGCCTCCCAAGCACATGGATTAAAATAGCTTTGATCTCTTCCCTTTCTGCAGAAACCTTTTGATGGCACTTCAAAGGGGACACCATGAGGCCTTGGAGCAATGTCATTCACTCTTTGTTCTAATGGTAAAATTTACGTAGAGTAAATCCCACAAAATTACCTGCTAACAGACCACATAGAAATTTCTATAGAAGACAGACACTGAGCAGGAAGGCAGCATGCCCCACCTTAGCTAACAAACAAATCTGGGTGTCCTCAAAACTGGTCATCACTAAAGAGATTAGAGGAGAAGAGTGGGTGAATCCATGGTGTGGGGAAATGGAGCAAGTTTTCTGCTCTACTCCCTGTGTAGAAGTCACACTGCTGGGGTGTTTTGGGAATGAATCCCACTTTGAAGTTGCTCAATGTGGACATGAATGTACATACTTCCCACATTTCTGCCTATTGGTCAGTCAGCTGTACATTCACTGTGTATTCTTGTGGGCTCCCAAAACTCTCAGTACTACCTTCTGGTTCAGTTAACCATCTAGATAAACAGCATTACCTCTGTTAACTGACCTTGAGATACTTAGGGAATACGTGTTTGTACCTGAGTGATTAATGAATGAAATTTGAGAAGTTCTTCCAGCTTCTGGGGCCTGATTTGCCCTCTCCATTCTTCTTCCTAGCATATATGGTGCCCAGGGATGCTGATAAACTTTAGTTTAGTAGGGAAAATTTACAACACACTTCACCACCTTGGAAAGCAAATTATTGATACCTCTTTTGTATTCATGAGATAATCCCTAGTGCTGATTTCCTGCTACATACAAATGTAAATAGAATGTGAAACTAAATGAATGAAAACCTCAGTGATCCAATCAGGGACTAAACAACTGTCAGTCATGCTTGTTCTTCTGAGAGGTCAACCGAGCAGGTAAAGCAGATTGAGAAAGGCTTAAGAAAAACACATCTTCCAATTTC
Source organism: Arvicola amphibius (assembly GCF_903992535.2). Classification (NCBI taxonomy): domain Eukaryota; kingdom Metazoa; phylum Chordata; class Mammalia; order Rodentia; family Cricetidae; genus Arvicola; species Arvicola amphibius. Next base: position 109,718,031 of record NC_052050.1, read on the forward strand.
ATACAAACACTTAACATACTTCATTTAAACAAAAATCTTTCTCCACTCCCTACTCCTGGAAAAGTTTTTTGTTTTTGTTTTTGTTTTTTTTTTTTTTTTTTTTTTTTTGGTTTTTCGAGACAGGGTTTCTCTGTGGCTTTGGAGCCTGTCCTGGAACTAGCTCTTGTAGACCAGACTGGTCTCGAACTCACAGAGATCCGCCTGCCTCTGCCTCCCAAGTGCTGGGATTAAAGGCGTGCGCCACCACCACCCAGCTGGAAAAGTTTTTTCTCTTCTCTTTTTGGTATATATCGAGTTAGTGATAACATTTTAACTTTCCAAATAAGTGGAATTTCTTTTTTTGATTTTTAAAATTATATTACTATAAAAGGAATTATTCTTATCATTTTTTTAAAAATACAAAAACACAAGCTTCAGATGATTGACTGATAATAGATGCTGCTAATAATAAATGTTCCGGTGACCTCTGAAGACCTAGAACTAATTTAGATGTTTTCCACTGTGACATATAACTTGCTTTACATTTGTTCTAAGAAATATAGGGAACTAAATATGGCTGAGGAAAGAAAGGCAATGCTAAAACACTGCTCTGTTCTTGAAACATACTCTTCAAAAGCTCAAGAGATCACAATTAACAAGCTGAAGTCTGACAGGAGTAATACTTAGAACAGATTAAAATAAGAAATGAAAAATACTATAAATTATTTAGGCCTAAGCCAGCTATTTCATTCTGAGGAACTCTAAAACATGCCTCCTCTTTATTTTTTTGTTTAGATTTTATTTATTCACTTATGTGTGTATGTATCTACCTGAGTGTGTACACCTATGGGAAAAGGCATACCTGTAATGGTAAACCACTGAGACACAGTTCCCAAGAGGCATAGTGGGCAGTGGGACACAAGGGGCAGTGGATCCCAGGCAGGGAGCCATGTGTCTAGTGAGAGACCTTGGCAGGTCATCTGGTCCCTCAAGGAGCCTCAGCAGGTAAGAGACAGAGATGGATAGGCACACCATTCAGAGTGAGGTTGGATATTTATTTAGTGGGTTATAGAGGGGAAAGGGAAGGGGAGAAGGAGGAAGAGCAGAGAGAGAGAAAGAGAAACAGAGAGAGAGGAAGGGGAGAGAGGAAAGGGTAAGAGAAGCTATGGCTTAGGGAGAGAGACAGAAAAGAGGGAAGGATCTCAGGCAGGAAGTAGAAGGAAGATTCATTTGCCTTGGCAGATAGGGGAGGGAGTAGGTGGGGTTTGCCTCTTAAAGGGACAGGAGAGATCATTGCATTCCCATTTTTTTTATAATAAAAAGTGGAGTTAGGCACAACAGGTTAAAGGAATTGAGTCCACGGAATCTCAAGACTGCTTCCTGCTTATTCATGGGCTTTTTTCGGGGGGGGAGGGGGACCTGAAAAAGCTGAGTGCTGGTCACATCCCAGAGCAGCTGGTCTCTTTGTTCCTGTCCAGTATTTATGGTAGAGGCCTCTGAGGGTCCAAGGCAGGTGGGAGGTAGTAGATGAGAGATCTCAGCAGGTTGGTGGCAGGGTAGCCAGTCCCACAAGGAGCCATGGGGGGTGACAGACAGAGACAGATAGACACACAATGTGGAGAGAGGGTTTGGGTATAGCTTATTCAGTGGGTTATGGGAGGAAAGGATAGGTGGGAACAAAGGGGGAGAGGGGGAGAAGAGGAGCCACAGCAGCAGCCACCTCTTCTGAAGAGAGACAGGGCAGGGTGGGAGAGAAGAGAGAGAGACAGTAGTTACCTCTTCAGAAGAGAGACAGAAAGAGAGAAGCTACCAATATAATAGTAAAATAAATTGCTGCCATTCCCTGAGAGGTGGCCACAGGCAACAGACCACAAGGGGCAGCAGGTCCCAGGCAGGGAGCTGCATGGTGGATGAAAGACCTTGGTGGGTCAGCTGGTCCCTCGAGGAGCTGTGGGGGTGAGAGGCAGAGATGGATAGGCACACCATGCAGAGTGTTGGATATTTATTTAGTGGGTTATGGAAGGGAAGGGGAAGGGGGAGAGAGAAGGCGAAGAGGGAGGAGGAGAGAGAGGCAGAGAGAGAAAGAGGAGGGGGGAGAGGAGAGGAGAAGCTACCTCTTTGGGAGAGAGATGAATAAAGAAGAAAGATTCACTTGCCTCTGCAGGCAGGGGATAGAGGGGAGGGAGTGGGCAGGGTTTGTCTCTTAAAGGGACAGGACAGACCATTATAATACTCATTTTGATGCATGGAAAACAGAAGAGAGTGTCAGCTGGCTTTTATTATCTCTCTGCTTTTCCTTTGAAGCAGGGTCTTTCCCCAGTTGAGCCTTCTGTTTTCTCAGCTAAGCTGGAGGTCCGCAAGCCCCACTAGCCCCCCTTTCTCTACCCTCTTAGAGTTGAACTTATAGGGCATTTGTGGGGATGGCTAGCTTATTTCATGGTGCAGGTACCCAAACTCTCTTCATGATTGCATAGAACATTTAACCACTATCTAGCTGCTACTACCTCTTTAGTAAAGAGGATCAATAATTATAAAAAAATAAATTAGCTTAACACATTAGCACTGACAAAGAGCCAACCATCTGACCTATGAATTCTTGCCTTTGGAGATGCTATACTAGTTAGCTTTAAATATCAACATGACACAGCCTACACTCACCTAGAGAGAGAGTTTCAGTGAGAGACGTCGACATTGTGTTGCTTGGCTTCTGAGCATGTCTGTAGAAGATTGTCTTAATTAAGCTAATTGATGTGGCAAGACCTAAGCTATGTGGGTGGCACCATCCCACAAGATGGGAACCTGTTTTGGATGAGTAGAAAATCAAGCTATGTAGAAAGTAAGCAGGTGAGCATGCATGGGCTCATTTTCCCTGCTCCCAGCTGTGGGTGCAATGGAACTGGCTGCTTCTGGCTCCTGTGCTTTTTGTCCTGGAATTTTATGACACCAACAGAAATGAACCTAGAATGGAAGCCTTACCTGGCTTCCATCTCATGGGAATTTCACTTTGAGGGTGACTTTTATCCCAGGGGCACTTAAGAGCAAAAGCATCAGAAAGAAAAATGGTGAGAGCATGTGAATTTTTCAAAAGTTTGAAAGAACCCCAGGGAGGATATTGACCCTTATTTCCACTTGGGAAGATTGTACCAGGAGAAAACTAGGTACATCAGCCTGGCTCTACTGCCACAGTAGCTTATCAGCATGTTATCTCATTGTTTCCCCAAGGAGCTTCAGACCTATGCCACTGCTGTTTTGTTTTTTCCAAATGAAAAGGAGTAATGTCTTAAATGTTTGCATTTATTTTGTTTAAAATATCCTAACATAAAGTCAGATAGTTATCTCGTCTGTTTCCTCTAATGGTAGGGAATATTTAAAATGTATATTGATCTTATACATTACAGGTATGTCTAGCTGTACACAATGCTTATGAAATTGCCATTCACTTGTAGTATCATTTATCTTATTTATCTCATGTTTCTTATTCATAAATTGTTTTATGAAAAATCACATTGCCTCCGCAAAATCACTTTACAGGCATTCTAATTGTATGAGCCGATTTTGTGCCAATTTAACAGCTGCTGAAACCGAAATAAAAAGAAGTTAAATGCTGTGCACCAAAAGAATAGCAAATTAGTTATGATGTCAGAAATAGCAACCAATCTCAAGACCGTTCATCCAGTGTTCTAGTCCATACTATGAGGTTGAATTAATTTCACAAACAACGAAAAAAAAAACCAAAAAACAGTTCTAGGAAAGAAACACTCTTACAGGGACTAAGCAGCTGACGGAAGAACTGACTTGTGTGGGTCTACAATTGAAAAAGAAGCTGATTCTCATTCAAGTTATACTTTAATTGGGAAGCTAAGTTATGCATTTTCTACAGAACCATATTAAAGTTATTTAAATACTGTCTTTATCAGGTTTCAATAAAGCTAGTTTTTAATCAAAATAGCAATCCCAGACTGGGGAGTTGCCAAAGAGTTTGTCATGCAAGCATGAGCTCCACCCCCAGAATTCATGTGAAAACCCAGGTGTGGTGGCATATGCTTTTTATGCAAGGGAGAGGGGTGTGGGACAGGGGGACCTAGGGGGTCACTAGCCAGACAGCCTCACTTACTCAGTGGATTCCAGGCCATTGAGAGATCCTGTGCCAAAAACAAGACAAAGAGTCCCAGGGAGAAATACCCAAGGCTGTTTTCTGGCCTCCACATGCAGGGGCATACAGGAGTGCATGCACACACACACACACACACACACACACACACACACATACACACACATGTGCACACACACACACACTTGAGAGAGAGAAATCAATCCCAATCAAAGTGTTAATGAGTGATATCTGTCCTCATGTTATAGAACATGCAAAATGCATAAGCTAGTAATATTTCGGATGAGGAAAATGAATCAGTTCATTTATTTAAGTCATACTACTGGAGAATGCTGTACTTGGAACATGAACATCTCTTCAAGTTAAGAAGAACCCTCATTTACTTATATCATTAGAATCTTATAATAAGTAATAACTATTTGCAAATATATGCATAAATTATGCAAGTAATTTGTAAGTAAAGACAATACTGAGAATTTACCACTGTTTATTTAATATGTAATGAAGAAAAATATTTTTAAAGACCTTTTAAAATTTAAATAGGCTCACATAACTTTCCCCATTCCTTTCTTTCTTCCAACCACTTCCACCTATCTTCCATTAAAAAAAAAAAAGTGAACCCTTGACTCTCAGGCTCTCAGGCTTTTCTTTTGTTACTACTGTTACATATATGTGTGTGTGTGTGAATGCCCACACAAATATATAGAAACACAATATGTTGAGTATGTTTTTGTTGGTGGTGAATATAGGGTTTCAAGACTGGCCACTCTGTACTAGACAACCACTAAGGAAGCTCATCCCTCGGAGAGGTCAATTCTCCTTCCCCAAGTAATTATTAGCTGTCTTTAGTTCTTTGCTTAGGGGTGGACCCTACAAAGTTCTTCCCTTCTGTATTAACATTCCCATTGACATTGTCATTGGTCGTGTCTTGTTTGCACAGTAGACTTCCTAGTGTTCTGACTCTTACAGTCTTCCCAGCCTCTTTCCTGTGATGTTCCCTGAGCCGGGAGCAAAAATATAAATATATTCACTGGGCCTGGACTCCCAAACCTGTTGATTTCTACATTGTGTTCAGTTGTGGTTTTCTATGATGGTTCATTTGCTGTAAAGAAAGGCTTCTGTGATGAGGTATGGTAGCTACACTTAACCTGTGGGTATAAAAACACGAGTTATGATATATTCTGTTAGAAGGAATTATTCTGTTCAAGCAAGGTGGTGGTAGTATCTTTTTTTTTTTTTTTTTTTTTTTTTTTTTTTTTTTTTTTTGCTAAGATTCATGAATCAACCTTACAAGCTCTTGGAACCTGGCTAGACTTCCAGTACCAGGAATGATTTCCCAGCTGTTGAGTGGGACTTGACACCATTTAGACAGCCATTGGTTACCATGGACTGGGGAGCCATTTTTTTTTTTGCACCTTTACACCTATCTTGCTATGCTGGTAATCTCTGTGGTTTACAGGAGTTGATTCTGACTATTTAATTGCTTCTCTGCCTCCCTTGGCAGCATGGCTAGTATTGTCTGGAACCATGAGCACTACATCCCAGGAAAGAGACTTTCAGGTCAGATGCAGCTCAAATCACTGTAGTCCTGTTTCCTAAGTTAATGGTGTCCTCAGCCGTAGAACTCCACCTCAACCCCTGAGAGCTGCATTGATGTCATTATTCTTTGAGAAGTCACTTGGGCTACCCTGACCAACCTTTCTAAAGGAGGCTTCTCATGCCTGATATTGGGGGTTTTGTTAGTTTGTTCTTATGGGGAGTATTGAACCCATATGGCTTAACATGTGTGTGTCTGTATGTACATTTATTTGTATATATGGCTATGTATGTGTGCATGTATTCATTTTGTGTGTAATTGTAGATAAATACAAAAAAATGTGATCTCATGTGGCTTTATAAAAATAACTTTTGTTCTATTTGTTCCTAGTCTTTCTTCCTTTTACCATATTGAATTCCCTTCCCAGAAAAGAAAAATTATCTTGTACTATAATTTAAGACATGAGAAAATTACAGAAGCAAGCATACTTCTAAAGAGATAATTATTATGAAAAAGTGTCTAGCTGGGGCATTTATTTTAACTAGCATTTACACTGCTATATTCCAGACCTAGGCAGTTATAGCCACATGTGATCCTCTAGTGTTGCCTTTTCATCTCATGAGGCACACACTTATTAGTGCACAGATCTGATTTGTCCTTGTCTGTCATCCCTTGGAGAGGCCAATTCTCCTTCTCCAAGTAATTATTAGCTGTCTTTAGTTCTTTGCTTAGGGGTGGACCCCACAAAGTTCTTCCCTTCTGTATTAACATTCCCATTGACATTGTCATTGGTCGTGTCTTGTTTGCACAGTAGACTTCCTAGTATTCTGACTCTTACAGTCTTCCCAGCCTCTTTCCTGTGATGTTCCCTGAGCTGGGAGCAAAAATATAAATATATTCACTGGGCCTGGACTCCCATAACCTGTTGATGAGAAGCAATTTAGGAATGTTCACATTAACACAGACTATCACTAGAGAAGATGCTCTAAATGAAGACTCAGGTGTCAGTGGATCAAACAGCAACCGAGTCAAAGTAAGGGTCTGGTAGACAGGCAGGTAAGGCTCCCCGATATTTGGCTATAACCCTCAAGTGTTGTTATCTAATGAGAGAGGATGATGACACAGACTAATTAATGAAGTTAAATAACACAAGTGTTTACACAAGAAAAGTATATCACTCTTAATAAATAAAGTTTTCATTCTACAGTCGTCTATATGTATTCATGTGCAGTCTTTTGCCTACTGAGACAAAGGCTTTCTTTAGGTAAGCATTCATGAACAAACTTTTCAGATCTTTCTACATGAGCCACACCCATAGTGTGTCATCTATGAGTTCTCCTAAATATGGTACAAAAGCAAGAAGCTCCCTAAACATAACCTAACTGTGAAACAGCTTCGGAGTTTAGATTTTCATGACTTGTCTTCCATTATTTTAGAGCTAACAGCTATATATTTCAAACGTACTGTTTTTTAAAACATTAATTTTAATTTTCATGATCACTAAATATTGTCCCAATATTTTTACATTTAATATTCTCTCTTATATGCAAGTTTGTATTGAAATCATATAATAACTAGAGCAATTCACCCAGCATAAGGAGATTTCAGTTTTGGTACAATTGACTTTTGATTAGACTGATAGGATTGGAAGTACATGTGTTGCTTACTCTTGCCAAGCAATCAGTGTCATGTGGGTGTCAGTCACTATTGTGCCAAGGGAAAGGGAAAAATCAGTGAGTCAGACTGAAGGGCACCACTCATGATGCCCAGCGAAAGAAATTGGAAAGCAGTCTCTTTGCTGGGAAAGCTGCCGTCGTCAATCAAAGCCAACTCAGAATGGTTTCAGCTGTCTCAGGAAGAATGAGTTACAAGCATAGCTTTAAAAACCTTGGGCATCCCTAGAAGAGAAATGGCTCATCATTTAGACAGAAACTGTCAGCCTAGAAAGCCATTTTAGAGCGAGTGAAAGGGCTATGTCAGGAAAGCTTCCCAGGTATCTCTCAGGTCTGTCCTTAAAGAATCCTTCTCATTTCATAATTCCTGTGTTCACAGGCCAATTAGAGATATGCTGCTGAGCCTATATTTAGGGATGGACACTGTGCCTGAGCAGTACCAGAGCAGGAATATAAATATGAAATGTTTATAGTGATATGTTCACAGTATTTTTCTGGACTGTAAAAGTCGTCCTTGCATTTTCCACTTCACTAAATTAATACCAGCAATCTTTTCTGCCTTACTTCCTTAAAGCTGCCCAACATGACAAGAATTCTATATTGCAGGTGCTTGAAGGCAACAAATTGTTAAGCAAAATATTTCATCCTTAAATACCTTGATTCTTTATTTATACGATGATTCTTTATTTCTTAAAATGCAAAAATAAGAAACACTGCATATGCAGTATTTCTGTTCTCCCTTATGCTCTGGAAGAGCACTATGTATACTTATTTTTCTATCTAATGAATTAAAAGAGCACATAAGTTTAATTTATAATTCTATCAAAATATATATTGGCATATTGAACGGTCTTAAAAATTTTATTCATGAAAATCCTCAAAAGAGGAAATTCAAATGGTTGAGAAGTGCTTAAAGAAATGTTCAATATCCTAAGTCATAAGGGGACTGCAAATCAAAACTACTTTGAGATTTCATTTTATACCAATGAGAACGGCCGAGATCAATAAAACAAATGACAGCTCATGATGGCTAAGGCATAGCATAATGGGGACATTCATTCATTTCTGAGGGAGTATAAATTCTATAGACACTATGGAAATCAAAAGTGGTCATTCCCTAGAAAGATGGGACTCAATCTACTTCAAGACCCAGTTATACCACTCTTGGGTATATCTACAAAGGGCACTTCATCTTACCATGGAGATACTTTCTCAGCCATGTTTATTGCTACTCTATTCATAATATTCAGAATTGAAAACAACCTAGATATTCACTAATTGGTCAATAGATAAAGAAAATATGGTACATTTATACAGTGGGATATTACTGAGCCATTAAAAAGATGAAATAATGAAATTCACAGGTAAATGGAAGAAACTAGAAAACAATCATCCTAGTTAAGGTAAGTCAGACTACAGAATCCATATAGTATGTATTCACCTACAAATAGATGCTGGTCTTACATCATTAACAAGCAAGTTGCAACTTGTATAACCACAGAGGCTAGATAGAAAGTAAGAGAGTAGTGTGAGAGATGGGTCACCCTAAGAAAGGCAAATAGAATAGATAGTTATGAATGAGGGTGGGAGAGGCTTGAATGGGAAGATCAAACAGGGAGGGAGAAAGGGGGACAAGGGAGGAAATATGGGAAGGAATAACTAAACCCAAAGGCCATGTGAGGGGTTGCTACCTAATGCAGTAGCAACTTCCTATAATACATGCATTTATTTATTAAGGCAATTGAAATGAAATCGCCAAATGATGGCAGAGACAGAGCCCCCAACTGGATTTTTCTTGAAAACAAATGAAACTTCTAGTGTCAGGAACCTGTTACAAATAATCAAGTTCCATGGCAGTCCCCAAACAACTCAGGCTATTGCCAAGGCTATTGGTGGCTCTCTACAAACTGACGATAAGGTCTTACTACTGTAGGTAACACCTACACAATTCATTGAACAGGGAGAAATCAAGCCAGTGCTTACATAGAGCTTTTGCCCCACATGCATCTTTGGTACAGGAGGTACTCTGCATGTTGCCAAAGGGGAAAGGTAAATACCAATCAGCTAAAAATCTCTCAGGCTACAGCGGTGACTTCCCTGCAAGATACACTGGTGCAACAGTTGTACAAAGCTTGTGGGAGGAACCACTTAATATCTGACTTGAGTTAAGGCCCACTCCATGACATGAATCTCATTCCAATACTGCTTGGTTGACGAAGAACCTGAGACTTGCTAGCCCAGGGACGTGGGGGAAAACCAAACACTGATGTTTAAAAAAATAGCTATAACATGACTTGTCATGACATTCTGCTATACGTGTAGAGCAGTGCCTTGCTCCACCATCAAAGAAGGGAAAAGTCCTTTCATGACATTATTTTTTTTTTCTTACAGGTCATTTGTGTATATATTATGGCTTTCTTTCTTCCAGATTTTTACTGAATTCCTGTGTTTGTGAATGTGTGTGTTTGTGCATCTGTATGTATTTCTTGTGCATTTTCTTTGGCTCTTTTCTTGTCTGTTTTTTCACATTTTGATTTGTTTGGTTTTGATTTCTCTTATTTTATTACTATTCCTTAGATGCCTCTTTTTTTTCCTACAGAAACATGGGAAGGATGTGGATCTAGAGGGGAGAGGAAGTAGGAAGGAACTGGGAGGAACAGGGGGAGAGAAACATGTAATCAGAATAAACTGTATAAAAAATCTATTTTCATTAAAAGATAAAGTATTTCCCTAAGGATCTGGGGACATGGCTGTGGAAGCACAAGGGCTGGGTGTGGTCCTCAGGAATGCATACATGCATCTGTGAGTCTGTAACCAGTAAACTGAGTAGGACAGGGGCCAGAGGGGCTCATGAGATTTTCAAGTAGGAAAGTTGGAAGAACACAGAAATTAGAAGACATTGTAATAACATTTAATTCGACTGAATGCAGTATGTATCCTCAGTCAATGCTTTTCAATGAGCATCTTTGTGCCACGGTACTTATATATGCAAAACACCCAGTCTGACATTACTTCAATATTTTCTACAGTTGAAGAAGAGAATACTGTTCTCCAATGCTTCCTGGTTGAAGACAGTAACATCATGGAGAGTGATTTCCTTAAGATCTCTGTGTAGGACTCATCCATCAAGACTGCTGTCATTTAATTATCTTAGAACAATCACATTGCTGACAACAATGATGTGGGATTCCCCTCTGTATCCTGTGAATACCATTGGTTAATAAAGAAAATGCCTTGGCCTGTTGATAGGGCAGAACTTAGGTATGCAGGGAAAACTAAACTGAATGCTGGGAGGAAGAAGGCAGAGTCAGAGAGAAGCCATGTAGCCCCGCCAGAGACAGACACTGGGAACTTAACCTGGTAAGCCACAGTCATGTGGTGATACACAGATTAATAGAAATGGGTTAAATTAATATGTAAAAGTTAGCCAATAAGAATCTAGAGCTAATAGGTTAATCAGTGATTTAATTAATACAGTTTCTCTGTGATTATTTTGGGGCTAAGCAGCCGGGAACCAACAAGTGGCCTCCTGGAACACCACAAAATCAATATGACAAGCAAGTGCACTCTATCCACATTAAGGCATGTCAAATAAAACAAAGAATAATCAATCAATTTTATAATCTTCTACCTAAATTTAGGTTCAGTAAATTATTTGTGAATATATACTGGCCACTAATATTAAATCAAGAAGTAAGAAACCCAAAGAGGGCAAAAAAAGAGCAATGAGATTAAATTAGTTCCATAAAGTTTCCTGTGAAGCAACACAATACCTTATGACTTTTTGATGGATTCTGCCAAATATTTAGAGAAAACCTGATACCAATTCTTCTCAAATCATTTTTTCCATTGAGAGGAGGGGATTTTTCCAAGCTTATTCTATGGGGTAGAATTACTTTAATACCAAAACCTAGACAAGGATGTAACCAAAAAGGAAACTAAACATTAATATTCTCTATATGGAAAAAAAATCCTAGCAAGCTGAATTCAATAAAAAAAAATTTTAAAGACCAGTCAAAACCATGTAGGCCTCTTCCCTGAGACAAAATGCAAATCAACACATATGATACACTACTTAAGCAGAATTCTTATCTGCAGTTGGCATGATCCTGGTTAAAGAAAATCCTGAAGAGCAGCAAAGAACTGGGTATGTAAAAGACAAACACAGGAAACCAAGTCTGAACAAAAAACAAAACTGGGGAGGCGATGAGTAAACAGTTCTCAAGGACAGTTCAGAACGAGCATCAGAGAAATGCAAATCAAAGCCGGTAAGATTCCACTACACTCCAAACACAGCGACTACGGTCAGGAAAACAAAAGGAGTAAACAGACTCTGCCCCACTGTGGAGGGATGAGCATTAATTCGGCTGGGGTAGAAATTGCTATGCAGGTTCCTAAAACCCTAAATAAAAGCTACCTTGTGAGCAGCTATCCCAATCCTGTGTGTATGCTTTAAACAACGTAAACCATTGTGTAAGCAGATGACTGCATATCCGTGTCTGTTATAACAGTGTTCCCAATAGGGAGGTTATAGAACTTGCCTGTGCACCAATCGAAAATGCGGCGTATATACACAGTGGCGGCATTTCACTGGCCCAGAAAGAAAGGGATATATTATGTCACTTGTAGGAGATGGATTGGCCTGGAGAGTGACATGATAGGGAAACTAATCCAGGCTCAGAAAGAAGAGATCATGTTTCCTCTCATATGTAGAGCCTCTGTCTAAGAACATATATGTGACAGGGGAGTAGAAGGGGGCTGGCTATTGCTGCAGGTGGAAATCAGCAGACGCAGGTGGTGGAACAGAGTAGACAAGGTGAGTTATGAGCAAAGCGCATGATACTCCTGTGTGAAGATGTCCCAATAAAATACATCCTACACGCCCGTTTTCCTTGGTTGAGAGTTGATACGGTGTTACTGGCTTGGAGCTGGGGGACCCATGTGACAGGAATGATGAGGCTAGAGAGATGGCTGAGGGTTAAGAAAGAGCGTGTGCTGCTCATTCAGGACCAGAGTTGAGTTCCCACTGTGCATATATGGTGGTTCCCTGGAACTCCAGCTCCAGGGGATCTGATGTCTTCACCCGACCTCTACCGGAACCTGCACTCATGTGCATACACAGATACATAGACATAATTTGGATAGGGTTAAAAAGAAAGAAGGTGGCCTCTGGAACAGTGTCAGCTGACAGCCAGCAAGGAGATGGAACTCAGTCCTACAGCTACAAGAAAGATACTTCTGATGACAGGAATGAGCTTGGAAGAGGTCTTTAGGATCAGATAAAAATACTCTAGCAAATGCCTTAATGTCTGCCTCAGTGAAGAGACTAGCCTTGCAGCACCAGATTTAAACCATGCAGGTTGATGAAATAATAGAAATATGTTCAGCTGACCCACTAAATTATATATATATATATATGTATATATATGCATATATGTATATATATTTCAAGAAGAGAAAGGGTAATACATTATTCATGTATGGCAATAAACTGCAGTTATACTCAAAAATAACCATTGATCCTCAAATCTCAGGGATCAGACAGAAAAAAAATTTATTGTCCTTCACAAAACGACCAAATAGATATTCTAATCTCATGGGTGGTTCATCTTCAAGTACCCACTAACAGACCCAGGCAACTCTTCTCTGATATTCTATCTTATTATTCCCTTAGGACAATGAGGAAGCAGGATTTGGGTAGCTTTTGTGTACTACACCTGGAAGCAGCACACAATTGTTCACTTTCCTTTCACTAAAACTCAATCATATGGTCTTACCCACCTTAAGAGAAGTTAGGATACCATCTAATGTGTGCTCAAAAGGAAGGGAAAACGGGAATGTGAACAGCAAACAGTGTTTGCTTCAACCTTCTTAGCTGAACTCTGGCAGCGAGGTGGTCACTGTGGTCAACACAGTTTTTCTAAAGCATAAATTTGGTCATGTTATTCTGCTGCAAAACTTCCCATAACTTTCCAACCACTGAAAATAGAACCATCGCTCTCAGCAAGATGGATGAAGTACTTCATGTGGGCACAACTTGCCTGGTCACACTGCGTTCCTTCCGGTTCTTGGGAAAGAACATGCTGAACTCTTTGCTATGTTTTACTGTAGCTAGCCCCGCGGCTGTCTACTCACGGAATGGTTAATCGTCCTCACTGCCCAGTTCACCTGCAGCTTCTCCGTGCGGCTGCTCGTTGCTGCTTCAGTATCATTTAGAAATAGCCACTTTGCCTTTTATCCCATTTGTCCTACACAATCTTTGCCATGACAACCATAATACTCAATCCACTTATGGCTTCTCATTCATTACCGCCTCCCTCTGCCTTGAAAAGGGATGGGGTACAAACATTCTTTTGCGCTAATACTTGAGATTAGCATTGGCCATCTCAGCACCAGTAAATAAACAGACAGGTTACAATAATATTAGTGTTCAAAATTCAGCTCACCCTCAGGATGGAACCAAACAATAGAAACTACCTGAATACCCAAGGTAATCCATAATCTTACCAGGACTTGCTGTAAGCTTCTGGTACTCAAATCCCAGGCCTCTTTTAATTTTATCACAATATTTGTGTGTACATGTCCATGAGCACATGCATGAATGCATGTGCATATGTGTCTATGTGTGTGTGTGTGTGTGTGTGTGTGTGTGTGTGTGTGTATGTGCACATGCACGTGCTCATAGAGGTCAAAGGACAACTTATATGAGTTGGTTCTCTTCCTCCATCAGTGTATAGGTCCTAGGGATTGAACTCAGGTCATTCGACTTGGCGGCAAGTGCCTTCACCCGCTGAGCCGCCTCAACAATCCAACTCTCCTGACTCTCATTTCCAGTCATAAGTGTATGAAGATAGTTGTAAATACTTTCAGGATGTTTCATAACTTGAACATGCCTCATTTCATCAGTAAAAATAGCTACTACACACAAAATGCTTGTGGCCTCTTTAAACTTCCTATGATGAAACCTATGCCTAGTGTGGCAGTATTTAGAAGTAGATTAGGATACGATTAATATTGGATAGCTGCAGAAAAGAGTGGAGGCCTCTGGCAAATGGTGGGCACCCTCATAAGTGTCTGTTAATACCAAAGTCTTTCATTTGTGAGCAGTGAAGACACAAGAAAAACAGACTCAAAAATTGCCATCACATTCGCTTAAATTTGTCAGCCTTGAATTCCCTAGAGACTGAAATCCCTGTTTTGTATAAACCATCCTATTATTTTGTTTAAACAAATTGAATGGACTGACATCCCTAGCAAAGAACTGGGGTTAATTAAGGCTGAGACTGAAACCATATAGTTATAAGAACTTCTCATAAATGTCAATGGGGCTAACAGGCCATATTGTTTCTGATTCGATTTCATTTTAGAACTTCGGGATGTTAACTCACAGGTCAGACCAGCATACCCAGAGTTTTCTTCCAGAATGGGAATCCCAAAATTTGGTTACAAGAATTGATTAAAAATTATATGCTTACCATAACCAGGAGACAATAAATATTCCTACAGATAATTCAGAGAAAAAAATAGATTTTACTCAGGCCAATTGTGGCATGAGCATGTTCGTCAACCATCTTCTCAGTAGAAGAACCAATGAAGGATGGCATCAAAACCGACAGTGTAGCCGGGGAGATGGCTTGGTGGTAAATTACCACTACAGCACGAGGATTAGAGTCTGGATCCCTAGAATGCACGGAAATGCTTGATATGTGGCAGCAGCTGTCACTCCAGCTCTCCTGGAGACAGACACAGAGGCTCTCTGGAGCAAGCTAGATGTCTGTATTGATGAGCTCTGGGTCCAGCTGAGACACCATAGTTCTTTAATCGATTCTGGTGTACTATTTCCTTCCCGCCAACACGAAATGGACTAAGAGTAAACACGCAGCACTCTTCTGATGAAATTGCTTTTCCACATATGAAAAAAACCTTTCTGCTTCTGTTAGTCTGCGCAGAGACTAGAGTGAGAGAAACAAGAACAGAATCAAAGACCATCCTTTTCTAAGACGCTCCTGTAAAGCAGCGGGTACAGAGAGCATGGACCAACATTCAAAGAAGTGGGCGTGGCAAAAACAAAGAGAGCCCTGGCAACTTCATACATGGAGCTGCTGCTGGTTTGAGTACAATCCAAAGGACGGGAAAAGTAAGAGTGGAGACTTCAGGAGAACAAAAGAAGCGACCTTCATCAGAGTTGATGAACGACCATGAGTGTATGCACGCCTGCAGCAGCCAAGGGAGATGTGGCTTATCTTCCTCCACCATTCTCGGCCTTGTTGCCTTGAGATAGGCTATCTCAATGGGATCTGCCATTTTCCTGGGTCAGTTGGCCAGTGAGCTATTGGGATAAATTCGTCTCCGCCCCCAGTGCTAGGAGATTTGAGAGCATGTCCCACACTTAAAGAGAAAACACTTTCATCCACCGGACCCTCTCCCCAGACTCTAAAACTGTCTTATTACACAATCAAAACTGTTAGATGTTACACTTTTAGTTCCAATGTATTGCTTCCTCAATAAGTTAGAATGGCTAGATTTCATCTTCAGCGAAATCCTCCCATAGTTTAGAATACTGTTTAATGAGCCACCTATCGCATGAGACGAAAGAAAACCAAGGGAAGCTAAATGGAAATCCTAGCATACAGCTCCCAGAGGCTGGAGGCAGCAGTGATGTGTGGCCCCCACTACTCCATCTTGGATCCTTACCCATAAAGCCTGTGGGTAGCGTCAAGGAAAACCGTGAGAACATAGAAGGGGATAAGGACAAAGGAAAGAAGAGGAGTCTGAGGAAGTGGGGATGGAAACCTAGATCTAGCTCCAAAAATCCTATTTTAACACTATTCTTTCACTTTTAAAACTACATTTATTTGTTGCTTAAGTAATCTGTAGCATGAGCCATCAAGACTATCTGGATTATCTGCCAAACTGGCTTGTATAGCTGATTGATTTTAAAGGTAGCCACGGAAAGCCTGCCTGTAAAAACTGAGAACAAGAATTCTTGGGAGTTTTTGTCCATTCTCTACAATGCAAATATCCACAACAGTATGTTACATTATTTAGATAAATTTGTGAACATCTTTTTTGTCATGTGTAATCAAACTGGTGGCAGTGTTGTGTGCCTACACATACATTAATCGAGTCTCCTCTGCGAAGCCAGTGTGCCATGCAGGACAGTGCTAACTCAGAAGTGACATCAGCAGCACCTGATTTTGGAACAACCACAGAACTTAATCTGCCAGAGTCCAAAGAAGCCACAAATTACAGCACAGCTGGATGGCCAGGGTTCCCAAACCATAGCCATAAAACTAAAGGATGATCAGGACTCAAATGATTTTGCTTGTGCATATAAAAAGCTAGAGAAAGGGGGCTGGAGAGATGGCCCAGAGGTTAAGAGCACTGGCTGCTCTTCCAGAGGGCCTGAGTTCAATTTCCAGCAACCACATGGTGGCTCACAACCATCTGTAATGTGATCTGGCACCCTCCTCTGGCATGCGGGCATACATCGAGGCAGAATGTTGTATACATAATAAATAAATAAATCTTTTTTTAAAAAAAAAGCTAGAGAAAAATACCTTTTCCTATTATTCCTATTTTTACCTTATTCTTGCATGCAGGCATACATTGAGGCAGAATGTTGTATATATAATAAATAAATAAATGAATCTTTTTAAAAAAAAGCTAGAGAAAACTACCTTTTCCTATTGTTCCTATTTTTACCTTATTCTTATGTTAATTGTTGCAATTTAGACTTAGTGATTCAAATAAAATCATAACATATAATCCTGGCATTTATTTTGGATAAGTGATGATATTTTATAAGATCCAAATTATCATTTACATTATAAGCTTAGATAAAATGTCTAATTTGGAGGTCTTCAACAAAATGAGTATTTACTATTTAAAAACTTTGACGATTAGCAACATTTACACTGACACTCAGTAAGTTGTTAGTATGCTTAGTGATAGCACAGTTACTGAATATTCTTCCTTCTTTTCTTACTTTATATTTATTTAATTTTTTGTAGTGTAGGAGTGTGAAGATTTCTAAGCTTAGTTTGCATACTTGGTTGTAGTGGCTTTCCTAGCTAAAAATGCATCACAGAAACATTTTCAAATCAAGCTGGAATGACATATCCCTAGCAGTGTTTACATTGTACACAAAAAACTAAAAAATTAAGAACAAAAACAACACCCCAAAAATTAACTCATTTTATTAAAAAGTATTAACATGTTTACTGCAAAGGTCTTTTCATTTACAAAAATATTTTAAAATATTTTTCTATCAATTATAGTTTAGACTTGGAGGTATTTTTAATGTGGATATTAATTTTAAGATTCATTTTATTTGTGCTTGAAGGTATGTTGGTGTAACATGTGTATGCAATACCTATGTAGACCAGAAGAGGGCATCAAATCACCTGGAATTGCAGTTACAGGCTTTTGGGAACTGTCAGATGTGGGTACTGGGAACGAAACCTGGGTCCTCTGGAAGAGCTAGCAGCCAGGGCTCTTAGCTGCTGATCTATTTCTCCAATAGAGTAGATACTAATTTATTAATTGAATATGTAAGAGTTTTATAACAACACAAGGAAGATAAGTAGACGTCTCCCAACCCCACAATTGACTGGGGTGAAGAGATGAGAATTCAGGGGAGGACTTTAAGTTGTAACAAATATGTAACTATCTCCCACATCCCAACCCCCCACCCCTGGGCAGAATTCTATTCTATAAAGGATCCTTAGAAATGTGACCTAAATTAGGCCCCAAGGAGGCTGGGTTTTCCCTTCCATTAACTACACAAGCCTTCAAGAAGCCACCATCTTCGAATAACAGAGCCTTGTTGGATACCAAATGTACTGCTATCTCAATCTCAAACTCTCCTGATTCTGAAACTATGAGAAACGGTTTTTGTCTTGTTTGTAAGGTATTTAGTTTATGACATCGTTGCTAAGCAACACAGCCAGACCAAGACAAAGTCTACGCTGAAGGATTTCACTATTTGATTGTTGGCCATCTATTACTCTATAGCAACTTTCACAAAACAAACCAGGTGGCTTCCTTCAACACCCACTTCCTTTCTCAGTTTCTGGGGTCAGGGAGGGAGGCACAGCTTAGGGTCTAAACATTGTCATGAAGCTGCTCGGGGGAGTTTCTCAGATGCTGTTTTCATCTGAAGCTCAACTTTAGAGCTTACCAGGTTTCTGGCAGGCTTTGCTTCCTTCAGAAAAAGAATAGTCCTAAACACAGACGAAGGGCAGTAGATAAGTGGGGTCTGACCCTTGTATCAGGTGCTTACCCAAGGCTTTGGAAGACTGACAGCCGCTGCCTCAGCTGGAAGTCTCTCTCTTTATCTACCAATCTCTTCCTCTCTCTTCCCCCCTTCTCCTCTCTCCCTCTTTCTCTTATAGCTACAACCATGCACAATAACAAACAACTTTTGCTCTATTCCTTCAGTTAGACGCAAGTCTTGAATGTCCAACTCACACTGGGTTTCTCAGGGTCTGAGAAACTCCCACGAGCAGCTTCATGACAATGTTTAGACCCTAAGCTGTGCCTCCCTCCCTGACCCCCAGAAACTGAGAAAGGAAGTGGGTGTTGAACGAAGCCACTAGGTTTGTTTTGTGAAAGTTGCTATAGAGTGGATTATGTAAGAGTGTGGCCTACCCAAGTAAGGGGTCACTTTGGAGTTTGTTTCTTACAATTGGAGTGTTTAAATATATAATTATGAAATAATATAATATATAATACACATACACACACACATATATATTAGAGGCTGAGGAGGTAGCACAGAAGTAAGAGTTCTTTCTGTGTAACCATGGAGACCTAAGTTTGCATTCCAGCACTCACATAAAAAGCCAAATATTGCTGTATTTGTGCCTGTAATTTCAGTGCTGTGCCAGCATATAAAGGAAGAACATTAAGGCTTTCTGGCAATCACCATACCTTCTCTCAGGGATCAGGGCAGAGGGTGATAAATAGAAAACTCAGCATCTTCTGGCTTCTGAATGTGTACTCACACACAAATGTACATATGTACCACACTCAGGAACACACACGCACAAAGGAAAAAACATATTTTAAAAGTTGTAGGGGTCACATACTTTAAAACAATGTAAGATCAGCAAAGCATAAAAGAAAAGAATACTTGACTACTTTATTAATTCTTCCATACATATATTAAAGTTTTCTTAATTTATGAAACACTCAACTTGGTCTCATCACCTTAGAGTGTTCTGAGTAGCCCACCAGTTCCCTGGTGTTCTTCATTTGCAATAGTATTAATTCTAGCCATTCTTGTAGGAGTTGTATTCAGACGAATCATTGAGAGTGATTTAACAAAGTTCTACTGTCTTATCGCTATTGTTGGGTAAGACGCCACACTAAATGTGTTGCTATAAAGCAACTGTTTTCTCAGCTCTGTGGGAGGCCTGAGCCTATCTGAGGGTTTGTCTGCACACAGTAGAACACAGAATTGTTGAGTGTATTGATTGAGCCTACAGCTAACTGCAGTTAGACTACTCAGGACTGGATTTCCTCATGGTTTGAAAACTTCAATTGATATTATTTGACGTTAGAGTTTTATTTTACCTTTATTTTTCTTTTAATTTTCATAAAATGCTGCTTTTATTTTGTTCTAGATGGAATCTATTTTATGTAAACATTATGCCATATTAAGGAAGAAAATAAGGTCTTGGTAAACATTAATCTTAAATGATGAAACATGCAGCTACAACACACAGTATTTGTATTCGTTTGTACAAGACCAGAATCTGTTCATATAAAGAATTTAGACCTTGATCACTGAAGGTGGCACATACCTGGAATCCCAGGACAGGAAAGGCTGAGGCAGGAGGATTGCATTTGAGACTAACCCTAGTCTACTGTAGTGAGATACTGTCTTGACAAAACAAACCACACACACAAATAGATGTTACTTAACAAATATTTGATAAAAATGACAAATCACAGGTTTACCTAGCTGTTCAAAATTTATAAAAACCTCAAAGTATAAGCAAAGAAGAAAAAAGCCAGAGAGAAAGTGAAGTGTTAAACGTTTAGGATGAGTCCATGATATGGCCTTCCCCTCCTTCTTGAATCACTAAGCTTCATAGGAAAGCTGGATGCTACCCTTTAGTTCATTGGTTTCCAAAATCAGGAGAGATATGCCCACTGTCTCCTTTGGAACACCAGGAATGAGTACTCAGATCTAGCAGAAACATGAATCTTTCTGACATTTCAAAGACTCTCTAGACAGTGAGAAATTAAGTAAAAAAGGACCTTTATGGTCTCTTGGGTCAAGACAAAGGGGAATGGCAGTGATAATTGCAGGGACTCACAGCCAATACAACAGGGAGCAGAAGGCAGTTAACAGTGCGGACTATGGCTCTGCTTGAAGATATCGTCATTGCCCAAGGCCTAGTCTCTGTACTCAAGGCCAATGCCTCTTGTTCTCAGTCTTCACACAGAAGCCTGAGGGATACATTGAATGTGACATCTTTAAATTGGAAAGGCTTTTTTTCTCTTTGGAAGCCACAGTTAGTTAGGATGGGAGCACAAAAGACAAATTCATCTCAGAAACAGAGAACACTGCATCCTTGGCTACATCAGTGTATGGCTTACAAAAGGTCAAACCCACGGACCTGTTTTGTTTTACATTTTAACAAGAAAGAGGACTATGGACCTTATGAGAAAACCAATGCTAATTTGTTCAGCTGTAAAGTGTTGATTGGTGTCATGTTTAGCTTTGAAGCCTGAAATCTAAAGAATAATCCTAGAATATGATGGACAGAGAAAGCTCCTACTGTTGAGATCATTGCTTGACTAAAGTTAGGTGAAATGAATCTTAAGTGCAGGAATTGTGAAACACCTCCCCACCCCCCCACACACACATAAAATGCACATATGCACACTCTTGTGGCTATTCCTAGGAGCCTTTGACTAAAGGGTCTGAGTTAAAGTTTAGACATATGATTTTTTTAACCAATTTAATTTTCCAATCAAAATTGAAGCTGACCGAAAGGTCCACTCTGCAAAGGTTAGTTCCTCCCAAAAAAAGTCCAGAGGCCAAATACAGCTCAGGAGGCTTTCTCTCCTTGGATCTTTTCTGGAACTGTCTCTACCTTTGCTTTTCTTCTGTGACTTTCCCTTTGGTCTCCCAAACCTGCAGCTTAGTACATTCAACTGAAAACAAAACAAAACACCATTGCCTGGTTTAGATTAGGAATGCTTTGCGGAATGCTAGTCTTGGTTCTGGTCTAGCCATTTGTAAAATGCTACTTCTCAAATTGCCTTCCAGAACCACGTATTGCCAAAGGTCCCAGGATGTTGGCTGTCTTCCTTTACTCTTCATTTCAAGAAGGGTGATCAGACACGATACTTCTGAGTCATCCAAAAACACATGCAGATAATACAGTACATTCATGTTTTTGGACATTCTGACAGAAAGCTTTTTAGTGGCCAAATGTCCTGAAGGCAATAACCTAGTTTTCCAAGACCCCATTGCTAAATTAAAATCTCATAGAGTTTTGTGGCAAATAAGAAAACAAGATTTATTTAGAGTTCATTAAGGATTTAAAAATAAGTAAAACTTTCTACACTGTAGACTATTTATTTATCAAAGTTATTTTTATTGAGCTATATATTTTTCTCTGTTCCCTTCTCTTCCTCCCCCTTCCTCTTCTACCCTCTCCCATGATCCCCACTGTTGTTCTTTTAAAAAAATGCTATAAAGTCCCAGGCGGCAGCTGTAGGCAGGCAGTGGACTCTGGGAGCAGCCAGTCCCAAGGCAGAGACTCGCGAGTACTGAGTGGGTCGCCCAAGATCCCCAGGAGGTTCCCCGAGAAGCTAGTGGTGGGAAATGCTGGCGAGTCCCAGGTGCGGCTTGTGGAGGGGGCAGGCGGGCAGAAGACAGAGCCATAGACAGACACAACATGTTGAATATTTATTCAGGGGGTTATGGAGGGGAAAGGGAGAAGGAAGGGCAGAGAGAGAGAGAGAGAGAGAGAGAGAGAGAGAGAGAGAGAGAGAGAGAGAGAGAGAGAGAGAGAGAGAGAGAGATGCATGCACATGCCCAGAGAGGACAGGAAGAGAGTGATCCAAGATGGTGGCGAGAGGTCAGGAGTCCCTGGGAGTGGGTGTGGCTTGCCCCTTAAAGGGCCAGAAGAATAACACCCACACTCCCAATTTACTCAGAAGATCTTGTCTTTTTCTACTTCCCATGTAGATTAGATCCATGTATATCTTTCTTAGGGTCCTCTTTGCTGTCTCGGTTCTCTGGAATTGTGAATTATAGGCTGGTTTTTCTTTGCTTTATGTCTAAAAGCCACTCATGAGTGAGTACATATTATTTTTGTCTTTCTGGGTCTGGGTTACCTCACTCAATTAGGATGTTTTCTAGATCTGTCCATTTGCCTGCAAATTTCAAGATGTCATTTGTTTTTAATCATTCACTTGTTAGCTCATTCATTTATTTGCTTCTCACTTAAAGTTAAGCATAAATAATAAAAAATGAATGAGGGGGTGTTACAAATCAGATAAGGACTAATTGGACAACATACCAAGAACTGGATTAGAGAAACAGCAATATATGATGTGTATATTCTTCCTTCAGTCATCTGTGTGTCTCAAGATATTACTAAAATGGCACGCCTTTAATCCCAGTGCTCATGAGGAAGAAGCAGGCAGATTTCTGAGTTTGAGGCTAACCTGGTCTACATATTGGCTAGCCTGGTCACTCAAAGGGGTTGGGGCATTATAAAAGAGACAGTGATTTGTAGTCTTTAGGTCTGTGCCTGGAAAATTTGTGACGAAGTCTCTGATTAGCCACCCACTCTGTTTCTAGTCTATTCTTGTCTTGCCGCACTCAGTCACCGAGTGTACAGCTAACTCCTATACGGCTGTACCTGATGGATGCAGAGCAGTGTGGAGTTCTTGCTGTCTGACCCCAGAGTTGTTTTCTAAATATTTTAGATTCTTAAATAAGTCACTGTATCATTCCCCAGTTGAGTTTTGCTCTTCAAGCTGTCATACATCGTGATTGCATGTTTCTTTTTCTTCCCTTTGTACAGCAAGTAGTTTATGTTTCTATGAAAGGCACTTTATTGGAAATAAAAATCTTTTTTTCCACTCACTTGGCCATTTTAACCATGAATAGTAGCACTCTAGGGACTTTTCCCAACTTGGACTAAACACAGACATTTTGAATTTTTTTCTTCAAATTATAAAGAGAGTTGCTTTCTATGCTTATCAGTTTGTTGTATGCTAATTTACACTGAGAAACTAAATAAACTTTCAAAGGCCATGTCAGCTAACCAAGACCACTGTGGAAGTGGATTCTGCACATCTCCAGATAAGACCAAAGGGATTGCTTTCTAAAAGTGTCATTAAAGACTTTCTCAAGTTCCCATTTCTTATCATTTAATATAAAAACAGGAGCCAAGAGAGAATTAAAGTTCAGGGGAAAGCAAGAGAGAAGGGAAGCTGGCCATGTGATGGACTGGCGTGCACATTTGCTCTTGATGAATTATGAGAGTAGCTTACATTAATTTCTCACAACCAATCACTAGACTTCACTGATTTCTGAAGAGAGTGGGACAAATAAAATCATCATCAGGCTTTCTGTTTCCAGTGTGAAGAGGGCAACAGAAACAGTTTTGTCTGGATGCTGGCAGCAGGCATCTCATCACGGGGGAAATGGAGAGCCCTGCTATGAATTCAGAAAGTAAGGAGCTCTCCTCCCAGAGCCATGTGGATATATCCAAGACTCAGTCCAAAAGTCACCCTGTTTCTTAATTGCTATGTCCACACAGGGAAGAGTAGCTCATTGAAAAAAAAATCTATAAAAGCACAGTATCAAGACAGAATTGTAGCATTACATGCTTGGCTCCGTGAATCCACGAGCTTGAAATATCGCACTACTACCAGCTTTTAACCTAATAAGACATCACTGAGCATTTAAACCAGTTCTCAGCCGGTGGGTTGCAACCCCTTTGGCAAACCTCTAGCTCCAAAATTTCACATTACAATTCATAACAGTAGCAAAATTACAGTAGTGAACCAGGAATTATTTTCTTGGTTGAGAGTCACCACAACATGAGGGTCTCAGTGCCTCATTTGATAGGGAATGGTACAAAAGGCTTTGAATTACCACCAAAACATAATAGAATTTTGGACCTGCAGTTAATTATCTATTCTCCATCTCTAGTGATTTTTTTTTCGTGCATATGCTGTTGTCGCTGGGAATGTGATTCAGTATCAGAGAACATATGTGAGGCCCTGGGTTCAATCATCAGCACTGTAATAAAAACCTAAAACAGCAAAGCACGCCTCACACTGCAGTAAGTTAAATTAGTTACTTTATACTTAGGGTATTTTGTTTAGCAATAGTGATGCTATGGACCAAAATCATTAAAAGATTGTTTAATTCAGGTCAACATATTTATTAGATATTACATATTAAAGTCATGTATAGAGAAGCATTTCAAACAGTATTTTTCACATATTCTGTTAAAAATTGGCTAATAACATTCACAGAATATTCACATAAAGTCCATAAGTCATTTTATAAAGCACATAGTTACATTTTCTTGACTAAGAATGTCTTTAGAATATATTGAAAGATTTAAGAACATGTTATTTATATTGTAGTGAGAATTTGCCTGATATAAAGTTGCTCTTTACAAGTGTTGTAAAATATAAAAATTTAGTTCACAATGAATGCCATGGACTCAGGATTCCTGAAGTGGGAAGTGAGAAGGATGAAGTCCGGAAAGGCAGATGGCTGTAGTTACGCAAATAATACACTGCTAAACACAAACAAATGGGACTTTAGGGAAATAAAAGTAGTTTACATAAACAAAGTTGCCGGAGATCTGTGAGGTCAAATAGCTGCCTGGAGTGCATGAAAAAAAGCATACCTTAAAGCTATAGAATAGACTCCCACTTAGGATCTATGATTTCTCTGTCATGGACTTTTGACCAGGTTTACAGTATCTGGCATGAATTCCTCCTGTGCAGTGGCCTAAAATACAGTCAGAAAGTTGTATCCATGGCTGTCATGGCTCTATCGCACCAGCAGGCATGTCTTGACTGGCAGGCTGGTGCTGTTTGGTAAGACTGCCGATGACTTTTCTCCACCTGTTACCTGCATAGCACTTCTGGTCACTGTAGTAGCTAACCAGCCTAGAGGAGACTTCAGCTCAACGCCAGCTTGATTATGTAAGTCCTTCAGTGAAAATATGTGATGTCTTTAGCAAGAGAGTCTTGCCATTGAGTTATGATGAGAAAACAAGAGGGATGCCAAGAATCTGCAGTGTTTTAAGTGTCTGGAGCCTCCCTGACCAAATTTATGAGGAAGTACCTACATCAGACACTGGAATTTTTGTTGAATAACCTATGGCATCTGTAGGCAGCATTGTCTATCTACTAGGGGTACCTCCCTTCAAACTCTTTCAGTTTTTAAAGATTTTTTTGTAGGTATGTGTATGTTTTTATGAATATCTGCCATGTTGGGGGCAGTGCCTTTTAAAGTCAGAACAGGGCATCAGATTCCCTGGAGCTGGAGTTTATAGACAACTATGAGTGGCTTGACATAGCAGCTGGGAATTGAACTTGGGCCTCTGGAAAAGCACTGTGTGCTCTTACTTCCAACCCTTAACCTCTTTTTATTTTTAATTATACTTTTTAGTTTGCTTACAAAATAGTGAGACTCTGTATAACTCTTTCATACATCCAGGTTTTGAGTAAGCTTCCATCCACTTCTCCCCCTCAAATGTCTAGAGAAGTATATTGATGCAGCTCCAACATCTCAGAGGAATAAATTAGACTTTCTGGGAGTGAATTCTACAATTCAAAGACATATTTTATTTCTGGGTTGTAAATTCTAAATCCTCATCTTCTGGATGACTCTCTTCAAGACAAGACAGAATAAATCAGAAGTATACCAACGTCAGAAAGGTTCTGGCATTCACATAAATTAAACTCAAATCTAAAAGCAAGATGTTGGGGAGAAAAAGGTCCTGTACCTTACCTGTATTTAAACCAGACATGAGCAATATATAAAACAATTAAAATTACTGTCAAAAGAAGCAAAAAGAAAACACAAATATGTAGGTTGTTGTGATTTTGTTCAGAGTTTACATATTGTCATTGGCAGGAGGAAATGGCTACCTTCCGGTCTATAGATATCAAAGTATTTTATGAGCTTTCAATACCTGATATGGAAAAAAAAAGTTTAAAAGAAGGTTGTCTTTTGACACATACATTTTATTTTCTGTGTGTGTGTGTGTGTGTGTGTGTGTGTGTGTGTGTGTGTGTGTTACCTGAGTGTATGCAAGTGCCACAGAGGGTGGGACATCAGAGAGTCCTGTGAACTAGAGTTACAGACAGTATAAGAAACCAGATGTGGGTGCTAGGATTGAACCTTGCTCCTCTTCATGAGTAACAAGTGCTCGTCACTTCTCCACTATCACTACAGCCCATGAATTCAGGTTTTAACAAAGTAAGACAAGCAAACATTTAAAAATACTCATGAACATAAATAGAGAGCCATCTGCCACACATCTCTCTATCCCCACTCGGTTCCCCACATACACTTTTACTCATGTCTGTTAAAGTCACCTCCAACGTTCTGGACTTTCCCTTCATGCCTCCATTAAAGAACACTTGGCTTTATATATTAGCATTTTAATTGATAAATAAGTTCTTTTATTATTAATAATTTTTAAATGATTTTACTGAGCTGTACATTTTTCTCTGTTCCCTTCCCTTTCTCTCCACTCCCCTTCAACCATCTCTCCATAATCCCCATGCTCCCAAGTTACTCAGGAGATCTTGTCTTTTTCTAGATCCATGTATGTCTCTCTTAGGGTCCTCATTGTTGTCTAGGTTTTCTGGGATTGTGATTTGTAGGCTGGTTTTCTTTGCTTTATGTTGAAAAGCCACTTATGAGCAAGTACATATGATAATTGTCTTTCTGGGTATGGGTTACCTCAGGTAATATGATGTTTTCTAGATCCATCCATTTGCCTGCAAATTTCAAGATAACATTTTTTTCTGCTGTGTTGTACTCTGTTATGTAAATGTACCACATTTTTCTTATCCGTTCTTCGGTCAAGGAGCATTTAGGTTGTTTCCAGGTTCTGGATATGACAAACAATACTGCTATGAACGTAGTTGAGTACATGTCCTTGTGGTACAATTGTGCATCCTTTGGATATATACCCAAAAGTGGTATTACTGGGTCTTGAAGAAGGTTGTTTCCTAATTTTTTGAGAAATCACCACACTGATATCCAAAGCAGCTGTAACAGCTTGCACTCCCACCAGCAATGTAGAAGTGTTCCCTGTACCCCACAACCTCTCCAGCATAAGTTGTCATCAGTGTTTCTGATCTTGGCCATTCTTACAGGTATAAGATGGAATCTCAGAGTTACTTTGTTTTGAATTTTTCTGATGACTAAGGATGTTGAACACTTCCTTAAGTGTCTTTCAGCCATTTTAGATACCTCTGTTGAGAGTTCTGTTTAGGTCTATACACCATTTTTTATTGGATTATTTGTTCTTTTCATGGCCAATTTCTTGAATTCTTTGTATATTTTGGAGATCAGACCTCTGTCTGATTTGGGGTTGTTGAAGATCTTTTCCTATTCTGTAGGCTGTCGTTTTGTCTTGTTGACCGTGTCCTTTGCTTTACATAAGCTTTTTAGTTTCAGGAGATGTCTTTTATTGATTGTTTCTCTCAGTGTCTGTGCTACTGTGGTTATATTTAGGAAGTGGTCTCTTGTGCCAATACATTCAAATGTACTTCCTACTTTCTCTTCTATAAGGTTCAGTGTGGCTGGCTTTATGTTGGGGTTTTTGATCCATTTGGACTTGAGTTTTGTTCATGGTGATAGATATGGGTCTATTTTCATTCTTCTACATGTTGATATCCAATTATGCCAGCACCATTTGTTAAATATGCTTTCTATCTTTTTTCCATTTGATTTTTTTGTTTCTTTGTCAAAAATCAGATGTTCGAAGGTGTGTGAATTATTGATATTTGGGTCTTCAGTTGGGTTTCATTGTTCATCCTGTCTGTTTTTATGTCAGTACCAGGCTGTTTTCAGTACGCTGGCTCTGTAGTAGAATTTGGAGTCTGGGATTGTGATTCTCCAGAAGTTCTTTTATTGTACAGGATTGTTTTGGATACCCTGGGTTTTTTGCTTTTCCATATGAATTTGAGTACCGCTCTTTTGAGGTCTGTGAAGAATTTTGCTGGGATTTTGATGGGCATTGCAGTGAATCTGTAGATTGCTTTTGGTAAGATTGCCATTTTTACTATGTTAATTCTGCCTACCAAAGAGCATGGGAGATCTTTCCATTTTCTGGTGTCTTCTTCAATTTCTTTCTTTAAAGATTTAAAGTTCTTATCATACAAATCTTCCACTTGTCTAGTTAGAGTTACTCCGAAATATTTTATGCTATTTGTGGTTATTGTGAAGGGTGATGTTTCTCTGATTTATTTCTCAGCTGTGTACAAAAGGGTTACTGATTTTTTTGAGTTAATCTTGTATCCTGCTACATTGCTGAAAGTGTTTAAAAGTTGTAGAAGTTCCTTTGTAGAATTTTGGGGTCACTTACGTAAACTATCGTATCATCAGCAAATAGTGAGAGTTTGATTTCTTCTTTTCCAATTTGTATCCCCTTGGTCTCCTTTTGTTGTCTTATTTCTCTAGCTAGGACTTCAAGAACTACATTAAATAGATATGGAGAGAGTGGACAACCTTGTCTTGTTCCTGATTTCAGTAGAATTGCTGGGAGTTTCTCTCCATTTAGTTTGATTTTGACTGTTGGCTTGCTGTATATTCCCTTTATTATGTTTAGGTATGTTTGTTGTATCCCTGCTCTCTCCAATACCTTTATCATAAAGGGATGCTATATTTTGATGAAAACTTTTTCAGCATCTAATGAGATGATCATGTTGTTTATATTTTTCAGTTTGTTTGTATGGTGAATTACATTGACAGACTTTTGTATGTTGAACCATCCCTGCATCTCTGAGATGAAGCCAATTTGATCACAGTGGATGGTTTTTTATGATGTGGTCTTAGATTCTATTTTATTTTTTTTAATTTGGTATTTTTGACATCAATGTTCATAAGTGAGATTGGTCTGTAATTCTCTTTCTTAGTAATGTCTTTATATGATTTGGGTATCAGGGTAATTGTAGTCTTATTAAAAAAAAGTTTAGCAATGTTCCTTCTGTTTCTATTGTGTGGAATAATTTGAGAACTATTCATATTTTTTCTTCTTTAACAATCTTGTAGAATTTGAAGCTGAAACCATCTGACCCTGGGCTTTTTTTGTTTGGGAGACTTTTGATGGTTGTTTCTATTTCTTTAGCAGTTATAGGTTCATTTAATTTGCTTATCTGGTCTTGATTTAATTTTGGTATGTGATATTTATCCAGAAAGTTGTCCATTTCCTTTAAGTTTTCCAATTTTGTGGATTACAGGTTTGTGAAATATGATCTGATGAGTCTCTGTATTTCCTATGTGTGTATTGTTATGTCTGCTTTTTCATTTCTGATTTTGTTGATTTAGATATTCTC
The DNA here is from genome assembly GCF_903992535.2 of Arvicola amphibius. NCBI lineage: Eukaryota > Metazoa > Chordata > Mammalia > Rodentia > Cricetidae > Arvicola > Arvicola amphibius. Next base: position 109,747,912 of record NC_052050.1, read on the forward strand.
TCTCTTTGTCTTTTGGTTAGTTTGGATGAAGGTTTATCTATTTTGTTGATTTTTCTCAAAGAACCAACTCTTTGTCTCATTGATTCTTTGTATTGTTTTCTTTGTTTCTATTTTGTTGATTTCAGCTATCAATTTGATTATTTTCTGCTGGCTTGTTCTCTTGGGTGAATTTGCTTTTTTGTTCTCAAATTTTCAAATGTTCTGTTAAATCACTAGCGTGGGATTTTTCTAGCATTTTATGTAAGCATTTAGTGCTATGAAATTTCCTCTTAACACTATTTTTATTGTGTCCATAAATTTGAATATGTTGTTGGTCTTTTTAATTAAATTTTAGGAAGTCTTTCATTTCTCTTTTCATTTCTTCCTTGACCCACTGATGATTCAGGTGAGCATTGTTTAATTTCCATGTGTTTGTGGGCTTTCTGGAATTAGTGTTGCTGTTGAATTCTAGTTTCAAGCCATGGTGATCTGGTAAGTACATGAGTTTATTTAAATTTTTTTGCATCTGTTGAGGTTTGTGTTGTTACTGAGTATGTGATCAATCAACCTTTTTGAAAAGGTTCCATGAGGTGCTGAGAAGAAGGTATATTCTTTTATGTTGGAGGGAATGTTCTATAGATGTCTGTTAAGTCCATTTAAGTCATAACATCTGTTAGTTCCCTTATTTCTCTGTTAATTTTTTGTCTGACTGACCTGTCTAGTGGTGAGAGTGGAGTGTTGAAGTCTCCCACTATTAATGTGTGGGGTTTAATGTGTGATTTAAGCTTTAGGAAGTGTTTCTTTTACATATCAGGGTGTCCTTATATTCGGAGCATAGATGTTCAGTATTGAGATTTCCTCTTGATGAATTTTTCCTGTGAATAATATGAAATGTCCTTCTTTGTCTTTTTTGATTGAATTTAGTTTGAAGTCTATTTTGTTAGATATTAGGATAGCCACACCTGCTTGCTTCTTAGGTCCATTTGTTTGAAAAAATTGTTTTCCCAACCCTTTACTCTGAGGCGACATGTGTCTTTGAGGTTGAGGTGTGTTTCTTGTATGCAGCAGACATACAAGGTGTTTTCATATCCAATCTGTTAGCCTGTGTCATTTTATAGGTGACTTGAGTCCATTTATATTAAGGGATATTAATGACCAGTGATTGCTATCTCCTATTAATTTAATTTTCATGGTTTGTGATGTTATTTTGTGTATTTTCCCCTTCTTTGGGATTTGCTGCTTTGATATCATCAATTGTCTTTGTTCTTGTTGATGTAGCCAACTTCCTTGGGTTTGAGTTTTCCTTGTAGCACTTTGTGTAGGGCTGGGTTTGTGACTAGGTATTGGTTAAATCTGGTTTTGTCATGGAATATCTTGTTTTGTCCATTTGTGGTGATTGAAAGTTTTGCTGGGCATAGTAGTCTGGGCTGGCTTCATAGTCTCTTAATGTCTGCATACCACTTGACCAGGAACTTCTGGCTTCCGTTGTCTCCGTTGAGAAGTCAGGTGTAACTTTGATAAGTCTGCCTTTATATGTTACTTGTCCTTTTTCCTTGCAGCTCTTAATATTCTCTCTTTACTCTGTATGTTTAGTGTTTTGCTTACTATGTGGTGAGGGGACTTTCTTTTTTGATCCAGTCTATTTGGTGTTCTATAAACTTCTTGTATCTTCATAGGCATATGTTTCCTTTGGTTGGGAAAGTTTTTCTGTGATTTTGTTAAATACATTTTCTATGCTTTTGAGTTGAACTTTTTCTATACCTACTATTTTTCTGTTTGGTCTTTTCATGCTATCCCATATTTCCTGAATATTTTAAACTTTTGTTAGATTTAATGTTTTTTTATTAATGAATCTATTTCCTCTATTGTATCTTCAGCACTTGAGATTCTCTCTTCCATCTCTTGTATTCTGCTGTTTATGCTTGCGTTTGTGGTTCCTGATGATTTTCTCATGATTTCTGTTTCTATAATTTCCTCACCTTGTGTTTTCTTTATTGTCTCTTTTTCAGTTTTCAAGTCTTGAATAGTTTCTTTCATATGTTTGGTTGCTTTTTATTGGTTTTCTTCAAGGGATTTATTTATGTCTTCCAATTTTTGTCTTTTCATCCATTTCTTTGAGGGAACTTTTAATTTCCTCTTTAAGGGCCTCAAACATTCTTTTAAAGTTATTTCTTAGGTCATTTTCTTCTGCTTCATCTATATTTGGTTGTTCGAGTCTTGCTGTTGTAGGGTCACTAGTTTTTATTGGTGTTGTGTTGCTCTTCATGGTGTTGTGTGTGTTCTAACCTTGTCTAGCCATCTTTTCTTCTAATTGGTGTAATTGGGGCTGTCTGTGACTCTGGTGATCAATCTTTCAGGTGCCAGTGGATCCAAGGCTCAGACGGTTGTTCCTCATGATGCAGTCAGTGCCATGGTTCCAGACACCCCATTGATCACTCCGTGTTCCTGGAGGTCACTCGGCCCTCCTCAGGTTTGCTCTGCTCCTGTGGAGTTCACTGTCTCAGACCTGCTCCAGCCTAGGTCTGATAAATAGGTTTTTTTTTTTTTTAGCTTAAAATGTGTCCAAACTCCCTCTGCCTTAGCCACCTATGGTATTAGTAGTGAAGATATTAGCATTGTCTTCCTTCAATAGCATTTAAAAGAACATAGCCAGACAAGGTTTAAGTTGTGAACAGACTTAAACATTCATGTACTTTGAAACAAAAGACTTTTGCTTCTGATCCTGAGATTGGCTTTCAGAGTAGAGCAATGACGGAAGTGTGTTTACTTAGCATTCTAATACTGCAAAAATGTATTTTTTTCTGACGTTATTAGAGTAGAAGGCAAAGCTGATAAAAATGTATTTTTCCTAGTTGTGTGATCTTTAATGAGAATCATCTACCCTGATGCTTCTCTGTGATTCTTCTATAATTTCCAGTGAGTTTGCACAATATCTACTGAATGTAATCTTTTTTATTGCCCTGTGTTTTTTTCCAAATACAATTATCCTGAAATTCAAGAGAAAAATTCATACAGAAATAAAGTAGGAAAATAGATCTATGCAAATTGGGGGACAGGTGTTTGTGTTGTGGGGCAGAATATGTTGCTGGATCAGCAACTGTGGAACCACATCACAAAAATAGAAGAAAAGAAGAAGTGACCAGCCTTTCGCTGGTCACTAATGACACTCTTGGATTGGATTTGGCAGGGAATTTTAATCTAAGCAGGTTCCTGGTTTCTAAAAGTAGGATTGTACTATTACGTAAGTTGCCACCTGATTTCACAGCCCAGTGTGAATGTAAAGTGTCTCGTGCCAGATTCTGGGGTGACTATGTTAAAGCTGTCGGTTCCCTTTATTAACTTTTTTAACATGACAGAAGAATGACTATTTGATATGTGATCTATTATAAAACCTAAATGGAGGGGTATAAGAGAGAAAAGACTGAGGGGTTGCAAAATTTTAAGCCTATGATAACAGAAGCAAACAGAACCATAGAATAAGCACAACTTCCGCACACAGGGTCACAGGAGGCGAGCTTAGGGGCACACAGTTTTAGGAAGCACATTACAGCATATAAACTCTGAAAGTCAGCTTTGGGGATGGGAAAGAGTGAGAAGAAAGAAGTGTGTACAGAGGGAGATGTCTGGTGGGCACATCATTACAGGGGTGGTGACTTTAGAAACAGATGGCTATTACAGGGGTTGGGTCAGTGTGTTTCTGTGCTTGTTTTTTAAACTAAAACAGACACTGAATTTTTATAACTCAGCTCCGAGCACTAAGCTCATCACCAACATGCTAGGAGAAGGAGTATTATTGTGACAAGTTGCTAAGAGAGGCAGACATCTTTGCTGCATTTGGGGAAGCAGGTACTCCTTATGGTATGAACCATGATGGTGGAACACAGCACTGCAGCCCCTCAGGATCTCTGGGACCCTGGAAATCTATGTTTCTTAGGGAAAACTGTAGAAGAGGAAGATCTGTGTGCTAAGTGGTAGATGATGCTTAAGCAATTAGTCTCAGAAGTAGCACTTGGCATGCCCTGCCCCTGCTTCCCACTCCAAGTTCTGCTGACCTTCAGCTCCAACCACTAATAAATGCAGTGGCCTACCAGATGGTCCATGTCCTCCTCATCAGGACTCCTCAGCCTCAGGCTGTGACTCTTTTCTCAGTGACACTTTCCATTTACCATGAGAATTATCAGGCAAGAGAGTACAAATGCCCAAGGGCATATCCAGGTACCAAAGGAATGCTCTGTTGTGTGACAACCCTTACTTTCTCCTCCTGATCTAGGTTGATGACCCTTGCTCTGATGCTGAATGCTCCTCCCATCTGTGGGTGCCTTGGCAAGGAGAGAAAAAGAAGAAGCAAAATTTTTGTATGATGGGATCTTTCTTCCTTTGGGTTCCACTCAACTTTCTTCTATACTTTATTGATTTTTTCCCTTTCTGAGAGTCAGAATCTCTAAGTAGGCAAAATAATATTATAGACAAAGTGCAAATGCCAGTTAACCAACCAATGCCTGGTCCCCAAACCCAAGCATTCCAGAACTACTTAAAATACACCTCCAAATAAGTACCTGTTTTGGCACATGTACTGGATCTTACAAGATAGTACTTTTTTCATTGGGTATTATTTTCTGAGATTTTGACCATGCCAATACCTACCAGATGATAGAGCATCTATCCACAATGAAAGAATCATGGAAAACCTGGGTTATTGGTCATGATAGCAGCACAATGAACAATTATGACAGAGAGGGAGCAGACTATTCCTGTTCACTCTTCTGTTCTATTACATTGTCTGTCTCTGGGAAGTATTGCATAAGGGAGTCCAATCTTCATGCCTGCTCCTACTTCATTATAAACTAAGCTCTTGGATATAGTGTTATATAGAATTTCACCAGTGTATCAAACTCTTGTCAGTATGACTAAAACCTTTAAGAGTAAGAAAAGCAATCAACCCCATAGCTCAAATACATGACAGACGTACAAAAAAAACAAACACACAAACAAAAACAACAACAGTGCTCACAGCACAGAAGAAGTGCAATAATGTGTCTTTACGGTCTGCTGAAGATGAAGTGTTTCAGGGTTTGGTTGCCATTGTAGGTAAAGGTGGATTTTGGTCCTGAGTGTGGCCACATCACATGTAATTAGCCTCAGCACTTGCAGTTGGATGCATACATTACTCCCCTCCTCTCTCCTCTTCTCTCTGCCACCATTGAGTTTCAGTTCTTAGGCTCATGGGCCAATGCTATTATAGCCAATACCTCACATTGCTTAAGGTCAAATTGATGAGCTGTTCTGTTTACTTGACTGTTCATACTTCTTCAGTCATTGACACTTGGTTATCTGACAGGTTATGGTGTACAATGCAAGTATCTTCACCACTGTGCTTACTGTCAGTCTGTCCACACATTCTGACTCTCCATGGCTCCAGTCTTCCCCTGTTCCCCTTTTCAGTCCACGAAACAGGCCTGGAGAGATGGCTTAGTTGTTAAAGGCTAGGCTCACAACCAGTCCATTAAACAATTCAATGTCAGTAAGAAGAGCTGGTTGGTATGCAAAGGAGCTTACCACCACATCCAACAACCTGAGTTTGATCTCAAGAACCTACATAGCGGAAGGAGAGAGCTGACTCTTAAAAATTGTTCTCTGACCTCCACATGAATGCTGTAGAACACACACACCCTTCCCTGTTCCCCATAAAGAAAGTCAAATAGAGAGCAAACAGTTATCTATGACATTTATCCAATGCATTCATATATAGCCAGAAGAACAAGTCTTGATTTGCAGTATTTTCCACTCATGACTGTCTTTAAAAGTGCCATAGTATTTTTAAATTTATACCCACAAAGCAAGACAATCTATCTATAGATGATATTTAAATTTTTAATCAGTTGGCTCTCAATGAACGTATTCCCCTTCTCTGTAGATGTAGGTGTGAGCTAAAAAACCATCCCCCCAAGAAGCATGGAAAACAACACAAAAGCCTTACCTACCTACCTGCTCTCGCAGACTTTGTATTCATTCCAATTCTATTTATATTCCCAGATATATAATTTCTATTTTACTCCTGGTGTTGCTAGATCAGTGTGGCCTAAGGAGTTGGGTCTGAAAGAACTAGACTTATGCTTAGAATCCAGCCTCGTGGTTGTTTTATAGCTCAAACATTGGGCTAACCATCTCTTTCAGGATAAACATAATACCAGGAAACTGTTGTTTTATTTGTTTAAATTATATAATTCTGCTAAGGGGATGTTGCTTTTCTTCAGACACCAGGAATCTCATTTATAGCTTTGTCATTAAGGAACAACATTTCCTATTTATGATTATATAATACCAAAGGTCCTACCAGGTTGAAATCTAAACCTTACATTAGTTGCTATTGTAACTTCAATTAATGTGGAGAAATTTCTTCCCCTAGAACTCCTTCAAAATTGGCAACCTTCCATGTAACCTGGTATTGAGTCAAAGCAAGATTCCCACGTGTGAAGTAGACTAAGTTCATAGACATGAGAAGGCTTCTAGAACCTGCACTTCATTGTAATGGAAAGTACAAAATACACTGATATGCTCTATATGATGAAAGATGCCCCAACACATCAGTGACATCCAGTTCCTGCATGCACTACATCAGTGGCTACACACAATGCATATTAGGCTGTGTTAAAATTCCCCAGAAAAACTCATACATTAATTACAGCATCTGAACTCATATCAACTTTTGTTTTGTTCAGTGTTGTTTTATGGATTTCTCTCCTTTTGTAGAGTGAGACGGGCAGCATGATTGAATGTATCATGGAAATGGAGTTACTACCCTGCATCTTCCTTATGTTCAAGGCATTAATTTCTAATGTTGTCTAATAAATATGATGTGTTCACAGAGGATGTTCAGTTGTTCCCAGCCACCAAGCCCCGAAATAACCACACAGAAATTATATTAGTTACAACACTGCTTGATCTATTAGCTCAGGCTTCTTATTAACTAGCTCCTGCATCTTCAATTAGCCCATTTCTATTATTCTGTGTATTGCCCTAAGGCTGTGGCTTACTGGGTAAATTTCTGGAGTCTGTCTCTTTCAGCAGCTACATAGTGTCTCCCTGATTCCACCTACTCTCTATATATCTCTGTTCATATTTCCCACCTGCCTATATTCTGCCCTCACAGAGGCCCAAAGCAGCTTCTTTATTAACCAATGGTAATATAACATATTCACAGCGTACAGAGGGGAATCCCACATCAGTGATATACTTGATATAATAAGTTTGTGGTGTATAAAACGGGGAGTATAAGTGGTCTTTTTGGACTTCAATATAATATTTTAGCACTAAAGCTATCATATTTCCAGTCACAGAACCAATCAAGAGTAAGGACATTGTAATGATTACAAACCCACTTGTCCTGATGATACAATTTGAGACAGAATAAATGTCTGTTGCAAGGACACTTTAGCCTCAATGACAATGAAATCCGCTGTAAGTTTTATCTCATATTGTGGCTTATCAAAAGGAGGCCAAAACAGTGATGCAGACCCTAGGCTTTTAGCATAAGTCATGACCTGTAAGCAAGGAGACTTACCTGCTACTGTGCTCTCCTTTTCTGGTATGTGTCACTTTGAAAGTAAACACAGATGAGAAGAATCATTACGCTGTAGGCTTGCTGTGGTGGTGTGTGTTCTTTCTCCTGGGTTTCTGAAAGGATGTTAATAAGTTTTAAGTTTGAAAAATGATTCAGATGTGATTGCTCAGAATTTTCTATTGGGATGCTGACTTCTTAGTCTCCTTCTTTCCTGTTTAAAATAGAATGTCACCTGTAGTAGCCCAAGCTAGCTTGGAACTCACTATACAGTCTATGCTGGCGTCAAACTCATTGTAATTCTTCTGTCACACTCTCCCAAGTACTTTTATACAGATGTGAATGATCACACTAGATGCTCTAGTTTCCCTTCTGCTGCTGTTATGAAACACTCTGTCCAAAAGCAACTTAGAGGAGAAAGGCGTTTATTTCACTTTTACTTCCTTGTTAAAATCCATCACGGCAGAACTCAAGTAGAAAGTTCAAGTATCCCATGGAGAAAAGCTGTTTGCTGGCTTACTCTCTGGCTTGCTCTGGTTCAGGCTCAGGAAGCTTCTTTATAGAGCCCATGCGTAAGGAATGGTACCACTCACAGTGGTCTATGTCTTCCTACACCATTAGCAATCATGATATCACTCAAAGACTATCACCAATTGTGCTGTAAAAAAAACTGCTTTAATGAGAGTATTTCTTACCACTAACTCTCAGATAACTCTCATTAGATCCTATAAATGTTTCTAATGTCCCTCCTTCACCCCACTCCTTTCAGAATGTAAGCTATATAGGCGGAAGAACTAACTTTGAAAATATCCAGGAGACTATAATTTCATATCATATACCATTTTGGCATATGCACTTGTCTAAGCTTCATTTACATCTATTGCATTAAAAACCATTCCCATATTTTTACTTTACTGGTATGGTCTACTATCTTCTCTAGGTTTGTAAGACTAATTCTATAAGCATGTTAACATCATCTCTTGCCTGGCTGCTGAGTGCTATGTTTTATAATAATGTCTCTATATTGATAAATCTTTTCTCATGAAATGCTTTATTCTACTAGTCATAACTGAAGACTCTAGAATCTACTCCCAAATTTGCATTATTGCATCCTTTAGCAAATAAATAAGGCTCACGATTTGGAAGTAGAGTCTCTTCACCTCTTAGAATAGACATTATGATTTAACCATTGTGTATTGTCAATTTTCCGCTGCTGAGCAAAAACTCCACGGAAAAGGCACCTTAAAGAAGAAAGTATTTACTTGACCTTACAGTTACAGAGGGTGAGAGTCTAAAATGATGGAGAGAAGACGTAGTGGAAGAGGTAACAGCTCACATCCTGAACTACAAGGACAAAACAAAAAGAACAGTCTAGAAATGGCACAAGTCTTTAAACTCTCAAAGCCCATCCCAGAAACAAATTTCTCCTAGCAAAGCCACATCTCCTAAAACTTCCCCAAAACAGCACCTCCAGTTTACAGAGGAAAGAATTAATTTGAGGACCAAGTACTCAAATGCCTGGGCCTATGGGGAGCATTTATCATTCAAACCACGACACGCGGTCACTTGGTCTAGCAGCAGTTCGTAAGGAAGAACACTTCTGAGAACTAGCAGAACTTTGAAGACATTGCCTTCCAGTTGGTTGTCATGAATTTGGGTGCAGAGAACAGTTGACAGTAAAGAGAGTGCTATGTCACAAGCTCAAAAACTTAGATGAAACAGATTAAAGAAGATAATGAGTTGGGTATTTACACCTGATTTTCAGGATCTCATTTTTCCTGAATGAAGAAAGAACTGACTAGTCTGGGAATTAAATGATGTATTTACCTATGGCATGCTTTTATTGAGTTCTATGACCACTCCCTAGCATATTTTCTCCCTGTCTGCTGTATCTATGTGGCAAAAAAGGCTTCTTGACTTCTACAGATAGCATTTAGTTCATAGTTAATAATTCTCTATATCAGATATCCCCAGTAAACATTATCATCACTCTATTTATACTTTGTCTACATATTATATAATATTATATATGATATATTTAATATATTGATATAATATGTTACATTTATCATCCTTATATTTGCTCTGTTGTCCATATTTCTAAAGTATCTAATCTATTGTTTACTCATTTTCAATTCATTTCATTTTAATGTTATGGCATTCCTAATCACTGCCAAGAAAACATCTGTATTCTGTCAAGAACTCTCTGTGGTCTACAGTTTTCCCATCTGCTTACTACAATAGGGACCTCAGTTTGGTAGTGTGTTAAAGCTCCCCATTCATCTGCTTTAGGTTGGGCTTCCCAGTGGGGAATTAGGGTAAAGAAATATATTAGAGATTGGTCTAGGAATGAACAATTTTCACAAAAGGAGAGAAAGCAATATTTGCCTAAAGAAGTGGCCAAAGATGTCTCCATAACTAGATCTTGGTCAATTTTTGTATGGGCTCAGAAGGGAGATGAAGCTAAGATCACTCCAGAACTGTTATGGATTAAGATGAGTGGGTAAAGAATACCCCACACCTATTTTCACTCAGAAGTCTGGGATCCTTAGCCAAGACAGTTTTTCTCAGCGGAGTAAAACTCTCAGAGAGCAAAGGAAGCTGAGGGTAGCTGGGTCTGACTCTCTACTGTGTTGCTAGGAAAAGTGAATTTGGGCAGTACATTACTGCGCCTGCGCTAGGTAGTACCAGAGGAGAGGAGGCAGGAGAAGAGATGCTAGAACCTGGACCTACTCTTTCTCCTTTTCACTTAAGATGGTAATTAAATATAACACTTGTGAGTCTCTCCTGCAAATGCCATGTCCTACCTTTTCTGCTGTATATGTTGTGGTTTTGACATTTCTTTGTTCTCACCATGTGCTGCTACCCATCTTATTCAAGTACTGTTATATGTAAGTTATCCTCCTCCTCTAGAACCTCACAGATATCACTGTCTTACTAAAATAAAAAATCTGGGGGCTGGAGAAATGGGTCAGTGGGGAAGAGCATTTGATGTGCAAGCATAAGGATCTGGGTTCAAATCCCCAGCAACCATGTAAAAAGCCAGGCATGACTGTGCTCATCTGTGACCCATCTGTAAAGGGATAGAGACAATAGGACTGCTAGAGCTGGCTGGCCACCAGCCTAGTTCTGGAATCAGTGAGACCTTGACTCAAGCAATAAGGTAGAGAGAAAGAGCAGGGCACAAGACACCCCATTGATCTCCACACACACAGGGGCATGTTGATCCACACACACACATACATATGTGTGTGAGGCCCCTTCCTCAGTTTCTGTCTGTCTCTCCTCCTTCCCTTTCATGATTATATATAATATATATAATCATATCTTTAAGAACATTCTCTAAACTAGACTACTTCTACTCTGTTAACCAAGCCCATGTTTAAAACAAAATAGCATCAGTTGTCCTCTTAATGGTCCTGTAGCTTGGTCAGAGCAGTCTACTCATTAGAAAAGATCCTCCTATTTATCTTCCAAGGTCAAAAGTCACAGGGTAATGTAAGATCCTGCAATGGCCCTCTTTCCTGGATCTAATCAAAGAGAGTTGCATGGAGTCTTACATGGAGTCCACTTTTAAGAGTTCCTTGCAGATCTAGAGTAAATGCTCAATGGTTAAGAACATTTGATGTTCCCCCAGAGGACTCAGATTCCCAGCATCCACCTGATGTTCACAAAATAAATAAATAAATAAACTCATTAATTAATTTTTGAAAAAAGGTCCAGGGTGTCTTGCACCCTCTTCTGGTCTCTGCGGGCACAAGACACACATGTGGTGCCCAGACAGACATACAGACAAGACTCCCATACACATAAAATGAGTGTTTTTTAAAAGGGTTCTTTACATATCAGTGCTCAACCACTCCCCTGCCTTTGTTATGGATTGTGCTTTGGCTCTAGGAAAGTTAATCCTCCTCCCTTTTCTGTCTAGGATGTAAGTACCTTGAAGGCAGGTAGCATGCTGAGTGTAGTACAGAGTTTAATATGAATAAATCCTGAATCAACGGATGTGAAAAAAATACATGCTTAGGCACTTTCTCACAGAGGGAAGCTATTCTTTGTCCTGATATGGTAGCCCTTGACACAATACCAGGTGATGTTCCATTCCAACCGAGTGTACTTATCCCAACAGGTGGTACTGGCACATTTATTATGTGTAAAAGGATGGCCAGTCTTGCAAGTTGGAACCTATGCTAGTGTTCTCTATGTAAAAAGAAAACTGAAAAGATGTACCTTGTATGTGTAATAGCAAATGAAAGCCTTTTACAGTGCATTCCCACTTAGAAGCACAGGGTAAAACACGCCATCTAAGTAATTATCCCATGAATAAAAGATGATGGCCCAGCATTCAAGGCAGCATGCTAATGGATTTTTAACCCGACAGTTAAAATTGCATATATTTATCACATACAATAGGATGTGTTAAAATATATATACACAGTGAATTATAGCTATTATTCTATTGAGTGCCAGATGCCTCTAGCTTAAGTAATTCATACAGAGGCATTTTCAATGCCGATGAAGTTGTGAACTTCAATTTCTTAAAGGTATTATTTCTTAAAACTATTGTTTCTTTCTAGATTTCTCAAAGATAGGAACATTTACTTTAACAGAAATCTGTATTTCATCATACAATACCTTTTATTTAGTGCAACTATTTCTTTTAAGGTTCCACTGTCTCTCCTAGTGTTGGGGCAGAATCAATAGCAATGATTCTCAGTAGTGGACACTTTTGCCCTCAGGAGTCTTCTGGTCACATCTGCAAACATTTTACTCATCACAATTGGTATGAAGGCATTTTTGGCATCTCATGGGTAGAGACTGAAATGTTGCCACTTGTCCTAAAGAGCAAAAGACAGACCCCCACAGCAGAGAATTACCCAGGCCAAATGTCAACAGTGCTAAGATACAGAAGCCCTAAGTTAGAACAAAATGTGTGTAGAGAGGGTTGTCCATTTATATGTGCATATGTATATGTGAGCATGTGTAACATATGTTTGTAGAGACCTATTGTCAACCGGCATCTTCCTCAGTCTCTCTTCACGTTATCTTATTTTGGTTTTGAGATTATAATTACAGCATCCGTCCCTCTCCTACTTCCCTGAGAGCCCTCCTAACCCCCCATCAAATTCACTGCCTTTGGTTTTTGTTTTCACTAATAAGACCCATCTCTCACTGAACAAATTGGGCTAGATTGGCTACCACCGAGCCTTGGTGATCTCTGCTTCTCCAGTGCAGGGGTGCAGGGATTACAGACATTGCACATCGCCCCATGGCAGGCTTCTTTTCATGAAGATGTGAGGAACTGAACTCAGATCCTCATGCTTGTGTTGCAAGCACTCAACCCACTGAGCCATCACTCCAGCCCAAGTTTTGTTTCGTTTGTGTTTATTTTTTTGTTATTTTAGTCTTAACATTAACAAAAAGAAGTGCCTCTTGGCTTCCAATTAAAAAACATCTTTTCGTAAATGAAGGCAAGAAGTGACTTATGAGGTGGTGGGAGAAAGCATCATCTGAAATATTTCTAAGAAATGCTTTGCTGTAGACAAAACAATCCATGCCATAAACCAATGTGGACCCGAAGCCCCAGTGAAGCTTGTTTTTTTTTAATTCGTTGCAAACTAATATTTGTTACCACGGCGGAAAATACAAAGCATAATTTGAAGTTCCATGTTTTCTCAGGGCTGGGTGTATTTTTGAACAGTGTTTTTGTTCCTATTTGGATCCTTTAAAGGTACCCCATCCAAATGGTTTCTGTCAGACCCAGCTGCACGATCATACATGCTGTGTTTACAGCCTTTTATCTTCCCTTGTGTCTTTCATTCAGCAGTGAGAGCTCTTGGTGTGACTTGATGCTTTCCGTTGTGTTTGAAGTACACAAACGCAGGAGCACCTGCCTGCATCCTCTCTGATGAGATGACAGCTCAGAGAGGAATCACCATTACTTACCTTCTTAACAGTTATTCATGGCGGTTTTCAATAAAAAGACTTACGTGCTGTTCTCCCAATAAGAAGAAATATTTCCCCTATGAGCTGCACACAAAAAAGGTAAGTGGAGTCATTTGTTTCCATTATGTGTGTCATTGAGAGTGAATTTCCTCAATGTTTTATCTGTAAGATTTTAAAGAAGAAAAGAAAAACATAATAAAAAATTTATAACATGGCACTTACCACACAGATAATAATAATTAAAGACAGTATAGGTTAAGAAAACATTCCATGATGTAGGGAAAATATTTTATTTTACTTATATGTTAGGAATGTTTGACAAAATTGAAAAGTAAATGATTTCTTACATTTGTATCTAATGAAAATGACAAGGTAACAAGCTGGCGACATCTCCTTGGACACCTGGGAACCCCTATGGAGTCCAGTCTCTTGCCAACCCTCAAATGAAACCCTTAATTAAGATATATACTTCCCTGCTTCCATATCCACTCTTCCTCCATCCCAACCATCCCATTCCCCCAATCTCTCCCCATCCTCCCCTTCTCACTCCACTCTCCCCACCTGCCCTTACCCCCATCCCACCCCCACCCCCAAGCTCTCAATTTTTGCCTGGAAATCTTGTCTACTTCCCATATCCAGGAGGATAACTATATGTTTTTCTTTAGGTTCACCTTCCTATTTAGCTTCTCTAGGATCATGAATTATAGGCTTAATGTCCTTTATTTATGACTAGAATCCACTAATGAGTAAGTACATACCATATTCACCTTTTTGAGTCTGGGTTACCTCACTCAGGATAGTGTTTCCTACTTCCATCCATTTACATGCAAAATTCAAGGTGTCATTGTTTGTTTACCATTGAGTAGTACTCTAATGAGTATATATTCCACACTCTCTTTATCCATTCTTCTATTGAGGGGCATCTAGGTTGTTTCCAGGTTCTGGCTATTACAAATAATGATGCTATAAACATAGTTGAACAAATGTTTTTGTAGTATGATAGGGCATCTCTTGGGTATATTCCAAGGAGTGGTATTGCTGAGAGGGCACCTGAACTGGCCCTATACTATAGCCACACTGATGAATATCTTGCATATCACCATAGAACCTTCATCTGGCAATGGATGGAGATAGAGACAGAGACCCACATTGGAGCACTGGACTGAACTCCCAAGGTCAAATGAGGAGCAGAAGGAGAGAGAACATGAACAAGGAAGTCAGGGCCACGAGGGGTGCGCCCATCCACTGTGATGGTGGGGCTGATCTAATGGGAACTCACCAAGGCCAGCTGGACTGGGACTGATGGAGCATGTGATCAAACCAGACTCTCTGAATGTGGCTGACAAGGAGGGCTATCTGAGAAGCCAAGGACATGGCACTTGGTTTTGATTCTACTGCATGTACTGGATTTGTGGGAACCTAGTCTGTTTGGATCCTCACCTTCCTAGACCTGGATGGAGGGGGGAGGACCTTGGACTTCCCACAGGGCAGGGAACCCTGAATGCTCTTTGGACTGGAGAGGGAGGGGGAGTGGAGGTACGGGGAGGGAAATGGGAGAAAGGGAGGAGGTGAAAATTTGTAATAATAATAATACTAATAAAAGAGAAAATAACAAAGTAAATAATAATAATAATAGCTAAAAAATAAGCAACAGAAAGACTCAACATGTTGTATTTATATATTTATTCATGTATGTGAATCAATAATAATCAAAGAAAAATAAGCCATCAAATGTTTGAAGGGGGAAGTGAAATAACCATATCTTAATTAAAATAAATAAACACATTTTAAAATAACATATATTTTATTTGGGTTCAGCATATACTCATTTTAATATTTATTTGTTACAGGGAGAGAGGGCTTGCTTTTGGTCCTGGCTGCCCAAGAGGAGTGTGGGCCCTTTGTTTGTCCCAACTGCCCAGCTTGCTTATACCTGAAATAATCACATAGAAACTGTATTCATTAAGTCACTGCCTGGCCCATTATCTCTAGCCTCTTATCGGCTAATTCTTACATCTTGATTTAACCCATTTCTAATAAATCTGTGTATCACCATGAGGTTGTGGCTTGCTGGGAAAGATTCTAACCAGTGTCTGTCTCAGGCAGGAAAACCATGGCATCTGCCTGTCTGCCCTTCTTCCCAGCATTCAGTTCTGTATACTCTGCCTACCTAAGTGCTGCCCTATCAAAAGGTCAAGGCAGTTTCTTTATTCAACCAATGAAAACAACACGTAGACAGAAGAACCTCCTACACCATTTATTTACATTATTTTTATTTTGTGTGTGTGTTGTGTGTGTATGTGTGTGTGTATGTGTATACACACATGTATGCAGGTGCCCATATAGGCCAGAAGAAGGCATCAGATTTCCCTGGGGCTGTAGTTACAGGCAGTGAACCTCAAGATATAGGTGATGAGAACAGAAACATAGTCCTCTGTAAGACTATTACTCAAGTTTAACTGCTGAGTCATCCCATTGCCTGCCCCCCATGTGTTCTTATTTCTTGCTGACTGGGGTGTGATGGTGTAAAGTTTAATTGCTCACGGGACACTCTATGGTAGCATATGGTATGAAAGTAATAAGAACTAGAAAGCAATTATATGGCAACATACAAATGGCAAAATAGCTAAAGAGGAAAAAAACATAAAAAATCTAAGCATTATCTACTCAGATTGCACAGTTTGATTAATGCCTGTATTTTGATGACACCTTAAATAGCAAGTAGAATATATTAGCAGACAAGCACTTGAGCCAGGACCCAAAAATGTTATCATAGGTCTTATTAGGATATTCTCATTGATATATGATCCTGTCTCAAATGCTAAAAGAACATTACAGATCTTTGAGTTCCCCATGGAATACTTTTCCTGAGGACCTATTTTACTATGCGTTTTACATGGTCACATAAATTAGCCTGGAATATTACTTACACTGAAAATGGATTGTTGTTTTAAAATCCATAGGCAGGTTAATCCATTAGATAAATTACCTTGATGATCTCAAATAATTTTTGATAACCAGCATATTCCCATGTAAAAATTAACATATTTATTAACTCTGTCATAGGTATCATATATTAAAAGTAAAAGAAGAAAATATAGCTTGGCCTCCTTGCTTTCCCATTATGAGGAAATCTAAATGTCTTTTGAATAGTTTAAGGTGAGGTAATTGATTAGAGAACTATCATAAGAGTGCTCAAAGAAAACCACAATAGGTGAAGCAGAAGGGAGTAAGGGTTGATGACTGAATCCATTATCAGCCTAAACTTTCCATTTCTGTTGGTTTCATCATGAGGCAGATACTAAGAATCCTACTAAGAATGGTCTTTGCTCTCAGTTTTAGTGTGAGCCTCAAGTCACATGTAGGACAGAACAACTAGTGATGGAGGCGGGTCTTCTATCAATCTGTTGATTTCATTGGTTAATTAATAAAGAAAACTGCTTGGCCTAATAGGTTAGAAAATAGGTGGGTGGAGTAGACAGAACAGGAAGAAGGAAGTGAGGTAGATGGCTCAGACAATTGTCCTGCCTCTACAACCAGATGCAACGAAGCCAGCAGCCTGGTCAGACATGCAGAATCTTTCCCGGTAAGACACCGCTCGTGGTGTTAAACAGATTATTAGATATGGGTTAGTCAAGATGTGAGTAAGAGGCTGAAAATAATGGGCCAGGCAGTGTTTAAAAGAATACAGTTTGTGTGTTGTTATCTTGGGGCATAAGCTAGCCGGCAGCCGGGAGCCTGGCAGGATGAAAAGCAGGCCTGCCCGCCGAGCTCCACACTACAAACTAGGAAATGAAAGTGAATGACTACTGCCCCATTGTCTGAAACTTGACTGATATGAATGATTAAATATCTCCAAATAAAAGATAAACAGGGGTACAGGGAGCCAAAGAGAAACTGATTCCCTTTCCTCGCATCTGCCTTCTGCTCACTCACTCCGTTTTGATCACTGATGCAGTAATTGGCTGCCATCGGACTTTTCTCCAAGACTAGCTTCAGGCATTTGGTATTTGAGAAAGTATGAACATTGCTGTGGAATATTACTTTGCACTGTGTGAAGATGTGTCATTGCAATTGGTTTAATATAAAGATAATGTTCGATAGCCAGACAGGAGGTATAGGCAGGACTTCTGGACAGTGAGAGCTGTGTGAAGAAGAAAGGCAGAGGCTATAGCCAGACTCTGAATAACAAAGATGGGCATAACAAAGATGAGGTAACAAGTTCATTGAAGAACATAGATTTTAAAAGGTGGGATTATTCAAGTTATAAGAGCTAGTTAGGAACAAGTATAAGTTAAAGCTGATTTCATAACTAATAATAATTCTCTGTGTCATTATTTGGGGACTGGCAGTCCAAAGCAGCCTGCTACAGAACAGTCTCTCAGATTCATTATATATGCTTCTAGCATACTCTATAATATGTAAAACCTACCTTTAATGTGTATAATGATATCACCAGGAAGGAAACAATAAGTGATATTACCTTTACTTTTGAAAGCATTACATTAGGGAATTAAAGTATCTTTTAACTCGTAGACCTAATACATACTAATAGAGAAAGGCCATTTGTAAACCGCTATTTATGTCTTCATATCTTTGGAAATTATTCATGAGCTAATCTTTCTCCTGCTAACCTCTAAGCTGTTAATTCTTGCTAACCTATAAGTGGTTAATTTTCATAGATTTATCCCAAGATTTGTTGCTAACTAAACCAACAGCACACCTTTTCTTTCCAGGCTAGACTAGAGATAAATACTATGTCCCTCATTATCCCAAGAGTCTGCAATCTTCTGGAGGCACTGTGAGCCACTTGCTCAACACTCTACGTCGAAGCCCTGGACATATAAGAAGGATATTCCACTACATGTTTTCTCCTGAAGATTATTCCTCTTAGCTGAGGCTCAGAGGCATGAAGCTACATGTATTTCCATGGTAAAGATGATAGTAGTTCCTATGCTACATGTCCACATCTGTGGGAAGGAGGAGCAGTGGAGAGGATTAGGATGGGAAGAAGCCTGCACTGAGAGTACAGTACCGTGTAATTACAAATGGTGACAGACTTTTTAAAGTCAGTTTAATGTATAAGCAAAAGATGGAGAAACAGAAACATGGTATTCTGATTTACTCTGTCTCCCTTTTGTCTCGTGGTATTTCAGTGGCTATTGTATAACCCCACGAGGATCATGACTCAAGCTTCAAAGTATACTCAGGCATTTTGGGAATGACATTTGCTGCTCTTTCAAATGCAGGAGTAAAAGGAAAAGGCAACAAAGGCAGGCCTTGTGTATACATGATCTGTATCAAAGACTCTTCAACTCTTTTCCTTCATAGTACTATTTTTTCCACTACTTTGAACAATGAAGCCTGCTTTCAACTCCTGGGATTGTCCTTGCTTTTCACAGGTTAATAGACTTACTGGAGATGCTGGGGACTTGCTAGCATCTGTCTTAAATTCCAGAGAAATAAACTAGGACCGGATTTCTACCTCATTCTTTTTAACTTTATATTTTGATATTATCTTGTATAAGTTAGATAAATGTCTTATTTCCATTTTCTGTAATAAATAGAAAGCTGAATAAATGCTATTTATTATCATAAAACAGGATTTCCGTTAGCCTGCCTCTACTATGCGATTAATCACCACCCTTAGGAACAGCTCAAGATAAATTATTATGAATTTCTGCTGTGCCTGGTGAAGCATTCCTATTATTCCTGCACTCAAGAGAAGAGGGCAATAGGATCACTTAAAGTTCAAGGTCAGCTTGATCTAATCAGGTTCCAGATCAGTAAGGGAGGCATAAGAAGACTTCATATCACCCCAGGGGTGACTGGGGAGATTTGGTAGTTATAGCGTTTGCAGTACAAGTGTAAAAACCAGAGTTTTAGAGTTCTTATCTCTAGAACCCTTAAAAAATAAATAAAATAAAATTTAAAAAAAGCTAGGTGGGCATGATGGCTTGCCTGTAATTCCAACCCTCTGGAAAAAAGAAATGGGATTACCAAGGGAAGGTGGCAATACACAATGGCTGTATTTATGAGCTCTGGATTCAGTTGCTAGACCTTGCCTCAATAAGATGGAAGATGACAAAGGAAGACACCTAACATCAACCTCAGGCCTCCAAAAGCACACAGATGCATATGCATAAATGTCACACATACATTCACACACAAACAAACTTTTAAAAGTGAAAATAAGTAATTACATAACTCAAGTCACTATTTTTACTAATAACCCTCCAACACTTTGTTATCGTAACAGTCACATGACAGCATTTTGCTGTTCAGTTATTCTAAATTTCATTATTGGTTTCACTTATAGCTTAACAATAAATAGTGTGTAAATGATGCATAGGTTGATGGATAGATAGATGACAGACAGACAGACAGATAGACAAATAGATTACAGAGGATAATAAGAAAGTTAATAATAGATACTTGATTAATAGAAAAATATATAAATAGATTGGTTGATGAATGAGTAAATAATGAATAATAAATAGATAATAGGTGATATTAAATAGATGCCAGATAATAGATGAAACATAGATTGATAAAGAATAGAAATTAGATGATAGGTGATATATAAATGCTTGATAGGAGACAATTGACAGATTGATTTATGCAGAATTGATAGATATGTAGTAGGTAGATAAATTGATGATAGATGGACAATCAGATAGGAAATAAAACAGGAAGTAAGAAGTGAGAAAATAAAATTATCATCACTTGATAATTTTATTATTATACACATAAAACTCTAAGAATCTAAAACCCCACTATATTAGGAAAATTACTAAATTAGAATTTTCAAAATGTAAAATCTATGTTTGATGTTTTCTATACAGCTCATGAAAAATCAGAACAAATTTTAAAATCTGAGATAATATTGGAGAAAATTATATATATTATTTATAGATTAAGTTATTTAACATTTTTCTTTATTGTACATGCCCCTTCTCATAATGATGCACTCCCAATTATGCATAAATTAATAATAGGGGATTGTCCTTAAAAGTTCCCCGGGGAACACAATTTGTCTTACTGAGCATACACTAAAAGCTAGTTTTGCCTGGGTTGGCCTTCTTACTTCTATATTCAAACATAGCTAGAGTGTGATTGACTAGACAGACTCTGTCTAAGTCTATGGTTGTTCAAGTGAGGAGAAACCTTTCCAATTGTTCAGAGAAGGGTGTGCATTTAGCTCAATGCAGGTGGTAGTCTTAGGTTGCCAACAGGTTTCTAAGTGAATTGTTCAGAGTTGGGTGTGTGTATACATAATACATTTAGATAAGTGTCTCAGTCTTCCAAGTGCACAGTCAAAGCCAAGTGGAGTCCTGAGTCACTAAACAAGTCCCTATGCCTGCCTGCCTCAAAACATGTGATGTATATCACAATACTGGAGGCTGTGCTTTAATCTTGAGTCTTTCCATTCCTTTTATTCTTGCTACTTTCACCAGTAGGTATGGTGAGATAGAAAAGGCTACTTTTACAAAGCTAAAATATTTCCAGATAACTAGATTAAACAGCAAACTATGTTCTGAGATGCATAATGCAAACATCCCCCCCATGAACTACAGTAAACTACTTCTTCATGCAATTGGATAGAAGCAAATCACCCTTTAGGACTCATCTGAAAAGCCCTACCTCCCTGTTATTTTTATCAAAATCCCAATTGTTTCAAAATCCCAGGAGCCAGATGCTGGGGTGAAAACCTGCTAGTTCAGAGAGACAGGAAGTGCACCCAGTTGACCTCCTCCTCTACTGATGTCCAACACTCTTCTCCAGACCATGTCAAAAACCTCTTCAAACTGAGAAGTCCCTCCCTTCTACTTCCTGCTTGTCTATCCATTCTTTTGATTCTCTCTTACTCTCTATGGTTTTTTTCCTACATTTACTTCCTGTCAAATGGCTGCTTGCTCCACCTCTTGACCTATAGTTGACTTTATTTAATTCTGTTTACAATATTCAGACAGAAAGCTCTTAGATTAAAGTTGTGTCTGAGGGCTGAACCACACCACAGCTAGAAACAGAATTTTCCAGTAAATAATGCCATCTCAGGGTTCACAATGTGAACTGCACACCCTCCTATTCATACAAATGCTTGATAAGTGAGACTTTGCTGTCCAATGGGAAGGATAAGGGGGGAGTTTTGTAAGTGACACTAAAGCCTTGTGGCAGGCAGAATTTTCACAAGTGATTGAAAGTGTCTTCTGGCAGAAATATGAACAAACATCACACCATGTTGTTTTTCTGCTGGAGCATATTAGTAACTGGTAGATTAAGATAGTCTACTTGTAAGAAAGCACCTAAAGTCTCTCTAAAGTGGCAGTTCTCAACCTTCCTAATGCTGTAACATTTTAATATATGTTGTGTCACCACATGTTGTGTGACACCCCAACCATAAGATTCTTTCATTGCTATTTCATAACTGCAATTTTGCTATTATTAGGAATTATACTGTAAATATCTGATATGCAGGTATCTGACCTGAGACCACAAAAGGACTTGAGATGTATGGGTTGAGAACTGCTATTCTAAAGGGAGTTTGACATAAGAGATTTGGGAGAACAAGATAAGGGGTCATGCTGTGAACAGTCTAGTTCTCAGGGAGAGATGGTATTAGCAGAGGTGTGCATGGCTGAATGCACCTCTGGATTCAATTGTGACCTGAAAATGTCCTCTTAGAGAGGACATGAACCAAGGCAGACTAACTGTGAGCTCTTGGCAAAGACTTAGATGTGTAGAACTATGACAACAACGGCCAAGAAAACTTCATGGAACCACGTGGTCTGATTTCTCACTAGACAGATGGTGCAATGAGAGCAGAAACAAGGTAACCTAAAAGAAGAAGAAAGAGGAGGAGGAGGAGGAGGAGGAGGAGGAGGAGGAGGAAAAAAGAAGACGACGACGACGACGACGACGACGAAGAAGAAGAAGAAGAAGAAGAAGAAGAAGAAGAAGAAGAAGAAGAAGAAGAAGAAGAAGAAGAAGAAGAAGAAGAAGAAGCAGAAGCAGAAGCAGAAGCAGAAGCAGCAGAAGAAGCAGAAGAAGCAGAAGAAGCAGGAAGCAGAAGAAGCAGAAGAAGCAGAAGAAGCAGAAGAAGCAGAAGAAGAAGAAGAAGAAGAAGAAGAAGAAGAAGAAGAAGAAGAAGAAGAAGAAGAAGAAGAAGAAGAAGAAAGAAGAAGAAAAGGAAATGGGGGGAGCCTAAACCTACCATTCATACATTCAGCACAGATGGGTGTTGCCCACACACAGTTGGAGGATATTGTACAGATAATCAGAAAGCTGAAGAAGAAAAAAATGTATAAGAAGCAAGACTATTGTACTGCCCTCAGATAGCCATTCCTTTTATACCAGACACACAGTAAAGAGTAGAGTCTTAAAAAATATATCACAAAGAAAGCATTCTGGAAAGGCTGCTGCTTTCTTCAGTTGCTACTAGGAATCCACTTACTGGAGTCTAACCTTTATATAGATTGTGTCTGTGTTGATTAGAGAACTGATGATTTGCAACTCAAAGTCAAAACCTGTGTGGTATGTGTGTATGGTCTGTGTGTGTGTGTTATCTGTGTGTACACATTTTTCAGCTTTTCAGAAAACCTGACATTAAGGTTTTAATTTTGCTTTTGTCCATTATTTCTCATGCATGAGGCCGTTAGTCCTCTCATCATTTCGTTTCCAGCTGAAAGACTTCTCACAGGCTCTATCCTCCCTTTCTCTGAGAAACAAAGCCTAAAAAGGAGACACATTTTGGTGTTTAAAGACAAATGCCTTCTTACCATGATGAGTAATCAAAAGAAATCTACAATCTACTTCATCCACAAACACTAGGGAGTCTGGCTTTTACAGTAAACATTCCTATCAGGTATTTTTCATTTTATCTATAATATTATATTAAGAATATCTTTTAAATATCCCCACAAATCTCACCTATCAAAGATCTACCAGAAAAAGTGTTCTAGAACCTGTCTTCCATAATCATCGCAGCACAGCCTGGTGAACGAGTGAGTGAGGAGTGAGTGAACGAGTGAACGAGCAGATGAGAAGACTGGCTCGGTGAGGAGAATCTGCATGACAAGATGTCTCTATATATAAACAAGAACAACCACAATAACATCTATATTTTTATTGAATTCTTGAGTGGCAATAATATTTTTGATCCCACTGTCTCTGGTGTTAAGTGTACAAACCCAACATTCCATCAGTCCAACTTGACAGATTCTTCAGGGTTCTCTTTCACCCACAACACTGCACCAAATCAGAAACGTTGTTCCTTCAGTCTCTAGGGTCAAGTCATAGCTTTCATCATAAAGCAACTACCTGACACAGGTCATACCATTCCCCCTTGGCCCATGGCTAGTAGGTACAAAGAAGGCATATAAAGACCCCACCCACCAGCTCAGGTTCAGAGGAACTGAAAAGTGATCCTAAGTCTAGAGCTCCCTTCAGGGCAGGACAGCTCCTCTGTTGAGCTTACCTCTACTCAGCCCTGCTTTCATACATCTAGATATTTCCTGATCCCAGGAGTACTCCCTATAAGCCTCTGTGCATGTCAATCACTGTCATATAGTTACCACCCCAGTGATCCTGGCTGTGACTAGCTGTAACGGTTCCCCAAACTGTTCTCCATCTCCTGGACTGAGACAGGATAGTGCATTGACCATAACTGTTCTAGTGTTAGTAAAAACTTGGGAGTCAGAAATTGAGATTTAAAACCTGATAAATCCAAAAAACAGTGGAGAAACAATTGGCTGATCCTACTCTACAGATTTCCCAGATTGAAATCTTCCCCAAGTTCCTCCTTATCACTTCCTGCCCCTCTATTCTAATTCCAGTCAGTCAATCACTGACTCGACCTTTTTTTCCCCCCAAGGTTTAACTTTATTGGCACAGTGGAGTAACAGTGTGAACAATTCTCTCGCAACAATAATCTGCTGGACTGATAGGAGAGCATCTCTCTAAAGGAACCTTATGTGAGCCATGGGAGAACTGAAGTTCAGTCTTTTGTATTTCCATTGAGAATTCCACTCATAATGGCAGTTCAAAAAGTAAATGAGAACAAAATTAGTAAGTTCATTAAGGCGACAACCCAAACATATTATGTAGAAATGCAATTTTGTCATTAGAAACGCTTTTCTACTTTGAAAGAAAAAAGATTACTATGGGTAATCTTTACTTTCCATTCCATATAATGTAGGAGGCAAAGAAGAGAGACACTCCATGTAGTTAGCTTCTCAGTGAATTCCTTCCTGAGATTTGTTGTGAAAGACCCAAATAAATTCAGACCCCTCTAGCACAAAGAGTAAAGCCAAAAAAAAATCTAG
Source organism: Arvicola amphibius (assembly GCF_903992535.2). Classification (NCBI taxonomy): domain Eukaryota; kingdom Metazoa; phylum Chordata; class Mammalia; order Rodentia; family Cricetidae; genus Arvicola; species Arvicola amphibius. The sequence continues at coordinate 109,772,719 of NC_052050.1, forward strand.
CAGGGAGAGAAGGACCAAAACTCTAGGTTAGCCGGTTCAGAGACTCTGTTCCAGGAACTAGCTGACCATAAAGTTAGATTATAATCTTGAGAATAATCTTGAGAAACAGGGAGTTATCCCTTGTGATTATCACTGGTATTTTCGGAATTTTCTAATGACACCCTCCCTACCCCCCTTAGGGTTATTGAATTATGGCTTCTTCCCTTAAATACCCCTTCTCTCAGCTACTCGGAGTCGAACTCTCTACCCCTGTGTGGGAAATGAGTTTCGGCCACAGTGCACTGGTTCCTGTCCTGTCAATAAACCTTGTGTGATTGCAGCAAGGACGGTCTCTCGTGAGTTCCTGGAGGGTCATGTTATCCCGAGACTGGAGTGAGAGTCTCCCCACTCTGGGGGTCTTTCAGTTGTAATGTGCATTTCTTTCTGCAAAAACAATACATTTCTACTCTTGCTTTTTAAAAATTCTGTGTGCTGGAAGGAACGCACTGCCAGTGGGAAACAGATAACAGGCTCCGACTGCAATGTTCTTTTGAGATTTCAAGCATAATTCAGGCATACACATCTTTGGTGACTCCTACAAATTAGAAGGAACAAGACAGATGGATATTTTGACCTCCGTAAAGCAGGTAAATTACAAAAAGAGCCTCCTCTTGCCCTCATTACTGCAAATCTACAAGGCAATTTTAAGCACAAAATAAGTGCTTAATTATAATTAATCACCAAAGGACTCACGTGTTAGCATAGTCTTCAGACTCTGAAAACATTCTCCCTTTTCACAAGTACTAGAACCCAATCATGGGTCCTTTTGTGGGGTGGTATTGGGACCTCAGTATCAGTAGCTTGCTTATTTTTTAAGGGCAGTAACATTTACATCTATTGGCATTCCTAAGGTCCTGTAGGTTGATCTTTGAGTACAACCAGATTATAATCCTGAATGGTTTATATAGAAACAATAGTTTTTAAGGCTATTTAATACCTCTTTGGTTCTTCATAAAAGTCATGTCATATCCTACTGCAGAGTTATTTTAGCTAATAAATCCATCAAGTGACAATTCTGGGTCACTTTCCTGGTATATCAATGGGCACTCTAGGTGGTCATTTTGTCTCCCATGCCAGGGAGTTCCTCTTTGTCTCAGCAGTTCAATCTATTTTGGGCAGGGAGCGCAGGGCAATGTGTTCTTTTCTGTAACTACTTTGAACTGACACTGGGGCACTGGAAGGTTTGTCAAAGGTAAGGAGGGAATCCAGGGCACCCATCAGACGCATCTGTTGACTGTTGAAGAGACGGGGAACATTCAGATAAGTCTGTCCGTGTCAGTTTTCAGCAAGTCCAGGGCTCGCAGTCATTCAGAGTAGGTTGTAGTCAGAAACTGATGCTGGATGTGTCTACCAGTTAGGTGGAAACCGGTTGAGACAAGTTCAAATTAGGAACAGAAGCTAAAATTTATATACTTAAAAGAAAATAATATATTTGAAACTTTCATATTTTGAAATCCTTATCAGAAAAAAGCAGATAATGGGTATCTGTATACAGTAGGCATAGACTCATACCTTTGAGTCCTAGCAAAAACTACAGATTTGGGTTAGAAGCATGTATATATATTTTTTTCTTCTGTTCAGAGAGCCAGGTATGGATTGTACAGAGATGTCTTTGGTCTGACAAGAAACAACTTAAAGTATATACCTAGATGAAAACCAAAATAAATGAACCAAACAGTAAGTAGTCATTGTCTATCAGCTTATCATAACTATATCACATAAGGGGAAAGAAATCTGAAACATTTTCCATATCTTAATAATCTATTTATACCATTGTAACCTGTATTTACATCTTAAATCATTTTTGAAACCCTTAAGCTTATGAGCTTTTATATCCTCAGACCTTTAAATATCTCCTAGTAGCTTTAGAAAAAGCAAGGCTTGATATATATATACACACACACTCACACACACATTGATACATTGATATATTGAGCTTACAAGCTGGCTATAGCCTTGTGGAAGGATCTAGAAGACTGCTAAGCTGACAAAGTTATAGCTGGCCTAGCCATTAATATTATCAAAGATCCCAGAAGTATAAATTATACCTGAGTACAGACCAAGCAGCTTTCAAATCTAAAAATGAAGGGACCAGTCTGTATACAGTTAGTCACACCCAGGTCTCCATAGCATTGGAGGCAGAAGTATCAAAACAGCAGTCTTAGCCAGTCCCATAAGGTGATTTTTTTTTCCTGTGGAAAAGGGACATGGAAAAGACCAACCTTATTTTGTCTAGCAAAAGTGGTGCAATCAATTCTCCAATGTCCTGTTTGTCTGGGCCGGGTCCTGGCAGCAGGTGTTGCACTGGGGCATCTCGCCCAGTGGTCAGCATCATCATAATCCAGGTGGAGACATCATGGTGTCCCATAATCTTCCTTAGAGACCTTGGGTCGCTGCTAGGATCTCAGAGTCTCTGTCTAATATAAGCTTTTTAATCATTATTTTAAATGCCATATTCTGCAGATCTCTGAAGTATGAGGGCTGCCTAGATTTATCTGATTAGACAAACTTTGTTTCTAGCTACTTGTTTTAAGTTTGACTTTGAAAACATACAGGGGACTAAATAAGGCTTATCCCTGTAGGTTAATTATATCGGTATTTTAAGGATGACTGACTACTAACTTGTATTTCCTAACAGTCTATAATAAGTTAGCCCCTTTCATAAGACTAGAAGTTTACATTCTGTCAGGTTTAACCTTAACAATAGTGATTTTGAATTGAAGCTAATAAAGAAACTAAATCAGTCATCCCAAGGGTAAAAACAGAACAAGTTTGTATCCAGCTAATAATGCTGTCTCCAGGAAAGGCAAGGAAAGGTGGCAAGGAAAAGGTCCCAGGGCTAAATGGGAACAGGAGGGAGCCTAGGGACTAGCATTGCCCCCAGAGATAAGGAGGGTGACCCTTTTTAAGAAGTAAGAACTTTCTTTAAGCCCCCTGAAGGAAGGGGAGCTTTATCCAAATACTTGACTTTGGGAAAAGAACTTTGTAGTATTATCTCTGTTAAGTATGAGCCTTAGAAAACAACAATTTTTCAATTGAAGTTCCTCTTAGTATCGAAAAAATTTCTTTGACTCAGTTTATCCAAATAGCTTAAGCCCTGGGAAAGCTGGCCTTACCTCTACAGCAAAGCACTCAGGAAAGAGAGACCTCACCCCTCACCATCCGCAGGCATGAGCCTACCCTGAGGGTATGCCTATAGGGGAGCTGACTCCATCGCTATAGCTGAGGAGGGTGGTCCTATTGGCTGGATCTGACCTGCCTGGCTAACACCCAGGCCCACAACTGGGCCTTGGGTTGACCCACCTTAGCATCTACCCCATCTAGGTCCTGGTGGAGCACGTGAAGGGGCTGGTCCTGCAGAACCATAGCCACAGAATCTCCAAGACACAGGATACCCCGAAAGAGCTCTGGTGAGGATACCCTGAGGATGGTGTACCAAAAACCAGAGGCCTTGAACCAGACTCATGACTCACTGCAGTGAACAGTTGCCAATCAAGCTGATGGGACAAAGAGATATACTGACTGACTCACTGAAGCCTCCAATGCTATCAGGACAGATGAAGAGGTGATGGAGAGGCAGGAGAGAAGGAGAAGCACAGATTTTGCTGTTTTGGGTGTGGCTTTTGTACTGTTATGGTTTATTGGGTTTTGTTTTTGTTCTTGCTTTTGTTTGCTTGCTTGCTTACTTTGTTTTATTTTCTTTCATGGGGGGATGCAACAGGGATGAGGGGGAACATGGGGGTACTGCAAAATTAACAGAATTGGGGTGCATGATGTGAAACCCCCAGAGATTCAATAGAGAAGTTTTTTAAGAAGTTAAATCATGTTGATTAATTTGCATACATTGAGCCATTTTTGCAGGCATTCCTGTCTGCAGCTGGCTGCTGTTGGAGTTGGAGACTTCCTCTTCACTCTCTTCATTGAGCCCCGGCTCTCATTCAGTTTTCAGAAAGAGCCTGTCTTTCTGAAGTCACCTTCCAGGGAAAGCAAACTAGGAAATCTCAAAGCCTGTCTTTAAGGGCTAGATAGAAGGCTCAGCAGTTAAAAATAAACAGAGCGGAGGACCCAAACAAAGAGTTGGGTTCCCAGTACCCACATCCCATGACGTAACTACTTTTACCTCCAATACCAAGGGATACAAGGCCCACTTCTGCCTCCTGAGGGCATTGCACAGTTGCGCATGGGTACATCACTACAAATAAAATTGAAAACCAATAAGAAGGGTGTGTGTCCTCACTTGGCTTTTGTTTGTGTTTCTCAATGTTTACCACATTTCTTTCCAGCTTCTGAGAAATATTTCTCGCAGATCTGCAGTTCTGACCTGTCTGACACTGCAGGAGCTTACTGACTGAGCAACTCCTTCCAGAGACAGTACGTTCCTCGGGGTTTTATTCACACTGCAGGCTGTGACTTGAAACTCTGTTTTTTCCTCTCATCTGTAACAGGGTGAACTTGGAAAGAAAACGACTTGAATCTTTCTGATTATTTCTCTCTAGAGTCTTGCTTTCAATGCACAATGCAAAAAGAAGAGTGAACTGAATGAACCAGTTATGTAACTGGGTCAGGGATCTGGCTCGGCAGCATCAGCTCTGCGCCCAGAACCCTCCGGAAGTGAAAGGAGAGAGGTGACATCCCAGCTTTGTCCTCTGACCGCCACGTGTGCACCATGGCACCTGTGTCCACATGTATCACACACTCTCACATGGTAATAATGAACAAAGAAAAATTTAAATAAAAAAATCTACATGACTTTGATACTGAAAGGTCCAGCCATTGTAAGCCTAACCTACAATAATCTAGATTTCAAAATGACTCAACTATTTAGAACTTTGTATTTCTTTTTCTTTGTCAAAATTCTAGCTCACTGAGGTCTTTGACAACTATTCTGCCACCAAAACAGCATCTGATCCTCTTTGACTCAACTCCGGAAGTTGTGACTTTTACAGCTTTTGTGTATTTACTTGGGGTTTTCCTCTTATCATTGCTTAGCTACTTGTTCACGAAGAAACTGTACCTTGAAGACCATGGATAAGGTCAAGCGATGTGCTCCGGACAGATAACTGAATAAGCTCCTTTGATGTAGGAGTAAACATAAGACTTAGTGATTAGTTTCCACTGCGGCCACATTTGGTGCGCTCTGCACTTTGCAGAAGCCTATTTTTTTTTTTTTTTTTTTTTTTTGGCAGTTCTCCAACTTTATTTGAGATTCAGTAGGTTAGTTCTCATCCACATTGACTGTCTGTAGATTTTTGAATGTGGTAACAGGCACGTAAGTTACCAATGTGTAGAGTTTGTTTGGTGAGTCCTCATCCTCATTACGTTTTCTGGACAAACGTACCCGGATACGGTATGGAACATTCCTTATTCCTTTGGCCCAGACGGCTTTATTGAGCCTGGTATCAATCCGCACATCTGGTGTCCCCATCTCCTTCATGGCAAATTTCCGGATTTCTTTGAGTGCCCTAGGAGCACGCTTCTTGAAGCCCACGCCATGGATGCGCTTGTGAATGTTGATGGTGTATTCTCGGGTCACCACCTCGTTGATGGCAGAACGGCCCTTCTTCTTCTCGCCACCCTTCTTTGCGGGAGTCATTCTGCCGGGCCCAAGCTGGAAAGCGCAGAAGCCTATTTTTAATGAGAGTGACGCTGTTGGAGAGGGTCTGGAAAAATGGCTCACTGGTAACGTGCCTACCATGCAAGTGCTAGGTGAGACAGATACTCAGCACCCATGTGTGACAGTCTGGGTGTGGTGGCACACACCTGTAGACCCACTGCTCAGAAGGCCAGCGGAGGAGGCCAGTCAGCCTAGCAAGGAAGTTCAGTGAGAGAGAGGGGGGAGGGAGAGGGGATGGAAGGAAGGAGGGAGAGCGGGAGGGACAGAGGGAGAGGGAGACAGAGAGGGAGGGAGGGAGAGAGAAAGAGAGGGGGAGAGAGAGAGAGAGAGAGAGGAGGAAGGAGGGAGAGAGGGAGGGAGGGAGAGAGAGAGGGAGGGAGGGAGGGAGAGAGAGTGAGAGAGAAAAGAGACCCTGCTTTACAAAACAGAGATGGAGAACTGCTAAAGATGACACGGGCTGACATGCTCATGCACATGTGCATGCACCTACATACGCATGTGAATGCACACGTGAATACGTCCATATACCATAAACATACACAAAAGAAAAGAATGTAGAGACATCTGTGATAGCTAACTCTCCAGCATTTTGTTACATTTCATAAATGTGGTTTCGTTTTGTTATTGCAAAGACAGATATAAAAGATATTGATACTTTTATTCCTACAATTACTCACCCGTACTACAGTGGCAAGGATGGACACTTTTATTTAAGGAGATTTATTCGTCCTACATTTCAAGATCAGTGATTTATTAGCTAGAGGTAAAATGAAAGGGCACTAAGAAACAATTTGAACATAATGGAGATGAACCGTTTCCCTTTCTGGGTAACAGCAATGTGAGGGCTCCTATCAGAATGTTGGTAGGGTATACATTCCAAATTAAATAGCAACCAACTGGGACTTGTGAAAATCCTGGAGATTTGGTATAAATAACCAGAAAAGCTTTTGTATATAAATCCACCTTAATTATGTCCTCAGCTCAACCAATTTTTGAGTTTTTTTTTTTTTTTTTTTTTTTTTTTTTGCCTATGTTGGGAAATTCCATTCTCGGAGAACCAAACAACACAAAAGGCAGCAGCTGGGATTTCCATTAGGCTCAACACAAATCTGCCTTTATTCTGATATTAGTAAGAATTCCGCTCTTGCAGTGCTATAGGGTGATTCCTCGGAGACACTGCTACCCCTCCCTTTAATCACTGGTTTGCAGAGTGCCCGTGGCTATTCCTGGCATGTACTGTTGCATAATGGGGAGCTCTTCAGGGTGGTTGTTCCTGAGGTTCAGATTTGAGCCATGGGATCTGGATTGAGATAAAAGCTAATGTAGGGCTCAACTCTGCAATTTGCTAGCTGTGTGAGCACTGGAAAATTATTCACTATAAGCCACAGCTAAGAATAGCTCTTTGATAATAGCATTCTAATAAGTATTGAGAAATTCTCTATTAAATTGCAGTTAGAAGGATACCAAATGCATAGTCTTGAATGCTTACTAAATGTTACCAATAATTAAACCACTGAGGAGAAATTGAAGGAAAACAAGGATAATTACAAGCTGAAGTTTCTAGCTTTTGAACCTGTTCTCTATTATTCTTAACTGTGTGCTCAATACTTAATATTAAATATATATTCTGAACATTCTTTCTCATGCTATCTCTGGACTTTAGAAGACAACCATTTATACTGCTACAAAGTTTTGTCAGAAATAACTATTTTTCTTAGAAACCTTTTTGGTTTGCAAACCACATTTAGTAAGACAACAAATATACTGGCTGGCAATTTTGTTTCAACGTCTCCACAAAATGAAACATGAGAAGGAAAGTAAAATAAAATGTTCCCTTTTGTCTAGAAGTAGTCATGGCTGAACCCCAAAGTGGAACCCTGTGTGTCCTCTTGCCATGGTCAGACTGTGCCCAAAGCTGGCTCCTTGAAGCTGACCTCCAGTCTAGGGGTCCAGGTACAATTTTCCATCGAGGACACAGAATTCTTCTTTTTGCCTTGGGTTTAGATCGTCCTGCAGAAATGACTGTACTTCAATTCAAACACGAGTGACCTCACTTTAGCCTAAGATCTCAGCACAAGTTGTAAACAAGCTTTTATCTCAGAGCCCCATATTGGTTCAACCACTTAAAAGATTAGTCCCCATATAGCTATTAGTTCGCTACCATTTGTTCCATTAGCCAGGGCCTGGGAGAGGATAAAAAAATCTTTAATAAACTAAAAGCAGAAAGTACAATAGTGCTTCTATGTTCTCCCATCATCATCATCATCGTTACTAGTATTGTGCCTCGTGTAGATGGAATGGCGGGCCACACCCGCTGCCCGCTCATGGCCACCAGCTAGCTTTGGGGCCATTCTGTAGTGATGAGGCGAGCAGGCCTGCTTTTCATCCCACCCAGCTCCCGCATAGCTAGCTTAGCCCCGGAAATAACAACACACAAACTGTATTCATTTAAAAACTGCCTGGCCCATTAGTTTCACCTCTTATTAGCTAATTCTCACATCATTCTTTAACCAATATTTAGTAATATGTGTAGCACCACGAGGTGGTGTCTTACCGGGAAAGATTCTAGCCTACATCCATCTCGGGTCAAAGAATCATGGCGACTGACTCACTTCCCTTCTTCCCAGCATTCTGTTCTGTTTACTCCACCTACCTAATTTTCTGTCCTATCAAAGGGCCAAGACAGTTTCTTTATTTCAATGAAATCAACACAAAATAGAAGACCTCCCACATCAGCCTCCCTAGAGTCTCTTCAGACATACCTTTTCCTAATCCCTTGCCATAAAACTTCAATATGCCAAAAATGATGTGTGTATATGATCATTGTATTAGATGTGTTATATACATAAAAAGATAAAGAAATTCTTTCTTACAAAAATCAGGGCTTACATCTTCAGGAGCCTTTAGGTGTCACATGGTATTATCACATACGTCACAGCACCACACTTGTTTGAAGGAAAAGAATTAGGAAAATATTTTCTCTGCATACATCATAATTTGAATACACTGATAATAATAGTTTTAATTTGGAGATAGCTTTTTGGACTTTCTGAGAAATTATGGTATCTGAAGCCACTTGACTTTGATCTAGGCAAGTTCATATCATTATTTTCCAAAATTTTCATTGATACTGCTTACAATCAAGGGAGGATCATGAAAGTCACAGGAGGAAAGGGAACAAAAGGGAAGACACTGGACTACATGCATGGTACATTCTAAATTTTCCAGTAGCCATTCTTTCCCAAAGCATTAGCCAACCACTTACCCTTTCTTTTCCTTAAAAACACGACTTTCAAAGTTGGCTCTCTAGAATTATTTTTATTTTTCCAGTCTCAATGATTAAAATCTCCCACCATTTCCAAACAAAAAACCCCCAAAAAAAGTTCTACTTAGATGTTAAATCAGTAAATTCAATATGACAGCATCGAGTGTGTTTTAAAATAGTTTCTGGGGCTGCAGAAATGGTTCCACGATTCAGAGTGCTTGCTTTTGCAGAGCAGCAGAGCTCAGTTATTGGTCCCCAGTTAAAGGAGAGGGGACATGCTCTTCTGACCTTGGTGTGTGTGCATTCATACACACACACACACACACAAATGAATCTTTAAAATTATTTAAAAGAAAATAAGAAATGCTAAAGGTTTACATAAACCTATATTTTCAATTAGTCATAAGTTTTTCTCTCTTGATCAACCAAGAAATAGTTATAGGTAGAGCAGCAAGGATGCCTGTTTCACTGACATTTTGGTTAATTATGCTTTGTGTGAATAATGAGCTAATAAAAATAACTATGGGCTCATAAACTATCATGTGAGATATTCATTTCTTTTATTTTTTCAATTTTGTGGAGTATAAGTTTTTAAAATATGATTTAGTGAGTCTCTGGATTTCTTTTTTTGTTTCTTGTTTCTAATTTTGCTAATTTGAAGGTTCTCTCTTCATCATTTAGTTACCTTGGATTAACAGTTTATCTGCCTTGTTGATTTTCTCAACCACGCAATCCTTTTTTGTATTGATTCTTTGTATTCATTTCTTTGTTTTTGTTTTGATTGATTTCAGCCCTCAGTTTATTTCCTGCCATCTACTCCTATTGGGTAAGCTTGCTGCTTTTTGTTCTAGAGCTTTCAGATGTGCTGTTGAGTTGCTAGGATGGGATCTCTCCAGATTCTTTATGAGGAAATAGTGCTATGAGCTTTCCTCTTAGTGTTGCTTTCATTGTGTCCCATAAATTTGGGTACGCTGTATATTGATCTTCACTGAATTCTAGAAAGTCTTTCTTTGCTTTCTTTATTTCTGCCTTGACCCAGCGGTGATTCAGTAGAGAAATCCTTGGTTTCCATGAGTCTGTAGGCTTTCTGCTAATTCTGTTATTGTTGAAATACAGCTTTAATCCATGATGATTTGATAGATGTGGGGGATTATTTTAATTTTATTTAATTAATTTAACCAATTTTATTTAAATTTATTTCACATCCATTTGTTAGTCTCTGTCTTTTTATTGGGGAATTGAGTTCATTGATATTGAGTTCAGTGTTCAATAATTGTTAATTCCTGTTATTTTGTTTGGTGGTCTTGGTGGTAGTATTGATTATGTGTGTGTGTGTTTCTTCTTTTATTTTGGTTTTAGTGCTGTGAGATTATTTATTTCCTGTGTTTTCATGGGTGTAGTTAACCTCTTTGGGTTGGAATTTTCCTTCTAGTACCTTCTGTAGGGCTGGATTTGTGGATAAACACTGTTAAATTTTACTTTATCATGGAATTGTTTTCTCCATCTATAGTGATTGACAGTTTTACTGGATATAGTAGTCTGGGCTGGCATCTGTGGTCTCTTAGAGGTTGTAGGACACCCTTCCAGACTTTTCTGGCTTTTAGAGTCTCTACTGAGAAGATGGGTGTAATTCTAATAAATCTTCATATGTCACTTGCTCTTTTTATATTGTAGCTTTTAATATTCTTTCATTGTTCTGTATGTTTGATGTTTTGATTATTATGTAGCAGGGAAACTTTCTTTTCTGGTCTAATCTATTTGGTGTTCTGTGAGTTTCTTGTATTTTTTCTAGGCATGCCCTTCTTTATGTTAGGGAAAATTTCTCTTCTTATTTGGTTAAAAATATTTTCTGGGACTTTGAGCTGGGATCCCTCTCCTTCTTCTAGTCCTATTATTCGCAGATTTGGTCTTTTCATAGTGTCCCAAATTTCCTAGATGTGTTGGGAATTTTTTAGATTTAGCATTTTCTTTGGCTCATGAATCCATTTTTTCTATTGTATCTTCAATGCCTGACATTCTTTCTTACATCTCTTGTATTCTGTTGGTGATTTTTGTGTCTATACTTCCTGTTTGCTTACCTAGATTTTCCATTTCCAGAATTCCCTCAGTTGGGGGTTTGGGGGTAGGTGTTATTATTGTTTGGTAGGTTTTGTTGTTGGTGGTGTTTTCTTCTTTTCTTCTTCTTCTTCTTTTCTTCTTCTTCTTCTTCTTCTTCTTCTTCTTCTTCTTCTTCTTCTTCTTCTTCTTCTTCTTCTTCTTCTATTTTCATTTTCAGGTATTGAACAGTTTCTTCCTTTAACTGTTCAATTGTTTTTGTTTTTTGGCTTCTTACCTTTCTTTAAGGAATTTAATAATCTCCTTCAATTTTTGCTTGTATTTTTTTTTGATTTTTGAAGGGATTTATTCATTTCCTCTTTAAGGACTCTATCACCTTCATAACGTTGGCTTTAAGGTCATTTTCTTGTACTTCAGCTGTGTTGGAATACTTAGGGTTTGCTGTACTGTGATACCTGGGCTCTGGTGAGCACATATTGTTCTGGCTGTTATTTATAGTGTTCTTACATTGGCATCTAGGCACCTGTGTTTGGAGTAATTATAGGCCTAGGTGCTGATTTCTGAATTTGTCATTGTTAGATTTCTTGGTTTCTTTTTTCTCTCTAGTCTTTTGGCAGGAGTGGCCTGTGGTTGAATAGAGGGTCTCTACCGGCATAGGAGGTTTTTCTGTTTATGAGTTGCTTTCATTGGTTAAATGAATGAAGAAACTGCTTTTGGCCCAATAGGGCAGCACTTAGGTAGGCAGAGAAGACAGAACTGAATGCTGGGAAGAAGGGCAGAGTGAGAGACACCATGGATCTCCTGCCTGAGATGGACACTGGTTAGAATCTTGCCCATAAGCCACAATCACGTGGCAATACACAGATTAATAGAAAAGGGTTAAATTAATATGTAAGAATTAGCCAATAAGAAACTAGAGCTAATGGGCCAACTGTATTTAATTAATACAGTTTCTGTGTGGTTGTTTTGTGTGTAAGCTAGCCGGAACAAACAAAAGGCCCCTTTCCTTGCAACAAATTGGCAGCCCAATGTGACCAACTAACTCCACATAAAACCTTAAAGGGCTTAAAATCCACCCAAGTTAGGAGCCAAACTCCTGACAGCCTGGGTGGCCTCTGGTTAAGCAGCAGACTTTCAGTTAGGGGCAGGAGTTCTGGCAGCTGATGTGGCCTCTAGTCCAGTGGGAGGTCCTCTCAGGGAGTTGGGGGTCAGGACACGATGTCAGGGAGGGGTAGGGCAGTTGGAGGAAGGCTAGGTGGGCAATGAGTAGGGGCAGTGTTTGGGTGAGCAGGCTACCTGTGGTACTGGTGGCTGCTGTGGCCTCTGTTCAAGCAAAGCACCTCTGCTGGAGCTGATATACCCTAACAATGAGAGGAGGGACAGCTTGGGGATGGGCTGGGCAGGCACTGAGAAAATCCTGGCATTCTGGTGGGGCAAAGGGACTCTACCAGAGTTGTGGGCCAGGATATGGTGATGAGGAGAGGAGGAATGGTTGGGATAGGCTGGGAAGCACGGATGGAGTGTTGGTGGTCTGTGGGGAGGTACTAACCTAGGGTTCTGGGAGCCAGCGTGGTTGTTCTCTGTTGGACAAGAGGACATGGGATATATTCTTTTCTTGTTAAGATTCATTTATTTATTATGTATACAGTATTCTGTTTACATGTATGTCTACATGCCTGGAGAGGGCACTAGATCTCATTATACATGGTTGTCAGTCACCATGTGGCTACTGAAATTGAACTAAGGACCTCTGGAAGATCAGTTAGTGCTCTTAATGTCTGAGCCATCTCTCCAGCCCCCATGTGAGATATTCTTAATGTTTATCTAGTCAAAATAACACAGACAGTACTACACTGTCTAATTTGTTCTAATATTCATTCATTCATTCATTCATTCAACAGTTACTCAATGTGGCCTTTGGATTTTTTTTTAAAGATTTATTTATTTATTATGTATACAACATTCTGCCTCGATGTATGCCCGCATGCCAGAGGAGGGCGCCAGATCTCAGTACAGATGGTTGTGAGCCACCATGTGGTTGCTGGGAATTGAACTCAGGACCTCTGGAAGAGCAGCCAGTGCTCTTAACCTCTGAGCCATCTCTCCAGCCCCCATGTGAGATATTCTTAATGTTTAGCTAGTCAAAATAACACAGACAGTACTACACTGTCTAATTTGTTCTAATATTCATTCATTCATTCATTCAACAGTTACTCAATGTGGCCTTTGGATTTTTTTCCTCATTTAGGCTAGCTCATTAGAAGAGAAGAATTGGTGCCGCTTTTGCCCCCACTAGAGTCCCTTACTGAAACTGGACCCAAGACAGGTTCCTATGTTCTCCTTTCTTTCCACATTGATGTGGGAGTCCCCTTTGTGTGCTGTCATTTTCATTGACGAATAAAGAAACTGCCTTGGCCTGTTGATAGGACAGAACTTAGGTAGGCAGAGTGACTGAACTGAATGCTGGGATAAAGAAGGGTGGAGTCAGAGAGACACCATGGATTCCCCAGAGACAGATGCTGGGAATTTTACCTGGTAAGTCACTGCCATGTGGCAATATACATTTTAATAGAAATGGGTTAAATTAAGATGTAAGAATTATCCAGTAATAAGTTAGAGCTAATGGGCCAAGGAGTGTTTTAATGAAACCTGTGTGATTATTTTGGGTGTAAGCTAGCCAGGAGGGTGGGGAGAACAAGTGGCCCACTCCCTCCTACAAACTGGCACCCACAGGGCCAACTATATCCACATAAAAGCTGAGAAAGCTTGAAAAGAAATTCTAGACACAAACATACAGAGTTTAAAACAGCTTCTTGCTGTTTGCTAGTGATGTGCTGCAGCTCCTTTAAGAGAGATTTTCCCGATTCAGCCATAGCAGGAAAAAAAGCCGTGCTGTTTTAAAATGTGGCTTTCTGGGCCATGTTTTGCCAGCACAAACTCTGACTATAGAGCATTTCAATGGCATTTGTGGGCCCAGGTGTTTGTGTGCCTACTAGGGGTTGGGAGGAAAGTGGCTGAGACTATGCCAGTGACTCAGCACTCCCTACCTGATCAGGTCTACTAGGCATGCACATGCAAGAGAGCATGGTGGATTCCTACCATCATACACAGAGATATGTCCAGGCCATACAGTGTGCTGCATGGCGGATTTAGCTTTTACTCAGGAAAAAGGGGTTTATATGCTGCATGGTGCTACCCAGAGTTTAGATGGTGAGAATGGCTCCCACCTGGCAGTCCTAGAGCTGAGGTGAACTACCTCCACCATATTTAAAGCCTGAGAGAGGCAGAGCCAGCACCCAGGGACACTGAGACAAAGCAGTTTAGCATTTTTAAAAAAGCTTCTGATCAGAAAATAATTACAAATAATGCAATAAGGACATATTCAGACATAAAAGAACTCTAAATGAGTCATAGTGTTGCATAAATGTATGTAGCCTTGGGAGAGAGAAGAAGAATAGAGTTGGAAAAGAAGTAAATCATTTAAAGATGTATTTAAAGAGACAGAGTACAGATAGTCATAGATTAAAAGGAGTAAAGACAAATAAGCCACGTAAAGATGGAAAATTCACAGACAGTCTGGATTATGTATATTATTGTGTTTTCTTTGAATTCTTTAACTGTGAAGGAGCTAAGTACAGAGAGATATTTCATTGTATGGGCTGCTAAGCTAAACCAGAATGTATGCTATAAAGGAATCATGACTTCCAAATTTGTGTCTAAGGATATGTTGCTTTGGAAAAGAGATTCTTTGTTTTCACAGAAGATGAGAACCTGCAGATTGTTTTTAGACCTGGTTTGATAGATCATGCCCCCCCATCCCGTGTCTAAACACCCACAAAAATTATTTTGCCCAATAAACAGCAGGAAGCAATTTTGAGAGAAAAACTATGCCTGTATTCCCAAATATTGTCTATAAATGTTTGTTTACATTTACAGGAGGATATGATATAGATATAAATAATTTGCATTGGTATGGATCTTGGTTTATTGATACAAATATAAGGTCAAATTTGTTATATGTATATGTATTTCTGATCTTGATTAAGGTATTGTGTATGTGTAGCTCATTTTAAAAATGTAATGTATAATTAAGAAATATAGGTTGCTAATCACCTATAATAGTCAAGGTTGTAGTCATGTTAGTTACATTTTCTAGATGTATAGAGATATAGTTCAGATTGATAGACATTCTTCAAACCTTTCAAAGACTACAAAATATGGCACTTAAATGTTTTAAGAAGTTAGGACTTTTCATGACAATGAGATACATCTGCTCCTGGCAGCACCAATTACTTCAAGAGGAAGATAGGCATTGAAGAGGCTCCTTATGGAGTTGGTTAGCCATTTGGCCAAAAAACTGCTATAGCCTGGACTGTTTAACTAGACATGCAGGATCCACAGATGACTGCTGAACTTGCCTAAAGGTGAGACGATACTTCATGATTCCTGTTTCATGAAAGAGTCTGCTAGACATTCTACAAGACACAGAAAAATGTGACTGACAAACTGCCAATATAGGCTGAACTGTCTTTGAAATTTCCTGTTTCACAGAAAAGTCTACTGGATACTATGGGTCTGTAGGCTGAAGATGGATGTTTCAATGGTACAGAAGAACTTTGGGTGACTGTATAGGCAGCAATATGTCTCTCTCAATTCTAGAATTTTGGAAGTTGCTTACAATGAACTTGTTGTTTATTTAGGTAATATATCCTTCTGGAGTCTTTGATAGAGTTGAAGAATTTATAGTGATAGTTATAGTTTTTCTTAGTTGTGATAAAAGATGAAGTAGATATAAATATTGTAACTGTAATTCTTGCTTGATACCTGTTTTGTTTTATGTAATTTTACTATGTTCAAGTTAAAACCTTCCTTTTTATTTAAACAGAAAAGGGGAGGTGATGTGGGAGTCCCCTCTGTGTGCTGTGATTAGTATTAATGAATAAAGAAACTGCCTGCCCAGTTGATAGGAGAGAACTTAGGTAGGTAGGGAAGATGGAACTGAATTCTGGGAGAAAGAAGGGTGGCATCAGAAAGAGACACCATGGAGCCGCCAAAGACAGACATGCCAAATCTTTGCCAGTAAGCCACTGCTACATAGCAATATACAGATTAATAGAAATGGGTTGAATTAATATGAGTTAGCCAATAAGAATATAGAGATTATGGGCCAAGCAGTGTTTTAATGAATATGGTTTTTGTGTGATTATTTCGGTTCTGGGCAGCCGGGACAAACAAGTGGCCTTCCTATAACACTACATATCTAGCTATGCACTGACAACAAATTATTTAGAACTCCCTATCTGTACTTTTACATATGAAAGCATTTCTGTTTTCATTAAACCAAGTCAAGCTACATAAAAGAATAGGGCTCAGTACTTTTTCCCCTTTTAGCAAATCTACCTCATTAAAAACAATCTTGACAGGCATAAGAGAATACATCCAGACTGAACTACATTCACATACAACTCAAGAAGAGTCTTCTCCTCTCAACCCCTTCTACCTCTGCATTATTCATGACAACACAGACTTCATAAGAAACTCACGCCACAAATTAACTCAAGATCAAATATTTAATCTCATGCTTTGAAATACAAATATAATCTGGCTTGACAACACTGAAACGATGACCCATTAGATGAAGAAGGATGCTTAAAAGAAATCCCACACTAGCTCAGAATTGAGAAACAGATGGTTATTAGGGGTAGACTCACAAATCAGAATCCTCTGCTGGAACGGAGAACAGCAACTGAATCCCACAGCCAGGAAAGAGGCCAGATGCACACTTTACATTGGCATAAATAGTAGAAGAGGCCATGCCCCAGTGGGTAGGTTACTTGAAGGTTACTGGCTGTATGATGACCTACACATAGATGTTACTTACTTATTTGGAGAAAGAAGAAACAAATCGCTTCAACTTCTCTAGGAAGAAAATGTAACCTGATTGTACTGCTAATGATTGCTTATGAGTTACTGGATAACATGAAATAGAGAAAGCATGCAGGTTACAAGGAAGAGAGTGACGCAGCTCTGACTTGCAGAGCCTGTAAAGGTACAGTGGAACATCTTTTTGTGAAAATTATTGGAGTTATTGCTATGTTTTACCCACTAAGATTTCTAGTGTGAGTCCTAGGAGGCAGTGTTTCTTCTTTTGAAAATATACCCTAGGTTGATGTTGTTAATTCACTATACTCTGTAGAATGTTTACGTCTATACTGTTAAGGGAAATAAGCCTGTAATTTTCCTTTTTTATAGTGTCTTAGTCAGAGTTGAGTATAAGTTATATTGATCTCATGAATGACATTTTATTTTTCTACTGTCTGGTAAATTTTACACAAAAGTGAATATTTAGTCTTAAAATTTATGTGTGAAATTCTCTGGCCCTAAGTATTCACTGTGGCAAAGGTTTCTTGTTGCTTCTGCTTAAAAAATAAGGGGTCTCGCTGAAATTTTGTTTCATTGTGCTTCCATTTTCATATTTTAGTTTTTATAGAAATTTGATTTTTTGGAAAATGTATTAGCATGGAGGGTTGTAAGGGCTAATATCATCTTGTATCCACAAAACAGAATTAATTTTTTTACTATATGGATATATTAATCATGGGTATTTTCTCATAGCATCATCAATTTTAAAAAATGAAATTATTGAAACCAACTGCATGAAAAAGTACATATTTCACTAAATTACTCTCTATAAATTTCAAAACTCTTAGAGTTAGAGAACAGCCATTTCTGTCTTTTCTGTCAAACTCAGCATAATTTTTGTTTCTCATCTATTTGTTGACCACTTAATGCGCTGAAAAAAACATTCTCTTTTTTAACAGTTTTTCAAAAGTTCTGACAAGGTAGACATTTCTGGCTAATGTTCACAGGACAGGTAGTATTGGTGAGCACCCTATGGATTACATTTTGTACCTATTTGTTGTTTCTTTAACTGTGGTAACAGGGACTGAACACAGGACCTTGCTGATGTTGCTATAGGTGGCCTTATTCTTTATTTAAAATAGTACAGGTTGTATAGTTCCAATGTACATAAATGCAATAGAATTTCATATATTGTCATTTACAGGACTGTTCCGTACTAATTGATTAATGAACCATTTCGAAAGTAAAACAAAAGGTTACATGTTTGCCAAATTATCACCTAAATTAATGAAATCATTATGACATCAAATTGTGTCTTAAAGCAAAATTATCTTTTCTAAAATAATAAAAATAATCAAGACACAATAGATATATTCAATACAACAGACCTTATAAATTTAAATAGTTGCTGAAAATATTCAAAATTAATTCCTAAAATTATACAACATATGAACACATCATGACCAGTTTTTGATACTGGAGTTGGGTAATGTTATTGCCTGTATATTTATTTGTGTATATGTATGTGTGCCTATATAAGTTTATATGCACCACATACATGCAGTGCCTGTGGATTCAAAAACAAAAGGTAGAGACTCTTCTGGGGCTGGAGTTACATAGATGGTTGGTGAGGGAGAATTGTCTGTATTCTGTCAATCATGTTTTAAATAAATGCTGATTGGCCAGGCGGGAAGTATAGGCAGGTCAACCAGACAGGAAGTAGAGGAAGGGCGATGAGAACAGGAGTATTCTGGGAAGAAGGAAGCTTTTTCCTCCTGAGTTCTTCCCGGATCACCAAAGAAGCAGCATGTGATGTGCCACGCTGAAAAAGGTACCGAGCCATGTGACTAACATAGAAAAGAATAATGGGTTAATATAAGTTAAAAGAGCTAATACGAAGACTGAGCTAATGGACCAATCAGTTTATAACTTATGGCGACTGTGTCATTTTCTTTAGGGCTTACTGGCTGTGGGAACAGGGCAGGACAGAAACCTCAACGAGCAGGCCTTTCATGTTACAGATGGTTGAGAGGGGTGCTCTAAAGAAACCCAGGTTGTTTGCAAGAGCAACAAGTACTCATAAACACTGAGCAATCTCTCCAACCCTATCCTCCTACAGTAATTTTAAAATAATATTCAGTACTCTTTAACATCAGGTTTTGAAACTAATTTAGAAATACTTTTTTGAAACTCAATTTCCAACTAATTACCTTAATACATACCATAATGTTATGAAGTACTAGGTCAATAATGTAGAAAGATGACAGACAGCCAGACAGCCAGACAGACAGCCAGACAGACGATAGTATGTGTATGTGAACAAAATTCTTAGAAATGTGAAGCTTAACTATCAAAATCCCACAAGAGTTTTATGGAATCTTGAGAGAAAAGGTAAAAAATGCAAGTGATTAAATAAATAAAGAGAAAATTATATCAATGAAATGCCTTTGAGCTATTTAAAGTGTGTGAGCTCTATCGGAGTATGTGGAGGTTAAGTATATGCTAGTAGGTTCAATACAGCTTACTAACAGTTATGTTTCCTTTAAAACACATTTAATGGTTATTCTCTCAGCCTGTGCTGTAACATTTCTTCTATCATTTAACTTCGACTCCTGAAAATCTTGTATTTCGCATTGTTTATAAAACAACCTAGAACACTGATTACGAGCTCAGACCCTAGGTCACTCAACTCTGTGTTCAATATGATGTCATCAGTTACAACCACAGAACCTATCATCTCTACAGGTCCTTTTCTTTGTTTTGTAGGTTAATAATTATTTTCTACCTTATAAAATTATTGGGAAGATAAAATAAGACCTGTGCAATATATCTATATCTATATGATATATATATATATATATATATATATATATATATATATATCCTTTTTCATGAACAAAGGATATATGCCCTATCTAGTAACTCAAACCTTCCCATGCCCCTAAACTCCCATGATTCTAGTTACTTCCACTTAGCCACTGTGGTCAGTCTTCATCAGTGCCTCTATGAGACTTACATTAATAATTTCCGACTGACCTCCCTTCGTTTATTCCTTTCTCTCTCATTCTTTAGGAAAGCAACATTTCTAGGCCAAGGAATAAGACTTGTCAACAACAATGGGGTTCCTCATTCCTTCAGAATAAATTTTCACTGCTCTCCAGAGATCTTTGTCATGTGGTTTTTAGTTCTTTCCAATTCAGGTATTTGTTTTTTGCACTTCATTTTCATACACTTATATTCCAGTCATACTTAAATTTGTTTAGAAATTTAATGAACTTTTTTGCTTATATATTTACTTATATATTTACTTTCTTACTTGTTTGTTATTTATTGAGACAGAGTTTAGCTATATACCACAGGTAGGTCTGAACTCAGTTAGCCCAGGATAGCCTTGAGCTCAAGGTCCATCTGCCATGGCCTCTGGAGTAGTAAGATTACATGACAGCGTAACCAAGTCTGGATGCTTAGTCTCTTGATTCCACAATGTTTCCCAAACTTTTTTTTATTTTCAGTAGGAGCCTGTTCTCTGTGAACTAATCCCCTGCCTTCTTCCTCTTCCTGTCCCTCCCCAAGGTAGAAGTGTTGCCACTGTAGCTTGCACAAACATTGTATGATAGCACCTGGTGTCCTTTTGTGTGTAATCCCTATTAGTGAACTCTAAGAGCTGTACCCTACCATCGGACAATGACCACAAAACACACATTTTTTTGAATCAAGGAGGTGGCAGTTCAAATGCTCCAAACCACTTTCACTAGAGCGACTTGTTAAAAACAACCACCACCACCACCACCACCACAACAACAACAACAAAAAACACTAACAGATTACATGTACTTCTCCAGTGCTTGCTCCAAGAGATCCAGATTGGTTCTTTTAATATTTATTTTTTTTGTATTTTTATAAGTAAATCTAGTGCATTACCTCCAGCTTCTTTCTCATCTGAAGCTATTGTACAAAGTAGAGAAAACCCAGAGGGAAAAAGAAATCTCTTGGAATGTATCATCTTATCCTTTAAACTCTCTCAGACCTTAATATATATATATAATCCATAATTCTTTGCCGACTATAAAGGTCAGTGCTCTAGATGGCATTGCTAAAGGTCAAATGTCCCAGAGGTGTCCTTACAAATAGAGCAGCTTGGATACTCTTACTGGAATGTCAACCTAGAGAACTGAAAACGTCCAGACTTTTATCTTCTTTAGGTAGAGCTTGGCAGCCTTGCCTTGACAGAGACCATCTGTGGTGGATGAATGAGAATGGCCCCAAGCGGCTGATATGTTTGAATGTTTTGGTCCACAATTGAACTGTTAGGAAAGGTTGGAAGTGTGTCAGTGGTTACGGCTTTGAAGTCTCAACATTTAGTCCTCGCTCTCTGATTTCAACAAGTCAGGATGCTTGCAGTTGTGAGCTAGTTCTCCAGTGGCATGGCTGCCTGTCTGCTGCCATGACATTCCTGAACTCACCCACTTAAACGGTAAGCCCCCAAATAAACACTTTCTTTCATAATTTGCCTTGGCCGTGGTGTTTTGTCATAGCGATGGGATAAGGCATCAACTGGATGCTCTTCAAGCAAAGTTTACCATGATGAAAAGGGTAAAAAAATCCATTGATTATGATGTGGTGATTTCTATGTCAGAGTCATAAACCAGTTCCAATCCATTGCATTAAGCAAAATAGACCAAACACACTGTGAAAAAAATTGACCACAAAAGAGCTGAGAGTAGAATAGTTGGTACCAGAAGCTGGGGCAAGTAAGGTGTAGGCTGAAAGGACAGGTTGGTCAACTTGTCCTAGATTATGGACAGGGGCAAGAATTTCCAGAGTGCTTATAGATAACTATTGTTTTTTGTGAAAAGGATGGCAGAAAAGAGCCCAAATGCTCTTTCATCATAAATAATGTGCAAGGAGATAATCTGAAACAAATTCAGCCATTACACAAGGTATAAACATGTTCATATTTGCACTCTGTCCTCTATAAATATGTACAAATTTCATATATAATTTAAAAGCAAATTTTTAACTTTCAAAGAGCAGAAAGGAACAAGGAGAAAGTGAAACCATTTTCCATTTGTCTACGCCAATGAAAAGTGTTTTTGAGAAAACACTGATCTGAATTCTATACTAAAATAGGTTTATTATGCCCTAGAAATACCATCCAGTCATTAACTAGACTCCACCTGTGCTTCTGGTAATGTTCTGGAATCAGCACATATAAAGTTCTGTATTTAGAAACACAAAGGTGACTCCCAGGGTGACAGTCAGCAAATAACGCCTAGAAACTGAAGTTTAGTGGCTATCTAGGCCTAGGAATAGATATTCACTAACAATGCTGGCCCTGGAGGAGACTCCAGAAGAGGAGGTCAGTACTAACCCCTGGTTCTCAGATGAAGACAACAGTGGAAGATCAGCACATCAACAGAATTGGTCTTGTCTTGTGACACATCACATTTATAGTAGAAATGAAACTTTTGTAACCAGTTGTATGTCCACATTGGGGATAGCCATGGTGCCTTACCAAGTTCATATAGCTTCTTGTAAAAAGGTTTGCCTAGCTGTGCTGTCTAGCACAATTGAATACACTTTTTGTAAGGATTTTTTGTAAAGATTGCCTATGTTGCCTTCCCATAATACATGCTTTGCTACTGTATGAGTTGTACATAATCGTGTAGGTCTATGGGAAAGGCTGTTGTCAGAGATGCTGCTTGTAGTTTTTCTTTATCCAACAAACTTGACTGTGCCTGTAACCAAGCTAATGCTTTTCTTGGAGATCATTTACAGCATGTTTTCTGCTTCCATACTGTGAACTTGGCCTGTTTAGAATTAACTGACCTTGATGAAAACCAGTGTAACCAATTCTTCTATACTTTGGATTTCCAATGTTATTAACTCCTAGTAGCTAAGCTGACACCATAGCTTTGATCCAATACCTTTCTCTTCATGCCTGACTCAGAACAACGTATCTGTGTGTAAAGATTTGTTGATTATTTATTAAAGCACCAAGAGACAATGTGCCCCCTTATCCCCAGAATTAATTTAGGTTGATAATATCTACTTGTGTCTTTGTGTGCTGTTCTGAGTCAATATGGTGAGAACAATTTCCTCCCATCTGAAATTCCTGTAAGACCCATTAAGACAAATATACCTCATTCCTTTTGATACTGTATTTTCAGGGTTATTCAATAGAGAAAATGCCTTTGTTGAGATCAGAGCAGAGAAATCAGAACTCTTTGGAACAACCGGGTAATGTGGGATGCCCTTCTGTAAACGATGAAGAAGTTGCTTTCACTTGGTTGATGAACAAAGCTGCTTTGGCTATGGCAGGACAGACTATAACTAGGTAGGGAAATTCAAGTAGTAAGACAGGGAGAAAAAAGGCAGAGTCAGGGAGACACCAGCATCCAGCAGAGAAGCAAGAAAAGTAACAAGCCATGAGCCTCATGGTAAAATGTAGACTAGGAATGGGTTAATTTAAATTGTAAGAGCTAGTTAACAACACACCTGAGATACTTGGCCAGTTTGTAATTAATATTAAGCCTCAGAGTGGTTACTCAGGAACTGGTAGGCAGGAGAGAAACTTCCAGTTGCAACCAGACTCACTCTTAGGTAAATGACACCAAGGGTAATTTTTTTTTTTTATGTGGCAGCACTTCACACATCCTCTATGCAAAGGTCACGAAACCTTGGTCAATCAGGCTCAGGAGAATGGCCTCAATCTGTCCTCACCTGTAGGGCCCGGGTCTGCCCTTGTTCCTGGGGCTCACCTTGAGGACAGTTTCTGGTCAGATGACTAAGCATCCTGTTTGTTCCTGTGCTCCCTCTGCCCCGCCTGGTGATTTGTTGTAGGGCATTGTTGACTCTATTGTTGGTATGGTAATTTCCCACCTGCCTAGGTGGGAGTCCTTGTGCAGCAGTTAGATATGGTAATTTCCCACCTGCCTGGGTGGAATTCCTTGGGCAGGAGTGGGGTATATAAGATTTTCCCCAAGGCTAAATAAACGGCATTCGGCTGATCTCCTTTCAAATGACCCAGGTCTCTTGTGTGTTCTTTCAATCTCCAGGCCCTTGTCCGACTGGCGTTAAGGTACAGTGGCGAGCGAACTGTACCGAGGGGGTAACACAGAATCGGGCGTTACACTCACCTCCATTTTTTTCCTAGAAATTTCCTGATTTCCCATACTCCAAATCCTTCTTCCCTTTTCTTTCATCTGTAAATGTTCATAAACTTTGGGAAACTGCATGAATTTTACCCTTTACCACAGTTTCTCTAAGTTTTGAACGTAAGTTTTCCCTGGGAAAAATAGAGAAAGGCAACTGAATGTATCAAGCTGAAGCTGGTATTCCTTTCTTGTAATGTAAGAATGAATTCCCATTTGCAGTCTAAACTTAAGTTCCTCACAGGAAAAAACATGCGTGCTGGGCATTCTTAGACATCTAAGATGTCAAATATTCTGCTTCTGGCTGTGTATGTTCAAAAAAAAATCCATTTTTCTCTCTTTCTCTCTGCTCATTTGAAACCCAGCCTTGTTTCTTAATGTTTCTAAAGTATTCCCCTCTCTTTCCTTTCTTTCTCTTTCTGTCTATGTCAATGTCTCTCTATCCATCCATATAGAATTTTAGTTCCTTTAAGAAGAGGACAGAAAAGGGGGGGGGTAGGTCTGGGAGGAGTTAGGAAGGGGGAGAAGTAGAGAGTGAATATAATCAAGATACAATATTTGAAATTCTTTAAGAACAAAAATAATTTTAACAAGTTTTAAAATTCAGTTGTTTTCCAAATGGTTTCACAGACAATCTGGTGTCCATAACAGTTATATTTAAATCATTATTGTATAAAAGTGGCAAAACTTTTAGAGAAAAGGCAGGTTCTTTAATAAATGGTGTTAGGAAAACTGAGTGTGCACAGATAGAAGATCAAAATTAGATACCTTTCATGCAGTATGAAATCACCTCAAAATGGAGGAAATGCCTTCATACAAAACTTTAAGTTGGTAGGAGACCGCAAGGGAAATGCTTCAAGATACCGGCATAGCCTGTGATTTCCTGAGCAGGACACTTAACAGCTCAGAAGGTAAACGTAAGAACTGACATTTAGAACTGCTTCAAAGTAAAAAGTTTGCATGGCAAAAGGAAGAACAGAGTGTAAAGAATTCTACAGAATGGTAGAAAGTCTTGGCCAGTAGAGAGCTAGCATGCAGAATCTCTCAAGAACTCAAGCTGGAAGCGTGGCTCAGTGGTAGAGAGTTTGCTGGCACTCTGAAGGCCTTGGGTTAGAATTTGCTACCCAGATGAGGGACTTAGGGGAGGGAAGGAAAAAGGAGTGAAGAATGAAGAAAAAAATTGTACAACCTAGGTACAGACTGCCAAGCATGCACAAAGGGCCAACAGCTAAGACAAAAATGCTGAATATCTTTATTTAGCTGTTGTAGGCCTCTTGATTATTCCTGGCTGCCCAGGCTTGAAATATCCACACAGAACCTGTTTATTAAATCACGGTTTGGCCTATTCGCTCTAGATTCTTATTGGCTAGCTCTTACATCTTAATCTAACCAATATCTATTAATCTGTGTATTGCCACATGGCTGTGGCTTACCGGCAAGGTTCCAATCGCGCCTGTCTATGGCAGGACTACATGGCTTCTCGTGACTCCGCATTCTTTCTCCCAGTATTCAGCTTAGTTTTCACTCTGCTCTAGCACAGGCAAAGGCAGTATCTTTATTCATTAACCAATAAAAGCAAAACACATACGGAAGGACCTCCCACATCATTTAGCTGTGAGAGAAAAACCACAAAGGGAATGTGTAGTGATGAGACGAGCAGGCCTGCTTTTTTGCCCGCCTGGCTCCTGCACATCTAGCTTTACACCCGAAATAACACACAAATTGTATTCATTTAAACACTGCCTGGCCCATTAGCTCTAGCCTCTTACTGGCTAACTCACATCTCGATTAACCCATTTCTATTAATGTGTGTAGCACCACAAGGTGATAGCTTACTGGGAAGATTCTAACCTATATCCATCTTGGGCCGGAGCTTCATGGCATCTGCCTGACTCTGCTTTCTTCCTCCCAGAATTCTGTTGTCTACTCCACCCACCTGAGGACTGGCCTATCAAAAGGCCAAGGCAATTTCTTTATTAATCAATGAAAGTAACACATAGATAGATGAGCCTCCTACATCAGGAATGTAAACCAAAACTAAGTTGAGGTCCCATCTCAGTCCTGTCAGAATGACTTCATCAGAAAGCAAAGACAGGCCAAGGGGATGGTTCAATGAGTTAAGGTCCTTCCAAAACAAGCCAAGTAACCCAAGCTCAGTTCCTGGTACCTACATAAAGGTAGAAGTACAGATGTGACTCCATAAATGTTTTCTGATCTCCACATATGTATACACACATAATAGTTAAGTAACTTCTTTAAAATTATTAATTTTTAAAAAAGAAACCACTCCCCAAAACCCCGAAACAAATGAAAAATGACAAGGATGTAAGGGCATAAAAGAAATCCACATGAAATTTGCGGGGGTAGGGTAGGGAAGAGGGAGAAGAGAGAATATACATTAATGTATCTACAATGGAAAACAATATAGCTCCATCACTAAAATAAAATAGAAGCACCATATAATTTACCCATGGCACTCACAGGTAAAGATTCAAAGGAAACACTGTCAAGGTACTAGGGACACTTGTGCATGCAAGGCTTATTGAAACACTATTATTCCCAGCGGCCACACCATGAAATCAGCCTGTGTTTATCAACTGATTAAAAGGACATAGAAAACTTATATATGCTTATGTGTTTACGTATTAATATACATATATATGTATACACACACACACACACACATATATATATCATAATAGATATCATTGTTATTAAGCTAAAAAAATCAGGTCATTTGCAGGAAAAAATAGTAAAGTAGGGGTCACCATGCTAAGCCAAAGGCAATTTTTTTTCCTTCAGTGTGAAACTAGGGAAACCACAAAATGAAAAGACGTGAAAAGTAGATTAGAGAAGGGTTAAGAAGTCAAAAGGGAAAAGGGGGAAAGGGTAAAACAGATTTGGGAGAGTACAAATTATCACTATGTAAAAGAAGTTAATATGGATAACTGACAAGCACAATTGTAATGATGATCCGTACAGTTAGATTTAGAAAATTTCTGTTACTCCTGCTCTAAACACCTTGTGGATTCTGTTTCTTGTCCTCTCTCTTCTGAAACAAGATGAGCCACAGACCTTTTCTTTTAGAAAGTTTGTAACACAATGATTAAAAGAGTTCTTAAAAGATTAGGTAACAGAAACCATAGGTTTGAACCTATGGACTCCAAAGAATTGTGGTTGCCTGGAATCTAATAATTACCTTCTTAGGAGGATGAGGCATTTCTGAGATACACGTTTTATTACTGTTCTATTGCTGTGAAAAGGATGCCATGACCAGCACAACTATTATAAAAGATTCAATTGGGCTTTGCTTACATCTCTGAAGGCAGAGATAGGGAGAGAGTACATGGGGATAGACAGATCCAACAAGGTTATACCTACCCCAACAAAGGCATATCTCCTAATCCTTCCCAAATAGTTCCACTAACCAGAACACACGCATTCAAACATATGAGTCTATGAGGGCCATTCTCATTCAGACCACCAAAACATCCTACCATGAGTTTCTGCCAGCCATCCCAATGGCACTTTCTAATCTGTGGGGCACTGGAACAGAAAATGTTCTATGAAGAAAAAAATCTCTACAGAAAGCAATATACCCCACAACCTACACATTAGATTGAAGCCTATACAACTGCCACCTTGTAGCCAGTTTTGTATGGCTCAAAGTAACAGTGTTGGAATATATTAATACCTTCAGCCATTTTTTTTCTTAAATCTATTGCTTCCCCAACTTCTGAACTGAATTCATTTGAACTTGCATTGTTACCAAAAAATAAACTAACAATTACTCATAGTCAAATCCAAAACATTAAAATTATCAACATAAAATGATATCAAATGCCTCGGGACACTGAGGCAGCTTCCATAATTGAGTCTGATGGTGCCAAATCATGTCTGAAACAAAACACTGCATGTGACACATTATCAAACAGGTATTTTCAAGAGCTGTTGAGGGAAAGAACAAATGTCCCCAGCACTGCTGAATGTCATGGGAGCGTGGCATAAAAGCTTTAGAGAGTTATGCTAACAAGGTTTGCCCAATGACTGGCAATTAGTACTGAGAACATTTTAGTCCATCTCTACCATTGTCACACTAGAGACTGCCATCATCTATTTGCCAAATTTCAATGGGCAGTACCTGCTAATAGATTCGATCACTTTGTATCTGTTCTAGCTTGTTATCTTTGGGGTTACATCTCTTGTTAGAAAAAAACACTTGGCCCCTCTGTCCTCAATATAAATAAAAGCTTTTACCATATGAACAAGGTCAATCTGTTCTATTTGGGAGATAAAGTAATGAGACCAACTATAAGGTACTTTAGTGCAAAGTCTGCCTTCTGTCAACCTTAAAAATGAGGAGAGGCAATACACAACAGTGAGCAGTATGTCAGTGACACTTTTCACACTACCTTCCAAATAATAAACATGCATAGCAACATAGAAAGAGTACACAATGATATTTTACTAAATTTGAAGAAAAGAATATTATTTTTGTTCATCTTTATTTTCATTACTCCTTAACCCATATACAAATTTGCACCTTGTACAACAATAAGTAGCTGTACATGTCTAATTCACTACAACTTAGGGACATAGCCAAAAATATGATCTGATGTTATTGCTGTTAGAAGCTTAAAACAAGTATCTGATAGAAAATATTAAGATAATATCCAACTTTGGTTTCAACTATAGTATGTTCTTAACATCCCAGGATACATAGAATCCTGTTTGTTATTAGAATTCTGAAGGCCTTAAATCATAAATAACTCAGCTTTAACATTACCTGAAAAGTTTTTTTTAAAGCTTTTCAGTATTTTACATTTTAAGTTCATACTGCAATGAAAGTTAAGTGTGTGTGTTTGTGCATGCGTGGGCATACTCAGGTCTCAGTTTTTTTGACGTCAAACAAGCAGTGTCTGACCATTTATTGTAGAAAGGCTCACTGCATGAATACAAGATTAATTCATTTTGCAAATGTTAAGTTTCGGATTTTAAGGATTCTTATTTAAGAAAGCATTAGTTTATTGTCCCTAGCACATAATTATAGCAGTACTCGACTATTGTTCTAAGCACCCCAAGGCTGTAGAACAAAGATCTTGTATTGCTTTAATAAAATGCTGATTGACCAGTAGCCAAGCAGGAAGTAGAGGCAGGGTGACGAGAATTTTGGGAAGAGGTAAGGGTCATTTTGCAGTTGTCACCCAGGCACAGAGGAAGCAAGATAAGAATGCTTAGCTGATAAAAGGTACTAAGCCACGTGGCTTAACAGACAAAAATTCTGGGCTAATATGTAAGAGTTAAATAAGCCTGAGCTATTGGCCAACCAGTTTATGATTAATGTAGACCTTTATAAGCTTCTTTGGGACTGAAGGGCTGTGGGACTGGGCGAGACAGAAACCTCCACCAACACCCCAAGTATGTAATGATAGCACCCATGGAAAGGATTTGCTCAAATTTTAGTACCTTACCTAAGATGGGGAAAACGAAGAACGGAGTTTGAAAAGCTCTTACTTCTCTCAGTTTATATTCCCTGATTTTAGTCATTTGGAGGTGAGGGAGACTTTAAGTAACAGGAAAGCACTCAATAGTGGAAGCTCAACAAGTTTGTTATGTAAAAGAATGACAATATCCAAACCAGTCAAACATTAAAGTATGAATCCATAAACTCAAATAAAAGACCAGTCAGTCATTCCTATTGAAAGGAAATATAAATGATGCGCTATGCCTGAGCTTGTGTGCTCCAAACATAGTGCTTGAAAATATTGCTTACATGGGGTCTTAAATCCCTGGGGTCTTAAAACCCTCTTCACATCAGAAGTTAAAATGACCTCAGATTGTTATCAAATGGTATTAATTAGCAAAAAAACAGTTAACACATAACGGTAATGAATAAAAAGCATATAAAGTGGGGGTAGTGCAGCGTGGAAAAGAAGCAATACTGCTCCTAGCAGTCTGTCCTCTCTCCACTTAGCATTGTTAACTAGCAAGGGTTACAATCTCACTGTGACACATTTTGGTATTCTGTCACTTTTATAGAATGTTTTGCTATGGTCTGTCCCCTCCCAAACTCATGCTGAAATTTGTTATCGGCACAGTACTAGGAAGTGGAATCTTTTAAGATGGGCTCAAGACTATGGTAGAAAGTGGTATGATAACCAAAGACCCTATTCTCCAATCACTTTCACCATGTGATAAAGCAGAAAGAAGGCTCTTGCAGCTGTTGGCACCTGACATAGGGCTCCTGATGTTACCTAGTCTGTAGTAGTCCATTATAGCAGTACAATGCCAAATAAAACATGTCCCTTGGTAAATTTTCAAACTGCTTTTTATTCCAGATGTTGAAAAGCCAGCCTCAGCTCAGTTCTTTCAAGATACATGTTCAAAAACATGTTGTTTGTGGATGTCAAAAGAGGCCAGAAGAGGGCATCGGTTCCCCTAGAGAAGCAATGCATAAGAGTTCCAATTGGTTGAGGGCAGCAAACATGGGTTCTGCTCAAACTCTGGTCCTCTAGAAGAGCAGCAAGTGTTATCAGCCCTCATCGCCCATTTCTCATCAGTACACATCTGATTACTAGAACAGCACTATCTTTTTTCTAAAACAGAATTCAGCTTAATAAAACAAACACAGTAGCTTAGTCAACAACACTACTTTCATTCAACTACATTTACTAACTATAGACTGCAGAGACAATTATCTGCATGTAACCCTGTAACTGTCCTGATCTAGTGCAGGAAACGATTAAAAATTTTCTATTTGAAGAAAGAATGAATACATTTACATTCTTTTCAGATTGGAGTTTAGACACAGGGCCAAGGTAATTTTGAATGCACTCTTAAGATTAAAGTGAAAATCCTGCATCATTTTTCTCTTCCAAAAGACTGTTGTTCTGTTGTTCTGTGTACTGCTCCAAAATCCATGGACTGGATAATTTACAAACAATATAAATTAATGTTTTTGTTTTGGATGCAAGAAAATGCATCAACTTCTCTGGTGTTTGCCTATTTCTGTGCCCAAACCAGTACCTGTTCCCAACTCTTAAAAGGGAAGA
This sequence comes from Arvicola amphibius, assembly GCF_903992535.2. NCBI lineage: Eukaryota > Metazoa > Chordata > Mammalia > Rodentia > Cricetidae > Arvicola > Arvicola amphibius. The sequence goes on from NC_052050.1 coordinate 109,803,760, forward strand.
GACTTAACTCCTCACACAGTGGAGGAGAGAAGACTTCGCAGCCTAAAGCAGTGTCCCCCAGTCACATCTTAATTCTATCAACAGAAACATTCTATAAACCAGAAAGATATCACTTTCAACAATAAAAATCATTCCTAAAGAGAAATCTTCAGAGAACAATGAAGAAACTCCAATGTAATAAAGTTGACACGCACACTTTCACAGACTTCATGCCAAGTCTCACAAGTTTCATGCCAAGGCAGACTGCAGCTATCACCTATAAATGCTGCAGCTGTCTTAGTCTGTAGGGAGCAAACTAGGACCTCAGTACAAATACAGAGTGGACAAGCTTGGAATTAGTGATCTCTAAATTCCCCATGTGCTGCACAAACACAGTATTGTAAGAATATAAGGGAATGAAAGACTAAGAGCACCAATTGAGCAGAAAGTACTGAGAAGGAAAAAAACACCTGGATTCAACTCTTTGCCACTGTAACAGTTAAGTGACCTCAGCTAAATTAAGAGCCTTGACTGATCATGCAGGCTTCTGTTAATAAATGAGAATGGAGAGACTTTGATGAAGGCCTACACAAGATCCCAAATTCCTTGATTCCTCTTAGCATTTACACTGTGCTGGAAAACAAAACTCATTCAGTTAAACACTCTAAATTGATTTGGTCATTCGCTATGCATTAGACAGGTCACCCAGAGAGCCTGGGAGCAGAAGACATATATACACCCTGCAGACATTAATTTCTCAGCGACTCAATGATAGAGCTTTCTACACACGCATAAGCAATGAAGACCTAAAAAAACAGAGTGTTTGCCAACACTGTTAATATTCGCCAGCTAACAAGAACTTCTGCTTACGGTGTCTTCCTTCTTCACGCACTGAACTTGCTTACAGAAATTAAGTTTAAAGAATTCTTGCACTCACAATCAATTCCAAAAGTGTCAAGTTTATAAAAATACTTTAAAGACACTTAGTAGGACTTGAACATCTTACTTTATGATTATACTAAGAAGACAGTGTTCAGCACATTACTGAGGCATATTTAACAGCCATGACAACGCATACTGTTTGGTGATGGGGTAGTGTGGGACATGATTCAACATTTTACTTAGATATTACATAAATTGGATTTTTCTCTAAGAATGAGATGAACAGCATTTCACAAAGGTCACAAATATATATGAACTTACAACAGTCATTTAAAATATATGAACATATAAATGAGTCATTTCATTTACTATTTTACAATATCTTTTAAAAAATCTAGTTCCATGATAGATTTTCCTTTAAAAAAAGTCTTTAACATATAATCTTAATAGTCCATATTTTTCTGAAATACAAGCATATACCTAATAGTAAGGTCCAAAATGAGAAGAATTATTCTCTCCAGGAGAGGGAGGGGGAGGAGGCGGGGGAGGGGGTGGTGGTGGTAGGGAGTATGGTAAATTAAGTAAGGGATGAGAGGCCATGTTAGGTGAAGCCCACCCCATACTTACAGAAGGGGGTGGGGGTGGGGGAGGGAGTGAAAAGTTATGCATATCAAACATGGGAGGGGCAAAGGGATAGTGCGGCATGACAGGATTATCTTGTCTCTGAGGTGGAAATCCCAAAGTCTCTTGAGATGCCATTTGATCTGAGTTATACAACTGCTGAGGGGGAGGCCTGCTGTGGCTTCCTCGGGAATATCTGCCCCTGGGAAGGCCCCTTGTGAATTCCGTGTTGTGATATCCCCTCGAATATTCTGAAGAAGAGCCATAAGCATTCCAATTCTGATGCACTTCACCAAAATCTTCACCTGTGATGGCAGAAACACATAAAAGCAAAATTTAAAGTTCAGTTTAATATATCAAGATAATTGCTTAAAGAATAATTTCTATTCCTTAAGTTACTAACACGACTGAAAACTCAATTTTAAATGAATTAAAAAAGCACAACTTAATGCTTAAGGATTAGGAAAGGCAAGACAAAATATTTAACAATAACTGCATCCAACCACAAAACAAAACAAAAGCACCAACCCCCCCCACACACTCAAGGCTGAGAAAGAAGGCTGCATTCCTGCTTAGCATTTGTCCTGAGAAATACAAATTTTATTTAAAAAAATATATACTTATATAAGATTTATTCCTGACCAAAAAATGGAAATAAGCCAGATGCTCCTTAACAGATAAGCAGTTAAGCAATGCATGGTCTAATTCACCCAACAAGACAGGACTCTGGAAAGAAAGGAACAATCTACAAATATAGAAACTTGAATGGATTTCCAAGAAAGTATGATGAGCAGCAAAGCAAATATGTGATTTCAAACACTCGTGTGATACACTAGGATTTCACTTATGTAACACTCCTGAAATGATCACATTAAAGACATGGAGAACAGCACTGGTAATGCAACCAGGAGCTGAGTACTTGCACAAGGCAGACAATGGAGCAGAGAAACACAGACAGACAGACAGATGTTTGTCATGAACTGAGGTGAAAAAGATTAAAATTGTCATGACTAGAAAGCAAATGAAGAACTAAGGAACATTCTGTTTTGGTCACAGTATGATTAAACCTTGAGGATATTACCTCAGCACTTACTCCAGATGTGACACAGCAAGTTTTACAAGATGTTGCAATCAAAAGAAATAGCGTGAGGGGCATATAATAAATATATGCGAATCTACAATTATCTCAAAAAGTTCAATTTCAAAAAAGAAAAAGTCAAAATAAACAGTCTGATTTGGGTGCCACACCACTGGATTCTAAAATGAGAGAATCTATCCCCTAAGAAAACCACACTATAAGCACAGTTGCCTCTAAAGATGCAGCTTGATATCTTGTAACTTCAGATTGCGCTCAAACGCAAGTATTCTTGGGGCTCTCAACATAGCCCATGCTGTGTAATGCCCACAATGAGAGGGGCACCAGGAGATAGAGAGAACCCAGATATTCTTATTTTATTTTTATTTACATATTTGTAGAAGGCCAAAATGACTACACAGAAACAATATACTCACCTGACTCACTCAATTCGGATTTGAGTTTTTTCCGCCCTTGAATCTGAGACTTTTTCCTTTGTTTGGCTTCTTTTTCTTTTTCATCATCACTAAAATCCAAAGCCTTGCAGATAAAAGTAGAAATTCAACTATCACTTCTTTGCCAACAAAACAGGTGCTTGCAGATGAGGCTCAAACTGCCATTTAACCACTAACCATGAGAAGGTTGCTCATTTGAACTTAATACTTAATACTACCTATTAATATGTGGATTAACATCTAAAATAGTAACAGAAAAGAAATCGTGTCTTTTATGTTTGTTTTTAAGCCCTAAAGAGTATAATAAGCTTGGTATTCGAAATTTGCCTTTTTAAAAAAATTTGTCTATTGAATTCCTAGAAAGCTTCAGATAGATAAATTTACAATGCCAAAAATCAGCAATTTCAAGATATGAAACACATATTCCCTGGCCAGAAGTCTAACTTCCTGTTTAGATTTAAGATTCATCATCATGCCAGCTGCCAAAGAAAACAGTAAGAAGATTAAACTATTTTTACACAACACCATTCCATAATTTGGTCAATCAAAATCAGATAAGTAACTTTCCATCAATCTTGCCATGATCTCAAATTTCATTCTTTACAACAAGCAATAAAACAAATTCTATGATTTCGTGTTAAGAAGAGTATGGGGCTGAGTAAAAAAAAGTATAAAAGAAAGACTCGTTGGCAGAACAGGAAGTGGGAATAATATGCACACGGCCAAAAGCACAGACATATAAAAGTAAAGATGCCAAACCAAAGCTGCTCTTCCTACTACAGAATTGGTAACTGTCAAGCAACTCAAGAGGAAGAGGGAGGAAAGTTTACAGAAGCAGCTTTAGAGATTGCTTTGAATAAATTTTGCTATCCTCTCCTAAAATCATTTTTCTTATAAAAAAATCAATTTTGTATACATGAAATATTTAAGTCAACTATAATTTTTTCATATATACATTATAATTGTATAAAGATGAGATTTAAGAAATTAAGAAATCTCCACCATCTTTTATGTATGTCCAGCATTTTACCATAGTGTAAAATTAGAAAATTCAGGGCTGGAGATGGCTCAGCGGTTAAGAGCACTGGCTGCTCTTCCAGAGGTCATGAGTTCGATTCCCAGCAACCACATGGTGGCTCACAGCCATCTATAATGAGATCCGGTGCCCTCTTCTGGACTGCAGGCACACATGGAAGGAATGTTGTATACATAATAAATAAATAAATCTTAAAAAAAAATAGAGAATTCATTTGGACTATAAAATGTCATTAACAAGTATATAAAATTAAATTCCAACTTTTTTTTTTAATTAGACTGCCACACCTGGCCCCTGGAACCCAACAAACACTCATAATCATACAGCACATGAAATTTAATTCTGTAAAAACCAAATCAAATCAAATCAAATCAATTTCACAAGAACATTACCAAAATTATTAACTTCAATCCTCAGGCCTAAAATGAGGAGTTTAATACGACCAATCTCAAGACTCACATGAACGTCTAAACACTTTAAAACATGCAATTTCATTATAAAGATGCCCTGAGCACAACAGAGAATGTGAATAAGTACCAACGTCAAGATCATGAGATAACATTTTGGTAGATATCAGATAGATTATTCCCTCAGCTAAGTGATTCATTCCTGTAAAATCTCTGTAAGTGGCACAAACCTGACTCATATCAGGATCTTCAGAACTGTTTGAAATAATTGAAGTATTCAGAAATTAAATCTTCAATTAACCCAAAGCCACAACACTAAAATCTTTACCACAAACTTTGCATCACCTGGAATGGGACCAAATAATGACACATCTGCATGCATGGGATTCCTAAATAAATTATACATCTCTGGACAGATTAAAATATTAGCACACCCTTAGGAGATAAAACTAAGGCCCCAGTGACATGGACACAAAACATAAAATCAAAGATGGAAATGGACATTTCTTGGAAGAGTCAGCAGCGGCTATGACTCTACCCTGCCCCCAAAGGTTGACATACCAAAGGCACCACAGTAAATGCCATCAGGTACCACACGTTCACTAAACTGAAGAACAAACTCAATTGTAAGTTGTGTCTACCAGTTGATAAAACTGAGAATTACAAGGTAAATAAGTCAGAATTAGTTAACAATGTTTATGACTAAGGCATGTGCTGCTTTGTGAAATATTAAATATAAAGGCTCATACTAACTTCTGGAGGTGGTTCCTGATCATTCTTCCAAGAGGCATCCGATCCTCTGTCCCTAGAAAAGATCAGATTTTGTTGAGAATTTACAGAACCTAACACCTTGGGAAATTAAATAAGTTCCACCTGTACTTTTATATGGAAATGGGAAGAAGCTAAAAGATTATCTTTTGTTTTCACATAACATGTTCATCTTATAAGAAACACTCAGCACTGGGGAACTGAGATCTCATCTACACTGTGAAGAGAAGTGATTTTGCACTTTTGATTTTCACTTTTTAAGATACCTGACCTTTGTACAAAACTCTATTCTACACCCACACACAAAAGATGCTTTAGCTGCTGCAGACATGAAAAACAGAGCAATTCCCTTTCTAGGGTTTCAAAGGAACAGGCAGAGGCAAAGACACAAGTTCTTGCTCCTTACTTCACCTAAAAAAAAATACCAAGAATTCTCCATGAGTGGTTCTCAAATCAAAAATGTAAAAAAAGATTGATGAGTTTGGGGAGGAGGAACATTGAATATTCTGAAGGATAGTGTAGTGTATCAGACGCCTATATGAAATGAGTCATATAGATGGAATATATATATATATATATATATAATTATATAATATATATTTAATTCCATATAGATGGAATTAGTAACTTCAGGTAGGAAGTTTTACAATGTGAAAAAAGTATCAGTATAATTATAACTTCCGAAACCTCATTTTTTAAATGTTTAATCTTTACCATTTTGTTTCAGCCATCCTTGTTACTCAACTACATTATACAAATTATTCTGACTAGATGTTCTCAGTACTTTAAATTAGATCTTAAAAATAAATGAGATTCTCTGGAATTAATGCCACTAAAATACATTTACCAATGACAAAATTTTATTTGTCACAAAATAAAAACTAAATTGCTTTAAATTTTTCACTGAGATCTTTGACATTCTATAAGCATATTATAAATGACTATTTTATAATCTGGTCAGCTGTCATGAACCTGTTAACCTCACATAAATCCAGTGCTTCTTTTGAATATAGTCACTATAAGAAATGATGTGATAAGAAACTCCTTGGTATGGGGGTTTATAGAGCTAACAGGAAAGCTCATTAGCTAAAATGTCTACTGCAAGAAACCAAGAAAAATCAAGCAACAAGACAGCAAGTGGACAGAAAGCTAATTAAATTGGTCTTGCTAGGCCTGGAACTGCCAAGGGGCTGAACTACTATACTTCAAAAGCCAAGCCCTACAAAAGGTAGAAACAAGGAGATATCAAAATGAAGGGATGGGCAGGGTAGCTACAGTTCAGCCTCACTACTCACTTCTCTGGTTTATTCATATTTCTTTTCAGAACTGAAAAATCAAGAATAAAAAGTTGCTTTTATTTAACTATATTTGTAAGCATTTGCAGAAAACGTTTTTGAGCACATACATCTTAATATTCAAGGAAGAATGAGATGGCTATTGTTCAAGCATTATCTAAAATATAAACAAACCTTTATGACTTAGTATCCGTTTAATTCACTTATTCCATCACCAATTCATGTAGAAAACCACACACAGCTAGAAAAATAATGAAGGCCAAATGGTTCTACTTTACATTCTTATACATGACTTGTCCACATGAAAATAAAACTTTTACATCTGAAGTAGTAAATGAACTTTAGGAACCTGATTTAAGACAAAAATGATACAGAGAACTTCTTACATGGGAGAGTTCAGAGTATTTTGCATAAGGCTATGATGGAATAAACTTGTAAACTCAGCACTTGGGAAATGGAGGCAGGAGGACAAAGATGAGTCCAGCTAGGGATACATGACACTTCGCCTTAAACAACCAAAACAAACCAAACAAAACAGTTCTTTAAATTTTTACTTATATTTGGGAATAATTATGTAATAATGCTAATATTGAAGTAGTTTGAATAATAATGTATGTGATAGGAAAAAAACGCAGTGAACTAGAACTCAAAAGATGTCTATGTTCTTTGAATGCTGTGATCCTCACGGCTTCTTTGGATATTCTTTGCCTGTTAACAGTGATGAGAAATCACAGCTCTCAAAGATGTTATAGAAAGAAAAGTAAGGTCTCTGGAATACAGCCACCATTTAACTATAAGAAACTATCATCTAGGGCAGTGGTTCTCAACCTCCCTAATGCTGCAACCATTTAATACAGTTTCTCATGTTGTGTGATTCTCTACATCGCCACTTCTTAACTATAATTTTGCTACTGTTATGAATTGTAATGCAAATATCCGATGTGATCCTTAAGGGTCAGATTCTTAAAATATAAATGACAATGAAGAACACAGCAAAGGAGCACTTACTGTTTTAGTTTTTCTGGGAATATATACTGAGTGAAGTCTTTCATAGATGGAGCGAAATACATAGTATCCTTTATTTTGATGCCTTTACTCTCAATGTGGTCTGAAGAATTAAACCGTAATACATAAAATGGATGGGCAACAGGTCCAAAGATCTCAAATATCTACAAAACAGAGGACACAGAATATGTACCTTTCAATAATGGTTTGAAAAGATAGCAAGATTTTTAAAATATAATTGCTAAAACAAGGCAATTCTATGTTATAGCAATAAATCATGTTACTTTTTACACTCAGAGTTCTTATATTTTGATTATAAATGGAATAGTTTAATTAAAACTTTCTTTTTTTTTTTTTTTTTTTTTTTTTTTTTGGTTTTTCGAGACAGGGTTTCCCTGTAGTTTCTAGAGCCTGTCCTGGAACTAGCTCTTGTAGACCAGGCTGGCCTCGAACTCAGAGATCTGCCTGCCTCTGCCTCCCGAGTGCTGTGATTAAAGGCGTGCGCCACCACTGCCCGGCTTCTTTTCTTAAATAAGTTTATTTTTTGCCAATTCAAATAATTTTGGCGGTACCGGTTAGATGTAAATATTGAACTTTTCTATCAATGTTCATGAGTTACATGCTACACTGAATTACAGGATGGAGTAAAAAATTGGAATCATATGATGGAAAATATAAAAGCAAGCTTCTGAATCAAAGGATAAAATGTCAAGTAATGTTGTTTTCATAAAATGCTGGCATTTTTGTAAAAAGAAGCCCTGGTTTTCCTTAGCTTAAAAGCAGAGCAGCTGGCACAGTGCTGCAAGGAGCTGGAGAACTGCTTCGAGTCAGAGACCGACTGTCTTGTTCTCTACAGCTACAGCGAGTGGACACAGAATCGTCCTTTGGGATCCAGCTCACTTCATTAACTTGTTCTGTTTAAGGCAGTTTCAGGGAGATTCACATAGCTCAGCATATGTGAAGCCATGATGGAATTTTGGAAGAGGCTCAACTGCCGCAGCCAAAAAAGCATGATGATTAAAGATCTACATTGCTTCCTTCACCAGCTTATTAATGGTACTCATGTGCCTGCTTCACCAACCCTTGGATACTTGCTTTTGTTATGTGGTCTCATTTTGTGAGTCAGTCTTTTATTTGCCTTCATTAATGAGCAAAACTAATAACCTAGCAAGGTAAGACTACTCTTAAGTTTACAAATACTTGAAAAATAAAGTTTCAATTAAAGTAATAAAAATGAAAACATTCTGAAATATGTTAATACTTCTTTTAATTAAAAATAATTTAACGCCCGGCAGTGGTAGTTTAATCCCAGCACTCGAGAGGCAGAAGCAGGCAGATCTCTGTGAGTTCGAGACCAGCCTAGGCTAAAAAAGGAAAACAAAAAAACAACAAACAACCCAGGATAGCCAAAACAATCCTATACATTAAAGGAACTTCAGGAGGCATTACCATCCCTGACTTCAAACTCTATTACAGAGCTACAATAATGAAAACAGCTTGGTATTAACATAAAAACAGAGATGTTGACCAATGAAATCAAATCGAAGATCAGGATATTAATCCACAAACCTATGAACACTTGACTTTTGACAAGCTAAAATTATACAATAGAAGAAAGCAAGCATCTTTAACAAATGGTGCTGGCATAACTGGATGTCAACCCGTAGAAGAATGAAAACAGATTCATATCTGTCGGCATGTACAAACAAGTCCAAATGGATTCAAGACCTCAATATAAATCTGACCACACTGAACCTTATAGAAGAGAAAGTGGGAAATAGACTGCAACACATGAGCACAGGAGACCACTTCCTACGTATAACCCCAGTAGCAGACAATAAGAGCAACAATGAATAAATGGGACCTCCTGAAACTGAGAAGCTTCTGTAAAGCAAAGAATACTGTCATTACGACAAAAAGACAACCTACTGAATGGGAGATCTTCACCAACCCCACATCAGACAAAGGTCTGATCTCCAAAATATATAAAAAACTCAAGAAACTAGAAATTAAAATTCTAAATAACCCAGTTAAAAAAAATGGGGTACTGAAATGAACAGAGAATTCTCAACAGAAGAAGTTCAAATGGCCAAGAGACACGTAAGGTCATGTTCAACTTCCTTATCAGGAGAAATGCAAATCAAAACAACTTTGTATACCATCTTACACCTGTCAGAATGGCTAAAAGCAAAAACACCAAAGATAACCTACACTGGAGAGGATATGGAGTAAGGGGAACACTCATCCATTGCTGGTGGGAATGCAAACTTGTGCATTCACTTTGGAGATCAGTGTGGCGGTTTCTCAGAAAATTGGGAGTCAACCTACCTCAATACCACTCTTGGGAATATACCCAAGAGATGCCCAATCATACTATAAAACCATCTGTTCAACTATGTTCATAGCAGCATTATTTGTAACAGCCAGAACCTGGAAACAACCTAGATGCCCCTCAATGGAAGAATGGATAAAGAAAGTGTGACACATATACACATTAGAGTACTACTCAGCGGTAAAAAATTTTATCTTGAATTTTGCATGCTAATGGATGGAAATAGAAAACACTATCCTGAGAGAGATAACCCAGACCCGAAAATACAAATATGGTATGCACTCACTCATTAGTGGATTCTAGCCTTAAACAAAGGACATTGAGCCTATAGCGATCCTAGAGAAGCTAAATAATAAGGTGAACCCAAAGAAAAACATACATAGATCCTCCTGGAAACTGGAAGCAGACAAGACAGCCAGGCAAAAGTTGGGAGCATGGGGGTGGGGAGAAGGGGAGAGGGGGAGAGAAAGAAGAAGGGGAGGATTGGGGAGAGCTTGGGGGAGTGGAATGGTTGAGATGGAGGAAGGGCGGATATGGGAGCAGGGAAGAAGATATCTTAATTAAGGGAGCCATTTTAGGGTTGGCAAGAGACTTGGCTCTAGAGAGGTTCCCAGGTGTCCAAAGGGATGTTGTCAGCTAGGTCCTTGGGCAGTAGAGGAGAGGGTACCTGAACTGGCCTTGTCCCATAGTCACACCGATGAATATTTTTAATATCACTATAGAACCTTTGTCTGGCGATGAATGGAGATAGAGACAGAGACCCACATTGGAGCACTGGACTGAGCTCCCAAGGTCCAGTTGAAGAGCAGAAGGAGGGAGAAGATGAGCAAGGACGTCAGGACCATGATCTAATGGGAGCTCACTAAAGCCAGCTGGACTAGGACTGAACGAGAATGTGATCAAACTGAACTCTCTGAATGTGGCTGACAATGGGGGCTGACTGAGAAGCCAATGGTAATGGCATTGGGATTTGGCTCTACTGCATGTACTGGCTTTTTGGGGATTCTAGTCTGTTTGGATGCACACCTTCCTAGGCCTGGATGGAGGGAGGAGGGCCTTGGACTTCCCACAGGGCAAGATACCCTGCCCTCTCTTAGGACTGGAGAGGAGGGGGAGGGGGAGAGTGGGAGGAGGGAAAGTGGAAATTTTGAATGGTATTATGTATAAAGCAATAAAAAAAATAGCTAACAAAATAGCAAGATAAACAGTCTGAAAAGGTTTAGAAAAACAGTAGACTTCTCCCAATGAGAGCGGTATGGGATGGGACCGTCAGCACTACCATTCTTACTAGCCTAAACTTAAGTAATTATCTTACCCTCTTTAGCAATTAAACAAACTTAACTTCTTGAATAAACATGTTTAAGACAGCAATAATCTATGACTTCAATACTACATGGGAGCTATTATATTATATGTGCTCATTTAATACATGGTACGTAAGGCTCATTCCCAGGATCTCATTCCCTGGCTAGTGTGATTCCATTTCTTAACTGTGGGAATGATTTTCCCAGACAATTCTGGCATGGTTTGCACTAAAACTGCAACACTGAAATTCCTGAACACATTTTAATTAACTCTTTCCTTGGGATCTCAAATGTTTGTTCTTCACAGCTACATTTAAACCATTATAAAATTTTAGGTAAAAATGTATCATGTATGGGGCTGGAGAGATGGCTCAGAGGTTAAGAGCATTGCCTGCTCTTCCAAAGGTCCTGAGTTCGATTCCCAGCAACTACATGGTGGCTAACAACCATCTCTAATGGGGTCTGGTGCCCTCTTCTGGCGTGCAGGCATACACACAGACAGAATATTGTATACATAATAAATAAATTAATTAATTAAAAAAAATGTATCATGTAGCAAGTGAAACGAGGATTATGACAGACTTAGTATCCACAAGTACTGGTAGCTACATGGTCCTACCTTAAACACAGAAAAACTGGGTTGAATTCAAATTAAGTAATTTACCCAATCAAGATTATACAAAGAAGGATGTAGTAAGATTGTTTTAAAACAAAACAAATGAAAAAACCTTATGATCCTCAAGAGTACAGATCTGAAGCTGAACATCTGGGGGTGAAACTGGGAAGCAGCTCTACACACAGGGCTCTGGGTAATACACCTTCTCAGACTGTCTCCTAGGAGCCCTGCACCCTGCCCTGACATTCTACTCAACTACAGAAAGTGTGTAACTGCAAATCTCCTAATGTGAAATTAAAACAAAGGGAATTTTACTCTGTGAGAAAAGCACAGAAAGTCATGTTTACAGACTGGGAGCAGACACTGACTTTGAGCCACCACAAAGCATCTTTACACATAGACTAAGGGAGGGAACACATCTAGAATGCAGCATGGCAAAGGCCCAACAGTGGGTGAGACCTCTGGCCCAGCAGGACGACACAGACTCTAGTGGAGTATGAGCTACACCACCCCTTCTATCTGGGATCTGAGTTCTACTTCTACTTTCTCTAAATAGAAATCTATCAGGAAGCAGACCTAAAACAGTTTGTATTTCCTATTCTGGGTACTGGTTTGCTTCACAATTATCTTTACCCTCCTTTGCTCCAACCCTATTATGGAGAAAGGGCTCTAGAGTTGTAATTATATTCTACCTTCTTCTTTGTTTGAGGTAGGGTCTCATACAATCCTGCTCAGACTATTGAACTTCCCTTCCCTCTTTCAAATTTACAAAGTTCTCTAAGTAAAAATTTAAACCCAGATGTAATTTTTGCCTCCATGTATAACTTTCATCTAATGTATATCAACGCTTATTAGTTTCACTTAAAAGTCTAAAAATTCACATTATCTGGGATATAAAAACGCCATTTTAAAAGACTGAATTAGCAAAGCATGTATTCTAAAATTAAAATTGCCTAAGACCTTGAGGAAAAAATGTCATAAAAACAATAATCAGAATTGGAGAAACAATCACTTTTCATAATTTTATTTCTAATTAAAAGAAAAACCAAGAAATGAAATTTCCCTGCTTCTTCCTTCTCCATTCTGTTACCACTTCCTCAAGGATACCAGCACGCATTCTGTTCTTGCTGGAGCAAAACTGTTTTCTTCTGAAATAGCACAGTGGGCATGGAAAGCTACCCAGAGACAGTCATGTAGCCTCTCCCACTCCTTCCCTCTTTCCAGTCTAAGGCTTTCCCTCAAGTGTACTGAGATGTGCACTGGCACCATAAACGTCCAGCCTAAGTTTTCAAGGGAGGAAAAGAACAGCACCATCCTACACACATAAATCTTCCTCCCTTCATCATGTTTCTCACAAATAAAAAATAGTTTTCAATGCCAATAAATCCTGCCAACTGCTTTGTAATTAGTTGTGGGTACCTAGTCAGCCAAATTAAACATAATGTGTGTGGTGAAAAGTAAAACGTAATCCTTTCTAAGCTGTTTTAAAATTAAAACAGTGGGGACAGCTGAACCAAGAAAGGTATAGGAGCTTGCCCAATAATAATTCCTTCTTACTGACTCAGTGTAACTTACTTTGATCTCCTGAAGCAAAACAAACATAACAAACAAACAAAACAAAAAAATTCATCTTGGAAGAATTAAATTCCAAAAGCTTGTTGCAGAGCGCCATGGGTTTCTTACTCATGTTTTCAAGGAAATACACAAATACCCAGCACACTTAATTTTTAAATTAACACCTGTTTAGTACTTACAACCTTGATTTAAGAGATCCAGAATCACCTTACTTACAGAGCAAAGTGTATGTTTTCAGATTAAGAAGGGACATGCATGCTTACCCGGTAAGAGGGAAAAATGGCTCCAGAGGATTTGGCTAATAAATCTATACTGATAACCTCCTACTTTGAGCATACAGCAACACTGAATTTGTTGCTAAAATATTTTCCATTTAAAAGATTCCACTCTGCACTTTGACCTCAAGAAACCAAAATCTGAAGAGTTTCAAAGCCACTAACTTAGAAAACAAAAATGACAGCTATGACTACCCTGTGGAAATCCTAACTCAGCTCTGTGTACCTGTGGGGAACTTCTGCCCTTGAAGTCTCTGATAGACACTGAGGAAAAAAACTTCACATGTGAATTCACTGATCCATGCAGCAGAGAATTCTGAGCCATAGTAAGCCAATCTACAACATACACGAATGAGAATGAACTGAAACTTGATGACTTGTCTACTTAAATTAACAAACTCTTAAGACAGACAGGAGACACCAGAAAATGATAAAGGAACACTAATTTGTAAGATGAGTTTTAACAAACCTTTCCTGCTGCTTGTCGATCACTTTTGAAAATGACAGTATCCTCATTAACTGGAGGCATGTTAGTCAGAGACTCAATTATTACTAGAAAACAAACAAAGTACAGGTTATGATTTAAAAAGAAGATCTATCAGCATCTAGTCACAAACTTCCACCATGGAGAACGTCTGCTGGGTTACTGGCAAACGAAAAGCTGAGTGATGCATGAACACATCTTCCTCTTTTAAATGAAAAAGGTGACAACAGGCTCACTGTAGTTTCTAGTATATACCTTTCTTCCCTAAATCCAAACACACAGTATCCTGAGGGCTTAGCATAACCCCCAATTCTTGTAAATGTTACAGATTTTAAATTGGTCTACACAGTAATGTACAACATACACCACAGCAACACAGATTACCACACTATACAGATAGTCATGGTCACTGGAAGCTCATATTATAAAAAGTAATTCAATATTTTTATATTTCAATTTAGTGCTGAAATTAGTAGCTCTAAATTCTAAATATAAATCCATGATGTCAAATTCAGGAGACCCCACACATACACACAGTAAATAAATAAAATATAAAAATATATCATGGAGTAAATGTAAAAGCAGTAAATGTAGCAATAGAAGTTTTAGAATTACTTTTATAAAAATAAAGATTTTTACTTTAATCCAAATTTAAATCAAAATTTTACAAAATTATGGTAAATACTAACTTTTAAAAATATTGGTGTAGCTGTTGTTTAGAAACAGGTCAAAAGGTAAAAGTTTCATTTCAGTCCCTTAAACAACTGTTCAGGAGTAAGACTTGAATTCTGTGTTACCTAGGTTTTATAAATTAAGAGAGCTTATAATTTAGTTTTCTTTCCCAAATTCAAAATCCTTATGGCTTCCTCTGCTCGTAACTGTAGTCTCAGATTTATCTTATTGTAAGACTCAGTAGTCAGTAGTTGTTCTTGGTTGATTACCATGACTTTACTGTAACTAGATGCTGAGATCCAATTATCAAAGACTCTACATACTATATTTGTGGATCAGAAAAATTAAGCCATATTTAGTGGGTTGTAGAAGGGAAAATCTCTTGGCCCAGGTCCTCGTAGGGTCAAGCACTTTATCCTTTGGTTGTTAATCTTTCTATGAAAATCTGCAAACTTCTGTCCTCAGTCAATCCAGGGTTAATGGGAGAGGATGGAGTTCATATTCTTCAAGGCAAATCTCTATATTCTTCACACATAATACGCATTTACAAAGAACAGCTCCCATGCTTTCTCACAGTCAAGGACAAGAGGCGTGGTGTGAATGAGGGGATTCCATCCTCAGGAGGCGCTACTGACTGTACTGTCTTGGCTGATCATGGAGAGAACCTTTCCAAAGGATAGGCAAAAAAGATGTAACGGTGGTGAAAGGTCAAGCAGAAAATAAACCCCTGGCTTTAAGAATGAAGATGCTGGGTGGTGTTGACACTTGCCTTTAATCCCAGCATTCCACAGACAGACACAAGTGGATTTCTGAATTTGAGGCTAGCCTGGTCTACAGAGAATTCCAGGACAGAGCTAAACAAAGAAACCATGTCTCAAAAAAAAAAAAAAAAAAAAAAAATAAGGAAGAGAGACATGAGATAGGAAACATGGGAGCAGAGTCTAGAAACCAAAAAGAACAGCAGAAAAAGGACTCCTCCAAAGAGCCTAAGAATGGGGCTCAGCATTCTTGGACTTCTGGTTTTAGCTGCCAAGACCAGACATGTATCAGACTACGTGTCCACAAAGCTGTTAAATAGGAAATTTATGCTGTTTTACATCTCTAAATTTTTGTCAACTCGCTACAGCCAATAAAGTAAACCACATCAGAGCAAACTCTCAAAAAAATATCAGCAAGGACTAGGAAAAACATATCTACCTAAAATCTGAGAAATATACTTTCCAGTTTAATGAGGAGATAAACTATGTTTCACAGAAAATTCACAACATCAATTCCTTACGCTATTGTCACTGTATGCTTGGACATAAATTTTGTTAATAAAAGTTACTTACACACCTAATTGTTCAATAATGCTTGAAACATTCCCAAGAGGCTTTAGTTCAATGTCTTCGGGCAAAATAACAGTCACTTCTTCAACAGAAGGCAGTTCCTGTAATACGTGGAAAAGCATTAATCATCTTTCAGCTTCAGTAACTTTAAAAAAAGAGAGAGAAATATTTTCCATTTACAGTGTGACACGGATTGTAAAAGATGTAACATTAAGAGTTTAAAGCATTCGTTTGATGTTTCCTTTGTATAGAAGATTGGACTTCTGGTTGCATTTCTGCCACTTATGTGGCTCAGTAACTCTAACATGTAAGTCCAGTGAGATGAAGAATACAGACTTAAGTACTGTCAATCACAGTCAACAAGAGAGGACCTCTTTCTTTAAAGAAAAGCTTTATTATCCAGAGACATTCCAATTGAAGAGTTCTACTAAGAACTACAATTCTTCCACAGCAGGAGGGATCTCTCTTCAAGCTATTTTGTTAATTTGTCTCATTAATTAATTATATTTGTCTCATTAATTAATTATAGTGGAATAAACAATCAGCAACCTTTCCAGGCAGGAGGTGAAGAGTGAGGCCTGCCAATGACATCAATCAAATACAGTATTCTTGGAAACAGACGTGGCCTGTAAAAGCTGAAAAGGTGTTACCTCATACCTTCTCTTCCCAGTTGAAAAAAATAAGTTTCTTAACACCTACAGATTTCTTTTTTGACCAAACTGTTGTTATAGAAACTAAATACTGAAATAGATGAAGCAAAACCTAAGAATAAAACTGACCCCAGCTTTCATATTAAATAAACAGAGCTCTTTGCTCTTGACCCTTAACCAAATGATATCCCTCCTGAAGAAGACTTCAAAGTGCAAAGGCCCTGTCAATGACGTTAGTGGCAGGATAATGCTTGAAGAAATGCTGAGAAAGATGAGAACAACCTAAATAATACCAAGTACAATGCAAAAGAGTGAATTATGGGTGATCATTTTTCCCTGAGGGAACTTAAGTTTTTAAAAGAATCATTCATAGCAGCTTTATTTATGGTACCCAGAAACAGAAAACATAGATGTCCCTCAACCAAAAAATGGATAAAGAAAATGTACATTTATACAATGCAGTTGTGCCAACTCAGCTGTTAAAAAAATTTAAAATTTACATTATGAAATTTGCAGGCAAATGGATGGAACTAGTAAAACAAAATCACCCTGAGTGAGGTAACCCAGACCCAAAAAGACAAATATGTACTCATTTATAAGTGAATATTAGCTGTTAATTAAAGGATAACCATGATATAATCCACAGACCCAGAAAGGCTAAGTAAGTAACAAGGAGGACTCAAGAGAGGACACAGGGATCTTCCCCTGGGAAGGAGAAACAGAATACATTTCACAGGTGAACTGAGGGGAATCGAATGAGAGTACTGGAAGAGACTTTGGAATTAGAGGAGGGGAATTTTGAGGCTATATGGAAACCTATGCAATGGAAACTTCCTGGAATTAAGCCCAGTGAAGACTTAGTAATAGGGGATATTACTAACCTGACCCAGCCATCTTCTGTAACTATGACAAAGCTTCCAGTGGTAAGACTGGGATATCAAGCCAGCCACAAAACCATCGACCTATAACTTGTCCTGCCTGGCAAAGTGCACTAGGGTTAACAGTGACACAGAACTAGAGAGAGCAGCCAACCAATGATTGGTTCAGCTTGAGAACCATGAAAGGGAGACCACACGACACTGCCTAAAGGGCCAGAAACTACAGTCTGAATAACCTAGAGATCTAGGATAGAACCAAACATAACTAGCAAAAAAAGGAAAGATGGAAGGAGGGGTCAATGAAATGATTCTGAATGATACTCTGCTACTCTTATGAACTAGAGAGTAGCTCGCTCAATCATCAGAGAGGCTTCATCTATCAACTGATGGGAGCAGAGGCAGAGATCCACAGCCAAGCATTAGGCAGAGCTTAGGAAATACTATGTAAGAAGGGAGAAAGAACAGTAGGTGCCACATCCACAGCTGCCTCGCCTGTGTGACAAAATGCCTCTCAGGTGGTGGCCGTTTCAAAATGAGGGGCTCATGCTTCCCAGAGCTTGGCCCCCGGCGGCTCCCTGGCAGTCTGCTTGAGTTGTGGTGCCTGATCGGCCTCAACGACTCCGTTCACTTTGTTCCTGGTGATGGTTCTTTGCGTTGGCTCTGCTATTTTCTTTCTCTGTCCTATTTTTCTCTTACAAAAAATTTAATCTGTTCAAGGAACCAGGAAACATTCCCAACGGCTCCTTGAATACAGAGGAACTGATGCGTCAATTCCCTCCCTTGATTCAAGCCATTAATGTTATGATTTAGACTCCGGCTCGCTCTCTGGAGAAACTTATGGATACCCTAAAACAGAAAGAGCTCATGATTGGAGAAGATGAGTAAATTATGAAGGAAAACGTATGGAGTGACATGAGTTACCATCTATGGAAAGGCTAGCCAGAATGAGAAACCCCTGGTGCATTTTAGATAGGAAAGAAAGGCAGGCTATTCTTGAAAATATGAAACCAGCCATTCAATACTGGAGCAAGCCCTGGGGGTGAAATCCTGAAGAATGGTGTTTGGGTTACCATGAGAACAGATATGATTTAGGGCCATGAGAAAGTTAGCAGTTGGTTAATGGTGTGAGACAAATTTCAAAGAAAAGCTCTGCCCACCTGGCCCTAACCACAAGACATACTGAAAACAATCAATTGCCTGTAATCATTTCTTTTTTCATGTAAGCTTTTGTGTCTGCCAACTTCCTTCTGTAATCTCATAAAAGTGATGCTTGAATTTTAGTAAATTTGCAGCAGATTCAAAACTCATTAGAGTTGTGTCTGTCATTCACCGAATCCCGGGTTCTCCTAGCCTTCACCCCGTTCTACCTCGGTCTTCGATCTCCAAGAGAGTCGGTCCGCGGCAAGTAGGAATCAGAGGGGTCAAGGACACCCTAAGAATCAACAAGCAGGGCCCATGGGGCTCACAGAGACTAAAGTGATAATCAGGGAGTCTGCATGGGTCTGCTCTAGGTCCTTTACATACACACTGTATTTGTGCAGCTTGGTGTGGGGTTGTCCCTGACTCTTGTCTACTCTAGGGACTCTTTTCCTACTGGGTTGGTTCACCCAGCCTTGCTATGAGAGTATATGCTTGGTCTTTCTGTAACTTGTGCTATGGTGCATATGTGATATGCAGCATTATCGATCGGTTGGTATCCCTGTTGGGCTACTCTTTTCCAAAGGGAAATGGAGGAGGAGTAGATCTGGGAGAGAAGAGAGGCAGAAGTGGAGGTAGGGGAGAACTGCAGCGGGGGTGTAATATATGAGAAAAGAATAAACAAATTATATATAAAAAAGAATCAAACCATATTATCTAAAATATACTTTCCTTCTGGGACACACTATTACTTACAAAGAGATGTTAAGGGTTGCAGCCAACTCAGTGTAGTAATTTGCCTCAGAATGGTTAAAACACGCTTAGGATTAAAGAAAATAATTTTGTTTCAATTATCAGATTTCTTCTGAGTATTTTTGGGAAAAGACAACCACCTGTCATTTTTAAATTTACTAATTTTTTCAGCAGTTATAAGTTTTACCTACATGTGTATCTGTAAACGGTGTGTATACTTGGAGCCCAAGAAGGCCAGAAGTGAGTATGAAGTCCCTGGAACTTGAGACACAGATGGTAGTGAGCCACCAGTTGGGTGCTGGGAATTCAAACTCTTTAGGGCCAAGTAATCTCTCCAGCCCCCATTTGCCATCTTAACACAATAAACACAGAAGGAGGTTTTCTGGTAAAATCCTGCTTTCAAAGTGTTAGTATGTATAACAGACACCAAAAAGTCAAAGTTCTAATTGTAAAATATAGGTTCATGCTAAAAAACCAAAAACCAAAACAAAACAAAACAAAAAATCACTCTCTGGTAGTACAGAATACAAAGTAAAAAACAACCCCCTGATCGCCAACAAACCACACCGGTTACTATCACAAGCCCATGCTTCCTTCAAATACACTCACCATGCAAACACAACTTTATTTAACATGATACTTAGCACTCTCCTGAAATGCCCTTGTTGCATACCAGCTATTTCCTTTACAGCCTGAATATTTTCCTATACCAAAATGTAAGTATCTACCCAACTGTACTTAACACCTACTGCACTGTCCTGTAGAGGTATGCCATAATCAACCACAGTAACATGCTCTCTAAAAATCTTTGGCACATGTTTTTACATGTCTTTGTATGACTTTTGTTGTAAGTAGAACTCCCATATTAAAAAAGTATTTCATATTTTGACATATACTTGCTAAATTTCTTCTAAAAAACACTATCCTTTCACACTTCCTACATTGTGCCATTACTGAGAAGCAAATTTAAAATCACTGCCAGCTGATATAAAATAAAATAGTATCTTGTTTTAAAACTTTTTGTTTTGAACATGACTGAATATCCTTTCCATATTTCTTGGCAATCTGCATGTGTTTATGAACTGCACATGTAAGTAATTTATATAGTTTTCTTTTGGAGGATTCCTCTTTTACTGACTTTTATGAAAACTGTGGACTTTCTAAGGATATTTTCCTTGTTTCAAATGTGTGGCAAATATACTCGCCTTGCCCCTAGCAGTTTGTCTGGTACACATCTGGTCGTCTGAGCTGTCTTGCCCACTGGCATTTTCTTCACGTCTCTAGTTTCAGGAGTTAGTATTTGTTTAACTAATTCATTATTTTAACCTTGCATAAAAAGAAGTATAACAGGGATTGGCTTTATCTTTACCTAAAATACTAGTCAGTAATTCTCAGAGATTACAATCTTTTAAGACTAACTTGAAAATTAGACTTTAACATACTAAATATACTTATCCCTGCAGGTTTTTTTTTTTTTTTAACCAAAATCTCAATTTAGTTACATTGATATCTGATAGTGTCAGTACCCACATTATTTTAACAACTGTGGCTTTCATAACACGGTATTCAGAAAGAGCTAATTCCTACCAATTCCATCAACATTTTCCTTAACAGCATTTTCTAACTGTTTTTACATGTTTATTTTACTAGGCAAACTTCAAAACTGCCTTGTTAGCATTACTTGATGGGGTAGCTGACCAATCTCTTGTCTGAGGGGCGTGACCCCTCCGGGGTACAAAATACCTTTAAAAGATCCTCCCTCAGCTGGGTGGTGGTAGCGCACGCCTTTAATCCCAGCACTTGGGAGGCAGAGGCAGGCGGACCTCTGTGAGTTCGAGGCCAGCCTGGTCTACAAGAGCTAGTTCCAGGACAGGCTCTAAAAAAAGCTTCAGAGAAACCCTGTCTCGAAAGAAAAAAAAAGATCCTCCCTCTCTTGGTTCCCTGCACTTCACTGGAACTTTGGCTCTGTAAGTTTCTCCCATTTATTAAAGCTGAATATTTCATATAAGGCTAGTTTGGTTACTTCCCATTGCCAGCCGACCACGCCCGCTACAATTACTAGTATTGACTGAGATCACGGTTTAGTAGTTTGATATTTACATAGGCACTTAGGTTTGTTATGTTACTTTATTCACAGATTCAACACAACACCCATCAAAATCCCAGCAAAATTCTTCAAAGAACTCGAAAGAACAGTACTCAACTTCATATGGAAAATCAAAAAAAACCCAGGATAGCCAAAACAATTCTGTACAATAAAAGAACTTCTGGGGGCATCACAATCCCTGACTTCAAACTCTACTACAAAGCTACAGCATTGAAAACAGCCTGGTATTGGCATAAGAACAGACAGGAGGACCAATGGAACCAAATTGAAGACCCGGATATCAATCCACACATCTTCAAACACCTGATTTTTGACAAAGAAGCAAAAAATATCAAATGGAAAAAAAGAAAGCATATTTAACAAGGGGTGCTGGCATAACTGGATGTAATGTAATTTTCAACATGTAAAAGAATGAAAATAGACCCATATCTATCACCATGCACAAAACTCAAGTCCAAATGGATCAAAAATAAAGCTAGCCACACTGAACCTTATAGAAGAGAAAGTGGGAAGTACCCTTGAATGCATTGGCACAGGGAACCACTTCCTAAATATAACCCCAGCAGCACAGATATTGAAACAATTAATAAATGGGACCTCCTGAAACTGAAAAGCTTCTGTAAAGCAAAGGACACGGTCAACAAGACAAAATGACAGCCTACATGAAGGGGAAACCTAGCCAAAAACCTTGTTTTGTAAGGCAAGTCCCCCTTGGTCTAAAGGCGTGTCCCCCTTAGGCTAATATTGACTTATAAAATCTTGCTGGCCTGCGGCCTGCCAGCTCTTTGTTTTCCTGCTCTCCTCGCTGGAACCTTGGATTTGTAAGTTCCCTTTCCTTTCCTTTATTAAAACTGAATTATATATATTAAAGCTTGTCTGGTGAATCATAACTGCCGATCAACCACGCACCTTCATTTGGCGTCCAACTCGGGCATTTGGGAGCCTTTAGCTCCAGTTCCCGCACTGCGTGGCAGGGACTCGGCCTTGGGCTCTTGATTGCTTCAGCGCAGTTTCCCAGACTAGTCCTTCCCAGCCCCGCTTGTATGGAGCAAAGGACGTGTGTGGGTGACTCAGTCCGAGCTCGCTAACACCTCAGGCAGCACCAGTCCCGGCTGAGTTCGGCCTGGGCCCTGACCTGCAGGAGACTAGCTGTTACTGCCTGTGTCCCAGCATTCGAGCTCCACAGGTACTGCAGACTCGGTTTGGCCGAGCAGTTACTGCCCTCACCACCTACTGGCAGGAAACGGTAATTACAGGTAAAATTTCTTTTGATTAAAAAAAAAAAAAAGTCTGACCATATCACCATTGAAAGCTTCTGCAGTCTATTTAATTATACTATGGTAGAAATATTGCAGGATACATATGATATTCCCATAACTTGGATATTTATAGGGCTTGCAATTTTTCTCGTATTTGGTTTCTCCCTTACATGGTTTGAAAATAGAAAAATGATAAAGTCCTTACAGAATGAAACCAGGATTCTTAGGACAGAGGTTGAATGCTTAAGAAAGGGCACAACTGTTTTGAGTGACAACTTTAAGTCGGTCAAGGTATTTGCAAAAACAATTCAGACTGACACCAAGAAAGAGTTTGAAGGTCTCAAGGAAGGGAATAGGGCTTTGTCTGATATGACTCTGTCAAATGAGCAAAATTTAGAAAAACTACAGTCTGATATTAAGGAGAGATTCATTGCTGCAGAGGAGAGAACAGCTGATTTGGATCGTAAACTTCAGTCCCTGTCTGAAACATTATCAGAGAGAATTAAAACTGCTGAATGTGAAAATCGGATTTTGTCTAAAGGATATGACAGATTGGCTGACAGATTGTCAATACAAGAAGGCACAATTCATGCCATGAAAATTCTATCCAAGGATGAGATACTAACTCTACTGGACAAACTTCATGTTTTGGAATCCTCCATGAAGGCCTTGGAGCATAATTCTGGACAGGAGATCCAGGCCTTACAGAAGGCAATAGTAAGCAGATTAGAAAAGATTGAGGAAATTATAGACTGTGATGAACAGGAGCAAATTGTAGAAAGGCGAAATTTAACTCCGTCAATGAGTAAAACTCTCCGGGATAATTTCCATAAAGTTCTACCTGCCTTTCCAATAATAACGTCAGAAAAGGTGACTGGTTCCAAAAACCCTAGGGTCATCAAGGAATATACATGGGAACCCGTCCGTATGAATGATCTCAAAGAAATTAAACAAGCCATTATGAATTTTGGGCTACATTCGTCCTTTGTTAGAGAGATGCTCAAAACTTGGTCTATAAGCAATAAGGCAACGCCCCATGATTGGGTACAATTAGTATCAGCTGTTCTAGAGAGTGGGTCACAATTAAATTGGAAATGCATGTTCAGACAAGAGGCTAAACTTTTAGAACAGCAGGAAAGAGCAAAGGGAATTGAGATCTCCCTAGATCAAATTCTAGGTGAAGGACTTTTCTCCGATCCTCTGGAACAAGCTAATTATGATGAACACACCTTATCCATATGTACTACAGCAGCCTTAAAGGCTTGGGACAGGGTTCAAGACCCAGGACAGAGACTGGAATCATATGTCAGAGTTAAACAGGGTCAGAGAGAACCCTTTAGTGATTTTTTACAAAGGCTAACTAAAGCTGTACAAATAGGAATATCTGACCCAGAAGCAAGACGTATAATAATTGAGTCTTTGGCTTATGAGAATGCCAATGTGGAGTGTAAAAGGATCCTGGGGCCTTTAAAGATGAGATCAGCGCCCTTGGACGAATGGGTCTTACATACAATGAATGTTGAATCATTTGACTATGGCACTGAAGCATGGGTAGAAGAAGCAATTTCTAATGCAAAAAGGAGACATCAAGTTACCAAATGTTTTAATTGTGGCAAGATGGGACATATTAAAAGGAATTGCAGACAACGGATTTTCAGAAATAATAATAATAAATAATAATAATAATAATAATAATAATAATAATAATAATAATGCCTCTTCTAGAAATAACAGACGTAGGAGGACTCAGCCTTCAGGTATATGTAGGAGATGTGGAAAAGGCAGACACTGGACAAATGAGTGCAGGTCAATAAGAGATAGACAAGGCAACCTGTTGCCACTGGGAAACTCAATGGGGGGCCTCTCGCAGGCCCCCATGGCGAATGTGGTCCAGTCATTTCCGGTTACTGCCGAGAACATGCCTCGTCAAGAAAATTAGAAAGCCCCATGCCTGCTGTTAAAAGCAAAAATGGCCTGAAAGATGAGTTACGTGTATTTTGGCAGACTTTTATAAATGAACAAAGACCAAAGTTAAGAGTGTGTGTAAATGGCGTTTTTATTACTGGCCTACTGGACACAGGTACGGATGTAAGTATCATTACTCCAGAATCTTGGCATCCGTATTGGCCTCTTCAGGATGTAAATGTTCAGTTCCTGGGAATTGGAACCCTATCTCAAATAAGGCAGAGCACGAGATGGGTTGAATGCATAGGGACAGAAGGACAAATAGGAAAATTAAGGCCATATGTAGCCAATATTGCAGTGAATTTATGGGGCCGTGACCTGTTGCAGCAATGGAATACCCAAATTAACATTCCTGCTGCTTCTAGAGCCTATATCACTGAGGGAAATATTAAAAGATATTACAGAAGGCAGAAACCGGCTGTTCGGGCTGTACAAGAATGCAAAGCAATTGATGGCCCTTCAGAGATACAAACAGCACTGCCTCTAAAATGGTTGACTAAGAAACCAATATGGACAAAGCAATGGCCTTTAGCTGAGGAAAAGTTGCAGGCTTTAGAACAGCTGGTACAAGAGCAATTAGATGCTCGACATATAGAAGAATCTACCAGCCCTTGGAATTCTCCTGTATTTGTTGTTAAGAAAAAATCTGGTAAGTGGAGAATGGTGACCGATCTCAGGGCTATCAATAAGGTTATTCAACCTATGGGCTCTCTGCAATCTGGAATTCCTCTGCCATCTTTATTACCAAAAGGATGGCCTCTCATAGTTATTGATTTAAAGGATTGTTTCTTCACTATACCTTTACAAGAAAAAGACAGAGAAAAGTTTGCCTTCACAGTGCCTACTTATAATAACTCTCACCCTACAAGGAGATACCAGTGGACCGTCCTCCCACAGGGCATGTTGAACTCTCCCACCCTGTGCCAATATTTTGTAAATCAACCATTGCAAATAATACGCAAGCAATTTCCCAAGTCTATAATTTATCATTACATGGATGATATTCTGTTATCTGATTCAAACATGGCTACTTTAGAAAGACTGTTTGAAGAAGTAAAATACTTTTACCTAAATGGGGATTGCAGATTGCTCCTGAAAAAATTCAGAGAGGAGATTCTGTTAATTATCTAGGTTATAAAATAGGTTTGCAAAAAATTAAGACACAAAAAGCACAAATTAGGAGAGATCGGTTACGGACTCTCAATGACTTTCAAAGGTTGTTAGGAGACATTTCCAGCTTACGACCAGCTGTTGGCATAACACCTGATATGATAATTCATTTAAATAAAACCTTGGATGGTGAAAAAGACTTAAACAGTCCCAGAGAATTAACAGCTGAAGCAGAAAAGGAGCTGAGAATGATTGAGGAGAAATTACAAGAGACACATGTGGACAGGGTGAATCCAGAGCTCAGTTGTATTCTCGTCATATTGCCTTCCAAAATTTCTCCTACAGGAATTTTAATGCAGAGAGATGATATTATCTTAGAATGGATCTTTTTACCACATAAACCAAGTAAGAAAATAAAAACTTATGTGGAAAAAGTCTCTGAATTAATTATAAAAGGCAAACTGAGATCGTCAACTAGCAGGCATAGACCCAGCAAAAATTATAGTGCCTTTCACTGCTGATGAACTAAAAACGTTGTGGGAAGATAACGAACCATGGCAAAGAGCTTGCGCTAATTTTTTTGGGAGAAATCAATAACAACTATCCGAAAAGCAAGAGGCTTAACTTTATAAAGAGAACCTCTTGGATTCTCCCTCGAATCATCCGTGATGCTCCGATAACTGGTGCACGTACATTTTATACTGATGCTAATAAATCAGGGAAAGCAGGTTACAAATCAGAAGATTTGAGTAAGGTGGAACAAAGCCCTTATGATTCTGTCCAGAAGGCAGAATTATATGCCATTCTTATGGTGGTAAGGGATTTTAAAGAACCGCTTAATATAGTTACTGATTCACAATATGCAGAAAGAGTAATCTTACATATTGAAACTGCTGAATTTATACCTGTTGATACAGAACTAACCTCATTGTTTATCCAGGTACAAGACATGATCAGGAACAGGCTTTGCCCTATGTATATATCACACATCCGATCCCATACGGGTCTACCAGGTCCTCTAGCACAAGGTAATGCAGAAATTGATCAATTGTTGATTGGTAATGTGCTGCAGGCCTCTGAATTTCATAAAAAACATCATGTCAATAGCAAAGGCTTGAAGAAAGAGTTTTCTATTACATGGCAACAAGCTAAGGAAATTGTAAAGAAATGCCCTACTTGCTCTTTTTATAACCAAACACCACTGCCTGCAGGGGCTAATCCAAAGGGCACTCAAAGGAATGAAATCTGGCAGATGGATGTGTTTCACTTTGCAGAATTTGGCAAATTAAAATATGTACACCACACCATTGACACTTATTCAGGTTTTCAATGGGCAACTGCTTTAAGCTCAGAAAAAGCTGATTCAGTAATCACTCATTTATTAGAAGTTATGGCCATCATGGGTATACCTACACAAATAACGACGGATAATGGTCCAGCTTATGTCTCTAGGAAAATGAAACAGTTTTTTTGCTTATTACAATATTAAGCATGTTACAGGTATACCATACAATCCTACAGGTCAAGCAGTCATAGAAAGATCAAATAGAACTATAAAGGATATGTTAAACAAACAGAAAGGGGTGGAAAATACCCCTAGAAATAGGTTACATAGTGCTTTATTAACCTTGAATTTTCTCAACACTAATGAGAAGGGGACAACGGCTGCAGAAAGACATTGGATAATGGAAAAGTCTGCTGAATTAAATCAACCAGTTTATTTCAAGGATGTGCTGACCTCGCAATGGAAGCCAGGAGATGTGCTGCGTTGGGGAAGGGGTTTTGCTCTTGTCTCCACAGGAGAGGAAAAATTGTGGATACCGTCAAAATTAATAAAGGTTCGGTTTGAAGAGAAGAAGCCCCTTGGAAAAGAAAAATAATTCATTCACAAGGATGATGATCATACTGATGGTAAGAAAAGCATACAGGTTGGGGGCAGGGTTCTTTTCTTATCTCCACAGGAAACCACTCATCTTCAAAGAACTTAAGGGACCCTGGATATTTAAATACTGATGCATGGACACTAGTTACAACCTAATATGGATCAACACAGAACCCGAATATGTTTAGTAAGTATAAAACATTTTTTACATATATATATATACATTAGTGTGCTTTTATTTATATGTATATAGAGCTGGTTTTGAAGTTGGACTATGGCTCAGTCCCTCTTCAATTCCAAGCCTGTTGATAAGATATCTCAGAGTTTCTGTCTCAGGTCAGGAGCCATGAAATGGGACAGAATAATAATAATAATGATGATGATGATGATGATGATGATGATGATGATACTTGATAAACTTTCTTTGCCTTTTCTCATATCTGTGTCTGTCTTTATTATACCTTCCATCGAATATATATGTCTGTATATGTCTTTGTAGATAATGTTTACCTTTCCTGTAACAAACAACAAATTTTCCTTCAGTAATCTTTGAAGTTTCCAGGATGAAGATGGGGCCCCACAACATCAATTTCACCTGGTTACTATGACATCATGTTTTTAATAGCGCTAAAATTAGACCTTTTTTTTTTTTGGTTTTTTTGGTACCAACTACACAAGACAGTTTCAAATGGTGTACAATTTTGACAACACTCTGGCCGGACCTCCTCAAAACACTCAGAGGCTAGTTACAATTTCCTCGACCAAATGTTATTCTGGGAATTTTACCATCATTTGCTTTCATGGGACCCCCTGAGAAGAACATCGCCCCCATGTCAGCTAGAAGCAATCTTAGAGGACGATGCCCTCTCTCCCAACAGAGTTTGCCCTCTGGTTTAGGGACATCATTTAGTAGTTGGTATAGGGTTGAGGGGATGGGGGAGGTATTATATGGACTCAGGGGTGTTTATGAAAAAAAAAGGGGGGGGGGGGAATTACCTGGTTTGATGGGATGATTGTTATTTGTGAATTATTGTTATTAGAAAATTGCATTGGTGTTGATTCTTGTATATTGAACATTGTATGTGAGTATGCTTCTACCTCTATTGTATGAGAGTATGCTTCTACCTCTGTTTAAAACAACTGTTATATTGAGATATTTATCATATTGCAATGTACATTTCTACCTCTGATATTATTTGTATAATGACATTGTTTACGTTTGGGGATATTGTCCTCATTTATTGCACAGTTGTTTTTCAGGTTTTTTAGCTATATAGAAATTATATTTAGTATAGATAGTATAATCTCCGACCTCTTTGTAGAGCTGTAGAACATGGCCTTTAATCTAACCTAGAGTTTGGTACTTATGAGACACAATCACTCCTGGCAACACCACTCTACTCCCGAGAAAATGTTGAGCACCAAAGGCACTCCACTGGGAGCTTGTCTTCTTCTTGGCAGAACTGGCCTTTGGGCAAAGAAAAGCCCATACCTCAACTACTGACAAAGATACAGAATATCCATAAGTGGATAAAACAGGATTGTCTTATCTTGCCAAGACAGGGTAGGACAGTTCTACAAAAAGTTCCTTGCCTTTGAAAAATGTTATGTCAGTTGTGTTAGGCCTTAGCCAAAGTTGGTTGCCTCAACATTGCAAAACGAAACTTTGGGTGACTGCCCAGGTAGTTAGTTGTCTCTGTCATTTGTTGCACATTTTGGAAGTTTCTTGTTTGTACTTCCTGGTTGCTTAAGTAATATTACTTCCCTTCTCAGATCTTTGATGGGGTTGAAGATTAGATAATTGTAGTTACCCTCTACATTATTTAGATTCCTTGAAATAGAATGCTTAGTAAAACTTTTGTTATATGTTTCTTCTTAATATTATTTGTTGTTTGTAATTTTATATTTATTATTTGTTCCTATTGAATATAGTTGTATTTGGTTTGGTTCTGTCTTATTTAGACAAAAGGGGGACCTACAGAATGGGAAAAGATCTTCACTAACCCCACATCAGACAGAGGTCTGATCTCCAAAATATACAAAAAACTCAAGAAATTGGACACCAAACGATCATATAATCCAATAAAAAATGGAGTACCGACCTAAACAGAGAAATCTAAAATGGCCTAAAAACACTTAACGAAATGTTCAACATCCTTAGTCATCAGAGAAATGCAAATCAACACAACTCTGAGATTCCATCTTATACCTGTAAGAATGGCCAAGATCAACAACACTGATGACAACTTATGCTGGAGAGGTTGTTGGGTAAAGGGAACGCTTCTGCATTGCTGGTGGGAATGAAAGCTGGTACAACCACTTGAAATGTCAATGTGGCAATTTCTCAGGAAATTAGGAAACAACTTTCCTTAAGACTCAGTAATACCACTTTTGGGTATATATACAAAGGATGCTCAATTGTGTCACAAGGACATGTGCTCAACTGTGTTCATAGCAGCTTTGTTTGTCATAGCCAGAACCTGGAAACAACCTAAATCCCTTTGATCGAAGAATGGATAAAAAAAAATGTGGTACATTTACACAATGGAGTACTACACAGCAGAAAAAAATGACATCTTGAATTTTGCAGGAAAATGGAGCTAGAAAACATTTGAGTGAGGTAACCCATACACAGAAAGACAATTATCACATATACTCACTCATAGGTGGTTTTTAAACATAAAGCAAAGAAAGCCAGCCTACAAACCACAATCGCAGAGAATTTAGACAACAATGAGGACACTGAGAGACTTACATAGATAAATCTACATGGGAAGTAGAAAGTAGAAAAAGACAAGATCTCCTGAGTAAATTAGGGGATGGCTGAAGGGGAAAAGGGGGAAGAAGGGAGGGGAGCAGAGAAAATTGTAGTGCTCAATAAACATCAATTTAAAAAAGGAAAAGAAATAAGTCAATTTATCCATTACTTGCTATCATAAATTCCTAGTACTCTCTCTGTGCACTCTCTTCTCTCCCCCCATCATTCCTCTTTTGAGATGGGATTTCACTACACAGGCAGGGCTGTCCTAGAACTCACTATGTAGACCAGGCAGGGTGACCTTGAACTCAGATGGCCAACCTTTAACCTCTGCCTCCCAAGTGCTGGGACTGTAGTGTATGCCACTATGTGCCTGACTTTCTCTGGATTCTTTACAAGAACATACTAACACACTACTCTACAATATTAGTGCATTATGTTTTCGGATTCTTTAGTGTCAAGTAAGTATAACAGTGGGCATAACATCTAATTCTAAGAATGTTACAAATGTTAAGAATAATTACATATTGATATGTATTTTAATAAGGTTAAGAAAATAAGTAACTATTCTTCTAGGGTTAATCAAATGCAACCTAGTAAGTTTTACTGTATTTTCATTAGTTTGACATCAGTATTAACACAATTTTTGTAGGCTAAGCTTGCTGGCCCTACAGTATGATGAAGTCCTAATACCCTATTCTAAAGGGTACCTGCAGGGGAGAAAATAAGTTATGTAGTACCAGACTTTTCTAAGGCAAGCACTATTCTTGTTGTCGGAAGAGCCCCTCATCACCTTGTTTCAATCATTATATTGTGGAGGTCCAAAGAGGCCAAAGGTCAGAGAGTTTTGAGACTTGTTTTTAGTTTGAGATTATTGTGCTTCTAACTCAAACAAAGGTCCCACGTAGTTGTAAATCAGAGTTCTGCTCTCTCAAGGCTACTGTAAAGAGGTGTGGCTAGTTGACAGACCTCCTGCACCTGAAATAGGGAAGTAGTTGGCTCCTACCTAAAACAAAAGTCTAAGGATCCAACTAGGTTCTTGTACCCTTTATGGAAATTCCACCAAGGAAGTGGTTTGCCTACAGGGTGTTTAGTCTAGGACAGCAGTTAAGGACGTGAATGCTGAATGTACCCCATGACTTTCAATTTGTATGTTAATGCAGACTTTTTGTTCTACTCCTAACTTTTGAAGTCAGGGGTATATTAAGTTGTTAGAAATTAAACAGGGATGAATTTTCAGTACTCACTGAAATTCCCTCCTGATACTACCCTATGTGTTTCTGCATTTTATTATTTTAGTTCGCATCTTGGTACTCCTTACTGTAATTCACACCTCCACTCTGGAAGAAAGGTAATCTATCGAGGCTGGCCCCTGATAATTATAACAATGAGAAATTCCAGCTAAACATGTGCAAGGCATCTGATTTCCTGTAGAAACACAGAGAAAAAATATTGGTATCTGTGACTGTCACCACACTTCTAACTTCAGTTGAGTAGTTCTGAGGGGCCTATAACATGAAAATGTATATTTCCTCAGCATTAAATTACTTTTATTCATGCATTAATTCGCTTATATGTGTGTGTGTGTGTGTGTGTGTGTGTGTGTGTGTGTGTGTGTGTGTGCAGGTATCTATAGAAGCCAGGGACTGAAATTGTTTTTTATCATTCTCACCTTGTTTTATGAAATATAAACTGAATTGAATATTTTTATATTCAATAAAGCTCACAGTTTTAGCTACACTGACTGGTCTATAAGTTCCAGACCTGTAGTCAAACCCTCCCTCCCCAGTGGTGGAGTAAGTAACAGAGCCAGTGAACCCTTTATAGACAGCAGAACACCTACCTATATAGTTCTGTAAATAAAGTCTCTATTCTCAATACTCGACAGAACACAGAGCATACACAATGAACTAAATATTGTACACAAAGTGCAAGAGGTAAGTAATGGAACTAGCACCACAAGATTCCAATGTGAACTTATTACAAAATATGCCTTTGGAAGTTAGCCAAATTAAGCTGTTCAAAGTCACTTTCAGAATGGCAGACACTTTTAAGACAAAAATCAAGGGAAGATGGATGCTAATTTCCTTCAAATAAACAGAGTAGGAGACAGAAAAGAGAAAAAGAATATCTCAAGTTCTATCAGCTAGATTTCATCCAACAGATATTCTTTCCATGAAAATTCTTAGTGGTTTAAGAAAGCTGAACTTTGAAAAGGTAGTTTGGGATAGATCACTTAGAGAATTTAACAGGAAGTTCTTTGGATTGCCATATCAAATAGAGCACTATTAAGACCCTGTCCAAGGGCCACCATCTCTTCCCTAACTACTGGACCTAAAGAACACCACTACCAAGGCTAGTTATTCTTTACCAAGTTACTCTATTCCTTTTCCTCCTTCAAAACATACTAATATTCCATTTATCACACTCCTAATGAGAACACAAACCCAGTAAGTAGGACCCAGCTGGAGCACACAGAATGATGCCTAGCACATTCACTAGAAATTAATTAAATGAACTGATCCATATTACCACTCCAAGCTAAGAAAAGATCTCAGAAGTCAAGGTTCATTCTAGTCACAGGAAAAGTCAGAAAATGAATATATAATTTAATATACAACCCTTAAGAAAGGAAAAACACCTGAACCAAACCACCTCAAAATAAAATAAAGCTGCTTAGAAAACCTGACTGCCAAAAATGATGCATAGATACCTCTAGCTTGCAGTAGCAAGCATTACTACAATTAAATTAATGCCTGGCTTCCCTGGTAACATAGCAGCTGCCCTGGGCAGATAATACGTAAATCTCCTCAGAGGCATATTATCCTCATTAAAGGAAACAGAGAAGAATCATTTTATTTATTTTTTTTGTAGGTGGTAAAAAGGTATACAGTGCCAAGAAATAAAAATACACAAATGTCAATAATAAGGGAAAACCAAACTGGAATACACACTGATGGGTACGGCTATTTTGATTACAGACGCAATTTAAATATTTGGAAAGGATCTCTGCAATAGATAATACAGAAATAATGAAAGGGAAACAAGGTAGAATGATCTTCAAGTAATGAACAAAATCCCAGGACAGTAAAAAGAAAGAAGGGTACTTAACTGCAGATTAGGAAAATTAAATGAGCTGATATTGCCCTACATCCACTGTGGAACAACTATAAACAAACCTTTCATTTTGCATACCCAAATAGAAAGAAACTAACCATATGTGGTTAAGTTTAAATATAACTGATTAAACTTAAATTTAATTATGAGCCAATCTCAAGTCAGATTGACT
The DNA here is from genome assembly GCF_903992535.2 of Arvicola amphibius. Lineage (NCBI taxonomy): Eukaryota > Metazoa > Chordata > Mammalia > Rodentia > Cricetidae > Arvicola > Arvicola amphibius. The sequence goes on from NC_052050.1 coordinate 109,837,657, forward strand.
ACATTTAAGATGTATGACGGCTTTAGTGTTAAGATGACATTGACAGACAATTTCATCAACGCAGTCTTCTGCACAATTTCACTTTACTTTCTCACACAGAAAGAGTCCACAACTGCAAGGCACATACACAGGCATTAACATGGGTTTACTTCCAGCCACTAACACAGGTAAAAATCTAAAGTTACATCACAATAGCATGTACCTAACATTAATGAAATGTCATAATACTAACCTAAATAATCCACTTGTGAAATCAAGATTTGTTGATTAAACCATACTTTAAAAAACTTGTTTTAAATGTACATTATTTGCAATTAAAAAGTTATGCTGTCACTTACCTAAAGCATGTTATAAAATGTCCACTGCCTCAAAATTAAAGAATAGTAAAAATATTTTCCTTAGACACAATCCTTCTTTCTGTATTTGATAATAAAGGATAAGTAAAGACTGACATTGTCAGTCAAAAGGCTACCTGAACATACAATACACCAGGCACTTCTGGTAAAGGAATGACTAAAATTCAACATAATAAATTCAAGTCATTTATTTCCTACATACTCCCCAGCTAATCAAAGGGCTTTCTGAGGCAAAGGTGATACCAACACAATTTAAGAAAGCTGACATGCAACGTAGATCCTTCATCACAACAAAATAATCTACTAGTATTCAAAAGTTAAGTAGGAGTATTAGCTAACAGATGTCAACATGGCTAGGCACTTTGCTATTAATCTTATCACTTAACAGATTCTCAGGAAAGTCTCCTCTCACCAGTGTTTTTCCATGAGCAATGCAGAAACTGAGCAAAAGTTTAGCACAAATCTTACAACATGCTGAGGAGTCATCATCAAAGCAGCAGCATAATGAATTTGGAGACTACATACTAGAATGGAACAAAATTGCTATGACTTTCTGATAAATTACTTATAAGCAAGTCATAAGAAAATTATAAGACTCGGGGACAGTGTGATGATACCTGCCATTAATAACTTAGGAGGCAGAGGCAGGCGGTTCTCTTGTGAGTTCTAGCTCAGCATGGTCTACAACTAAAGGTTCCAGGCTAGCCAAACCTAAACAATGAGGCTGTCCCACAGCAAATCAAATCAGACCCTAACAACACTCTGAAACAACAGATGTTAGAACATTGTTTTCTGATTCTCTAAGGAACATCCGGTTACACAAGGTGTAGCTCTTCAACAAGACAATGAACGAGCAACACACAACATTCAAAATGTGCCCTATTGAAAACAAAACTTCAAGAACAAAACTGGAAGGAGCTAGTCCCAAAAGCATGCCCCGAGAAGATAACACTCATCCTCTACAATGGCTTTGACTTTTCTAGCTGTTTTTAAGGTTTACTACTGGAAAAGGAAAAAAAAAGGCAAAATTATCTAGACCCTTACTTGTGTTTTACTCACAAAAATGGAGTAAAAGCAGAGAGGGTTATGGGAAAAAGGAGCAAACATTCCAAACAGAAGCCAATCCCTTCTGGTACTAGTTTGGGCAGAAGAGAGAAAAGCCGGGAAAGTTGGATAAATTATGTAACCACTTTCCTCTCAATACCCAAAAGAATGCATGCACACGGACAACAATTACCTGATACTATTAGGTGAGCCTTCACTTTTCAGATATAGTTGTAAAGTAGGATCCAATCTCTGGAGTCCTGAGAGCCATGACTGAAATTTTATTTTTCCTATATCTGGTGAAACATATTGGAAAAAGAATGGATTAGGTCCTTACAGTTTGTGTCCACTATGGACAATTTAATATTTCATTTATTATCTTTCAACGTCTCCAGGAGAAGCTCAAGATTTCTGTAGAATTCAGCCATTTCTGTATTGTACCATTCGTGCCCTCATTCATTATTTTTATATGATACAAACCAGTCTCAGCTCAGCATATTAAATAGTAATAACTAAGAAAGTCAATGATTCTTGGAAATATCTTTTAGTTTTCCTTTTCCAATGATTATGTTTTCGTCCTATTTTTCTCTAAAATGACTGTCAACAAAACCAAAGCTCAAGAGTGGGCATGGATTGCAGTGAGTGAGTGCCTGAACCGCGCAGCTGCCTGGAGAGGGACCACCGACATTCCCCAACCCTCCCCCGCCCCCACACACACACTTTCTGCTCTTCCAGCAGGGGTTATTCTCCCCAGATACTGCCTCTCACTTCCTGTCCCTTCCCAGCTTGCACTGGCCCCCCCCCCCCCCCCCCTGCCGCTTCATCCTCCCGTCTTTGGGGCCAAAAAATCCCACAGCTCTGCCTGTTTGGGTGCCAGGGACCTAGAACTGAGTGCACCCAGGCCAGTGGGAGGTCCCCTGCTCCAATAGCCTGCCTGGAGCAAGGTAGGCCCTTTGTCAGTGAGCCTCTTGGCCAGCAAGGAGACCTGACTGTTTACCAGAAGATCCATCATTCATTGGGGTGAGTGAATCGAATTCATTGGGGTGAATTGAACTTCTAAAAGAAGACCCAAAGGGGATTATTCAGGGAAAGAAATGGGCAGGCGCCAATGCAAGAATTCCTCCAACAATTTGAAAAACAACCCAGCGAACTTATAACAGGAGGACTTGAACACACTAATCAAGAAGAAGTAGAAAAAAATTGACTTTATGAAAGTAATAGAGTCCCTTAAACAGGAGGTGAAAAACTCCCATAAGGAAATGGACGAGAAGAATAACAAAAAGTTTGAAGAATTGAGTAAATCCGTAAATGATATCCTAGGAAACCAAGAAAAAACAATCAAACAGATAATGGAAACAGTGCAAGACTTGAAAACTGAAATGGAGGCAAGGAAGAAAACACAACCCGAGGGCCAGATGGATATGGAAAATCTATGTAAACGAACAGAGACTACAGAAACAAGCATAACCAACAGAATACAAGATAGAAGAATCTCAGATTCTGAAGATACCATAGAGAAAATAAACGCACTGATCAAAGAAAACAGCAAATCCAACAAATTCTCATCACAAAACATTCAGGAAATCTGGGACACAATAAAAAGACCAAACCTAAGAATAATAGGCATAGAAGGAGAAGAGTTACAGCTCAATGGTCCAGAAAATATATTTAATAAAATTATAGAAGAAAACTTCCCAAACCTAAAGAAAGATATTCCTATTAAGGTTCAAATAGACTGGATCAAAAAAAATCATCCCCTCGCCATATAATCAAAACACAAAACATACAGAATAAAGAAAGAATATTAAGAGCTGCAAAGGAAAAAGGCCAAGTAACATATAAGGGTAAACCTATCAGACTAACACCTGACTTCTCTATGGAAACCATGAAAGCCAGAAGGTCCTGGATAGATGTTTTGCAGAAACTAAGAGACCATGGATGCAAGCCCAGATTACTATACCCAGCCAAGCTTTCATTCACTATAAATGGAAAAAACAAAATATTCCAGGATAAAAACAAATTTAAACAATACGTAGCCCCAAATCCAACCTTACAGAAAGTAATAGAAGGAAATTCACAAACAAAGGAGTCCAGCATTGCCCAAAATAACTCAGACATCTAGCGACCCTTCACCAGCACATCGCAAAGAAAGGAAACACACAATCTCTACTACCAAATAAAAAATGACAACCGGAATTAACATCCACTGGTCATTAATATCACTTAATATCAATGGACTCAATTCACCTATACAAAGGCACAGGCTAAGAGATTGGATACAAAAACAGGATCCAACATTCTGCTGTTTACAAGAAACACACCTCAACCACAAAGACAGACATCTACTCAGAGTAAAGGGTTGGGAAAAGGTTTATCAAGCAAATGGACCTAAGAAACAAGCGGGTGTGGCCAACTAATTTCTAACAAAGTTGACTTCAAACTAAAATCAATCAGAAGAGATGGAAAGGGACACTTTATACTCATTACAGGAAAAATCTATCAGAATGAAGTCTCAATCCTGAATATCTATGCCCCTAATACAAAAGCACCCATTTATGTAAAAGAAACATTACTAGAACTCAAGGCAGCAATCAAACCAAACACACTGATAGTGGGAGACTTCAACACTCCTCTCTCACCAATAGACAGGCCAATTCGACAGAAACCTAACAGAGAATTAAGAGACTTAATAGAGGTAATGAACCAAATGGACTTAACAGACATTTATAGAACATTCCACCCAAACAGGAAAGAATATACCTTCTTCTCTGCGGCTCATGGAACCTTTTCCAAAATTGACCACATACTCGGCAACAAAGCAAACTTCCACAGTTACAAAAACATATTAATAACCACCTGTGTCTTATAGGATCACCATGGATTAAAATTAGAATTCAACAACAATGCCACCCCCAGAAAGCCTACAAACTCATGGAAACTGAATAGTCAACTACTGAACCACACCTGGGTCAAGGAAGAAATAAAGAAAGAAATTAAAGTCTTCCTTGAATTTAATGAAAATAAAGACACAACATACTCAAACTTATGGGACACTATGAAAGCAGTGCTAAGAGGAAAATTCATAGCACTAAGTGCCCACTTAAAAAAAACGGAGAAAGCACACATTGGAGACTTAACAGCACACCTGAAAGCTCTAGAAAAGAAAGAAGCAGACTCACCTAGGACGAGCAGAAGACTGGAAATTATCAAACTGAGGGCAGAAGTCAACAAAATAGAAACACAGAAAACAATCCAAAGAATCAATGAAACCAAAAGCTGGTTCTTGGAGAAAATCAACAAGACTGACAAACCCCTAGCCAAACTAATCAAACGGCAGAGGGAGAACACGCAAATTAATACGATCAGAAATGAAAAAGGGGACGTAACCACAGACACAGAGGAAATTCAGAGAATCATTAGATCTTACTACAAAAGCCTGTATGCCACAAAATTGGAAAATGTAAAAGAAATGGACACTTTTTTAGATAAGTACCATATACCAAAGTTAAACCAGGACCAGGTGAGCAATCTAAATAGTCCTGTTAGTTGCGAAGAATTAGAAACTGTTATCAGAAACCTCCCTACCAAAAAAGCCCAGGACCAGATGGTTTCAATGCAGAATTCTACCAGAACTTCCAAGAAGACCTAATACCTATACTCCTTAAGGTATTTCATAATATAGAAACAGAACAGTCATTGCCAAATTCCTTTTATGAAGCTACAATTACCCTGATACCTAAACCACACAAAGACTCAACCAAGAAAGAGAATTACATGCCAATCTCACTCATGAACATCGATGCAAAAATTCTCAATAAAATACTGGCAAACAGAATCCAAGAACACATTAGAAAAATTATCCACTATGATCAAGTAGGCTTCATCCCAGAGATGCAGGGCTGGTTCAACATACGAAAATCTATCAATGTAATCCATCATATAAATAAACTGAAGGAAAAAAACCATATGATCATCTCATTAGATGCAGAAAAAGCATTTGACAAAATTCAACACCCCTTTATGATAAAGGTCTTGGAGAGATTAGGGGTACAAGGGTCATTCCTAAATATAATAAAGGCTATTTACAGCAAGCCGACAGCTAACATCAAATTAAATGGAGAGAAACTCAAGGCCATCCCACTAAATTCAGGAACACAACAATGCTGTCCACTCTCTCCTTATCTCTTCATTATAGTGCTTGAAGTTCTAGCAATAGCAATAAGACAACACAGGGGATCAAGGGGATTGAACTGGAAAGGAAGAAGTTAAACTTTCGTTATTTGCAGATGATATGATAGTGTACATAAGCGACCCAAAAAACTCCACCAAAGAACTCCTACAGCTGATAAACTACTTTAGTATCGTGGCGGGATACAAGATCAACTCCAAAAAATCAGTTGCCCTCCTATATACAAAGGATAAGAAAGCAGAGAAGGAAATCAGAGAAGCGTCACCTTTCACGATAGCCACAAATAGCATAAAATATCTTGGGGTAACTCTAACTAAGGAAGTAAAAGACCTATTTGACAAGAACTTTAAGTCTTTGAAGAAAGAAATTGAAGAGGATACCAAAAAATGGAAGGATCTCCCTTGCTCTTGGATTGGGAGGATCAACATAGTAAAAATGGCAATACTACCAAAGGCAATCTATAGATTTAATGCAATCCCCTTAAAAATCCCATCAAAATTCTTCACAGATCTTGAGAGGACAATAATCAACTTTATATGGAAGAACAAGAAACCCAGGATAGCCAAAACAATCTTATACAATAAAGGAACTTCTGGAAGCATTACCATCCCTGACTTCAAACTCTATTACAGAGCTACAGTATTGAAAACAGCTTGGTATTGGCATAAAAATAGAGAAGTCGACCAATGGAAACGAATAGAAGAACCAGATCTTAACCCACAAACCTATGAACACCTGATTTTTGATAAAGGAGCTAAAAGCACACAATGGAAGAAAGAAAGCATCTTCAACAAATGGTGCTGGCATAACTGGATGTCAACCTGTAGAAGAATGAAAGTAGATCCGTGTCTATCACCATGCACGAAACTCAAGTCCAAATGGATTAAAGACCTCAATATCAATCTGAACACACTGAACCTGATAGAGGAGAAAGTGGGAAGTACTCTACAACATTTGGGCACAGGAGACCGCTTCCTACGTATAGCCCCAGCAGCACAGACATTAAGGGCAACATTGAATAAATGGGACCTCCTGAAGCTGAGCAGCTTCTGTAAAGCAAAGGACACTGTCACTAAGACAAAAAGGCAGCCTACTAACTGGGAAAAGATCTTCACCAACCCTGCAACAGACAAAGGTCTGATCTCCCAAATATATAAGGAACTCAAGAGACTAGACTTTAAAATGCTAATGAACCCAATTAAAAAATGGGGCACTGAACTGAACAGAGAATTCTCAACAGAAGAAGTTCGAATGGCCAAAAGACACTTAAGGGCATGCTCAACCTCCTTAGTAATCAGGGAAATGCAAATCAAAACAACATTGAGATACCATCTTACACCTGTCAGATTGGCTAAAATCAAAAACACCAATGATAGCCTTTGCTGGAGAGGATGTGGAGTAAGGGGTACACTCATCCACTGCTGGTGGGAATGCAAACTTGTGCAACCGCTTTGGAATGCAGTGTGGAGGTTTCTCAGGAAATTTGGGATCAACCTAATCCAGGACCCAGCAATCCCATTCTTGGGAATTTACCCAAGAGATGCCCAATCATATTACAATAGCATTTGTTCAACTATGTTTATAGCAACATTATTTGTAACAGCCAGAACCTGGAAACAGCCTAGATACCTTTCAGTGGAAGAATGGATGAAGAAAGTGTGGAATATATACATATTAGAGTACTACTCGGCGGTAAAAAACAATGACATCTTGAATTTTGCATGCAAACGGATGGAAATAGAAAACACCATCCTGACTGAGGTAACCCAGGCCCAAAAAGATGAACATGGGATGTACTCACTCATAATTGGTTTCTAGCCATAAATAAAGGACATCGAGCCTATAATTCGTAAAAAAAATCCTAGAGAAGATATATAAGAAGGTGAATCCAAAGAAAAACATATAGTTATCCTCCTGGATATTGGAAGTAAGATTGCCGGACAAAAAAATGGGAACTTGGGGGTGGGGTGGGATGAGAGGATGGGGGGACGCGGAAAGAAAAGTGTCAAGTGGAGGATGGGAAGAGCTTGGGGAAATAGGATGGTTGGGATATAGGAAGGGTGGATATGGGAACAAGGAATTATATATCCTAATTAAGGGAGCCATTCTAGGGTTGGCAGAGACTTGACTCTAGAGGTGTTCCCAGGTGTCCAGGAAGACGCCCCAGCTAGTTCCTTGGGCATCTGAGGAGAGGGTGCCAGAAATGTCCAGATCCTATTGCCATACTCATGAATATCTTGCATATCACCATAGAACCTTCACCTGGCATTGGATGGAGAAAATGACAGAGCCCCACATAGAAGCACCGGATTGAGCTACCAAGGTCCTGATGAGGAGCAAAAGGAGGGAGATCATGAGCAAGGAAGTCAGGACCGGGAGGAGTGCGTTTACCCATTGAGACAGTGGGACAGATCTAACGGGAGACCACCAAGTCCAGTTGGAATGGGACTGATGGAACAGGGGACCAAACCGGACTCTCTGAATGTGGCTGACGGTGGAGGAGGACTGAGAAACCAAGGACAACGGCAATGAACATGAACTCTACAGCAGGACGGGCTCACTGTGAGCCTTGTCAGTTTGGTTGCTCACCTTCCTGGACTTAGGGGGACCTGGGAGGACCTTGGACTTAACATAGTGAAGGGAACCCTGATGGCTCTTTGGCTTGGAGAGGGGCGGAGTGGGGGTATGGGTGGAAGGGAGGGGAGGGAAGGGGGAGGAGGAGGGGAGGAGATGGAAATTTTTAATAAAAAAAAAAAGAAAAAAAACGAAAAAAAAAGTGTGGGCATGGTGGCACACACCTTTAATCTCAGGGAGAGGCAGCAGATCTCTGTGAATTCAAGGCCAGCCCAGTCTACAGAGTTTAAGGCTAGGCAGGGCTACATAGTCAGACCCCGTCTCAAAAACAAACAAAAATCAAGCAAACAAGCAAGCAAGCAAACAAAACCTACAAGCCCAGACTTCATTAAAAACTCTGCAAAAGACTGAAATACAAAACTGAATTAAAATTATACTTCAGTATAAAAAAATCTTAAACTCTTAAACACTGCTACTTCAGGATTATATATTTAGTTTATCTAAAACTCACATAAAACTAAGAGAAAAGGCACTGTCAAATAACTGCATGCAACAGTTTATGTCTCTGAAACATTTAAAGGCCAAAAAAGGTTTAGCTTAGAACGAACATTAGCCTTGTGTACGACAAATGAACAAAACTGTCATCTTCTGAGTTCCTACTGACTCTTGAGCGTGCAACTGGACTGTGACAGAGCCACTGTTCCTTGGGCAAGTTCAAGTGATCTTCACCTCCTTGCTCCACAGTCCTGCTACACAGGGCGCTCCCCTGGCGTTCTGTCACTATTCCCACACTTCAGCTAGACAAACTTCCTTATTCAAGTCTACCAGGAAAACAAGACCATGGAATGGGTCTGTGTGATTATATTCATACAGAAGAAGATGCACTGGAAATGTATGCCTACTCCAGTGCATAAAATCTTCATTTGAAGCGTAACAAATCATTCATTCACTACCTTGAATAACTGTACATGGTGCTAGATGGAACCCAGAACCCTGTGGGTGTGAAGGCAGGTGCTTTAGCAGGGAGCATTATGCTGCATATGGGCTTTACGCAATCATTTGTATAGTGAAAGACAAAAGCCTCTCAAAAACATTCTGAGTATTGTATAACATCAAATACTAATAAAAACTACATCTTACTCTAAGTGTATAAAATACTACTTAAACACCAGGCATTGTGTTAAGTTTCATTAGTATCCAGGTTAGAATGTAGTAAATCTCAAATCTACCCAGTCATAAAAAGCTTAAACTTAAAAAAGAACCTTCCCCTATATTTAGGACAAAATGACAAATAAATCAGTCCTTGAGAAACAACATATTCAATTAATAATGATTGGTGAACACTATAGTATAACAGTATCACAGGAACTGGGACATGAAGCAGGTATGAAATATTCCAGTGAAGCTTCTACCCACCTGAAGTAGCCTGGGTATTTCTTCCCTTCACGTGGTGTTTTGAATGTGTCTGCATTAGCATATTAGATGAGTAAGTGTCCTCAACCCACTCTTTCTTTTTTCTTTTTTTAAACAAAGGCAGTCTTGATGAGAAAGTTAAATTTCTCATGAGCAGCAATTAACACTTTCTTGGTCATACTGTATCACAAGCATAAATACACATGATTATCCCTACTGAGCATTGTTCACCTTTTATACCAATGAGCACCAAAATCACAATTTTAAAATGTGAAAGTCTTTCAGGTTTTTGGACAAGAAAATAAGCAATAATTTATAAAGCTTGTTTCTAGTTCATAGATTGGAACATCGCCATCCCTAATGTTTTTAAAAATTCAAATTTTCAATGACATTTGTTTTATTTTAACGAAGAATTCAGTTGCAGGAGCTCCTTCCGCTCCTTCAGCCAATAGCCGCTGACTTAAAAGGGGGAGCTCCTGCAACAGAACTCTGAGCATAAGTTTCTGAGAAATTTTTCAAAAGGCATCTAATTTTCCAGTTCAGCAAAGCACAAGACGATGGCTCAACATAACTCCAAGGCTGCAGTGTACATGGCGCTCTACGTCATGCAGGCTCTACAGAAACCGCTCAGCACTCAAAGGTTTACGCTGAAGAAATGCAATTCATTAAATCACACATCAGTCTGTAACTGATACATCATCAAGAGAGCCAACTGGACTCCTTTTTCAGTTCCTCTATGGCTCATTATTAATCTCGCTTTCCCTGTTCCTTTGACCAACAACCCCCCCCCCCTTTTCTGTTTTTGAGACAGTATCTATACAATTCATGCTGACTTTTGGGATTCAAGCATGTACTACTACGCATGGCTTCCTTTTAATTTTCTTTGAGTGATAAGATTTGGCTATAATCAAAAAACAAAACAAAACAAAGCAAACCAAAACTGCCCAATAAAGTTTACTTTTGGAAGAATAATTTCCAAACTACTTCACTGTAATTCCCAGATATCTGTAACTAATAAGCCACAAAGTAAATACTCAGTGTCCCTCACAAGAAACTCCTGGCACAGAAACACCCTGGCTTTCTGATTTGACAAATTGCATACACATAATGAGATATCCTGGGGATGGAACTAAAGCCTAAATGTGAAATTCATTTGTTTAATGCATACCTTATACACACTAACTGAATGTAATCTTATACAATATTTTAAATAATTTTGTGGATAAAACAAAAGTTCATGTCGATACTCAAAAGTTTCACATTTCAGATTTCCACAGTAAATGTTCAAACTATAGCCAGAACACAGCATTCAAGTTTTCAAACAATAGCAAGACTTAAGAAGACTGAGTCAGAGGCAACATTCTTGCTTAAGGGGCTGGAGAGATGGCTCAATGGTTAAGAGCGCTGACTGCTCTTCCCGAGGACTCAGGTTCAATTCCCAGCACCCACATGGCAGCTCACAACTGTCTGAAAATCCAGTTCCAGGGGATCTGACACCTTCACACCAATGCACATAAAAAATAAAGTTAAATAAATCATAAAAAAATTAAAAAAAAACATTCTTGCTTAAAAGCAGACTAACAGAAAGTAAAGAGTAAGCTCTCTGCACATCTGAAGAGAACACCCCTAAAGGATGAAATACATAAAGAGCACATAGGACATGACACTGCAAGAAAGAAGGCATGTCCATCATCCAGATATCCCTAAGACCTACACAAACTGAAAGCTGCCATTAACAGTTTAGAGCATTTAGCAAAAGCAACCGATTTTCTTCAGAATCTCATTAGGTATTAAATTTATAAGTAAACTGCATATATCCAGCAGCTTCACACTAAGACATGCAATTAACATTGCCTAAGAGTACAAGTGACTCATTCAAGGTTTTAACAAAACAGCCCATAGCTCATAGAATTAGTGGTAATAAAGAGGGGACACTTCCCAGAAGAATGAACTGTTATTTAATAAACAAAGTAAAACAAAACAAAACCCTAATAGTACTGTCCCAAAAGAAGGAAATAAAACACTAGCTAGTTCAAGGGTTATCTGCAAGAAAATGCTGTATTTAGAGACAGGGACAGAGAAGTTCATAAAGCCAGAAAGAAGTTCAATCCAGAGGTGAACCTGGGAAATCAGTATGGAAGGACAAAAATCACATGACATTCACTGAACCTGAAGTATTCAAGAGAGATGCAAAATAATGACCTAACAGCTGCCTTAGCTCCCATCACTTTCCATCTAAAGTTTACATTAAATCTTTTTGTTGTCCTGATACCCGAATCTTTTCTTCTCACTATACTGAGTTTGACTTTAAGCCAGGCACCACACTCACTTCCAAGATCTTGCCTCTATCAGTTAATACTGATAGTCCAAATGGTCAGCATCCCTTTTTGTCAGAAAAACCATCCCACATGGCACAATAACCCTATCCCCACCCTCCCCAAAATACACATTCGCACCCCCTCTTGCCAACTGGCTCACGGGCACCCCCACTATCATCACCACTAGTCCAGGTGCTTTTCAAGCTTTCACTTCCCACACATTCTCACCACCTACAGACTACAGGAATGACCATGAGGCTCTGACTCAAACAAATTCAATATGCATCCCATTGGCTCCACTGTTTGTTCAAGGCTGTGTAACAAGATAGAGGTTGCAGGCTAAATCCTTCATATAAAAATGCATATCGTTGGCCACCCTTAAAAAGCAACACAAATGCAGAGCAGGATGGACACGGAGGTCATATACTATCCTTGGAATTCAGGATCGAGCTACCCCCCCCCCTTTCTCCCTCTCCCTTTTTCCAAGCTACTCTTATGTCCTGAACTTAATGAATCCTTTGAGTCATAATAGATCCTTCCAGAGTAAGGACTTTAGGAAAAACCAGAGAAATTACAATGTCTCTACTATCTCTAGGAACAAAACGGTAGTGTTGTTTCCCTAATACTGTTAATATAAAAACAAATTATATCTAACCATGAATCCATTAACTTTAAAATTAAAAATTGCTGTATGTAATGGGGTCCACCTTTAATTCCAGCACTAGGGAGGCAGAGGCAGGCGGATCTATATGAGTTTGAAACCAGTCTGGTCTACATAATAAGTTCCAGAACAGCTAGGGCTATGCAGAGAAACCCTGTCTCAAAAACCCAAATAAATACAGGATGGAGAGACGGCTAGGTGGCTGTTCTTCCAAAAAACTAAGATTCAATTCCCAGCACCCACATGGCAGCTCACATCTGTCAGTAATTCGAGGTCTGAGGCTTCTGACACCTTCACACAGACATACTTGAAGACAAAACACCAATAAACATAAAAGAACCTGGAATTGCTTTTTCTATCTTTCCCAAAACATCCCTTAGAAAAAGCATAAAAAGGACTTCAGTCATTGTTCTGAGTTTTAAACGACAACAATGCACTTTCCAAAAAATGCAATTTTCTTTTGAGCCAAACACACACACTTCAACAGCACACTGACTGGTTTTGTTTGAAGTACCTGGCATGTTACAGATGTGTTACAATTACTTAAAAGAACGAATGAAGACATCTATTCACACAGGTTCATTTTGTAATCATCACTACTGATGACTATGAACCTATCACGAGAGTCAATTACTTCACTGAATACCAGAAAGAAGCAAAATCAGTTATGAACCCAGTCCTCAAATATGGCTCCTGATCTGTCTGGCCAAAGACTATCAGATTTCTCATGAATGCTGGGGATTCTATTTAGAAAAACACCCCCCCACCAAAATACAGTAAGATTTGGCAATAAATTTCAAAGGACTACCAATGTTAAGAAATCCAGACTCAATATGGCAAATAAAATATGGAAATGGATAAATTTCTAAAATTTGTTGGTTTTATAATGAGAACTTGAGAGATGATCAGTGTGGTGGTTTGAATGCAACTGGTCCCCTTATCTTACAGAATTTTTTTTTAAATGATACAAGGTTTCAAGTGATTAAGTATCCTAAAAAGCTTAAAATCCATTAAAGCCAGTGAATTTTGTTTCTACCACTCTAAAAGCAATCAATTAAAAAGGTTTCAACAACTATGGAAGAAAGTTTCTGATCTGTGCATAGAACAGCAATAAACAAATGAAAGAAGCCCACCAATTGACAAAGGTCATTTTTCTCATATTTCTGTAGTGTTGAGAATGAACACAGGTCCCAGGTTTTTCCATGCATGCTAAGCAAGGGGCCTAAAACTTACTGACCTGTGTCCAGCCTGGGAAGTCTTCTAAAGACTTGAAAACATAGAAGTCGCTGGGCGGTGGTGGCACACACCTTTAATCTCAGCACTTGGGAGCCAGAAATAGGTGGATCTCTGTGAGTTTGAGGCCAGCCTGGTATACAAGTGCTAGTTCCAGGACAGGCTCCAAAACTACAGAGAAACCCTGCCTTAAAAAAACAAAAACCAACCAACCAACCAAAACAAAACAAAAAAAATCAAACAACCCCCCCCAAAAAAACAAAAAACCCACCCCCTCAAAAAAAAAAAAAAAGAGAAAAGAATACATAGAAGTCATGAAAGTGAAGGCAATGCCTCTATAAGAGTACGAGTTAAGTATCAAGTGTCAGGGTTAGCAGTAATCTTGGAAATTTTCCGTATGACTCTTTGTGAAAGCATGGCAGAAGTCCACACAAAAAGCTGAGAAGAGGCACTAAGTTTATGGAGCAATCAGAATAAATAATAGAAATAACAAATATAAGCAATCAATAAGTAACAATCCCAAGCACTTACATTAAGCAGCAACTCATCTTTTGTTTTAAGAGGAAAATTCTTGTTTTCCTTTTCACCTTGTATATCTTCCTCTCCATCTGACAGCACTGGAGGAAGTGATACACAGGAAGAAGATGAAGATGAGGATGAAGAGGAGGAGCTTGAACTATCCGAATCCGTTTCACTATAGAGGCAAAGTTGAAAACCTGGTCAAGTATCATCATAATTAAAATAAAATCTTGTTTCAAGTAGGAAACAATTTACTTCCTCTTGCTTGTCTAATTCAAAAATTAACATTTCAAAATGACTTTGTTTTTATTGTTTGAGACAGGGTTTCTCTTTGTAGCTCTGGCTGTCTTGGAACTCACGCCATAGACCAGGCCGACCTTGAACAAAAGATCCTCCTGCCTGTCTCCCTAGGATTAAAGGTGTGCCTCTACACTGGGTTTATTCCGTCCATTTTAAAATCCAGTGGGATGAAGAACAGTTGTGGAAAGAGGCCATTTTTGACATTGGATATATACTATAAAGACATATGGACCCTCTCTGGGCTAAGAGTGTCACATGTTATAAATCTCTATGACTACAATTATGCATGTGACAATCAGTGACTAATGGTAAGTCTAGGTAAAGCACCTGTCTGAGTAACCTATGAGACCACTTAATTCAATGAGTTTATTTTCAATCATCACTTTGGGATTCTTCCAAGTTGCCATGGTGACCATTAACTCTAAAAACTTCTTTGGTTCTAGAAGATTCAAGAAACTAGTAAAAACCTCCCTTTCCCTAAAGCTATAAGAGCAGTAAACTGCTGGGTAGAGATTCTAGAGCTGCTGCCACAGCAAGAAGCTCCAGGAACACAGCTTTTGTCACCGAGGTGGCATGGGCTTTACCATGAGACAGCTGCCTTTGCTCCTGTAAATACAATGTCTCACTAAACTAGACCTGGGTGGAACTGTTTCTTTGGCCTGTTACTGGTGTACTACCTGGGATCAAGACACGTCTGCTCATGCCTCCTCGGAAAATGTCACACAATTACCAAAAACTTGACGTCAATGTTCTGGTAAAAAATATTATTTAGGCTGGGCAGCTGGTGGTGCATGCCTTTAATCCCAGCAGAGGCAGGCAAATCTCCGAGTTTAAGGTCAGCCTGGTCTACAAATAGTATTCCAGGACAGCCAAGAATATACAGAGAAAACCGTCTTGAAAAACAAAAACAAAAAAGTAAAAAAACAAACCATTATCTACCTAGCACACAGGTAAAGAGTTGCATTTTTTTTCAATTTTTTTTCATTTCTTCAAACATTTGAACCCTCTGCCACAAAAGATCAGAAACCATTTCCCAGCACTAAGCTCTGCCATGCTTCTCTTCAAGTCTGGCTGCTGATCAGTTTCCCGGCAGCACAGGCTCTCATTACAAGATGACCACCATCTTAGAACTTCAACTGTCCCAAGCTCTTCATACCAGCTCAGCTCCCTCCTCAACTTTTAGCACCTCTCCCTCAAATGGAAACTGTGGAATGTGGGGGCCAGCCATGATAATCTAAATCTGGGCAGGTCACCCAAAGGAAATTCTTTACTTCCAACCATTATTACCTGGGACTCTGGCCATGGATGAATTTAAATGGAGTCTAGGGTCTCAACAGTTTACCCTGAGACCAGGCCTGGCTGCAGGAGGAACCACAGGCCAAGATTGCCCGACCCCCAACCAAGAGCAGACCATTCAAAGGAAAAGCCTGGCATTCCAAGAGCTGTAGATAGACACCTGCCAGCGCACCTCAACAGGACACCCCCAGACAAATGTCAGCCAATCAGGGGCTCTAAACCTCAGAGACCCCCCTCACCCCCACCTCTACTACTATAAAAACCCTATTCTAATTGAACTCGGGGCTCTCCAGTTATTCCAATACTTTGGACCTGATTAAAATAAAGGCTCTTTGCTTTTACATATGGGATTCGGTCTCCTTGTTGGCTTTTGTGGGGACCCCACGGATTTGGGCATAACAGAAACCATTCTACCTGGTCTCAGTCAGTGGTTTTTCTAAAAATGCCACATCTCCCCATCATGTGCCTACCTTGTCCACCTCTCAGAACCCCCTCCCTCATCATGTGGTCAAGGTATTTGGAAAACATTCTATATTTTGGATTTTCTTCCACCAAGAAGAGCACATGGAGTAAATTTCTCTGGAAAGCATAGAGCCCCAAATACCAAGAAACTGGTGCGCAAATTTTAACATTATCAAGCGGCTGTGAGAGGAGCAAGGTGGTGGGCGCATGTACAACCCTGCACTTGGGAGGAGGCAGGAGTTCACCGTCATCCTCGCAGGCTACAGTGTGAGACCAGTCTAGCCTCCATGAGACCCTTCCTGGAGGAGAAGTCAACTTTGAAACATACAGCAATCCTTTTCCTGACCGCTAACTCTTAAGATTTGAAAAAAGTGGACTCGGTGGAAAAAAAAAAAAAAAAAAAAAAGAAGTGGCAATTTCAAACTGAAACAAAATTCAGGTCATAACTCTGAAGTACATGCTAAGCTTGGATGTTATGAAAACAATCTACAAACACCGGGTTTTCTACACGGTGAACAGGTTATTCCCTCTACTTGTGCCTTGGAGGACTGTCAAGGCGGGGAAGGACGTGGGAACTCCTGTAACTGCGGACACCCCTGGGAAGGCGATGCTGCCAGCCGGGTACCGGATCCCGGAGCGCACGTGCGCACCCAGCACCAGCAGCGCCGCCCCGGAGAGCGCGCGCGCCGACCATGACCTAGGCCCCTGCCCCCGGTCCCGGCAGCCCCGGGGCGCGCGTGCACTCGACCTGTCCGAATCCGAGTCCGAATCCGATGAGTCCAAGGCCTGCAGGGCTGGCGGCGGCTCCGCGGCGTCCGGGCCGGTGACGCAGGCCTCGCTTAGGGGCGGCCGGTCGAGCTGCGGCGGGTTTCCGTCGGCGTCGGCGCTCCGGGCTGGCGGCTGCTCCCCTGCCGGCGGGGCCCGCTCCGCCTGCTCGGCTTCCCGGGGCTCCTCAGGTGCCCCCGGTGCCGCCGGTGCCGCAGGCCCCTGGCCGGAGCTGCCGAACTTGAGCGTCTGCAGCTGCGCGGCGGCCTCCACCACCTCCATGACGCCGCGCGGGCCTCCTTGGCAGACGCACTCGCCTCCGAGGCGGGGGCTGCGGCGACAGCGACGGCAGCGGCGGCGGCACCAAAACTCGCGCGTCTCTCAGGTAACTGCACGCGGAGGGGATGGTCACGCCCCCGGCGCAGGCGCAGAACTTCCGGAAGGCGGGTGACGTCACGCGACGAGAGGCGGGTTCCGGGAGCTGGAGGGTGCAAGAATTTAGACAGCTTGGCTTCCGCGAGGTCCTAAGACCGCCGGGTTCCACCTCTGCTTCTCATGAACTCGCGCTAAAGCTAGGATTTCCAGGCATAGGTATGAACCAAGTACTAGTTTCTGTACATAAGAATCTTCGCCAGGGAGTCTTGAAAAGACACTCTTAGTGATTTCTTGAAAGTTAAATGAGCATGAAAAACACATTTACATTCTCACCATAAAAGAAAGAAAAAAACACAACTATTTTCCTTTTCTTTCTTCAGGACACTAAAAGGACAACAGCAGCAGCGAAGGGATCTTTCTGTTTATGTTATGGTAATGTCTTTATCATACTGAATGCCGCTTCAAAGAAAGGGTAGGATGTAGCCTTCAAACCTAGTGCCTTCTGGTCAGATTGTGAGGCATGAGAAACATGAGGGTCTCAATCTGATGCGTCAATAACAATATTGTAACAACTTACTAGACATGCATATTATGGAAGACTATGTAAAATTTTATGTATTATTTACTGACAATTTCTTGGGGCGTTCCATAGTAGACCCTCAGTTAAATTAAAGGAAGATGGAACCCAGGCATCCCTGTATAGTAAAGTGTTTACAGTCCAATAGAAAATTTCAAAGCAGAAGGAAATCTCTAGGAGATAATTGAAGTACGGCATCGAAGATTCAGGAGCACAACAATGGGAAGTGATGACTGGTAGGCTGTGTTCCTTCTACCATTTTTTTCTTAAAATATGCAGCCTGTTGTAACTAAATCTCAGTTTTCTTATCTGTAAAATACAGACAAAAATACTATCTCACTTAGCCTATGGAACATTAAATATGGTTGAACGGAGAAGAATGACTTATCTAACATGCATTCAGTGTGCAGAAATTCCTTCAAGGTTCATCAAAACATGGATTTATGAATAAGATAAATCATTGATAATGATTAATATTGAAGATATATACAGCTGAATTTTAGAAGGAAAATTTTACTCAGAATAACTCTCTAGACAGAAAAAAATGTCATTTTTTCAGAAATTAGATATTGGCGGTCTAAACTAGGGTTTAAGTAAAGAAGGTAGAGTAAATGGCAATTCAAAATATTAATACTGCAACAAGGTGCTGTAAAATCTGTGACCTAGGAAAGAACAAAGAAGTTGGTATCATCAGCCCAGCAGTGGTGGCACACGCTTTTAATCCCACCACTTGGGAGGCAGAGGCGGGCAGATCTCTGTGAGTTCGAGACCAGCCTGGTCTACAAGAGCTACTTCCAGGACAGGCTCCAAAGCTACACAGAAACCCTGTCTCAGAAACAACAAACAAACAAAGTTGGTATTGTTTAGAAAACTGGAGAAGCTGGAAAAGGCTAATGAATGTGTGAACCTGAGTCTGAGGAAAAACAGCACAGCCGACTGAGAACGGCAGAAGGAATGTAAACATAGGAGATGACACAAGATGATGAATTCATGGTTCAGTTGGAAAGATAAGGAGCAAAGCAAGATACTCATACGTGTAGTAGAGGAAGGGACTGTAGATGCGCATACTGTGACAGAGAAATGCAGAGATGGGGAAACTGAGACTAGAGAAGAAATATTCAGTTCGGGAAATACTGTGACGGGAAGATTCATGGGAGCCAGAAACCTGGCTCAGACATCTGTGAAGATCCTTGTTACAGATCACTTTGACATTGCTAACCTCAGGGATTTCCAGAAAACAAGACCTCTTCTTCAAAGATGCAGTTTTCTTTACCCTTCGAAGAACAGCTTCAACTTGTCTCTGTGAAGCCACCGTTTTGTAACTGACCCCATCAAATTCAAAAGTAAGAAAAGGGAGAGAGGATCAAAGAACCTGGGCGTGGTCTCCCGGTGGGGACTTGGCTAATCCTTAGCTCACACATCTGACTGCTTGTGCCTTTCTGGCCTACCAGTGTCCTGCGCAGTGCTGGAGAGTGACCGCAGGACCTCAAATAGTTGCTTACTCATTTACTCTACCGCTGAGCTGAGCACCCAGCCTTATACTGTCCATCTTGGCAGACCAGGGGAAAACGGGTGAGTTCCTATCAGTGCCTGTGATCATCTTAGACGGAAATGGAAACCAAGTGAAGAGTTGGCCCCCAGGATAGTTGGGGAGCCCCAGGACCTCCCAACACCCACCCAGTATTGCAGACTGCTTTTCCACGAATTTGGAGGTGAGATAGACCTTTAAAGAGATCCATGGCTATGTTAATCTGGGATAATTTAACAAGGAGGGATTGAAAAGAATCAAACAGTTTCCCGCTTCAAGTCCTAGATATTTGCACTAACATTTTTTTTTTTTTTAAATCTGAATGCCCAGCTTGGGTTTCAGGCTCTATGTGATCTAGATGCTACTTCTCTTATTTTCATCTTCCACTTCCCCGGCTCCATGTTGTGCCCCATGGTTTCTGGTTGGGAAGCCCTTCAGCCTAGCAGATTTATTCTCCACATATGACCAAATTTTTTCTTTGCTGCTATCTCTTCTCTGCATAATAACAAGAATTGGTTACTCAATTTATCCAGGTAAATGGAACATTCCAGAAGAGATGACTCGTCTTTCAGCCTTACTACTCAAGTATCAGTCATAAATGAGCCTAAATTATTGCTCAGTATTTTCTACCAAATCGTACTTATCTTCAAGTTATACATATAAGATTATATATTATTTATTATATTTATTATTCTTTATTGTCTCCTTTCTGCTTAAGAATGAAGTCTCATGAATCTAAGAACATCTTGTCCACATTATAACAAATATTATGAAGATCTTTTTTTGGGGGGGGCCTTATAAGACAGGATTTCTCTGTGTAACAATCGTGGCTATTCTGAAACTTGTTCTGTAGACCAGGTTGGTCTTAAACTCACAGAGATCTGCTTGCCTCTACCTCCGAAGTGCTGAAATTAAAGGCATGAACTACCATGCCTGGCATTTTAAAAATGTCTGTGTTGTGTGTGCATGTACATGTATGCGGGCAGGTGCCTATGGAGGGCAGAGGAAAATGTGAAAGAACCCATTCTCTTCTTCCAGTGTGGATTCTGGGCATTGGACTCAACTCAACAGGCCTGACAACGAGGGAGTTTACCCACTATGCCTTCTTTCCAACCCCTGAAAGACTTTTGAATAGAAGACTGAAAGAGAAACAAAATGTTATTAGACAATCACAGTAAGAACGATGGCTCATAGATAACACCTGAGAGCAGACCACAGTCAGCCATTCACATTAAATTAATAAAGCAAAATCTAAGAAAGCCACTATTGCTGGGGGAAAAAACACCTCTTTAGTTTCTGAGGTGGGGACAGTCTGGGTTTTAGTATAAGAGTAGCTATCTGTACCTGTGCCTGTCTTTGAAATAGGTCACTCTTTCACAATTAGTACTTTTTCTAGGTGCTTGACTGTTTCAAAATGTCCTGAATTTACCTCCAGTACTTCCGGAACCTTCCTGCCTGCTGCATTATTCCTAATAGCTGCTAAACTTAGCCTGAAGTGCTTAGCCCGAAGGCTAACGCTAACTTTTTAGAGTCTGAGTACCTGACAGTAAAATTTAGAGAAGAGATTTTTTTCTTGTGTTGAATTACAGGTCAAAGACCAAACCCTGTTTCAAAATGACACATTTTTTAATATGTGAAAATAAAATTTAGGAAAACAGTTTATCAGATATGCCATTCTTTCTATACTGCTTAGACTGAAAAGTTACATTATAAAGAAAACAAACACAGGCAAAACAACCCTAACTAGTTTTAAAGGCCATTTCCCTGTACTGTGTATGTTGCTGTTCAAAATGTAGAAGGAGGTTGGCACTTGTCCCAGAACACTGCTAGAACCTTGTGCCTTGCCCCAGACCTTCTGCCTTAAATCTGCCTTTTAATTTCATGTGGAGGCTCCAGCCTGTAATCCCAGCATTCACCAGGAGAATAAAGTAGGAGCATCCCAGGGAGGAGTTTAAGAGGGCAGGAGCATCCTAGGGAGGAGTTTAAGAGGGCAGGAGCATCCTAAGGAGAAGTTTAAGAGGGCAGGAGCATCCTAGGGAGTTTAAGGCTGGTTGTTGTTGTAGCGTTGGTAAGCACCTACTTCAAAACCAAAAACCAGGGCTAGGGAAGTAGCTCAATCAATAAAGGACTTGCTCATGCAAGCATAAAGGCCCAAGTGCCATCCCTGAAACCCACTTAAAAATAATAAAAAAACAAACTAGATGAGAAAGAAAGGAAGAAAGAAAGAAAGAAAGGAAGAAAGAAAGAATGAAAGAGAAGAATAATAGAGAAAATGAAGGAAGTAAAAAGGAAGAGAGAGAAAGAAAAAACTGGCAGTCATGTTTGGTATCATACACATTAATGACTTCTCTGAGGAAGATATAGGCAGACCTTGTGCTCACTTGCCAGGGAGCGTAGCTCTGAGCAGTAAGATCTAGGCTAGCGAGAATCATTGTCCAGTAAGGAAGACGATGCCCACACGGTGAGGAGAGCAGAGCTCTGAAAGTCTTCCTGATGGCTAACACACCTACTTGGTTAGCTATAAGCTCCTCGAACTTCCACGTCCAAAGTGTTTAGCATCTCTGGCTCATGTTTCTCCTTTGGTCCCTATTCTGACAGTGAGTCCACTGCCTTCTAGTCAGTCACTATGTACAAAGTCCCAGCCTCACAAGTATGCTGAAGGATTTGCTCTGAGCCATTTGTTTTCTCTGCCTGCTATTTAGTCATTCAGTCAGCAAATCAACAAATCCTTTTGGAGTGTAACCTAGACACTGGGAAGGCTGTGACTAAGTAAATAAAAAAGCTCATGCGCTCCCAGAATTCATGGTGTCTTTTTCAGTTTTACATAGGGAGTGGTATCCGTAGTGTCCAGGAAGGGACTAGAGGCAAGGGAGGCAGAGAGGTTGAAGAAATTGTGAGGAGCCTTGGACAGATAAAACATATTTTCTTCACCAGCACAACTGACACCTAGGCAGGAGCCTCCTGAAGGAACCTATGCACATGTCAGCACACATGCTCCGCACAGGCAGGCATGGCACACACAGGCTGGCACACAGGCTCGAGGAAATAGGCACCAGACCTTCAGACAAACACACACAGGCAGGCTGGAAAAGTAAAGGCTTCTGACCCCAAGGTCATTTTTATACAAAATCCCCCCCCAAAAAAGTCATTCTGCCCAAAACAGTCTATAACCGATTCCTTCACGGATTGCTCTTAGGGTCCTTAGATGGCTGGCGTCAGTCGTTTTGTGCCGGCTCATTCATGTCAGTGCAGGACAGCCTGTGTTTCCCACAGATGCCACAAGGACAGGCCTCAATGAACGCAGTGGAATGTTTCAGGAACCCCTCAAGGAGGAGATAAAAAAAAGGTTGAGGTTCCAGACTCCCTGTGTATTTGCGGGTTCTAGTAATACTTCATTTGCATCAAGCATTTAATCTCAAAAGTGCAAGAGCATGAACAAGTCCATGTCTGAGTTCATAGCTAGACGTTTCATGTGATCTGGTTTCAATTTCCATTGTTTCTGAAGTCAGAAACATTTGGCGATGACACTGATTGCTTCCTGTCCATTTCACTGTGTATAGGGACATGAGTAGACATGTGTGCAGTTCAGATTGAAGCCTATGCTGTCATTAATGCCCATGAGACGTTCACTAATCCTTGTCACCTAATGCTAAGAACAGGCTGTGGGATGTCTTGGCGGTGTCACTGTTTGTACTTGGATGGACTCCATCACTAAGGTGAAGTCAAATTCTGATTTTTGACACAAAATAGTAGAGTAGGGGAAAGTGAAGCACAAGTGTCAGTGTTTTTTCCCCAAGCAGTTTACTGGCCGTGATCATTAGTGTTTACTGTCCACAGACTTTAGGATGACCTGGGGGATGGCCTCTGCGCATATTGAGGGCGATATCTTGAGCAATTTAACTAGGTTGGCAGACTCAGTCACCACAGGCTCCTCATTGGGAGTGTAGAAGGAATGGAGGGCTGTGTCCAGCCACCCGGCTAGCTTTACCCAAAATAATTACACGGAAACTGTATTCTTTTAAACACTGCTTGGCCCATTATCTGTAGCCTCTTATTGGTTAATTCTCACAACTTCCTTTAACCCATATTTAGTAATCTGTGTAGCACCACGAGGTGGTCACTTACCAGGAGAGATCTTAACCTGCGTCCATCTCAGAGAGGAGAATCATGGCGACTCACTATGGCGACTGCCTGAAGCATCTCCCCAACTCTTTCCCAGAATTCTGTTCTGTCTATTCCGCCTACCTAATTTTCTGTTCTCTTAAAGGGCCAAGGCAGTATCTTTATTAATAATGAAAGTAACACATAGACACTCCTCCATCATTTCCCCTTTTTCTGTTTAAACAAAAAAGAAAGGCTTTAACTTTAACATAGTAAAATTACATGTAACAAGAGTTATCAAGCAATAATTACAGTTACAATATTTATATCTATTTTATCTTTTATCATAACTAAGGAAAACTATAACTACCTTATTCTTCAACTCCATCAAAGACTCCAGAAGGATATAATATTACCTAAGTAAACAAGAAATATGCAGCTTTCAAACTCTAGAAATGAGAGACAACTTGCTGCCTGGACAGTCACCCAAAGTTTCTCTGTACCGTTGGGGCATCCATCTTCAGCCTTCAGGCCCATAGTGTCCAGCAGACTTTTCCATGAAGCAGGAAATTCCAAAGACAGTTCAGTCACTTTCTGCTGTGTCCTGCAGAATGTCTCGCAGACTCTTTAATGAATCAGGAACCCAGAAGGAACATCTCACCTTTAGTCAAGTTCAGCAGTCCTCTCTCTGCGGGTTCTTTGTGTCCAGTTTATGCAACAGTCCAGGCAAGAGCAGTTTCTTGCCCAAATGGCTATCAAACTCCATAAGGAGCCTCTTCAATGCCCATCTTCCTCTCAAAGTAGATTGGTATTGCCAGGATCAGATGTGTCTCATTGTCATGAAAACCCTAAGTTATTAAAACATTAAATGCCATGTTCTGTAGTCTTTGAAAGATATGAAGAATGTCTATCTAACTGAAATATATCTCTACATATCTAGAAAATCTAATAACATGACTACAAGCTTAACTATTATCAATGATTATCCATTAACAACCTATATTTCCTAATTATACATTACAGTTTTTAAAATGAACTACACAAATAGCTTAATCAAGATCAGAAATACATATACATATAACAAATTGACCTTAAAATCCATACCATTGCAAATTATTCATCTCTATATCATATTTCCCTTTAAATGTAAAAGAACATTTATAAACAATATTTGGGAAAATGGGCGCAGTTATTTCTCTCCAAACTGCTTCCTGCTGAATGGGGGCGCTGTTATTTAGGTCTTTCATGGTGTAACCTGTGTGCTAGGTTCCTCTCAGTTGGCAGTTGAGTGAAGTAATTTTTTGAAGATGTTCACAGCAACCTTTCAGGAGGGCGTAGTCTATCATACCATATTGGGATAGAAGCAATCCACAGAGTCTCGTCCTCTGTGAAAACAAAAGAAGAAACTCTTTTCCAAAGCATCATGTTCTTAGATCCAAATCTTGAAGTCATACCGTTAAGATGTCCATTCTGGTCTAGACTGGCAGCCCATATAATGAAATGTCTCTCTGTATTTAGCTCCTTTACAGTCAAAAATTTCAAAGAAAACACAATAAAATACATCATCCAGACTCTCTGTGAATTTTCCATTTTTACGTGGCTTATTCTTACTCTATCACTTACTTTATTCTGTGTCTTTAAAGACTTTACCCGTTTTTAAGGCATTAACTTTATTCTCTATATATTTATTTTTTCTCTCTCTCAAGCCTACGTATATTCATCTAACATTGTGAGCCATTTAAAGGCCTTCTATGTCTGAATCTTTCCTATTGTGAATCTGTAATTTTTTACTATCCAGGAGCATTTCTTAAAATGTTAACCACTTCTTAAAAACTTAAGTTGCGCCATGTAGAGGTAATACGGTACCGCAAGTTTCCAACCAAGTCTAAACCTTAACTGCACTGTTATTATGGTAATTACGATAGATCCTGCTTGAGATCAGTACAATTCAGCATGGCGGAGAAGAGCCAAAGCCCCTCCTGCCTCAGTCATTTGGTGCCCCTGAGCCGCACACAGTTCCAGGCACACAGCAGTCGACATTAGAACCGCACTCAGCAGATTAATTCTGAGACTGAGCGTGCGGTACAGAGATTCTTTTCTTCCAAGTTACAGCCAAATCTGACATGCAGAGCACTGCGCAGTCTGAAAACATCTCTCTGTATGGCGGCAGAAATCCGCCATGCTCTCCCGCTCACCTAAGCCTGATTTTGCTGTCTGCCCAGGTGCAGGCAGGGAGCAGGGAGCCATTGGCCTGGTCTCAGAGTACTTTCTTTCTGATCCCAAGCAGGCACACAAGCATCCAGTCCCTTAAAAGCAATTGAAATGCTTTAAAGCCAGAGTTTGCACTGGCGGCACAGCACCAGAAAGCCGCATTTTAAAATGACTCAGCTTTTTCTCTGCCGCTATTGCCAAAACAGGAAATCTCTCTACGGCACGTCCTAGCAAACAGCAAAAAGCTGTGTTAAACTCTCTCTCTCCTTTATTTAAAGCTTTTTCAGGTTTTTACGTGTATTTAGTCACCATGTTGGAGCGCCAATCTGTAGAAGGAATGGAGGGCTCCTTCTACAGGGAGGGTCGGGGAATAAGAAGATAGGGAAGTTTGTGATGAGAAGGTTGTACACTAGCTTACTAGTATACTATTTCCAGGGGAGAGAAGGGACAGTGGAAAGCTCTCAACAGCGGGGTGACATCAGAGTCAGCAGGCTGGTCAAGCAATGCGCACAAAAGGGAGCACAGGCCTCTCAAGACCATTGCAGACTGGGCACACAGCAGTCCTGGGACTGAGAACTCCAGTGTCTTCAGGAGGAAAAGCCAAGTTCCCAGGAACTGAAAGCTCAACTCCTTCCGGGTCTAGTCGCAGCCCCCCTGGCAAGGACACAGGCCTGAGGCTGGTGCCACAAGGGGCAGCAGTTCCACCAGTGGTACCCGAGGCCTTGGCCTAGGTGGGTGGAAGACCACTGAGGGTGAGAGACAGACAGATATACCATGCAGAAAGAACTTGGGTGTTGTGTTTATTTAGTGGGTTATGGAGGGGGAAGGAATGGGAAGAGAAAAGAAAGAGGCAGAATCTGCCTCTTCAGAAGAAGGGCTGACAGAGAGGAGAGAAAGAAAGAGAGGGGGAGAGGGAGGGAGGGAGGGAGGGAGGGAGGAAGAAAGGGAGGGAGGGAGGGAGGGACTGAAGAGAAGGCAGGAGATTTGCTTGCTTCACTGAAAGGAAGGGGGGAGGTTGGGAGTGGGTGCTTGTCTCTCAAAGGGGTCAGGTACCCAGGGGTTAGACCAGGCCAGCAGATTACAACACTAGGTTCCTTTTGTCTTTCCATAAAGGTCTCTGAAAACCTTACATGGTGGTGGCTCTCAATCAGTTCCCATCTCATGTTTTCACAGAAAGGTTACCACTCTGTTCCTAAAACTGAGCAGTAACTCACTGAAGGCTCACAGGCTAAGCGTGCTTGCTTCCCTTTCAGAGAGCCAGAGCCCAGCTTCTATCACCCCACTCCAGGCAGCTCACAGCTATCTGTGACTCCAGCTCCAGGGGATCTGATGGCCTCCTGTGACATCCGAGAGCACTTCCATGCATGTACACACACACACACACACACACACACACACACACACGCACTAAACTTCAAAAAAAGGAGTAACTCGCTAACTTCCTGCTCTCCTCTAACACCCCATAGAGTGGCACATGACTCATCCGGTGAGCTTGAGCAACAATTGAGCGTGTTGGCCAGGTACGTGTGGGCACTCCTTAAGCTGTGTCCTTGCAGGTCCCCTCCATTATGTAATATGACACTAACGAGTGCAAGTATGTGACAGCAGTCTTCTGTGTGCCCACCACTGTTCTAAGCATTGCATTAAGTTTACTTCTCTCAAGCGGGGCGGTGATGGCGCACGCCTTTAATCCCAGCACTTGGAAAGCAGAGGCAGGTGGATCTCTGTGAGTTTGAGGCCAGCCTGGTCTACAAGAGTTAGTTCCAGGGCAAGCTCCAAAGCTACAAAGAAAAACCTGTCTTGAAAAACCACCAAAAAAAGTCTACTCTCCACAAATATTAGCTAGATAGAACTATTATCTCTATTTTATGAATAAGGAAGCTGAAACTTAAGAAGGCTTAGTTAGCTTTAATTAGTTTTACAAGATTACATAGCCGGAAAAGATTTTAAATATTTCTTCAGAGGAATCTTAAAAATTCTAACTAGTAGGATGACTAGGTAGAGAAGTCTGGCTAATCTCAAAAAGGCCATTTTGCTGTAGATCTAAAAATCATGTTTTCTAATCAAATCATGGTGATTGTCTCTTCCTCCTCCTGTTCATTCTCTTGTGTGTACATACGTGTGTGTTCTTGTCTGTGTGTTCAGAGAAGATGCATATGAAGGCAAGAGAACAACTTCAGCATGGTCCACCTTCTCATGTGAAGCAGGGTCCCGATAGATCACTCAGGGTGGCTCAGACTTGCTGTCCTCCTGCTTCAGCATCCTGAGTAACTGGAATTACGAATCTGTGTACTAGCTCTATGCAGTTTTACCAATAATTAAGGCAATTCCCCCATTCACACGCTCCTGAATCTTACTTCTAGATTGCTCTGTACTCCAGTGGGAAACAGTTACATGGTATTTATTGGAAACTCCAGAAACTAACACTGCTGACCAAATGTCGTGAAGAAAAAGTACATACAAAATGAATTTTTCAGTGCTAAACGTGAGCACCTCTTCACTGTAGAAACAAATGGCCTATTTGAATGAACCATTTTCTGAGGAGGATATTCTGAGCTAGCACTGCCCATTGAAATCTCTGCATGTATGGATTTAGCCTATACCTGTTATTGGTCAAGGAAAAACCCACCAGCCACACTTAACTCCTGAGAACTTGAAATGTGGATAAAGTGGCTGAAAATAAAAAAAAAAATACTGCTGCTTAATATTAATGAGCTTCAATTTACATGTTCTCCCAAGGAACCAGAAGGACCTGGTGCAGATCTGTGCAGGTTCTGTGCACGCTGCCTCAGTCTCGGTGACGTCATAGGAGCTTCGATCACGTAGACTTGGAGGACCTTGTTTCCTTGGTGTCCTCCCTCTCCTCTGACTCTTACACTCTTTCTACTTCCTCTTCCACAGGGTTCCCTGAGCCCTGAAGGGAGAGATTTGATACAGACATCCCATTAGGAGCAAGCTTTCCAAGGTCTCTCACTCTCTGCATAATCCACTCACTCCTGGCTTTATGAATGGAACCCTTATGAGACTCACACAGAGCTGGACCCCTTTAGACCTCGTGGTTTCTCTTAGTGACTGCTGACACTGCCCTCCAGCCTGGCCCAGTGTCAGACCAGCAAGATCCAACCATAGCACAACCACAGCCAGCTGTGGGTCTCTGTGTTTGTTCCCGTCTCCTGCAACAGGAAGTTTCTCTGAGGATGTCTGAGCAGGGCACTGATCCGTGAGTCTGGCAGAATGGAATCAGCAGTTATTGTATTGCTACAGTGATTTTTCTTTTCTATACCAGTAGTATTTGGTTTTGCCCTAGGTCCCTGAGCTACCAAGTTTCTGGTTTTTGCTCATTTAAGGTGTGGGTTACATCTCATGGAGTGGGCCTTAAGTCAAATCAGATATGGGTTGGTTATTTCCATAAGCTTTGTGTGACCATTGTCCTAGCATATCTTGAAGGCAGGACACTATGGTAGATCAAAGGGTTTGTGGTTGGGTTGATGTTTATGCTTCACTTTTGGTAGTCTGCAGAGCATCTTTATAACAAGACACCAACACAAAGTGATGAAGGCTCTATGTAGGCCCCAGCTCAGCACCTCCATAGGTTCAATAGGTTGTGTAGGTGTTGTCCTAAGCAATGGGGCCTTGCTCTCAGTTTGTGGAAAGTAAACTATGGTGTTGCCAAAGCATGGGTTGTTTAGGCATCAGCTCAATTAGATATACCACAATGACAGTATTGGAAGTTTCATTTGATGACAAGAGATGGCCATGTGGGGCTCTGCCTCCCCAATTACTTGGCAATTTCATTTAGATATATATTAGGAAATGGAAAAATGTTTTTGCCAACTACATATATGATAGAGGGCTAATAGCCAAAATATATAAAGAACTCAATAAACTAGATATAGAAACCCAAAGAGCCCAATATAAAAATGGGGTACACATCTAAACAAAGAATTCTCAGAAGAAGAACTTCAAATGGCTAAGAAACTCTTAAAGAAATGTTCAACATCATTAGCCATCAGGGAAATGCAAATCAAAATTACTTTAAGATTTCATCTTAAACCTGTAAGATGGCTACAATCTGTAAAACAAGTGACAGCCTGTGCTGGTGAGGATGTGTCACTCCTCCATTGCTGGTGGGAATGCAAACTTGTTGAGCCATTATGAAAATCAGTGTTTTTGTTTTTGCTCTTTTGAGACAGGGTCTCTCTACATACCACTGGTTGTCCTGGAACTTACTCTGTAGACCACACTGGCCTCAAGGATTCACCTGCCTCTGCCACCAAGTGCTAGGATTTGGCAGGTTCTCAGGAAGATGGGAATTGATCTTCTGTTGACTGAGGTTTGTGTTCTGCCCAGTTCCCGCAGTCCTTAAGCCCCAAAGAAACACACAGAGGTCTACATTAATTATAAACTATATAACTATATATAAATTATAAACTATATATAGCTCAGGCTTCTTATTAACTCTTATAACTTATATTAGCCCATAGTACTTGTCTGTGTTAGCCACATGGCTTGGTACCTTTTTCAGTAAGGCAGTCACATCTTGCATCCTCTGCATCTGGGTCACTACTACAGACTGAACTTCACTCTTCCCTGAATTGTCATCACCCTGCCTGTACTTTCTGCCTAGCTACTGGCCAATTAGCGTTTTATTAAAAAATAGTACAAGTGACAGATTAAAAGACCGTTGTCTCACAACACCTCCCCCCTTTTTAAAACAAGAACTCTGAATCTAACATCCTTTGTTTAGCTTTTTGCCTAACCATTATCCATAGCAACTTGTAACCAACATTCTAAACAAAGGAAAATATCTATAGTCCATTTTTTGGGGGGAAATGTTGGTATAGTTTTCCATGCTACTTTATGCTGTTTGGGGGTACTGATAATCTTATGGGGACCTAAAGAAAATTTAGAATTATGATGAAGTTGTGACTGGAGTATCCTGTGAGGCATGATCATCTCAAGCAGCAGTCTTTGAACTGTTCAGGATGTAGAACTCAGACACTATCGGAGATTTCTCAAGGGGTCTTCCTTGGTCAAACCTGATTTTTCTTAACACAGAATGAATTCACAGTCTGTCATTTCCTGTGGAAACAAAAGCAAAACCTGTTCTCCAAAGTAACATATCTTTTGACTTAAATTTTAAAGTCAAAGCATTTTATATATATATATATATATATATATATATATATATATATATACATATATATATAATCCAGAAGCATTTATAATCAAATGTCTTTTAGCAGCCTTTTCTCCTTCCTCAGCATTCAATTCAAAGAGAACATAATAATACACAGTATCCAGATTCTCTGTGTGTTTAGCATCTTTACATGGCTTTATTTTAAACTCAATTTCTTTTATTTTTATTTTTAATTTTTGGCTTTTTGAGACAGGGTTTCTCTGTGTATCTTTGGCTGTTTCATAACTCACTTTGTAAACCAGGCTGTCCTTGAACTCACAGAGACCTGCCTGCCTCTGCCTCTTAAGTGTTGGTATTAAAGGTAAGTGCTACCACACCTTGAACTCACAGAGATCTGTCTGCCTCTGTCTCCCAAGTGTTGGGATTAAAGTTGTGTGCCACCACATCCAACTACTCTTTCTTCTTCTTCTTCTTTTTTTTTGTTTTTTTTTTTTTAGCTTAAGGGCTTTATCCTTTTTTTCTCCAAGTCTACATATATTTTTAACACACTGTAAACTGTTTAGAGGTTTTCTTCATCTTTGAATCTCTCCTTACTGTATAGCTCTCTTTTTCTGACCACATGAGTCTTTAATTTGATAAGCAATATGTCTAGGATTAAAGCTGTGACTTTGACGGCTGGTTCCAGCCCATTCCTTAGCTTTCTGAGATTCCAACCTCATGGCAGAGGTACTCACTGGAGCCCTGTTTATTGCCACAACTCTATGGTGTTTCAGGGTCCCTGTCACCACCAAAAAGTATCCAGTCAGCTTTTCATCAACACCATTTAAGTGTTTTGTGGCAGGACCTCTTAAAAGAGCTGCAGGTTTTTGCAGCTAATGCTGAGTTAGGAAGCCTCTCTTAAATGAGAGCGTTTGCCTCTAGCAAGCAGAGCCCATCTGAGAAAGTACTGCTATCAATAAGCCATGCTTTACTCTATTCTTTTCTGTCTAGAATTACTTCTCAAGCTCCCTCAGGCTTTATGTGGATACAGTTGTCCATGTGGGCACCATTCTGTTGACTGAGGTTTCTGTCCTGCCCAGTTCCCATTGTCATTAAGTCCAAAAGAAATACACAGAGGTCTACATTAATTGTAAACTGATCTACCTCAAAATCCATTTATATCACTCTTGCATATATGCCCAAAGGATCCTTCCTCCCACCACAGAAACATTTGCTCAGCTGTGTTTACTGCTACTGTTTTCATAAGAACCAGAAATCAGAAACAATCTAGATGTCCCTTGGCAGATAAATATATAAAGAAAATGTGGTACATTTACACAATGGAGTATTAATCAGCATAAAAAACACAAAGTATTTATTTATTTTATATATATATGGGTATTTTGTATACATGTATGTCTGTACACCAGAAGGGCATTAGATCCCATGGGACTACAGTCATAGATGACTGTGAGCCAACATGTAGGTGCTTGACAAAACCAAAGTTAATGAGGAAGAATTCTTAAAATGAGTACTCTGCTTTACTTTATTTACTATCAAGCTGAATAAAATATGTGCTTTAGACTCATACATTTTATTCACATCAGAGTCTAAACCACATATTTGGAATACCTGCATGTTTGTATTATTTTTTAACTCACTCCAGTGCCAAGAGTTAATAAAAACCCTGTGACCTGCACAAGCCAAAGACTGCAGTGCAGAACCAAAATACACTACCTTAAAGTCTTAAGCTGGGCAATCTTAATATTCCAGCATATTTTGTTCACATGTTCAGAAGTAAGGGTGTGTTTAGTAGCAGAGAAGTTGCCTGGTGGCCCAGGTCTTGGAGTTTAGTCCCTACCACTACAGAAGAAGAACAAAAGCTCAAAATGTAATTTACATTTAGAGAGGCCTTAAAGCCTTTCCAAGTGAATTGTTTGCTGTGTTTTAGCAAACAAGTGTAGACATATGTGACGTTAATTAAGAAAATCCTGGTGTAGGAGGTTCTTCTGTCTATTGTTGCTTTCATTGGTTGAATAAAAAAACTGCCTTGGCCTTTTGATAGGGCATCACTTAGGTAAGTGGAGTAGACAGAACTTGATGCTGGGAAGAAGGGCAGAGTGGCAGAAGCCATGATTCTCCTGCCCAAGACAGATGCTGGTTAGACTCATGCCAGTAAGCCACAGTCAAGTGGTGATACACATTAATGGAAATGGGTTAAACTAATATGTGATAGTTAGCCAATAACAGGCTAGAAATAATGGGCCAGGCAGTGTTTAAATGAATACAGTTTCTGTGTGATTATTTCGGGTGTAAGCTAGCCGGGCAGGACGGAACAAAGGGGCCCCACGCTCCCTACTACAAAAACCAGCTTGGCTCAACTAGCCAATAGTGTAGACATTTTTTT
Source organism: Arvicola amphibius (assembly GCF_903992535.2). Classification (NCBI taxonomy): domain Eukaryota; kingdom Metazoa; phylum Chordata; class Mammalia; order Rodentia; family Cricetidae; genus Arvicola; species Arvicola amphibius. The sequence goes on from NC_052050.1 coordinate 109,871,105, forward strand.
CTGTTTTTCATGTCCAATACAAGAACTTTCCCTTCGTTCCTAATTCCTTTAAAATTAGCTAAAGAAACAACCAGTTTTTGTATTTTTTCAAAGTATTCAAAATATTGTATTTTGTACTTACAAAAAAGTTTTGTTGTAGTATTTCATGAAAAAAAATTATGAAACTTGCAGGTAAATAAGTAGCTGGACCTAGAAAACCATCATTGAAGCCAGGCAGTGGTGGCACATGCACTTAATTCTAGCACTTTGGAGGCAGAGACAGGCGTACCTCTGTGAGTTAAAGGCCAGCCTGGTCAATAAAGTGAGTTCCAGGACAGCCAGAGCTGTTACACAGAGAAACCCTTTCTCGAAACCCCCCCCCCCCCAAGAAAAAGAAAGGAAGAAAGAAAGAAAAATAAACAAAAAAGGAAGGAAGGAAGGAAGGAAGGAAGGAAGGAGGAGGAGGAGGAGGAGGAGGCAGGAAGGAAGGAAGGAAGGAAGGAAGGAAGGAAGGAAGGAAGGAAGGAAGGAAGGAAAAGAAAAGAAAACCATCATTGTGAGTAAGGTATCCTTGACCAGAAAGACAAATATGGTTTGTAATAGCTCATATGTGGCTGTTAGCTGTAAAGTCAAAAATAACCAAGCTTAAGTCCATAGACAGAGGTTGGGTTACAGAGGAAGGAACTTGTGGCGACAGATAGATCTTGATAGGCAAGGGAATTAGAATAGATAGTTATAGATGGATGGGGCAGGGACTGGAACAGGAAGATGAAGTAGGGATTTATGGGAGAGGGGAACTAACAATGGAGGGAATGTGGGCAGAGATGGCTAAAATAAAGATTCGTTTGAGGGATAGGATGGACATCTAATACAGAGATTCTCAGATCCTGGGAATAGTCCAATTTAGTCCCATCTATATGTAGATTAGGCATCCACTTGGGATAAATGTGGTCAGTTAATTTGAATGCTCATGGGGATTCTGATTGGTCGGCGGGTCCCTGCCAGCAAGGGAGGGAGACCGCATTTAAAAGTTAAACCAGGTAGGAAAATGAACAGAGCTTTGGACTCTAGTATCTTATCTTAGACTAGGTTTGACCAGTTCATGGTGGAGTCACACTGTCTCTGAGCTGCACACAGGCTTCCTCGGGATAGTTTAGACATTGTGTCTTCTTTGGGTCTGTCATCTTCAACAACTGCCTGCAAAGCCAGGCTCTCTGTCTCCTCTCTCCTGTTACTACATTTACAGACACCACAGAGTCCTTAAACTGGGGCTGTGAGCCTGGCCACCACCCACCTATCCCACCTGTGCTGAACTAAATGAGAACGTAGGAGGAGGCGGCAGAGTCACCAAAAAAGATGATGTTCATCTGGGCTTCTCCAACACAGGTGGACCCAAGATAACGTAGTTGGATTTTTATTGGGGGGGACACCAACCAGTTCCCAAATAAAGACACAGAGATGTATTATTATGAATGCTCAGCCTTAGTTTAGGCTGGTCCCACTAGCTCTTTTAACTTAGTTTAACTTATTTCTATTCATCTATATTTTGTTTCAAGGCTATTTACCTGTTTTTCATTCTGTATGTCCTACTTTCCTGCTCCTTCTGTGTCTGTCTGTCTGGCTCGTGGCATCTCCCTGGTGTCTCTTTTTCTTTCTACCTCTAGCTTAAATTTCTCTCCCTACTTACTTTCCCTGCTAAGAAGTTCCACCTATACCTCCTCCTATCTCACTCTTGACCATTCAGCTTTTTATTAGACCCATCAGGTGCCTTAGACAGGCAAGGCAAAACAGCCACACATCTTTACATAATTAAATGCAACACATCTTTACATAATTAAATGCAACACATCTTTACATAATTAAATGCAACACATCTTTACATAATTAGACACATCTTTGCATAGTTTAACAGATATTCTGCAACAGGATAACTCATGCAGCACCTTTGCTGTGCTTGCTTTTGTTGTGTGTGGTGGTGGTTGTTCATTTTCAGTTATCTGGGGCTAATCCCTTTTCTAAATAGTACTTTGCAGAATAACCCAAATTTTTCCATGTATTAACTGTACGTCAGTCTTGGAGTTACTAAAATTGATTTTCCTTTTCCAAGCGAAATATAAAGCCACATCAAAGTTAAACAGAGGTCAATCAATAGTTGAATGGTTTCACAAAATAGCAAATGTAGCAGCTGTCAACATTTCCAATCTGGGAAAGATGCAATCAAAACAGATGTTTTGTGGTTTGTTTGCTGGATGGAAGAGAACTATTTTCACCCTGATTTATTGAGATTCACTGATGATTGAGTCAAAGCTCTTTTAAGAAACATTGTATTTTCTCTTGTGTTCAAAAATCCAATATGTCCCTTATTCTCAGAAATAGACTATGATGCCAATCAGTAGATTAGTTAGTGCCGGTATCACCAGAAGTATAATCCATGAATATCAGAGAGAAGGAAAGATACTTTGGCCTAATTAACCCAGAAGTTTTATTGTCCTATATGGTCCTGTTTCTGATGACATTAGACAGCAGCATTTCTACAGTTTTTTTTCCCCTGACATTCTGTTATTAACTCACTTCTCAGTACTTTTTAAATTCTTTTACTTACATTTATTTTGTGTGCATACATGGTGTAAGCGTGTGTATGATTGTCATGTGTCTTATGTGGAGGTCAGAGGAAAGTTTTTAGGATTCAGTTTTCTCCTTCCCCAGTGTGGGTGGGCTCTGAGGATTAAGTCAGGCCATCGGGCCTGGCAGCAAGTGCCGTTTCCACTGAGCTGTTTCGCCAACCACTTCTCCATTCTTCTGAATCAGGCCTTCAGACAGAGGCAGTATCCCTCCTACCAATAACCGTTTTCACCTTTTACCTGGGAAGTACCAAGCTAAAAGACTGTGGCCTGTTATTGCATGCACTATATTTCAACTATATATTCAATTTCTTCATGAGGTGTTTGGCTTAAAACCTTTCTCAGAGCTGAGCTGAGTGGTGCCTATAATCCCAGTGACTCAAGAGGCTGAGGCAGAAGGATCCTAAGTTCAAGGCCAATTTCAGGAACATAGCAAGCCCCTGTCAAAACCAATACAAAATAAAGCAAAGCCCTCTAGAATATTATTCCTTTTGAAAACAGTTTTTTTTTCATGCAGATATATATTGTATGAGAATGTCTCTCTGCTTCTTGTTTGTCCCCATTATTTCCATAGACAATTTCTCTTCTACTTTCATTTTGAATACTTTTTATGTGATAATGGAAAATCTAAGAGGCACAAATGAGAGAAAACATGTAATCTTTGTATGACTGGTTTAAAATTGTTTGATATGATTGTCTCACATGACATGCATTTTCCTACAAAATCACTTCATTCCTTTTCGTAGTTAAAAAAAGTGTTCCATTGTGTATGTAAGCCCGTTGAAAAGCATTCTATTGTGTATGTGAGCCCATCGAGGCTTGAGATACAAGTGACTAAGCTCTATCCTACAGAGAAAAAAAACCAAGATTAGAAGACAAAGCCCGGCTAGTCCCTAAACTTACCCAAAGATCAGGCCACAGAATCCCACCAATCTCAGGCCACCATGGAAAGATCAGCAGCTCCCCCCCACCCCAAGAAATGCCATAGAAACCCTGATTCCTACTCAGTTCTTTGATGCTTCTCTCCCAATGCAGGGGTTGGGGGTGGGCAGCCACCCTCTTGTATCTTTCCCAATAAATCCCTTGTGTGAGGCTTGTTGTGCTGTGTGGCTTTGTGGTCTTCCTCAGTTCCTGACTGCCAGGATACCTTTCCCGTCAGAGCTGTAACGTTTCCAGTGTTTTCTTTATACACTCCCCTTGCTGTTGTGCACCTAGCCAGGTTCTATAGTGTAACTGTTGAGGATATTGCTTTAATAAACAGCAGTGTTCAGGTATCCCAGCAACAGGCTAATGTCAAACTCTGTAGGTAAATACCCCCGGTGTTGTTGTTTTTGAGTCATAAGGTGGTTCCATTTTTAGCTTTCCTGGAGACTGCCATACTGATGATATCCATCTAGGTTGCTCTTGGTTACATTCCCATGAGCAGTGAATAAAGATTTAGATTTTTCCACATCCTCACATTGACTAGAATTCTGACTAGGTAAGATGCAATCTAAATGTAGGTTTAGAGTCTGTTTCAGTGTCAGTTGATAGAGTCATGAAGGTAGCTTGCTAACTCCCAAGGCATTGGTCTCCATCTTTTATTTAAATATATGTGCACTTCATCAGAAAGCAATTTGGATATGTACACTCCGCGATATAGAGGTTCATTTACTTAATTATATAAATGCTATATAAATACTTAATTATAGAAGTATTATGTTGAGTTAAAATTTATAACAAAAATAAACACAAGACTGACAAATTTTAGATAAAGCTTTACTTGATATAAAATATGCTATTAGTATAATTCAAATTTTAAATTAAAAATTCAGTGGTACAGAAACAGTTTTAATCTTATTGACTACATAATTTCTTTTCCTTTACAAAGAAAATTTTTAGTTAAGCTGAGCTTTCCTGGAATCTCAGTATTTGGGGGCTGAGGCAGGAGGATTTCTGTAAATCAGCCTAGGCTACATAGTGACTTCCAGCCCAGTATATACAGAGAAGAATGGAACCTACACCCAGGAGGAGATAAGACATTGTCTGCTCCCTAAAGAGTGAATCCAGTTGAGTAGACCAAGTGCTTGGCTAAGGGGCGTTGGCTCTGTAAGCGACACTACAGAGCATGGAGGGTTCTTATCCCTACAAGTAGATAATGGGCTTTTCCCTCTTAGAATTCCTGCTGCCACTCTAGTGTGACCACGGGGTTTCACTGGGTCTACCAGGAACAACTTTATTTTGCTTCTGTGTTTTTCTTTTGGATGCTACCCAGAGCCTAACTATGCTGTCATGGGTACTGTAGGCTTTTTACTCTTTCTCTGAAGCTCTCCTCCATGCCATGTGACTGCTTGTTTGCCTTGTGGCTGACCACCACTCCATGATGGCTTCATTCAAACGGTGTGGATTTTTCTTTCTCATCTCAGCTTTTCTTCTCCAAGCAGCTGTCAATATTTATAATTTTCTTTTCTGATTAAAAAAAAAAGCCTTAGGAAAACTGTCTTTCAACTTCTGATTGATTGCTTTCTTAAGCTGTTTTATTAAGACTCCCCCAAAGGGGATGCTGATTTCCAGTCATGCAATCCAGTCAAGAACTTATGTGCTGATTAAAACTAAGAAGGAGGAAAAGAAACATGGAGGATGGTAAGAAGGAGAGAGAGAGGGGGGGAAAGGGAGAGGGAGAGGGAGAGGGAGAGAGAGAGGGAGAGGGAACAAGCATGCAAGCCAGTCTAATAAATCCCATTAAATATACTCACTCTGTCAGTTCTGTTCCTTTAGAGAAATCTTACTGTCTTACTGGCAACACCCGAGTCAACCTCTGACCTTCTCAAGCACACAGTGAGGAGCATGGTCTCTCTCTCTCTCTCACACACACACACACACACACACACACACACATACACACACACACACACACACACATACACACACATACATACATACACACACACACACACACACACACACACACACACACACACACATGCTCTTTACACACAGAACCATACACAAATAAAAACAGAGAAAAGTACAGGAAACATCAGAATAACCCCTCTATGTATTTAATCAGTTTCAGTCATTAGATTAGGGCCATCTTTGCTATTTTCTTGTTCTGTTCTTGTTGCTTTAAGATAGTTCTGACTGTGTAGCCAAAGATGATGTTAAGCTCAAGATCCTCCTGCCTCAGTGCTAAAAAGTACGGGATTGTGGTTGTCCACAATGCAAACCCCATAAAGTTTTTCCACGCCCTTATTCTACCTAGCTATTGTTTCCTGACTTATTTTGAGAAAATCCAGGTATCAGAAATTTTTAGCCTGGTGTAGTGGTGGACTCAGGAGGCAGAGAGGCAAGTGGTCCTCTGAGTTTCAGGACATTCTGCAGAATGAGTTCCAGGGCAGCTGGGAATACAAAGAGAAATCCTGTTTAAAAAAATCATGTGGAGCCGGGCGGTGGTGGCGCACGCCTTTAATCTCAGCACTCGGGAGGCAGAGGCAGGCGGATCTCTGTGAGTTCGAGACCAGCCTGGTCTACAAGAGCTAGTTCCAGGACAGGCTCCAAAGCCACAGAGAAACCCTGTCTCGAAAAACCAAAATAAATAAATAAATAAATAAATAAATAAAATAAAATAAAAAAATAAAAAAATCATGTGGGTAGTTTAATCTTGTACGCACCCTCAGCCCCCAAACAGGGTTTCTCTATGTAGTTCTGGCTATTCTGCAACTCGATCTATAGACTAGGCTGCCCTTGAAATCAGAGATCCTCCTGCCTCTGCCCCCCAAGTGCTGGGAGTAATTGTGTGTACCACCACCCAGAATATATTTCTCATGCCAAAAGAGGGCATCGGATTTCATTAGAGATGGTTGTGAGCCACTGGTGGTTGCTAGAAATTGAATGCAAGACCTTTGGAAGAACAGTCAATGCTCTCAACCCTTGAGCAGTCTTTCTAGTCCCCAGAATCTGTTCCTTAAAATATGTATTTTAAAAGTAGTAATACAGCCGTTAATTAACAAATATTCTTGAGCATTGTCAAAGACCCTGGTTACTACTTTACCTTCATCAGTTTTATAGGCAGTTCAATTGGGTATAGGAAGTTATAGAAAGAAATAGTTTAAAAAAAACAAAGTCTTTAAAGAGACAGTAAAAATAATATAAAAAGTAAGACAAATTAAATGAGTGAATATAATAAATATTAAAAAGTAATAGAGAAAAAAGCTACATAAAGATAAAATATATTCAGAGAGTCTAGATTATGTATATTATTGTATTTTCTTTGAAATTCTTAACTTCAGAGAGACATTTTATTGTATGGGCTGCTCAGCTAAACCAACATATATATTTCAAAATTTAAGCCTAAGGATATGTTACTTTGGAAAAGAGGTTCTGCTTTTGTTTTCATAAAATATGAAAACCTGTGGATTCCTTCTAGGTTAATGTGGTTTGATGGAACAAGACTCCCTGAAAGGTCTCTGTGAACCCTGAAAATACTTTACCCAATTGGCAGCATGAAGTAGTTTGGAGAAAACTATGTTCAAATCCCCAAAATGATTGTTTATAAATGTTTGTTTTTATATTAAGGGATTTGATTATAAATGTTTAATGGTCACAGTCAATTTCTAAAAAAAAAAAAACAAATATGGGTGATATGATATAGAGATGAATACTTTACATTGGTATGAACTTTGGTTTATTGATACAAATTTAATATCAATTTCATTGTATGTATATTTATACTCTTGTTTAAGGTATTATCTTTATACAGTTCACTAAAACTGTAATGTATAGTTAAGAAATACAGATTAATAGGTAGTCATCTATAATAATCAAACTTTTAATTATGTTAGGTTTTCTAGATATACAGAGATATGTTAGATAATCTTCAACACTTCAAAGGCCTATAGCATGTGGCATTTAAAATGTTTTAAGAACTTAGACTTTTCTTGACAATGAGACATGTCTGCTTTGGTAGTACCAGTTACTTCAGAGAGGTGTAACAATGAGGGACCTGCTTGTTGGTGTTTCTGTCCCTCCCGGTACCCCATAGCCAGCAAGTCCCAAAGAAAATCACAAAGAGAACTCCATAAGTTATAAAACTGATTGGCCCATTAGCTCAGTCTTCTTATTAGCTCTTGTAGTTTATATTAACCCATTATTCTTATCTATGCTAGCCACACGGCTCGGTACCTTTCTCAGCTGGGCAGGTCACATATTGCCTCTTCGGTGGTCTGGGCTGGACTGGGCAAATGGGCTTCCTCCTTTCCAGCATTCTCCTGTTTTTATTGCCCCACCTCTACTTCCTGTCTGGTTGAACCGCCTATACTTTCTGCCTGGCCAATCAGTGTTTTATTAAAATACATGATTGACAGAATACAGACAATTCTCCCACACCACTTCCCCCTTTATTTTAAACAAAGGAAAATACCTATAGTCCATTTTTTGGGGAATGTGGGCATAGTATTCCAGGATACTTCTGGCTGGTTAGGGGTGCTGATAATCTTATGGGGACCTAAGGAAAATTTAGAGTTATGATCAAGTCCTGGCTGGAGTATCCTGTGAGTCTTGATCATCTCAAGCAGCAGTCTTGAACCTGTTCTGGATGTAGAACTCTGACATCTGGGCCATCTGTTCCTACCAGAGATTTCTCAGGTGGTCTTCCTTGATCAAACTGGATTTTTCTTATCTCGGAATGAATCCACAGACTCTCATTTCCTGTGGAAACAAAAGCAAAATCTCTTCTCCAAAGTAACATACCTTTTGACTTCAATTTTGAAGTCAAGGTATTTTCAAAATACCTATCTGGGATTAATTCAGCAGCATTTATAAGCAAATATCTTTTAGCAGATGTTGCTCCTTCCTCAGCATTCAAACAATTCAAAGAGAGCATAATAGCATACAGTATCAAGATTCTCTGTGTATTTTCCATTTTTCTGCAGCTTTATCTTAACCTCTATTTCTTTTATTTTTGCTTTTACTTTTTGAGACAGGTTCTCTATATATCTTTGTCCTGGAATATCTCTGTAGACCAGGCTGTCCTTGAACTCATAGAGATCCACTCGCTTCTGCCTCCCAAGGGCTGCAATTAAAGGTGTCTGCCACTACACCTTGAATTCACAGAGTCTGTCTGCCTCTGCCTCCCAAGCTTTGGGATTAAAGGTGTGTACCACCACACCCTACTACTCTCTTTCTTTTTTACTTTTAAGGACTTTAACCTTTAGCCTGCATATATTTTTAACACATTATAAACCATTTAGAAGTTTTCTTTGTTTTTGAATCTCTCTTTACTGTATATCTCTCTTTTTCTGACCACACGAGTCTTTAATTTACCAAGCAATATAGGAAGGATTAAAGCCATGGCTTTGTCAGCTGGATCCAGCCCATTCCTTAGCTTTCCAGCCTCATGTCAGAGGTACCGGCTATAGCTGTGTTTATCACCACAACTCTTTGGTGTTTCAAGGTCCTTGTCAGCAAGCAAGCTGCAGCATTCTGCTCATAGACCACAGTCAGTTGGACTGCCTGCCTGAAAGAGACAGAGTTTTTCCTGGCAGAACAGCCCAGAAAAATCAGCATTTTAAAATGGTGCAGCTTTTTTTCCTGCTATGGCTGAAAACCAAAAAGCTTTTCATCAACACTGTTTAAGTGCTTCGTGGTGGGACCTCTTAAAAGAGCTGCAGGATTTTGCAGCTAAGACTGAGTCAGGAAACCTCTCTTAGATGAGAACGCTTGCTTGCCTCTAGCAAGCAGAGCAGACCCTAGAAATTGCTGCTACCAAGAAAACATGCTTTACTCTATTCTTTCCCAAGCTTTCTCACGCTTTCAGTGGATTCAGTTATCCATGTTGGGCAGCCATTTGTAGCGATGAGGTGAGCAGAAGGAGCAACAGCTGCTAAAAGATACTTGTTTATAAATGCTGCTGAACTAATCCAAGATAGATTTTTGAAAATACCTTGACTTCAAAATTTGGATCTAAGGTTATGATGCTTTGGAAAAGTTCTTCTTTTGTTTTCACAGAGGATGAGACTCTGTGGATTGCTTCTATTCCAATATGGTATGATAGATCATGCCCTCTTGAAAGGTTGCTGTGAACACCCTCAAAAAATTACTTTGCTCAACTGCCAACTGAGATGAACCTAGCAGACAGGTTATACCATGAAAGACCTGAATAACAGCACCCCCATTCAGCATAAAGCAGTTTGGAGAGAAAAAAAAACTGTGCCCATATTCCCAAATATTGCTTATAAATGTTCTTTTATATTTAAAGGGAGATATGATATAGATATGAATAATTTGCATTGGTATGGATTTTAAGGTCAATTTTGTTATATGTAAACGTATTTCTGATATTGTTTAAGGTATTGTTATTATGTAGTTCATTTAAAAATGTAATGTATAATTAAGAAATATAGGTTGTTAATGGATAATCATTGATAATAGTCAAGCTTGTAGTCATGTTAGTTAGATTTTCTGGCTATATAGAGATATATTTCCATTAGATAGACATTCTTCATATCTTTCCAAGACTACAGAATATGGCATTTAATGTTTTAATAACTTGGGGCTTTTCAGGACAACGAGACACATCTGCTCCTGGCAGCACCAATATACTTCAAGAGGAAGATGGGCATTGAAGAGGCTACTTATGGAGTTTGTTAACCATTTGGGCAAGAAACTGCTCTTGCCTGGACTGATGCATAAACTGGACACAACCGAAAGAGAAAGGACTGTTGAACTTGCCTAAAGGTGACATGGTTTTTCGGGGTTCCTGATTCATGAAAGAGTCTGTGAGACATTCTGCAGGACACAGCAGAAAGTGACTGAACTGTCTTTGAAATTTCCTGCTTCATGGAAAAGTCTGCTGGATACTATGGGCCTGAAGGCTGAAGATGGATGCCCCAATGGTACAGAGAAACTTTGGGTGACTGTACAGGCACCGAGATGTCTCTGTCATTTCTAGAGTTTTGGAAGTTGCTTACTTCTTGATTATTTAGGTAATATTATAGCTTATATCCTCCTGGAGTCTTTAATGGAGTTGAAGAATGAATAGATAGTTATAGTTTTCCTTGGTTATGAAAAAAGGTAAAATACATATAAATATTGTAACTGTAATTCTTGCTTGATAACTGTTTTGTTATATGTAATTTTACTATGTTAAAGTTAAAGCCTTTTGCTTAAACAGAAAAAGGGGAAATGATTAGGTGGGTCATCTGTCTATGTGTTACTTTCATTGGTTAATAAAGAAACTGCCTTGGCTTTTTGATAGGACAGAAAATTAGGTAGATGGAGTAAATAGAACAGGATGCTGGGTAGAAGGCAGTGAGGCAGTTGCCATGAAGCTCTGGCCCAAGATGGACATAGGTTAGAATCTTCCTGGTAAGCCACCACTTTGTGGTGCTACACCCATTAATAGAAATGGGTTAATCAAGATGTGACAGTTAGCCAGTAAGAGGCTAGAGCAAATGGGCCAGACAGTGTTTAAATGAATACAATTTGTGTGTTATTTCAGGTGCAAAGCTAGCCATACAGGAGCCAGGCGGGGCAAAAAGCAGGCCTTCTTGCCTCTTCACTACAGAGAGGTTGATGGGCATTGAGTAAACTCGTTATGGAATTTACCTTCAACATGACAAGGCTAGCCATTTGGGCAAGGAACTGCTCTTGCCTAGACTTTTTGATGGTATGCTGTATAAACTGAACATTCAGGACCCATAGAAAAATGATTGCTGAACTTGCCTAAAGAAGATGAGAGAAGCCTTCAGGATTCCAGCTTCATGAAAGAGTCTGCCAGACATTCTGGAGGACACAGAAGAAAGCAACTGATAAGCTTTGTCAGTACAAGGCAGAACGATCTTCAGATTTTTTGCTCATGGAAAAGTCTGCCAGATACTATGGGCCATTAGGCTGAAGATGTATTTCCCAACATTACAGGAGAACTTTAAGTGACTGTCCAGACAGCAAGATGTCTCTGTCAATTCTACAGTTTTGGAAGTTGCTTACAATGTACTTCCTGTTAACTTAGGTAATATATCATTCTGGTCTTTAGTTTTCCTTAGTTATGATAAAAAGATAAATATTAGATAATAAACTTTACACTCACAAAGAAATATTGTAACTATAATTCTTACTTGATAACTGTTTTGTATATATAATTTCACTATGTTAAATTTTAAACTTTATGTTTTAATTAGACAGAAAAGGGGAGATGATATGGGATATCCTTTTGTATATGTGTTACTTTTATTGGTTGATGAATAAAGCTGTTTTGGTCAATAGCAGAGTCTCTACTACTGTTTGGCTTGGCAGAGTAAAGACAGGCAGGAAATATGAACAGAGATAGAGACAGAGAATACGCAGAGTCAGAGAGAGGCCATGTATATGCCAAAGGAGAAAGAAGCTCAAACTTTACTGGTAGACCACAGCCTCATATAGTTTCTATGTGATTATTTGGGTCTTGGCAGCCAGGAAACAAATGAGTAGTCTCTACTTACATTTGGGTAGGGTTTTGTTTTTTGTTTTGTTTTGTTTTTTTTAACTTGAACTTCCCGTTCTCTTGCCTGTACCTCTGGGGCACTCTGCTGGGGTTACAGGTACATCCCACCACACCTAACTTAAATTTTATTTTGATACTCAATTTTGATGTCTATGATAGAGGAAAAAGAGATATTACAGAAGTCTGCCATAGGCAGTTCATTATCTGTTTGAGTACATTAAGTCAGGGAGGACAATGGATATAAAAGCATGTTGCTGAATCTCTGATCACTCAACCATGTTTGTTTGGTCTTCTCAGATTGCCTCAGACCTAGAGTTCTTACTTGGAAACAGAACTGTACACCTCAGCTGCCCTATGGCTTCCTGGCTCAGTTTACTAAAATCACTTTCAAACTTGGGCTCCTGTTGCATTTTGAAGTCATTTATACATATTTTAAGGGCTTCTTTAGTTAAAACTGGGTCATATAAGCTATGAATACATTTAAGTCCCACTTAAATTTATCTGTGCTCCAATAATAGTTCTATCTCTCTGTGCTGTGAAGATACTATTCTTTCACAGAATTCCCCTCCTGTAGGGAACTTTTGACTCATCTAAAAACAGAAGGAGAACACTGGGATCAATCCATAATGTTACCACATTTGGTTTCCCCCTCCCCTGCCTCCACCTTCAGTTTTCTTTCTTTGCTATCACTTTAGAAAGTAAGTGCAGGGGTTAAAGAGTTTCTCAGCAGTTCAGAGCACTGGCTGCCCTTCTAGAAGTCCCTAGTTCAATTCTCAGAACCTACATGGTTTTAACAACCGATCTCGCTGATGTGCCTCCAACTGTAACGCCTGCATTACTCTTGGTACAGTTGGCGTGTATGGTTCACGAGCAGGAACAGGCAAGGGCCTGGAGAGTGAAAGAACACACAGGAGACCTGGGTCATTCAAAAGGAGATCAGCCTAATGCCATTTATTCAAATTTAGGAAAAACCTTAAATACCTACCTGTTGCACAATGGAATACCTCCCAGGCAGGTGGGAAATTACCATTCCCAAGGTGGAGTAAACAATGGACTATAGCTAACCACCAGGGGGGCAGAGGGAGCACAGGAACAAACAGGATGTTAAGCTGGCTGGCCAGAAACTGTCCTCAAGATGAAACCCGGGAGTAGAGGTAGACCCATGAGCCCACACATGGTGCTGCACAAACATATATTAACTCCAGCCCTTGCATACCCTGTTTTGGCATCTGTGGGCATCAGGTACACACATATGTAAATGGATGTTTCTGTTCACCCCATCCTGCAACCATTCAATCCCAAAGAAACACACAGAGCCTAATATTAATTATAAACTCTGTTTAGCCTACTAGCTCAGGCTTATTACCAGCTCTTATAACTTAAACTAACTCATAATTCTTGTCTATGTTTAGCCACATGACTTGATATCTTTTCTCAGTAAGGCATTCTCATCTTGCTTCCTCTGCATCTGTCTTGCTATAGATATGAATACTTTGTATTGGTAGGGATCTTGGTTTATTGATTTAAGGTCAATTTTGTTATATGTATATTTCTGCTCTTGATTAAGGTATTGTGTTTGTACAGCTCATTAAAGAATGTAATGTATAATTAAGAAATATATGTTAATAGATAGTCATCCATGATAGTCAAGCTTGTAGTCATGTTAACTAGGTTTTCTAGATGGATAGATATTCTTCAAATCTTCCAGAGACCTTCAGAATATGGCATTTAAAATATTTGAGAACATAAGACTTTTCATGACAATGAGACACATCTGCTCCTGGCAGCAACAGTTACTTCAAAAAGGATGATGGGCATCAAAGAGACTCCTTATGGAATTTGTTAGCCATTTGGGCAAGAAACTGCTCTTGCCTGAACTGTTTGATTGGACTTGCAGGACCCACAGATAACTAACTGCTGAAGCTGCCTAAAGAAAGTGAGACAGTCCTTTGTGGGTTCCTACTTCATGAAAGAGTGACAGATATCCTGCAGGACACAGAAGAAAGTGACTGATAAACTGCCAATATAGGCAGAATTGTCTTTGAAATTTCCTGTTTCATGGAAAGGTCTGTTGGATATTATGGGCCTGTAGGCTGAAGATGGATGCTCCAATGTTACAGAAGACCTTTGGGTGACTGTTTAGGCAGTGAGATATCTCTGTCAATTTTAGACTTTTGGAAGTTGCTTACAATGCACTTCCTGTTTACTTAGGTAATATTATATCCTTCTGGAGTCTTTGATAGAGTTGAAGAATAGGTAGCTATAGTTATAGTTTTTCTTAGTTATGATAAAAAATAAAGTAGATACAAATATTGTAACTGTAATTCTTGATTGATAACTATTTTGTTATTATATGTAATTTTGCTATGTTAAAGTTAAAACCTTCCTTTTTATTTAAACAAAAGGGGAAATGGTGTGGGAAGCCCCTCTGTCTATGTGTTGCTTTTATTGGTTAATAAAGAAGCTGCTTTCGGCCAATGGCTTAACAGAATATAGCCAGGCTGGAAGATATATACATATACATACATCTATATCTATATCTATATCTATCTATCTATCTATATCTATATCTATCTATCTATCTATCTATCTATCTATCTATCTATCTATATCTATATCTATCTATCTATCTATCTATCTATATATATATATATAGAGAGAGAGAGAGAGAGAGAGAGAGAGAGTAGGCAGAGTCAGGAAGAAGCCATGTAGCCCTGCTGGAGATAGATGTCAGATACTGGATGCCGGATGCTGGATGCTGGATGCTGTATGCTGGATGCTGGATGGAACTTTACTCAGTAAGCCACAGCTGCATGGCAATACACAGATTAATAGAAATGGCTTAACCAAAGATATAACAGCTAGTTAGCAATATGCTTAAGCTATTGGCCAAACAGTATTGCAAATATTATATTTCCTGTGTGATTATTTTGGAAGTCTGGGTGGCTGGGAAACAAATGAGCAGCCTGCACCAATACTTACTGGTGACTGACTCTCTGCTTTTCCTCTTCCCAGAATTTTCTCAGTCTGGTTGCCCCACTTATACTTCCTGCCTGGTTACTAGTCAATCAGTGTTTTATTAAACTAATACAAGTGACAAATCTTTATAGTGTACAAGAGTGTTATCTCTCAGCAGACATACGTGCATGCAAAACACTCATCCATGTAAAATAAATAATTTTTAAAATGCAGTGTGGGGCTTACAACTGTGGTCCTAGCACCTGGGAGACTGTCCAATCAGTCAGTGAATGGTAGTTGTAAAACTGTCTTCCTGCTTGATGGGTTGCCACACACAAATCCTGTCAAGTGAGCATAAAATGAGTGTTGGTGTTTTCTGAGCTGTCTGGACATGTGATCTCTGTCTGTACTTCGGAAATAACCCCTGGATTATATTATTTTAACCACTTCTTCTATTCCAATCCCTCGTCTTCATATGACATTCTATTCAACCACACCTTTCACAATTTGATACTGTCCCACAGTGCTTGTATATTTTTTATTCTCTTTGCATTTACTTTGGAGAGTGTTTATCAGTTGTCTTTAAGCTCAAGGGTCATGTCCAGTACACCAATAAGTCTGTCAGTAGAATTTTTTCTTCTTTTATTAGTTTTGTGATCCCTAGCTTATCAGCATAACTGGTTCTTAGAGCTTTTAGCTCCTCCAGATTCTACCCATCTGTTATTGCCTATTGCCTGCTTTTCTCAAATAACTTATCTTATGATTTCAACTTCAGAGTCTTATCTAAATCTATCTCTGATGTTTGTTTTGTCTCTTCTCACTGATTTACTTGCTTTTTGGTATATTTTGTCATATGTTGTTAAAGCCAGACATGCTGTATTTCTGTGATAGAGCAGGTAAACAGATTTTTAGAGGGGCTAGGAGTTTGGTCATTCTTGAGTTTACCTTCTCTAGATTTAGTCTGTGTCTCTCCCCTTGCATTCATATAAAGGAGCTTTGTTGGTGGTTGGTAGTTGTTAGAAATGGCTAGCGTGCAATAACTTTACGACTAAATCGCAATCTGTTCATTGTTATCTGTGTGTTTTGAGGCTGTCCCTCTCTTTCCTACAGCACTTTATGTGAGCTGGAGAAACCACAGGGGACTGGAGTGAAATGCCCCCCCCCCCCGCCTCCCAGCACAGTGCTCTGCTAAAGCCATTTCTTCTGTGAAGGAGGTCACGCAATGGAGAACATGCTGGCCATTTCCCACAATTGCCCCACCTTTCCTTTGACAAAACCACAAGAAGAGCGTTCTCGACTTCATGCTGAGAACCACTTGGGAGAAGTACCTGAGACGTCATTGTTCCAAGTATCGATCTGTCTGTGGCCTTCCTCTGCTCTAAGAGCTCAGTTCTCTCTCTCTGATAGACTATTTATTATGTCATGTTTCTTGTGCTCTTTTATGTCTCTTTTATTTGGTGTGTGTGTGTGGGGGTGCATGCACATGAGGGTGTGGGTACATGCATGTATATACATGTGGAGGCCACAGGCAGTTGTAAAGTATCTTTTATTGTTCTTATTCCTTCGAGATAAGGTCTCTCACCAAACCAGAGACTTATCATTTCAGCTAAACTGGCAGGTCAGTGAGCCCCTGGAGTCTGCCTGTCCCCACACCCAGGATTATAGTCATCTCCAGGTTTTGATGTGGGTCCTAGGGATTTGAACTTGGGTCCTCATGCTTATGTAGCAAATGCTTTTACCCATTGAGTGTTCTCTAAACCCTTTTGTATATTCCTTTTTTTATGTCTCCCATACTTCTGTCTAGATTTCTGTATGATCTATGTTACAATGTACTTATTTGCTTCAAATGTACTTAACCTATAGTTATACCTGTTCGCTGAGTTCTTGAACTTGGTTGCGTATTTTTCATCTCAAAGTTTAGTTTTTGTTTCCTTGTAGTTTGTATGTCTTTGATAAAATGACCATGATATGTCCTTTAATGTACTGAATATATTAATGCTAGCTATTTCTAAATTTGTGTCCAATAACTATATTTTCTGGATCTCCTGGTTATTTTGATCTCGGTATTATGTTAGGTTTTTTGTTGTTGTTTATTTGTTTTGGTATAGCTAGTAGTATTTTTAATGTCAGAAATCATAATCCTCTCTTGTTTAGCCTTGTACACTTGATGGGATTTAGATTTAGCTAGGTGACAAACCTCTGGGCAAGTCTGTAAGTACGTTCCTCAAAAGGTCTTACTGAGGTGGGAGGACCCACCTGATTGTGGTTGGCACCTTGGGGTCTGAGACTGAAGAAAAAGGAAATGAGTGGGAAAGCAGTATTCAGCTCTCTCTCCTCGCTGACTGGGGATGCAGTGAAGTCAGCATGTCAGCTCCCGCCACCATGATGCATGGCACCCTCAATCCATGAGCCAAAATAAGCCTTCCTGAAGTGAGTCTTTCTCTGTACAGCCAGCTCCCAAATAATGACATGGAGACTTATTATTAATTATGAATACTCAGCCTTATCTTAGGCTTGTCCCACTAGCTTGTATAACTTAAATTAACCCATTTATTTTAACCTACATTCTGTCTCGTGGCTTGGTACCTCATCTCTCCATACCGCTCATGCTGCTTCTCCACATCTGGCTGGCGACTCTGCCTTCTACTTCCCAGAGTTCTGCCTGTACCCAGAAGTCCCACCTGTACCTCCTGCCTAGCTATTGGCCATTCAGCTTTTTATTCATCAATCACAGCAATACATTTTCACCCAGTATACAAATCTCCACAACACCTTCCTTCCATTGTGTTTCAGATAGTTTACCAAATGGAAAAGGTAACACTGAACCCGAAGTCATCTCACACGTCAGCTGAGATGGGACTGATTGAAGCCTCATTTCTGGTCTACTCTTGGTTCCTAAGATGCGGCCCTCGGGATGTAGCATGCCTGTTTACTCCCCGAGACTGTATGGTCTCCCTTTGCACTGCAGCTTCTGTAGTCATATTGGATCTGGCAGTTCTTGAGTTAACCTCTCACAACACTCTCCGTGGGATCTTAGTGTGACAAATCTGTCACTTGGCAGCTTTACTTGTGGCTTCAAATAGATTTTATTTTTGCCTGGAACTTCTAGTTCTGGGTTGGGTTGGAATCACTAAAACACCCTCCCTCCCCACTTCCTCCTTCATAGGGCCGTAGGGAGTAATAACATTTGTTTACCATTTGTATCTCTGTATCTTAGTAATTAGGAGTTTTGGTCTCATAGCAATTACCTTATCAGTTGAGGGCTGGCCCAGAAATGAGGTGCCTAGTTTGGGCAGAATACTAGGAATATTTTTCATTCATTCATTCATTCTTTTTTTTCTGAGACAGTGCCCTCTCTGTGTCTAAATTTGACATGGTACTTACTATTTAGTCCAGGGGGACAGCCAACTCATCACAATCATCCCATCTTTATTTCCTAAGTACTGGAATTACAGGTATATACTGCTGTGGCTGGCTAAAATACCACAAAAGCTAATTTTTATAGCATATCTGTGATGACTAACCTAGG
This sequence comes from Arvicola amphibius, assembly GCF_903992535.2. Classification (NCBI taxonomy): domain Eukaryota; kingdom Metazoa; phylum Chordata; class Mammalia; order Rodentia; family Cricetidae; genus Arvicola; species Arvicola amphibius. Next base: position 109,889,649 of record NC_052050.1, read on the forward strand.
CTGTCAACGTGTCATAGCTGGGAAGAGGGAACCTTTATTGAAAACTACCCCCCATTATCCAGTGAACATGTCTGTGAGTGCATTGTCTTGATTGCTAATTGATGTAAGAAGGCCCAGCCCACGGTGGGCAATACAACCTCTTGGCAAGTAGGCCTGGGTATATAAGGACTGTGAGCTTAGAAGCCTCCGAGCAGTGTTCCTCCATGGCCTCTGCTTTGGTTTCTGCTTCCATGTTCCTGCCTTACACACCTGTCCTGGCTCCCCTAAGTGGGTCTGTAACTTGTAAGCAGAAATAAACCATTTCTTCCACAAGTTACATTTGGTCGGAATATTTTATCACAGTCACAGAAAATCAAACTAGGACAGTCGCCTATAAATTTCATATTGAATATTTCTAATTGTTATCACATGCTTGAATTTCTTTTTGTTATTTTCCAGACAAACAGCAGTTCTGGCCAAGGTGAAAAATTTTTATGGCATATAGCAACTGCAATGTCGATTATGAAGTTAAAGATAGCTCTCAAGGAATTCTGTGGTTAAGTAAGCCCTGTTAGTGACAGTTTACCCTTTAGGAATCTGCAGTTGATTTTCTTTGTCTATAAACCCTGCTATTAGTCTTAATGCCTTTATATATTGTAGAGGTCATCTCAGCAGAAAACAAGCAAATGTTATGAGTTGCATATGTATTAGGATGATTATCTATCTATATCTATACATATATGGAATTTATTAGAATAATTACAGGCTTTGGTCCAGCTAATCTAACTATGGCTGAATATGAATGGAAAGTCCAAGAATCCAGTAACTGCTCAGTTCAAGACTGAATCCTCAGTAGATGCTGGAATACTAAAGAAGTAGTCTGTAATGCCAGTGAAGGAATGGACTTGCAAGCAAGGCCAGGGCAAGCAACAGTTTCCTTATTCCTTATCCTAATATAGCCTTCCAGCAGAAGGTGTGGCCCAGATTAAAGGTGAGTCATCCTATCTCAATATCTGGACCAAAAGCCTGTGTCTTATTACTTCAAAGATCCAGTTTAGAAGTGGATCTTTTTACTTCAAATTGAGTAAAACCCATCATAGGTGTGCCCTCCGTTTTTGGATTCTAGTTAATTCTAGATGTAGTCAAATTGACAATCAATAATAGCCATAGCATGATAAATAGATTCTGAACTTTTAGAAAAGTTATCTCCCTACTATCTGTGCTCCCTAGACCATACAACTACTCAGTCTGCATTTAACATATACATAGGAGTGAGCAGATGGAGACTGTGGTAGTTTCAATGTAATTGGCCCCCATAATATCACAGGGAGAGGCACTATTCGGAGATGTGGCTTTGTTGGAGTGGGTATGACTTTGTTGGAGGAAGTGTGTCACTGTGGGGGTGGACTTTGAGGTTTCCTATGCTTGAAATGCTGCACAGTGAGTCAGTCAACTTCCTGTGGCCTGCACATCAAGATGCAGGACTTTCAGCTGCTCCAGAACGATGTCTTCCTGCCTGCTGCCATTCTCCCCATCATGAGAACGAGGGACTGCAGCTCTGAAATGATAAGTGAGCCACCCAGCTAAGTGTTTCCTTAATAAGAGTTGTCATTGTCACGGTGTCTCTTCACAGCAATAAAAACCCCAACTAAGACACCTACACCAGTGCTTCCTTTTAGCATATTCTACCTACTCTAAAACTTCTTAAAAGTGATGAAACCAATAATGACTAATGAAGAACTGGTTCTTTGACACATTGTATTTAGAAAAGCTGATCATTTCTTTACATTTTATGATCATTATTAAAGAAATTTTGCTTTTAAAATTTATAGTCAGTAACAAATCTGTGAACTTTCAGATAGCTTAAATATATAGAAAATGTAATAAATTGTTCTCCTTTTTTTATACAACATGAGTTTCTATTTCCCAAAGGAAATCTTTCAATTGGATACTCTCAGAATATTACAATATTCAGTATGCTTGTGTGTATGTAAATACAGGTGCCCATGAATGTGAGATCCCCTTGGAGCTGGCATTACAGGTACTTATGAGCTGCCCTACTTTGGTGCTGGGAACCAAATGCATCCTCTGCAAAAGCAGTACTTACTTTAAACCTCTGAGTCATCTTTCCAGCACTAGACATGGATTTTTAATAGCTACTTTTAAGAAAACTTTGGATAATATTTGGAACTGTCTGAACAGTTAAACACCTTCAGCACTTCAAATTGAATTTATGTTTAATATACTTGATTTCTTTCTTAGATGCTTCAGTTGCCTTCAGACAGCTCCAATGTAACTACTTAAATAATTCATAAATCAAATTATTAAATGCATGAGCCTCTGGTTCTCCTTGACATCATAACACTGTGCACAAGCTTAGCAATACCGCCACTTACAAACCATTAGTCTAAATTAATTGTCTGATTTTCCATATAAAATTGAAATACTAAGATAAATCAAATTCCAACAAATCAATTTAATTCTCATTAGATTTTCCCAAAGATAAAAATCTTAATGTATATGTTCTTTCTACATGAAAAATATTAATCCAAATATTTTACACAAACTAAATCTTATTTATAGAAAATAAATTCTCTCATGCGATATATATTGAACAGTTTTCCTTCACTTCACTCCTCCAGTTACCCTCCACTGCCCTCTCCCCTAGATCCACTCCCCTTCTGTTTCCCTATATAAAGGAGTAGGCCTCCAAGAGACAACAATAAATCATGACAAATAAAGATACAATAAGACAAGGCAAAAGTCGTCATAACTAAGCTGGACAGGGTAACCCCATAGGAAGAAAAGAGTCTCAAGAGCAGTCAAAAGAGATAGAGACATACCTGCTCCTACTGTTGAGTCCCCCACACAAAATTTGTGTCTAGAAATTACATGAACAGCTTTTTGATTTAATTTGGCTACTTTCATTGAATTCAGCAATATCTGCTTCCACCAGTGATGCTTGATAAGAAAAATACCATTATGTATTAATTCAGCAAATGGAAATTTCCAGTATTTATGGCTGTATTTTTAAAGTTTGACAACTAATTGCCTTAAGAAATATTCTAAATATGTTTAAAATTTTCAATTTTTTTTGGAGGGCTCAACAGTAGAAACATTTTGACATAAGGCACGGGCACAGACTACCTATCTTAGTTAATGATAAAAAAGTAGAAATACACACTGGGAAAAAAGCATCTTCTGGGGCTGGTCAAACTGAATGTCTCCATGTAGAAGAATGTAAATAGATCCATATGTAACACTCTGTATAAAACTCAAGTCCAAGTGGACCAAAGACCTCCACATAAAACCAAACACACCGAAGCTGATAGAGGATAAAAAAGTAAACAGCCTTTAACATATTGGCACAGGAGCAACTTTCTGAACAGACTCTGGTAGCACAGGCACTAGGTCACATTTAATAAATGGGACCTCATGTAACTGAAAACCTTCTCTAATGCAAAAATCACCATCACCAGACAAGGAGGAAGCCTACAGAATGGGAAAAGATTTTTACCATCTCCATATCAGGGAGAGGATTACTGTCATATAGTAACATATATAAACTAGATACCATACCAACTCCCCAGACAATCCAATTTTAAAATGGGGTACAAATCTAAACAGAGAATCCTCAGTAGAGGAATCTCATATGGCTGAGAAACCTTTATAGAAATGTTCAACATCAGCCGGGCGGTGGTGGCGCACGCCTTTAATCCCAGCACTTGGGAGGCAGAGGCAGGCGGATCTCTGTGAGTTCGAGACCAGCCTGGTCTACAAGAGCTAGTTCCAGGACAGGCTCCAAAGCCACAGAGAAACCCTGTCTCGAAAAACCAAAAAAAAAAAAAAAAAAAAAAAAAAAAAAAAAAAAAAAAAAAAAGAAATGTTCAACATCCTTGGCCATCAAGAACATGCAAATCAAATTCCTTTGAGATTTCATCTTATACCTGTCAGAATGACTAAGTTCAATAACACAAGTGACACCTCATGCTGGTGAGGATGTAGAGCAAGGGGAACACTCCTCCATTGAGGCTAGACCTGTGCGGTCACTATGGAAACCAATACAGCAGTTCTTCAGAAGATTGGGACTCAATCTACCTCAAGATCCAACTACACCACTTTTGGGCATATACCCAAAGGACGCTCCTCCTACCACAAGGACACTCACTCAATTATGTTCATTGCAACTTTATTCATAATAGCCCAAAACTGGAAATAACCTAGAGGTTGTTCAACCCATGCATGGATAAAGAGAATGTTTACACAATGGAATATTACACATCTGTTAAATGAATTTTAAAATAGCATGATGAAATTTTCAGAGAAATAGATTCAAGTAGAAAAAATCATTGTAAGTTAACCCTTATCCAGAGAGACAAATATGTATTCACTCAAGGGTGAATACTAGATGTTAAGTAAATGAAAACTAAGCTACAATCTATAGACCCAGAGAGGGTAGGTAAAGAGGAGGTCTCTAGATAGGATGCATGAATCTTCCTGAGAAATAGTAATAGAATAGATTTTGCAGGTGGACTGGGGGCAGGTTGGGATGGGAGCAGGAGGGATAAGGATGCAGGGGAGATGAGATATAGGGTACTAGTACAGGGAGAGATGATGCAGTTGGGAGGTGTTTAGGGGCAGTATGGAAACCTAATACAGTGGAAACCTCCTGTAATCTATGAAGGTGACCCTAGTGAGATCTCTCAGTAATGGAGGATATAGAGTATGATCTGGGTGACTTTTGTAGTCAGGCAAGGCTCTCAGTGGTAGAACTAGGTTGCATTCACTTGAGTGGTTGGGCGAGGGAGTCCTGTGAAGATCTCCAAACAACCCAGGCTGATACTAGAACAGAGGGTTGTCTTCACAAATGGACAACAGGCCTCATTGCTGAGGATGTCTACATTATTGAACACGGGGAGGCTGAGCGGGTGCCTGCAGGGAGCCTTCCCTCCTGCATTCTAGTCTCTTTGGTGTGTAAGGTCATGATCAGAGAACTAAAAAAATGTGGACACCAACCCAGCTACAAAGCCTTTGGCCTACAGTCTGTCCCTGCTTGAAAAAACTAGTGGGGCAATGGTGGTCATTGGGAGTGGCCAACCAATGTCTGATTGAACTTGAGGTCCTCTCAATGAGAGGGAGCGCATGCCCAACCCTGCTTGGATGACCAAGAGCAAGAGACTGGGTAGCCCAGAGACCTAGAGTAGAGCCAAACACAGCTGGTCTAAAAAAAGAAAAACAGAGAGACAGAGAGAAAAAATCAATGAAATGATTCCTAATGATATTCTGCGAATATTCATTGGTGATCTGTCTAGTCATCATCAGAGAAGCTCCCTCCAACAGCAGATGGGAGTGAATGCAGAGACCCACAACCAGGCATTATGAGGAGAGAGTCTAAATTAGAGGTCTCCATCAAGTCCCTCTTCTAGGAGTTCAGGGAATACCACAGCACAGGGTAGGAAAGATTATAGGAGTCAGGGGAGATAGAGGACACCAGGAGAGCATGACCCACTGAATCAACCACACAGAATACATATGGGCTCACAGAGACTGATATGCCAAGCACAGAACCTGCGTGGGTCTGTGCCAGGCCCTCTACGTGTATGTTATGGTTATTAGCATGGGGATTTGTGGGACTCCTTTTTTAACTTTCTTTTTATTTATTCTTTGTGTATTCACATCATGCATCTCAATCCCATTCATTTCCCATCCCTTTGTATCTACCCTCTGCCCTTGCAACCCCCACAAATAAAATAAAATTTTAGAAAAGATAAAGGAAAAACCAGTCTCACCATGGAAGCTGTAGAGTGACACAGTGAGTCATGCTGTAAGCCCTTTTATCCATATATCTATCTATCTATCTATCTATCTATCTATCTATCTATCTATCTATCATCTATCTATCTATCATCTATCTATCTATCTATCTATCTATCTATCTATCTATCTATCTATCTATCCATATATCCCAAGTGTCATTGCAATGTGTCATTGGTCCCGTATGAGGCTTCTGATTTCTGCTGCACTGTCACTGGTGGGTTTTCACTGGGACTCCGCTTGGGTATCCTGTTGTTGCCCTGTGTTGTGGAGATCCTGCAGTTCTGGGTCTGCAGATTTGGCTCCTTCACGTTCTTCAACAGATCATAGATGGCTTAGATGTTTAGGTGGACCAACTCACACCCCTGGTTCTGTGCCTGGGTAGTTGCAGGGTTGGTCAGCTTTCCAGCTCTTCCCTGTCCTCACCACTAGGTGAGCTCTCTAGCTTGGCCCTGACTAGTTCACCCCTTGTAATAATGAGCAAGGGATCAGGCTAGTTCTGCTTTCAAGCCCTCAGGGTTGGCTCTCACACAGCTACACCATCAGGGCCAGCTCTACTGTGTTACTTAGGTGAGACACAGGGCCTGCTTTCCCAAGCTGATGAGGGGCAGAGGGCAGCTATTCTGTTCTTATGACATCAGGGCCAGCTCTCCCACCTGCTATAGGCAACAGAGTTGGGGGAGAATCCCCTGCCCGTGCCATCACATGGCAGATGAGGGGCAGGGCCTGATCTCTCATGCACACCCGCACCCCCATCAATAGGGTCAGCTCTGCTGTGCTGCCCAGACACGGTGAAAGGCAGGCATTCCCAAGTGTTGTAACTGATAAAGGGGTGGATCAGCTCCCTCTCCAGCTGGAGGCAGTAGGGGAAAGGGGAGAGGGCATCCTTCCTCGTTCCCACCACTACACAGAAGACTGGGGAGGAGGTACCAGTAGTGTTTCTCTCACACCCTCAGGGCTGGCTCACCTGGGACTAACCGTGGGAGTGGGTATGTCTCTGAGCTCTTGGGTCTCTCTTCCTCCTCTTGAGTTGACGGGTCCAGCCTTAGTGTGAGAGCGGTTACCTTGTCTTGTTGTACTTTGTTCTATCATGTTTTGTTGTCTCTTGGAGGTCTGCTCTTTTTTGAAGTGAGCCAGAGGGAGAGCTGGTCCTGAGGAGAAGGGAGGAGGGGAACTTGGGAGGAGTGGAGGGAGAGAAAACTGATCAGTATGTATTGTATGAGAAAAGGATCTATTTTCATTTTTTTTAAAAAAAGATGTTTGCGAATAGCCAGTAAAGAGAATGTAAATTTTCCTTAAGTGGTAACTGTAAGATGTTACTTCTGTTTCAGATTTTTGAGACAAGATGTCTTGAAGCCTAAGGTGACCTCAAACCTATTATGTTCAAGGGTGGCCTTGAACTGCCCATTCTTGTGCCTCAGTTTTTCAAGAGCTAGGATTGCAATGAGGAACTACCACACCCAGCAGAAAGAACTTTAACATTAAAACATTTGTTGGTTTATGTTTTATGTTTGTCACTTATTTGGAGAATTCTGAGACTTGCAAAATTCCCAAACTAAGGCCTTTCATAAAAAGCTTAGACTCTTTGACCATAAAAAGCTAGTGCATGACTGAAGTGATTTGTAGGAAGCAGATGCCCATCCCACTGACCTGTTTGACGCCACTTGATTTTTGTCTCATCTAACAATGGGAACGTAATGTGTACCCAATTCTTCCTTGACTAATATCATCGATCTCTTCAATATTGTCTAGGTAAATTTCTTGTCTCTAAAAATCTATATCCTGAAGTTAAAGATTCTAAAGTGTACCAGAAATCATCATTTGGATTATAAAAAAATCAATAGACTATTGCTCTACTTATTAAAATTATGCAGAAGATAATAATGTATGATGCCCTGTTGAGACATGTGGTACTTGTATGTAAATACAATATCTCACAGGATATAGAAGCCACTGAACTTGAAATGGTGGAAAGTATGACATGTGAGTTGAGTATGGAAATTGTTAAAAAAAAATTTTAGTGAGACTCATTCATTCACAAGTCTGAAAAGAGTGAAATTTTCATTTCTTCATACTTAATATGAAGAAATACCTTCTTATGTTTTTGTTTATTCAGTGACATTTTTATTGGGCATATGTTGTATGACAAAATACCCTAAAAACTGGGAATAAGCATGCTATACAAGGTAAAGTCTTTGCAGGGAAAATGAAATGAACTACATAAAGTAGCATTTGACAGGGCTGGCATTTTCCCCAGCCACGTGGCCTCGGTTCGTACTGATAACTTCAGTATACCTTTCTGTCTGACTTTGGATCACAGTACCCAGAGTTCCTTCTTGTACTTCTCTACAGTCAGCCCTTTGAAGGTCTGTTAGGTAAGCATGTAAGTATTTGTGTGCTTGCCGCCCAAATGTGCTTCTCCAACTCTGAATCTCCCCCGTGTGAATTACATATCCATAGTCAACCACTCACTTCACATCTCGTCGTGGATTTCTAAAATGTCAACCAAACATAGCCACAAAGTAAACACCATGGCATAGTGGGAAGAAAAGAGATTGTACTATCATTTGGATCGAGAACATAAAAACTTTAAAAGTTAAACCAAAGAATTAAAAATTTATAGAGTTTTACATGAGTCTTAGCATGTTAGAGATGAAGTGAGAAGAGCGGCCTACTGGCAATCAGGGTGCCTCCTAGGGAGGATGGACTCGGGGCAGAATAGTTAAGTGTAGCTGTGGTTGAAGAGAAGCAGACACCTGTCAGGTGTCATGTGCTTGCTGACAGTATGCTTGCGAAACAGAGAGTGGAGTTTCGGAAATCACAAAGGACAGTTAAGTGGGCAAAAAAGCCAAACCCAAATCAAGGCAATATACCCTGTGCTGACAATGGCGCTCATGGCAAACGAGTGAATCTCATTAGCTTCACCAACTGGACTGAAGAGAAGTCTGGGTCAAAGACTTGAATATTTTGTATCTTTTTATCCCCAGCTATGATATGTGTGAATGCTTTATGAATGTATGAGCGAAGGTGGAAGCAGTGACAGAGAAGGGAGGTGGATGAGCAGTCTGAGAACACAAAGGGAAGATGTAGCAAGTTAAGATTTGAAAAAATTTGGCTTTGCAAGAAGATTGAGCAGCTCACAAAATCATGGAGCACTCTATTTGGGGTTACAAAATACAACTTAAAATGTCAACACAATAAAAGAACAAAATAGACTTTAATAGGGAGACATTGTGTCAAGGATGACAACCGGGAGGCCACAAAGAGTTTTCAGCAAAGACGTGACATGTTTAGGCAAATACGACGGGGCACAGATCTGGAGGTGGATTTGACTATGCGATGCGACACAGGATTTAAGAAAGTTATTGTCTGCTTTAACAGATGAATGCTGAGAAGTTCTGCTGTGCACTAATGTGGCGGCTGGGAGTGCAATCAAGCTAGAAGGTTGACCTGAAGATCTCCTGAAGTACTCGGTTGGTTGTGTTGGCCTACAGTCGTGCCTTCACCCTGGGCTTCTAAGCGCTGGTCTAGTCATGGAAGTAATTAAGAAGGAAGACCCAAGAGCCCAAAGTATTGAAAAGCAAGTTCCTCCTTGCTGCTCTCTCACCTGACTGCATGCCCTGAATTTCCTATTCCAGACGCTGCCTCGGTTCTGTAATCACACTTGAGCTCCAGCTGTGGATGCAGTAGACTTGCAACAGTGTCTCATTGCGGCTAATTGCCCTGACTGCCTAGTTATTGCTAGTCTTTAGACTCACAGGATTAGAATTCCACACTTACTCCTTGCTGGGTGCTTCATTTTTCTAGCCAACTGTATAACTTAGACAACCACACTTGTCACACCATTGGGTCTCAGCTTCACGACCCTTGTCTTGCTGCCCACTGAGAATCCTCTGGCTGCAGCTTAGTCTAGGATTTTAAGAGAAAACATATTTTAGTTCAAGTTCCATTTTAGAGTATTTATGCAAAAACATGGCTCTCACCTGAAAAAGAGACAGTTTTCTCTGAAGCCAAATATAAGTGACCATGCCCTGGGAACACAGATTCAAGTTGTACCATGTACCGTATTCCATTGGGAATGTGGTTACATGAGATTTGGGGTTTTCATTAGAGGAGACATCAGGTAGTGAGTTTTAGCAGAATTGGAACACTGTGACCAATCCCGATCTATGTCACCTGATGATGTGCTCAAGCTTTTGGATCCTTGGTACATAACAGTTTACTGATTTTAAGGTTTTGACAGCAGGATATTAGGTCAGGTCAGACATAGGTAGGGGTAGGCTTTGGAAGGGACGAAAAAGATCCAAAGATAATTGTCTATGACCCGTGCTCCACAGATCACCTTGCTCAGTCATTCGACCTTGTAGAGTCATTAACACAAGTGTGACGCATTCCCTTCTTCTGGGAATGTCCATTCACAAGAGCAGACTTAAACTCTTGAGTAAGCTTTTAGGAATCATACGTTAAGAGTCTAATTGCCTTTCTTGTGTAAGTTCCTTACACACCGTGCTATTAACACTTGGCATCAGCTGGCCTTGGTAGCATGGAGGCTGAGGCAGATCATGATCATGGCTGCCTAGGCTAAATCATATCCAGACTAACCTGGCATACACAAAATATCTGATCTCCCTCAGCTGGTAGACTGAGTGGTATTTTATCATGCCAAAGTCCTGGGTTTGGAGATCTGGTTTGGGTCAGATCTCCAACACCACAAAAATAAGACATAATGGTCCACACATAAATCCTAGCACTCTGATGCTGGAGGCAGCATGAGGAACAGGAATTTAAGATCATCTTGTCATCTCCACTACATAGTAAGGTCTAGACCATGCTGCTCTCCATAAGAACATGACTAAAAATAACTTGTTAAATTTTACAAAAAAAGAAATAAGGAATGCCTGGTGGTTTTGTCATATAATTAAGGTGCTTTTCGGTAATTAATTGAAATCTGTTTGATTTTATCCCTCAAGAGTGCCATCTAAATCATAAATCTGATATTTACAGGTGAAGAAGATCTTGCTCTCTATTATTTATTTTACTCTATTGTACACACATGTATTTTTTAAACCAGGACTGCATTGCATTAGTTACTTAACTTTATAAAAATGTTGTATTATGAGACAGGCAAGCATAGGAATAGCTTAGCAAGCTCAGACTCTGCTTGGCTTGGGCTGTACCCAGATTCCTCTTCTAAGAACATACCTGGCAACACTGGATCCCTACCTGCTTCAGGCTGCAGCACATCCCACTTCAAAGAGTAGGGCAGCTTTCTCCTCCCCTAACCATCATTTAGTATCTCCCATCTTGGAGTCAGCTTCTGTTCAAACATATTCAAAAAAATATCCTATACGGAAGGCAAGGCACAGCCAGCTTGAACTAGTATTGAGTGCATGAGCAATTAAGTCAAGCTGTGTCATCTGAGTGAACTTTTAGGGACAAATCCCTATTTACCATCTTATGTCTATGCATAGCCAGTCACACGTGATTAAAATCAGATGCATCATGGGAAGATACAGGAACAGTGAGCAAAGGGTTACATAAATATAAACCTGTCAATCACAGCAAAGAACTGCTCACACTAAGCCTCTTGGCAACAGCTCCTGTCCCAAGGCCTTATAAATAGAGGTAACCCTGGGCTTCAAGTACTGATGGAGCCTACTATTCTCTTACTGATCTCTGTACCATCATTTTGCTTTTTAATACAGTTTTCTTGCTTCTAGTTTGCCATCTAAGTACAAATCTTCAGTCCTTTGAATAAATGCCAAGAACTTGGAAACACCCCAGTAGCAATAGATAGCAACCCCAGAAACAAAAATGTGAGAGATGTGTGTTGGAGAGAGAGAGGGGGGGGGGGGAGGGAGGGAGGGAGGGAGGGAGGGAGGGAGGGAGGGAGGGAGAGGGAGAGAGAGAGAGTCCTCTGTATTTGTGGTAGTGGTTTATAGATTTTTACTTAAGTTTATTAGTTGGATTTTAAAATATGCAAATATTTTAGGAAATATTTATATTGTTATTTTAAGTTTAATATCTTTTTCTTTAATCTTTTTATTTTCTTTCTTTTTTTCATTTTTTGTTTTTGTTTTTGATTTTCAAAGTTTCTTCTTGTAGCCCTGGTTGTCCTTGAACTCACTCCATAGACCTGGCTCTCCTTGAACTCAGAGATCCATCTGTCCATCTTTCTGTACTCCCAAGTGCTGGGATTAAAAGCCTGTGCCACCACCACCCAGATTCAGTTAACCTGTTAATGTCTATTTTGTGTGAAAATTTCAAAAGCATTTTATATTTTATTTATCTTGTAGGAGTATAAGTCAACTTTGTTGTTGCTACTGCTTTCTAATAGGATAATCTTTATATTTTAATTGTTAAAGTTACCTTATTTAACTTAATAACGGTTATGCTTGAATTTAAATCTACTATTTTAAACTTTTGATTATTTTTTGATTTTGTGCATCATCATTGTGTTGTGTGATGTCTGTGTAACAGTGGGTATGCGTGTGACATGGCACATGTGTGGCCATATAACAACTTTTGGGAGTCCACTTTGTCTTTCTGGGGACTGAGCTCAGGTTGTCAGTCCTGCACAGCAGCGGGGACATTTTGCTGGCCGTCTCTGTCATTTTTCATTAGTGAAGTATTTGCTTTCTCTGTTCTTTCTTTGTTTGGCTCTCATGTACACAATCCAGCTGGCCCAAAAATACATGACTGAAGTTACTTTAGCAGGATCCCTTCCCTGTAATACAAGTCTTCTTGAAAATACAGAATTCAGGTTTGGAGAGATGGCTCAGTGGTCAAGAGCACTTGTTCTATCACAGGACCCGAGGATGGTTCCCACTACCCATATTTAGTAGCTCACAACCACTTACTACTCTGTTTCAGAGGGCCCGGGAGCCTCTACTGGCCTCCAAGGGCACCACACACACAGAGACATAAATAAAAATAAGTATTTTTTTTAGAAAAAAAATGTAGGACTTCTACAAACATAGCACACTCTTTGCATGAACAGGATGTAACATCAGGAATTTGAGGAGACTGGAACTAGAGAAACTGTGGATGGGTGGCTGTTATGTAAATATTAAGAATATGTTAATGACTGTTGATTCCTAGTATTGGAGGGCTGAGTGACAGTTCTTAAGGTGTCTAACTGTCAACTGCTCAACAGTGAGATGTTTATCTACTATTGGCATTAGGCGTCTCCTTTGGTTAATTTGAACTGTGCGCAAGACAACCTATAATCATAGTATAGCAATACTTATTTTATGTTAAATACCTGTGGATAAACGTCTAGGCTCGCTATCAGAGGTGTTTTGCTATATAGCATTTATCCTGTGGCCCTGAAAAACAGCAAGAATAACTACTTGGGGTAAGTTCTGACTTGCCCAGAATAATTCATAGAAATAGACAGTGACATTTAAGATCTGGAATGAAATTTGTACACTGTCACTTCTATCCACATTCCAATGAGGAAAACAAGTCGAACAGAGAAGTGTAACATCTCCAGAGCAAGGAAGGCTAAGGCACCATTATTTGCTGGACAGCATCTGGCCTCTTACAGAGACCACCATTCTCTATGCTTTCTGCTTAGGCAGCAAAATTGTTACCCTCGGGCTTGCACCTTATTCTGTTGATCTTTATGAAATTTTAAATGAAATCTGCAAAGCAGATGAATCCTTTCTTTAGAATTCAGCTTGAAGTAGACTATATATTTCAAACTTGAAAACAAAATTGTGTAAGTTATTGTATGAGTTATTGACTCCTTCCCTCCTCTTCCCACAATGGGAAATTCTAGAGAGGTCCTCGGTTGGAAGAGAGACAACAGACAGTCTCAGCTAGGTCCCATTCAAAATCGGAATCTATGGTTGGTTTTTCAAATGTTACAGTCTGAGTTTTTACTATTGTCGAGCTGATTACTAGAATGGGTATTATGATAGTACAAATGGGTGGAAATATATGAATATTGATTTTAATTATTTTATGCATTTGTTTTTTACTCCTTGTTTTTACCCTATCTTCACATTGTATTTAATTTTTTTCTGTCTGGTAATCTACACATATTTGTACATATTTAAGAGTACAGCAATTTAATGCAAGTGTCATAGCCATATTAAAATTACTACTATTTTATCACTTTTAGTCATAGAGAAATGTAACAAATATCCAATGTACTAGAAGATTTTTATGGTGAATAACACTGAGGCATTTTGAGGAATATAGTCACAAATATCATAATTCATACTGCCAGGAATATAAATGAGATACCTCTGAGTATTCAAATCATTTGAATTAAAGACTAATGTAGTGGTTAAAAGTTGTAAGCAAAATAAAAATTTCTAGTCCAACCATGTAGTAAAACCAAAAAGTATAGAATAAGAACCGAAATGCTGGAGAACTTTCACCATTACTTATTAGTGATGGTTAATCTTGATTGCCGACTGCTGGGATTTAGAATTATCAGAGAAACAAACTTCTGGTCATGTCTGCGAGGGACTTTGTAGATTCTGTTAATTGGTGTGTAAATACCCACCCTGGATGTGGGCTGCAGGCCTGGGCTGCAGACAAAGAAGAAAGCTAGCAGTGTTCTAGAATTCGTTGCTCTCAACTTCCTGACCAACATGCAATGCGACCAGTTGCCTCAAACTCCTGCAACTATGCCTTCCCTGGCATCACGGATTCTCTTACACCGTGGGCCAAGGTAAGCCCTTCCTATCTTGAGTTGTTTTTATCTTAGCAGTGAGAGAACTATCTAATACAAATATCCTATAATCAAAAAATTTGTACCAGGTACAAGTAAAAATAAAAGACAATCAAAAACAGATATTTATCACAATACTTAGAATTGTGCTGCTTTTTCATCCTAAAGGAATGAAACAAGTTCACTTTTAGTGTGTGCGGCTGACCTAGAAGGACTACGGATCCTGGGCAGCAAGGAGTAAGGAACAGCAGAGTACAAAGCAACTAGCTGGATAGAGACCGGTAACAAAGAAATGCATAGATGGGAGAAGCAAATAAGAAACAACAAACCTGATAGAATTCCAGAGAAAACAGAGAAGGGACAGATGGAGAAATGGAAGGAAGAAAGGGGGGCACAGAAGAGAGGGGAGAAGGAAGGAAGGAGGAAAGAAACAATGGAAGGGAGAAAGGAAAGGGAGGAGAGGTGATGTCATCAGACCCAGAGCGATTATCAGTTTGACCTTTCAGGAGCCCTGCCGTTTGCCTTGCCAGTATTTTGGTTATGGACATTTTCCTTTCCTTCCCTTGTCCTCTCTAGATTTCACAACGACATCCAGCATCTACACGTGCAACACTGGGAAGTTCTTCTCCACCCACTGAGATTCTCTACTGCCAGGAATAAAGCTCCTGCTTATGAAAATCCTTCAAAAGTTTAGGGAGGAAATTAGATGCCAACATTACTATGCACTTTTTCAAGTCATATTGTTGTTAGCCTGAACAGCTTGGCTTCTTTCAAATAAATTTTTTTTTATTTCAAGATAATTTGCACACACACACACACACACACACACACACACACACACATTTTAAAAAGCCATACTGCAAGCAGATATCTAAGTGGAGCCATCCACTGTGGAGAAGGACCATGGTGGGGTTGATACAGCATTTTCCTTAAGGAAAGTTATTGAACTGATATACAAGTTTTACCCTATTGTGTTCAGTTTTGGAGTCCTGATTCATAGTAAATAATATCCAAGAGGCAGACCTGCCTCATTCCCACCCACATTTGTGCCATCAGCTCAGAATATGGCAATGAGGGCTTTCCTCTTACTCTTCTTCCCTTCTTTAAAACCGTGCGTTCCTGGCACTTGTATGCTGATATACCCACCACCTACATCATTTCGGTCACCCACCATTTACTGAGTCATTCTCCTTTGTCACTAGATAGCTTGAAGTCACTATTTCACAGTGATCATTTCCAGAATGACCTATGTTGATCTATCAGTGTGATTACTGTAATATCCTCAATTCTCTTTTTTAGCCAATCAACCTGCACAGCATCACTGTTTCCTGTATCTTTCTCTTTCATTTTCACCCATGGTCAGTGATCACCACATTAATTTCATATAAACACCTCAGAGGTCTTTCACTTTTTCTAGAAAAAAACCATGCCCCATCTTTTGTGGAATCCAGCTACCTATGCTCTATTTGAGCTAAATCAGCACAGAAGAACAAAGCAATGCATATCTTCATCAGCTGTGATGAAATGATTGCACACACAAAGATGTAAGGCCTATAGATTGCTGTTCATAGGTATTCCGAAAGCCCTCTGTTTAGCTAGAACTCATTCTTCTCTCTGAAATGACTTATTCCACTCATACAATCTCAGCCCGTTTGCCATTGCCTTCAGTGATGACTTCACTTCTCCTCACATTTTGTTTAGAAAATATGAACATGTAATCAAGACACAATCAAAACTACATATATCCGTATTAATATTGTATGTGCCTTCCTGTGAAAAAGCAATGTGTTTTTCTGCAGTCACAGTTGATTGCGTAGAAGTAGCACAGACAGAATCAGTTATCATCATAGATGAACAGCTCATAGGGCCCTACCCCAGCCTGGGGAGCTAGGTGCATTCAAAGGCTTCTGGGAAAAGGAAGAGGTGTAGTCCCTTGTCATCTCTGCTGAGTGTTCTTGCTCCAGTGCATAGCTTCACCACCACACCCCCACATACAGCACCCTTAGACCTAACAGGCCACAAAGCAAAGTCAAAGATAGGAAAATGCGATGGGAACTTGCTGAGGGTGGGAGGAGATGAAAAGAGAAAGATACATATGACCAGAGCTATACAAGCATAGAACTGTCAAAGAATGGATTCATGCAAAATAAATTAAAATGAATTTTAAATGTTATTCTTAATGGTATCTAACACATTTTATACTGATTTTAGATAAAAATCACATGAATGTTATTCTTATTAAACAGTCTATAATTTTTATAAACATTGTCACAATTCCTAACAGTTTTTAAATCATATAAAATTATAGCTGGTAAAAGTTTCCATTCATCTACAATACCATGTTAAATGAGCTCATTTGATCTCCTAAGGTAGTAATCCTTTCCCTCAGCTTAAGAACAAAAGTTGGCAATGGTTAGATGTTATGGATGTTCTATCTTCATAGTTCATAAATCTCATTCCCATTCAAACTGTCCCAAACCCCAAATACAATAAAGGAAAATTAAACAAAAGACAATGGTTGTGTTCTTTGGGATCATAACATTAAGGTTCTTGTGTCTACATATCTCCAGAGAAACCAGGACTTGCAAATATACCATTGTTGTTTTTCCAATGAGAAAGATGAAAAAACTGTTCTTTCATTCAGAAAACTGAAAATTAAAAGTGATTAACAGCCTTGTGATCTGTGTTACTCTTAGGCCAGGCCGTAGCAAGACCAGAGATGGCTAGTAATTTAAATGATCCTGATAGCCAGAGGCTCCGCCAAACTCTCACAACCAGGACCAGAGATGGCTGACAGTCCAGATGACCTCTGTTCTATCTGTAAAACAAAAACCAGGACAGACACTTGGACTCTACTACAGGTAGCCTATCTCTAGGGCCAATCTTCTTGGAAGAAATGTTATATACCCTGAGTTGAGTTTCAAACTAATTACCCTTCCTTGTGCTGTTGTGGAATATTTGTTTAACTAGGCAAAGATGTGTTACATTTGTTTATGTTGCAGAATATTATTTTAATTATGAAGAAATGTATTGCATTTATTTATGTCGCAGTTGCTTAACTAGGGAAAGATCTTACGTTTGTGTTGTGAAATGTTACTTTAGCAATGTAAAGGTGTTTTGCTTTGCCTGCTTAAGCACCTAATTTGTCTAATAAAAAGCTAAATGGCCAATAGTAGAGGGATAGGTGGGGCTGGCAGACAGAAAGAATAAGTAGGAGGAGGAATCTAGGCTGGAAGAGAAAATGAGGGAGAAAGAAAGGAGATGCCTGGGGCCACCCAGCCAGACATGGAGGGAGCAATGAAAGTAGGACATAGAATGAAAAAAGGTAAAAAGTCCAAAGCAAAATGAAGATGAGAAGAAACAGGTCAAACTAAGTTATAAGAGCTAGTAAGAAAGGAGTTTAACCTAAGCCTTGGCAGTCATAATTAATAATAAGTCTCCGTGTCATGATCTGGCAGCTGATTAGTGGCTCAAAAGAAAGCTTGCTACATTGTGAAATGTGGATTGTATTACACCAGGAAACCTCAAACAAATGTACTGGGCTTAAATACACTGGGAATAAACTGCCTCTTATTAGACTCTCCAAAGTCTGATCCAGGTTGAGGAAGTTAATCTGCACTGCGTGTTCATTCTTATCATTTTGCCGGGATTGCCTCCCTGTATGATACTTGCAGGGAACCCCTCACTCCTCCCTTCAAAGCTTACCCCCTCCAGGTTACCTTGGATGCTACATCCTTTTCTCCACCCACTCCAGCAAACCTCCACCCCATTGTTTCCTTCACATTTTCTTCAGCATTCTAGAGTTTTCTCTGCACCGTCTCCCCTGCATTCCACGTGCTACCTTGCCTCCATCCTATCCGTTCCTTCTTACTTTGCTATTTCATTTTCTCTGTCCTCCTTTATTTTTAAATACTAATTCAGCCTCTGTTCCCATCAAATGTAATTACATTGCTTTGGCCAAAGTCTCAACCAAGTTTTAGTGTTATTAAATGCAATGAACTATGTGTTAATACTGTCTGGGTTGGCTCTCAGCAACCTTGGGCATCGTGCTCTGATCTTTTGAACAATTTGTTGTCTACTTCTAGGACATCGTTCTCCTTTGCATTTTCTTTTCTTTTCTACTTCACAGTCAGCCTCAGCATCCTTGGCAGAATTCGCTTTTCTGCACGGCCTCTAGTACTGGAGTTCTAAAAGCTGTTTTCCTCTTATGTAAGGACTTGCTCTTTTCAAGTGGTGTCTATTTGTGTGTGTTTAAAAGCATTGTTTATGTTACCGTCTACCCTCAGATCTGACCCTCTGAGCTCTGGACTCATCTGACTGTCTGAAGTCTATTATTGCACAAAGTTTCAGGCAGAGAAATATATAACTTCTTTAACATTAAGTTTCCAAATCTCAACGACTTAATGTGATAATAAATGTTTATTTTTTCATTAAACACAATGTATTGTGAGATTTCTTAAGAGTCCCTCCGACCAGGCAGGACTCTAAGACTCCTTTTTATAATTTCACCCTTTTTGGGGCCTGAGGATATTTCTCGTTCATTTGATGGGGAATGAAAAATGAATAAAACACATGCATACTTGAATCTCTTTGTTGGGAGCAGACAAAGTCTTGTATTGTTAACACAGGCATGGCCATGGCAAGAAGACAGATGCCTTAGACTCACGGGAATGACAAGGTTTTCCCTGGACACGGCTCAGGAATAGAAAAGCCTTCCTTTGGTCTGAGTACAGATATTGACAAACAGTTAGCATGTAGCAGTGGAAACAGAAAGTACAGAGCATAGCTTCCTCACCCTGGATGACTGTGGCCTGAGACTGCTCCCGTCTGGCTCCATACCAAGCCTGGCTAACCCTCTTCCTTGTTCACACTGTATATAATAAACATGTTGAGGTCCTGGGATGTTGCTGGCACATCTCCATCTGCGTGCATGGCTAGCCTGAACCCAGCTTCATGTTACTTGTGTCTGTCATTTCTTCAATCTCCATTGCCCCAGTCAGGTCAAGTTCAAACCCAGGCAGGTTGCAGCTTCTTGTTCCTAATGGCATAAAATACGTGGTTCATTATTTCCATTTCAAAAAACCAGTCAAATCACTTGATGTAAGTCAAGCTAAGAAGTACGGTAACCAGCAATGGTTGATATTAAGGGTAATATCAACTTCTGACAGACAGCTATTTCTACCACATACTACTTTCACACCACCGAATAAATATGCAAACCCTCTCTTTCCCCTATAGAAAACACAGCCCTTACATTCAGCCCCTACATCAAGTGAAGAATCTGGAATCTCTGGGTGACAGATGATTCATTCCTGTGGTGGTGTCGTTATTTGTGTTCTGGAAACTTATGATTCCAAATGAAAGCTGTCAATCACCTTCATCTCCCACCATGACAACATTCAGTATACAGTGATGGGTCAAGCGGGGGAGGGGTTCGACAACACCCATGCTCTAGTTTGGTTTTCTGCTGCTGTGACAAGCATCACGACTACAGCAGCTCGTGCAGGGAAGGCTTTCTTTCATCTTACACTTCTAGGTCACGATCCATCGCTGCAGAAAGTCGGGGCCAGAACACAGGACAGGAGCCTGAAGCAGTAACACAGAAATAGATACCGCTTACTGCCTTGCTTTCTGGTTCATGTTCAGCTAGTTTTCTTGCACAATCCAGGATGAGCTGCCCAGGAATAGGGCTATCCACAGTGACCTGGACCCTTGCACATCAACCATTAGTCAATGTAATCCTCACAGACAATGCCGCACTCCCGTGGATGAGACAGTGCTTCACTTGAGGTTCCTGGGTGACTTTAGGTGGTTTCCAGTTGACAACAAAAATTACCCAACACACCTCACATTCTGAAGAGGCATGTCTAGTAGCCACTGCCGTCATCAGGCTGTAGCAACGATGAAAAGGGAACAAAGACCTTTTCCTAGGGAGGCAAACACCTCCCTATTCACCTGGAATAGAGAGGACCAAAGAAAAGATTCCATCCAAGTCCAGGTCGGTGAACCAGTGGGTTTCTTTGGGTCACTTTCACGAGCATGGATGAAGGAAAGGCTGCTGAATCACTGAAACGTTCCAACCCCCATCAAACATTTCACTCGGGTAATCTAATACATCGAAGATCTCCTGCAGTGGGTACCTGCAGAAGAAGGAGGGAGCGGTGGTGCCTGGAGTCTCAGGTTGGGGTTGGTATGGTAACTAGCTCTTCAGAAAGGGGATGTTAATAGTATAAGTAACATTACACTAGGCTTTTACTTAGCATTGAAACTGCTTTTCTCTATGCATCACTATCACTGTGGGCTGATTGTTAGACCACTCCTTGTTGTATACAGCAGTGGTTTTCCCAGCTATGCATTGCCCTGAGACACTCATTGACAAGCAGCTGTTGGCTCTATTTGGAAAGTGGAGGATAACCGTTTACCCGAGTGGACCTGTGAAAGGGACCATCTATCTGTATTATACAAAATGATAAATGGTTCTTTAGACTGCCAGCTCCTTTCACCTTTCTTTACCACAACACACTGCTTTCCCTTGGCTTGATTCCACACCCTGTTAGCCGCCCTCCTTGGCAAACACACCTTGGCTCTGGCATCTCCAACATTTCAGGGTCTCCAAGGCAATCCAGGCTTCACCTTCATAGCTGCATGCAACTGCCTCTCTGCTTCTGTGTTGGGACTGCCCTGCCAAATGTCTGACCCCAACAGCTTCCCTTAACTGTAGAGGAAGATTCCATAATCCCTTTATTGTGTCTTTCCTGACTCTAAATTCAGAATCACATGGCCAAACTGCCAAATTATGCTGCCTGTTTGGATAGAAACCTGGCCTCTAGGATGACCTACATTTGCATAAGCTTCCCTTGATGACTTCTTGGCCAAGGAAATCCCTCAGGCTTGTTTCTTCACAGATTGAAGACATTGCCCCTGTCTGGAAGTCCAGCCTCCAGTAGCCCAGGGCTTTGGTAGGATTCCATGGAGTTGGTGAGGCTAAACTTTTCTTTCTGAGGGGGGTTAGGGGAAAAGATTCCCACAAATTCCCTTGATGGTTTTCTTCTTTATTCTCCTTTTCTTCCTTTCTTTTCTCTCTCTTTATTCTTTTTTCTTTCTCATGTTTTTTTTTTTTTTTTTTTTTTTTTTTTTTTTTTTTTTTTTTTTTTTTTTTTTTTTTTTTTTTTTTACGGTTTTTATACGTCCACAGAATCTTCCAGACTGTACAGACTCTAAACAATTGCCTTCCATTTTTTAAGTGAATAATTATAGGGAAAACGTGATTTTCATCTCCCTCACATGACTAAACATTTTATGTATTACAGGTGAAAACCAAATTATCCCAAGAACCCATATGCATTCATACACAAATACTTCTTATAGATTAACTGTGTGGCAAGCAAGGTGTTGTTGCCAGGCCTTTCACTGGCAGGCTGCATTTTACAGTTACAAAGAAAGGGCTGATTACTTTATTACTTACCTTGAAAAGTAATCTTACAAGGAGTCTTAACAAAATCACAAATTTTTATATATGAAAAAGAAACAGTCAGCTCTGCTTTAAATCTTCAGGGCACATATTCATTCATTAATAGTATTTTTTTATATCAGGAGGTTGAGGTCAGAAATAGGTATGGGGAATTAGTCATCACCTTTGGTCATCAATCAAACCTAGCGAGGGGAACCCATCAGCCAGGAATAACTGAACTGCTTTGTTCTTGTTCCCTGACCTTAAGTTCCACATTCAACTATGGGCCTTTCTAAAACTTCAGATTGTCTTCTTGGGTTTTTCACTTCAAAGTTATTTAACAAAAGCATCTTAGTCTAACTGTGTTATTTTCAAAGCTTTGTTTCAGTTGTGATACACTTCGAGACCTGCAAACACATCTCCCAACATTAAGAATTTAAACTGGCTGGGCTACCAGGACTCAACTGTTAGTCACTAACTTGAGCTACAATCCGTGCAGCTCCTTGGGTGAGACTCACAGACCCTGGCTGTGAAACATATCATTGTATTTATTTTTATACATCAAAGCTGTATATAAGCTATCATTCTTATTGTCAAATTAGACAGTACAGCTTAGGGAGGGGCCATCTTTTTGACAATCCACAGGTAAAAATGCCCAGTAGAACAGGGTGTTTCTAAGAGCTAAATACACTATATCACAGGCAGTGGAGATCTCCCTGTGTCCACTCACACTGTGCTAGGTACCCGAGAAAGAGCTGAGACAAATGTAAAGACACAGCAGAAACAGAAGACATTCCTAGGTCTGTAGTCCCATGGCCTTGCCTAAACGAGATTGGTCCATCAGAGGATTTCCTTCTGCTTGGCTTCAACTATAACTTACTGCTCCTCTGGCATGACCCACGGCAATTCCACTTAACATCAGACTTTTCTGTTAACGTTTTTAATCTCCTCAAGCACAGGACATGGTTCCAACTTTGCCTTCTCAGTGTTCCTTTTCTCCTCAAACTGTACGTTTTGTATTTCTCTTTTCCCCACTTGCTTCTTTCCATTGCAGATCTGCATAAGTTAGTTACCACTAGTGACCGCATGACATAGTCAATACTAGCCTGTCTTGAATCTTCTTTGTCAACCCTATTCATTCCAAACTCTTCAATGTAGCATCGGGCAGATTTTCAGGACAAGGACAGAAAGCAACCACATTCTTTGCCAAAATCTCACAAGAATTTATCTAGGCTGCTTGCTTATGTTCTTCCTCCCTAAACTGTCTTGAGCCAGGACTACAGAGTCTATAACATTCTCAGCAATATTGTCTTCCATGTTCCTACTAGGATGGCCATTAAGTACCACTTCACACTTTCAACCACTTTTCTAGTCCAAAGTCTCAGAGTCTTCTATATTCCTCCAAACAACAGCATGGTCAGGCCTGTTGCACTAATTAACTGTTAGTAAAGTTACTGTAATCCCCAGTTTCTGGTACCAACTTCTGTCTTGATTACTGTTCTATTGCTGTAAGGAGACATCATGACCAAGGCAACTTGTATAAAAGAAAACATTTAATTGGGAGCTTGCTTACAGTTTCCAAGGGTTAATTCATGATCATGATGGTGTGAAGCAATCAGTCATGGTGTTGGAGAAATAGCTGAGAGCTTTACATCCTCATTCACAGGCAGCAGGCATTGAGAAACACTGGACCTGATGTGGACATTTGCAACCTCAAACCCCACCCCCAGTGGCACAGCTCCTCCACCAAGGTTACAGCTGCTGATCCTTTCCAAATTGTTCATAGCTGAAGATTAAGTTTGCAAATCTATGCACCTATGAGTGACATCCTCATTCAAACCACCACACCACAAGAACAACAATGGGAAGTTGGTTTGGTTTTTACTCCCTCTGTCATGTGCAAAATTGTTGCCTCTTTAATGACCAATGACCAATGACCAATGTTGACTATACAATTGGTTCCTCAAAGAGAAAGGATTTAAACTGACCAGCCACAGAATTTTACATAGAATACAAAGATATTGTAATGCATATTATATGATTCTGCTACCAGAAGCCTAGGCCAGATTGGACTCTGAAACTTGAAGATGGAGCAACAGATTATATCTAGTCATTCACCTAAAAATCAAACAGATAAGCCGGGCGGTGGTGGCGCACGCCTTTAATCCCAGCACTCGGGAGGCAGAGGCAGGCGGATCTCTGTGAGTTCGAGACCAGCCTGGTCTACAAGAGCTAGTTCCAGGACAGGCTCCAAAGCCACAGAGAAACCCTGTCTTGAAAAACCAAAAAAAAAAAAAAAAAAAAAATCAAACAGATAAAACAATAGTTAACAAGACAAGGGAGCCAAACACAGAAAAAGCACTTTGGTAAATAATTTTCTGTTACTGTAACAAAATGACAGAGATAATCAACCACAAAGAAAGCTTATTTGGCTCAGAGTTTTGAAGGTTCATGCTCAAAAAGTCATTGTTTTGTGTCTAACACAGGAAGTGTGTATTAGATAGAGTATGTTATCTATGTCACAGCAACTAGAAAACCACAAAGATAGAAAAAGGAAGGGACCAGAGTGCCAATATCCCCTTTAAGGCCCTTCCCCACATATCTAAGTACCTTTGACTACACTTTACCATTTTTAAAGATTTCATAACCTCCAAATGTTGCCATGCTAAGAACCAAGCCTGTAATAAGTAGGCCACTGGGGAATGTTATAGAGCTAACCTGTAGCATATGGTATAATATTTTGTTGCTGTTGTTTGGGTTTGATTGTTAGGTAATAGACTTTCTTCTAGTGAATTTCCCATTGATATCCAAAGTAACCTAACTTCCTTTAGGTGGTAAAATTCTCTCTCTCTCTCTCTCTCTCTCTCTCTCTCTCTCTCTCTCTCTCTCTCTCTTTCTCTCTCTCTCTCTCTCTCTCTCTCCCTCTCTCTCTGTCTCTCTCTCTCTGTCTCTCTCTCTCTGTCTGTGTGTGTGTGTGTGTTATTTTACCAATTGACTTTAACTATATATACATCTAGTTGGCCTCTAAGAGCTTGCCATTGTATTGTGTCTGTAATACTCGAAAGACTTTGTAATTTCACTTTCTTAATTAACAGCTAACATCAGTTAAATTCTTAATATTATTTACCACTGTGCAAAATGCTTCATGTACCTTATCTTATTCCCTTCTCCAGTAAAATCTATGACAATAGGTTTCATTACTATCATTGTTGTCATTGTTGTTTTGTGATTCAGAAAATGAAAGAAATTAAAAATTTACATAAAGTGAGAGAAATGAGTAAGTGGCAGAGTCAGATTTTATAACAGAAAGTAGATGCATAGATGTAGAGGGCACAGTGTCCTGGTGCTCACAGTTAAGCACTAGAGAAAACAGGAAGGTTGAGCACATAGGATTGCCTCTTCAATGGCAGGGATGTGTAAAACCAGAAGGCTGTTAATAACCTGGTGCTCTTTTGCTATCTGTAGAGCCAGTCTTCTCCCTGAGCATTGTTTCTCAATAGAACCCATTCTTATGAAAGGGGCCTCAGGTGCTTTGCAAAAGAGTATACTATTGTGCTTATTTCAGGCCTTTCTTTCCAAGACCCATATTCTGAACATTTGTTTCTCTGTTGTGGAATGTTTAACTATGTGACGATGTGTTACACTGTTTATGCTGCATTTGGAATGGTGTAAGGATGTGTTGCACTTGTTTGTACTGTCTTTGTTTAATTATGTAAAGATGTGTTGTATTTGTTTCACCTTGCCTGCCTAAAGCACCTGAATTGATGGAGGACTCTCATTGGTTAATAAAGAAACCGCCTTGGCTTTTTGATAGGGCAGGATTTTGGTGGGTGGAGTAGACAGAACAGGATGCTGGGAGTGAGGCAGATGCCTCGGGCAATCGTCATGCCTCTCCTCTCTGGGACAGTTGCCATGAAGCCAGCCACCAGGTCAGACATGCCGAATCTTTCCCGGTAAGACACCACTTCGTGGTGCTACACAGATTATTAAAAATTGGTTAATCAAGATGTGAGAATTAGACAATAAGAGGCTGGAACTAATGGGCCAGGCAGTGTTTAAATGAATACAGTTTGTGTTTTGTTATTTCGGGGCATAAGGTAGCCGGGTGGCTGGGAGCCATGTGGGAATGCAGCCTGCTGCTCGTCACTACAGAATGGCGCCCAATGTGGGGCTTGAACCCACTACCCTGAGGTTAAGAGTCTCATGCTCTACTGACTGAGTGTGGTCTATGAGCAGAATTCTGCAGCTTGCTTGCTGGCAAGTACCTTGAAATGCGGTAGAGTTGTGGCAATAAAAATGGCTACAGCCGATACCTCTGCCATGAGGCTGGAAAGCAAAGGAATGAGCTGGATCCCATTGCCAAAGTCACGGTTTTAGTCCTACCAATATTGTTTGGTAAATTAAAGACTCATGTGGTCACAAAAAGAGAGATATACAGTAAAAGAAAGATTCAAAGTCGAAGATAACGTCTAAATGGTTTACAATGTGTTAAAAATATATGCAGGCTAAAGGTTAAAGTTCTTAGGGTAAAAAAGGAAGAAAAAAAGTAGTTGGGTATGGTAGTATACACCTTTAATCCCAACACTTGGGAGGCAGAGGTAGATTGACCTCTGTGACTTGAAGGTGTGGTAGCACACAACTTTAATCCCAATGCCTGGGAGGCAGAGACAGACAGATCTCTGTGAGTTCAAGGTGTTGTAGCACACACCTTTAATCCCTGCACTGGAGAGGCAGAGGCAGAGGGATCTTTGTGAATTCAAGGACAGCCTAGTCTATAGAGTTATCCCAGGACAAAGATATACAGAGAACCTGTCTCAAAAAATAAAAGTAAAAATAATGAAATAGAGGTTAAAATAAATCCACACAAAGATGGAAAATACACAGAGAATCTTGATACTGTATGCTATTATGCTCTCTTTGAATTGTTTGAATGCTGAGGAAGGAGCAACAGCTGCTAAAATGTATTTGTTTATAAGTGCTGCTGAACTAATCCAAGTTAGATATTTTGAAAATACCTTGACTTCAGAATTTGGATCTAAGGATATAATACTTTGGAAAATCCTGAGGCAAAACATAGATACAAAGAAATAATTAAAATAAGAACCAAGCTAAGGCTGAACATTCATAATTAATAAGAAGTCTCCATGTCATTCTTTGGGAGCTGGTTGGTGGCCCCAAAGAAAAAGCCTTGTATAT
Source organism: Arvicola amphibius (assembly GCF_903992535.2). Classification (NCBI taxonomy): domain Eukaryota; kingdom Metazoa; phylum Chordata; class Mammalia; order Rodentia; family Cricetidae; genus Arvicola; species Arvicola amphibius. The sequence continues at coordinate 109,916,774 of NC_052050.1, forward strand.
TTCTCAGTCAGTAGAACCCATCTTTATGTAAGAGGTCTTTGGTGTTTTGTAAACATCAAGTACTTTGCAAAGGAGTTTCACTGTATTCATGCCTTAAGCTTTGCTATGATAATTTTCAAGAAGAAACTTTTTCCCAAAGTTGTCAAAAATAAACAGCTTTGGGTCAGACTCTACAAGTTTGAACTAGCATCAGCTAAGTAAGTCGTGCTGATCCAGATTTCCCTCTTGCCTCATTTGGACCATTTATCTGCCTGCCCTCGCACTGGCAAGGTCTTCCACAAATAAACTTTGATTGAGATTGACAGTCTATCTGCGTGCAATGGAGAGAGAGGTCACATAGGTGAATCCCAGACTCAGTCCTTAAGGAATTTGTTATCCTGGTTTAAAAGAATAAGCCTGATCATTCTGGTTAGTAGTTATTAGTAAAGGCAGTTTTCATAAAGGGACTAACATTTCAATAACAAAGATATTTTGGGTAATAAGAAACTGGAGTTGAAAATCATAATCTTAGTTTGAAGTCCGACAAGTTGAGAGAGCTAGGTTTCTGAAGAAGTGACTACAGCACATTCTAAATCTCTAGAAAGATTTCTGGGTTTAAACCCAGTGGTTGTTGCAAGGAGAGGGCCTGCTTGTTCATCCCAGCCACCTGGCTAGGTTAGCCCTGAAATAACCACACAGAAATTGCATTAATTAAAACACTGCTTGGCCTACTATCTCTAGCCTCTTATTGGCTAACTCTCACATCTTGATTTAAACCATTTCTATTAATCTGTATATAACCATGAGTTCGTGGCCTGCCAGGAAAGATTCAGCATGTCTGTCTCTGGCGGCTCCATGACATCTCTCTCTCTCCTCCTCTGCCTCTCTTCCTCCCAGCATTCAGTCTGTCTTCCCCACCTACCTAAGTTCTGACCTATCAACTAGGCCAAGACAGTTTCTTTATTCATTAACAAATGAAAGCAACACATAAGCAGAAGTACCTCCTACACCAAGTGGGCTGTGAGCTCAAGGGTTATAGTTCAAAGCTGGCCATTTTTTATAGTTCAACTAAGAAATGGCTTTAATGTATTGTAGGGTTCAGATAACATATGTACACTCTTTATCTCCTAGTAGAGAAATGTGTGATTTTAATAGTGTTAATCCTGTATTCTCAGTAGTATCCTTCATCACCCCCTCTCTCTTCTCTCTCTCTCTCTCTCTCTCTCTCTCTCTCTCTCTCTCTCTGTGTGTGTGTGTGTGTGTGTCTCTCTCTCTCTCTCTGTGTATGTGTGTGTGTGTGTTTTAGATAGGACATTGTAGCCTAGGCTGATCTCCAACTATGTATGCAGATGTGATGCCACAAAACAATCCCACAACAGTTCAGAATTAGGATAATAAAAGGGTTATTTATTTAAGGGGAAACTTGCAGATCACCATCCTAAACAATAACAATAGTCCTCTGAGTGCAAACAGGAACAGAGTCTAGCAGCCAGAATGGGAACAGGAAGCAAGAGAATGCGGTGCATGGTTCTGCTACATTTTAAACTATAAGAGACCACGCCCAAGTGGGCTCATATCTTAAAGGCTATTGGCTGAAGGAGCAGAATGTGCTCCCACAGCACAGATGAGCATGATCTGTAACTCTGATCCACCTGTCCCACCCCCAATAAATCCTGGGTTACAAACACAAAGCCACCATACCTGTTTTTGCACCATGCTGGGGATCAGATCTAGAGCTTCAAACATACAGAGTAAGCACTTTACCAACTGAACCACATCCTTATAGTACTGTATTTTTAAATCGAATTATCTTGATAGACATAGTGGTACACATCTGTAATCTCAGCACTGGGGCAACATTGTGACATTAAGGCCAACCTGAAGTACACAGCACAAACCTGCCTCAAACAAACAATGTTATTTCTATTTCTAAAAGAAGTGAACGGATTCCCAGGCTAGAACAAATGTTTATGGAGTTCTTCTACACTTATGTCAATAAATACCCATTTAAGACTTTTTTACTTTTGTTTTTAATTCCCATTTTTATGACGACAGTGATGCTTTTTACAATCTGTGTTGCCTTTTCACTTACGTTCATGAGTTAAGAATTCCCAGGTTTTGCACTATGAAGAACTACCTTTTTTTTGATCAATTGAGTTTGTCCCAACAACCTGAAAAAAACTTTTATTGTTGTTATAGAAGTATGTACACCTTGGGGTTTTTAGTGCCTCTTACTTTTTGTTTAGAAGAAAGCATGCTCTGTCTAATATGTGTGACTTAATATGATTAGAACTCTTGGGACAAGAGACAATTTTCTAGAAACATCACTAAAGGATGATCCCTGTGGCATGCGAATTGCTGTATATACTCTGTACACAGACCACAAACTGTCAGAGGGAACAAATAATGAGTAGCTTTCACTAGTTGTTCAGATTGTCGGATCTCTAGTGCCTTTGTGGAGAAGCCTGCAAAGTGGAAGCTGCCAGGATCCTCGTGGAAGATAAGCGGGGTCAGGTGGTGAAGGCAGCATCCAGCATGAGATGTTTCTGATATCACCAAACCTGACAACAGAAAAGCTTCAGCCAACCTCAGGAGGTTGAGAGGAAAAATAGAAAACACCCAAAACTATTTAAAATAAAAAAAAATTATAAACCAAGCATTGTGCGTCACGATAGTTGGAAAGCAGGATGTGGTGCAGTCTGGTTGCGTGTAAAGGGGTGGGTATAGCACGATGGTTTCACATAGGCAATAGCTTTGGGTTTCTAAGCATGAGGCTTTGGGCACTGCCTTAGCCATTTTCTGTTTCTATTTTATTATCCATAGAATAAGGCAAGCACTGGACAAGGTGTCACACATAGAGGCCCTTAGATGTTGTCATCAGTATTTCTCCAGTTGATCAAGACAGCCACTGTAGAGTAACTGACATAATCAGCACTTGACAAGGGATTCTGAAATTTATTAGTGAGTGACTGAGTGACTGAGTGAATGAGGAGGTGACAGGTGACTTCTCTTCTTGAGTTTTTGTGGTGGTTGTTTTTTGTTTGTTTGACACGGTCTCCTGTATCTCTAGATGGCCTTGCACTAAGTAGCAGCTACGGTCTCCTGTATCTCAAGATGGCCTTGCACTCACTAAGTAGCAGCCAATGATAACCTTGAATTTTGGATCCTCCTGTCTCCACCCCAGAGTGTTAGGATGACTGGTATGTTCAAGCAGCCTAGTGTAGAGAGTGCTGGGGATTGAACGCAGGACTCTGTGCATGGTAGGCCACTATTCTACACCCTTAGCCCTCAGGACAGAGTTCTGTTGCAGCTTCCTCAAACCTCTTGATCTGAACTTAGGTTGCTTTTCTATTTCAAGTGGTATACTCTATACACTTCCCTCTGGTCATGAGACTAATAGCAAATTTGAAAACAAATTTATATTAGAATAATAAATATAGTCTTGGAAGAAATAAGAAATGTTTCTAATGTTGATCTGTTTTATTCTGGCTCAGAGTATATTCTGCATATATTTTAAAATAGTTATCTTTATCATAGAACTAAATAAATGAAATTGAGAAATATACAAGAAATATTTTAAAAATCTGTAAGGATAGCTGGGTTTATTTCTTATATTATTTATTTTTTTAAGGTTACACTTTTAATCCAAAGACTCCTGCATGACTGCACGACACTCAAAAGTACGTCTATACTAATCCATGAAGACTTATGATTAATGCAGGCTGTTCTCAAATATTAAGTAAGACTCTCCATTATGAGTTTAACTTTTTAGGATTTATAATTTTTCAGTTGTACTGCATTGAGAATGATTCATTTAAGGAATGAAAACAATTTTTACATTGATTTATCTATTTATTAATTATATCAAGGGTATGTAGGTGCCATGATTATATATATGGGGGGTCAGAGGATAGCTTTTGGGAGTCAGTTGTCTCTCTCATGTGAGTTCTGAGGATCCAGTTGAGATTGTCAGATTTGAAGGAGTTTTTGCAGCCCCATCCAGGGCATTTGTAATGGAGCCATGGGAGAAAAGTGAGAGCTTTTCTGTCATGTAGCTTGACTATAGAGATACTACTGCCCAGCGCTGAAGTGAATCAATGACCAGTCAAGCTTTCTGCCGCCTGACTCATCTTCTGTTGCACCAGCCACGTGACTTGAGCACCAAGGTAACCCTACTGCCATGTGTCACAGTCTTACTTAATGCCAGTGGGCTGAACCCATCAGTGTCAGAGAGAAGACTAACAGAGACAAACACATGATCTGTTTGGCATCCAGAGAATACCAAAGGAACATTGGCATGACACCCACTACTCCTTTCCAAGAGAGAATTGGAGAGCCCTCACCACCCACACTTCCCAGGTGGCTAAAAATGTAAGTGGATCGTTATCGAATAGCCTCGTGGAGTTTCATGATGTTTGAAACAAACTGTCCATGCCAATATTTCTAGATCAAAAACATCTATGGACTCTTTGTGAGGCATTTTTTTTTTTTAAAAAAAGATCTTTACTTGAATCATTATGCAAAGGAAAGGAGAAAGTGGCCAATTGAGGAGAGGTGGGTTCTTGGTCTTTCTGGCTGCTGCTGTTTTTTTCCTGCTCTTGACAAAACCAAGTGTTATTGTTCTGATATTAGGGCTGACTGCATCATGCTTTGCATAAAAGATTACATAATAATGTGGTTAGTATGTATTGAAATCCAACAGAATTCACTCGACAGTTGGTAGCAATTCGTTGAAGTTTTTGATATATGAATATCAGTTGTGTTCACACACATTTGTAAACACAAATGTTTACCAATGCCCCCTGTTACAGATTCTTAATTTCATTACATCATGCATAGGGAAAATATTTTCCACGCAGTTTCCATTGTACTCTTATTGGAGGAGTCTAGCATTTGAGAGCCATACTTTCCTTGCTGTTTTCAAGAGTCTTTGCCTTTTAATAGTTTGACTCTACTGTAGAGAGTACATGTGTCTGAGTTTATTCTTCCTAGAGGTTTGTGAATCTTGCCAGTTTATATATGCTTTTCAACAGATTTGGCCATTGTTTATACACAAATACCCTTCCCTTTCCTCCCTTCTCTAGTGACTTCCTGTGTGTTAGCCAGGGTTTTCTAAAGGAACAGAACTTACAGAATGATTTATTTGATGGTTTATTTGATGGCTTACAGGCTATGTTCCTAGTAGTCCAACAAGGACTGTCTCATGCTGGAAAGGCTCAGAATCCTGTAGCTGTTCCGTCCAACCAGCTGCTGGAGTCCCAGAGGATTGCTAGGGAGCTGCTGGTCTTCAGTCTGCATTGCAGTCCTGAAGAAGAAGGTTCTAACAGCAGCGCAGGAATGCCTTAGCAGTGTAGACAAGAACATGCAAGAGAGAGTGAGGATATGCAGGAAAAAGCAAGTTTCCTTTTTCTATGGGCTGCCTCCATAAGTGCAGCCCAGATTTAGTGTGGGTCCTTCCACCTCAAATAATCCCATCATCAAAATCTCCAGTGTGCCCAGCTACTCGTATTGTGTTTGATTCCAGATGTAGTGAGACTGACAACCAAGCTTGGCCACCACGTCTGGATGCTTATACCGTTATCTGGTGATTTTCCAAAGGTTTCCACGGCTCTTTTTCTTCTTCATTTTTGTAAATGTTTTTTCTTCAGATTAGATCCTGTCAATTGGCATAGGTTTATTTAGTATTGTCTTACAACTTTTACATGTACAGAACTATGCCATAGAAGAAGGGTGTGGAAGTAACACATCATCATCATCATTATTATTATTATTATTATTATTATTATTAGTAGTAGTAGTAGTAGTAGTAGTAGCAGTGGCAGCAGTAGCAGCCGCAGCAGCATTCACAAAATCCTCACCCTCTGGTCTCAGTTCTGAGGGAAAGGCAGGTGTTAGGACTTGCAGGATTTTTAAGTTCAATGGGACAATTAAACAAGCAAATCAAAAAGTAAATAACAAGCAATATGGGACTGTCAAATATAAAAGAAAATAGGAAATACCGTGAGCATATGAATCATAATTGTAAAATAGCCATAATCTCTGAATTAGAAAGTATCATTTAAGTTGAATGTATTTAGCTTGTGTCTTTTTAATTTTTTTATTGACTTTTATTGAACTCTGCATTTTTCTCTGCTTCCCTCCCTACTTCTCCCCTCCTCCCTTCAACCCTCCCCCAAGGTCTCTTTGCTCCCAATTTACTCAGGAGATCTTGTCTTTTTCTACTTTCTACTTCCCATGTAGATTAGATCTATGGAGACCGTATCCTTTGCTTTACAGAAGCTTTTCAGTTTCAGGAGATTCCATTTATTAGTTATTTCTCTCAGTGTCTGTGCTACTGGGGTTATATTTAGGAAGTAGTCTCCTTTGCCAATGCGTTCAAGTGTACTTCCCACTTTCTCTTCTATAAGGTTCAGTGTGGCCGCCTTTATATTGAGGTCTTTGATCCATTTGGACTTGAGTTTTGTGCATGGTGATAGATATGGGTCGATTTTCATTGTTCTACATATTGATATCCAGTTATGCCAGCACCACTTGTTAAATATGCTTCTTTTTTTTCCATTTGATATTTTTTGCTTCTTTGTCAAAAATCAGGTGTTCGAAGGTATGTAAATTAATATCCGGGTATTCTATTCGGTTCCATTGGTCCTCCTGTCTGTTCTTATGCCAATACCATAGACTGTGTCTTTTCTCTGCATGTTGTAATACTTGAAAACTGAGGACCTAGAATAGCACATTTTGCCAACTCTATAAACGAAATTTCCTCTCTTTCTAGGATACTGTCTTGTCGTTTCCTTCATTACATTTTATTTTGTGACAGGGTCTCATGTAGCACAGGCTGACCTCAGATTCCTTATGAAGCCGAGGATAACCAGGAACTTCTGTGCCTCCTGCATCCGCATCCGAATTCTGAGATTTGCAGGTATTGCTCACCATACCTCTCTAATTTATTATTCTTGGTGTTTTTGCACTGTTACTTGGTTCCTTGCTTGTTTGATTTCTTTCCTGAAGCAGTTTTGTAAAGTCTGTATTCCCTGTCATGTGTGGTCTCTTGGTCTCCTTTCTGCCCTCTCTTGGTTGTATAGATCTGTCTTCAGTTCAGGGTCAGACTTGATGAACTTCAGGAGGAAACCTCCAATTCTGCCTATGTGTTTGCTCTCTTTGCAAAATCTTCAAGGTCCGCCAATGGTGAGAGAGTCATACCTTGTCACAGTAGCTTTGGGTGTATGAACAGCTCTTTGTGTGTTTCTGAGGGCTTCCACATTCCCAGGAATATGCTGGAGATATTCAAAGCTCCCTCTGGGCAGATTATTGCTCTATTATTTTTATTATTTTTGTATTCAGTTTTGGAATTTTGATCCTCCTCTTACTGCTTCTGATCAACGAGGCTGCATTTGACTGCTCCGATGTTAAACAGTTACCGTTGGTTATTTTTAGTGAGTCCTTGGGACAGGTGGCAGGGGAGAGGGGGTAAAGTGTAGGGAACAGGGGGCAGGGAGCAGGGGGCAGGGGTGTCTCTTCCCAGCTAAATGAGTTCTAAGTTGAGAAACCAATGACTGGTTTTGCACTGGATGTTCCAGACAGCTGCCAGATGGCTGGAATCAGGAAAATGATTTGATAATGAGACTCTTAGGGGCACTTCAAAACAAAGCACATCTACCCATTCCAGGGGCTGCAGGTCTTCCGAACTACTGGTATTGAGGGGTTTGGATTTTTAAACTCTACTGTGGAGCTGGGAGCAATAAAAGGGAAAAACTCATTTTAAAAATTATCTCAAAAATCTTTTATTTTCAAATATCAGCACTCCACATCTTGTTATAATAAGCCTTTAATTTCTAGAGATCTGAAAGGGTAATTATGCCAATTTTTTTTGCTCACATTCTCATTGCTTTTATGGTGCTATAGAATTTTGGAGTTTCCAAATTCTCAGTAATATCCTTTTAAAATAAAAGTTCTAATGAATAAAGAAAAAGTAGTATTATGCCTTTTTTAGTATATGTTCAGAAGTCCTCCTATTTAGTTTATAACTAAAATTATAAAAATGTTAAAATAAGAAATGCATTTTCTTACCAGTAGGAATAATTTAGAAATAACTTGACATTCTAATTCAATATGATATTAATTGCTTTTATTCTTATACAAAAATAATAAAATGAATTGTCCTCCTTAAAGAACTAAATTATATTTCAGTCTTTACATTTTGAGTGCTTTATCATATTGGAAATGAAGAGACTCGTGACTATGCAGAGAAATGCCAAATTGAACATTAATAAAATATAGTGAATATTTGTCTTTTTTCGTTACCTGATATTTAAACTCTCCTTTCTTTGGGAAAATTTAAGAGACAGGTGGCAGGCCCTCACACCTCAGCACCATATGACACAAGGTTAACCATTCACATACGACTGCCTGAGATTCAGCCTGTTGAGGTACTGTGACAAGGAGCTAAACTGAGTCAGAACTCTTCTCGGTGAGGTTGGACAAAGGCCTACAATATTTCTGGAAGTGGTATGCTAGGGAGGTATTGATCAAGAACATGCCTGAGAGGGGCTGGCTATCCATTTCAGTTTTATAAATGAACATGCCTAGTTCATTCATCATGATAATTTGGCCAAAACTTATTCCTATTACAGGTTTTGCATGAACCATAGCGTGTTCTTTCATGAGATGGATGAAGCTCCAAATCTTCCCATTTGAAAAGAGGTTTGGGTTATTCAGAATCCTGTGACTATTTTATGTAAGAAGATAGTTTAGCAATAGACATGATCTGGAGTAGGTTGTTTTCTTTCTCTTATAGTTTCCTTTGATTTATCTGGCCAATATCAAAACTTTGACCAAATTCTAATGTATTTTTAGATTTATTTATTTTTTATTTTTGTGTATGTCTCTCTGTATATTCACATGTGCATGGGGGAACTCACCCATGGAGGCCAGAAGAGTGGGATCCTGAAGCGTTAGTCTAATTAATCTTAATCAATAAAAAAAATCAGAAGTCAAATATTGGGGGAAACCTGGAGTATCTGGAGCAGTATCAGAGTATCTGGAGCAGCCACCAGTTGCTTCCTACCTGTCTCCTTCCTGCATCCAAAAGGGTTGAGTTCCTGTCTACATCCCACCTTATCACTTCCTGTTCCTATCTCTGCCTGGTTGTGGGATATCCAACTAGGGCTCTTAACTACTGAGCCGTATCTCCAGCTCCTAGTTTTCAGCTCAAGAGAATTTATCTATTGAACCTATAACCATTTCAGAGACACAATCAAGCAGAAAGTCCTTAACATGCAGCCATATAGACTGAAAAGGGAATATGAGAAGAGGTGTATTTGAGCAAATTTTCATGGTTCAATACCATTCTTCTTTTTCCTTTCTTCTTGGTGGTTCTGTGGCTCAAAGCCAGGACCTCTTGCATTCTCAACAAGTGCTCTGCCACTGAGAAATAGCCCCAGTCCAAATATCATTGTCTAGATTAGGTTTAAGGGGAGGGGCAAATTTAATGATGGTAAGTCTGTAATCAGAGAAAAAGGTTTGCTGTGGTCAATGGCTCTGGTTGAATGAAGTTCTTGGAGCACTCACTGCACACAAGCACTGCTCTGTTAATTACATTACATGAGTTTATTAGCTTCTTTGATTTTTGCAACTCTACGAAATAAGTACTGATGACACCTTTTCAGTCTCTCTACTTTAGATCTTGAAAACAATATCCAGAAATTTAAATTATATATGTATTGGGGAGGCAGCCCACTGGATGGTCTTTGATTACCCACCTTCTGTTAGGAATAGCATGAGACTTAACAATTTGCTTCTGCTGAATCAGAGTGTAGCGAAGGTCATCACATCTGTGATTACATTATTTAAGATGATAACTTTCATCTTGCTAGCAGACTATTGATTCTTTCTGATGCTGTCTTTGATGAAGTGCTTTGTCACGCAGAGGAGTTCACGTGGGAAGGGACTGAGAGAGAGCTGCTAACAGCTATCAGAAGGCCAAGGAGTCTAATAATATGAAAGGAAATGGATCCCTCCACAGTCTGACCTCAGTTGTGACCCCAGGTCTGGCTAACATCTTGGCTGCATCCTGGTAAAAGGTTCTAACCCTGTCACATTATTTCTAGATATGTATCTGGCTCAGAAATTGAAAAATAATAAATGAATGATGTTTTAAGCTGCCAGCTTCCTAATGACCTGATTTGTTATATAGGAGTAAAACAGAAAAAGGTTTTTGCTCGAGGTCACACAAGTAGAAATATGAATACAATGGGTATACATTGAGAAGCCTGACTTTGGGATATACATGCAGCTCTAGAGGCCTTTGACATTTGGAGATTGTTATTGTCATGGAAGAGTGGTTGTTCCTACCACCCTTATGTTAGATTTTCCCTAACTAGGCAAGAAGTTTGACAATCAAGTATTTTAAAAAGTCAAATATTCATTACATTTTATTAATTTTCAATTTAGTATTTCTATCCATAGTTACAAAATTAATAATCAAATCATATAAATTGTTTTAATTTTACTCTTTACACTTTTGACTCCTTATTCTTTTAGGGGACCTGCCACCAGCTCCTAAATAAATACACAGAGTCTTATTCTTTCTTATGAATGCCTTATGAATTTCTTATTTATGGCTAGACTTATTTCTAGCCAGTTTTTTTAAAATTATCACATCTACCTTTTGCCTCTGGGCTTTTATCATTCTCTGCTTCCATATATCTTTCCTTACTTCTTACTCGATGGCTTGCTGTGTAGCTGGATGGCTGGCTCTTTGGGCCCTCCTCTCCTTTTCTCTGTTCCTTGATCTTCTTTTCCCAGATTTTTCCTATTTATTCTCTTTTCCTGCCAGCCCTGCCTATCCTTCTCCTGCCTTGCTATTGGCCATTCAGCACTTTGTTAGACCAATAAGGTGTTTTAGACAGGCAAAGTAACACATCTCAGAGTTAAAGAAATGCAAAATAAAAGAATGCAACACATCTTTACATCATTAAAGAAATATTCCACAGCATAAATATTTAGTGAAAATGCTTATGCCTACTGAATTTATTAGGTATTTATTCATATACATTGATTAAAAAAAGATTGAGTAGGGGCAAAACTTCGTTTTTTTCCCCATATTTGATATACAGATAAAAAACAGATTAAAAAAAGACAGTGTGACAGAGGCAGTGGCAGGAGTTACATGTGTGGGGTAACCAGCTTCATAAATTGCATTTACATTGAAAAGAACTGGCCTCTAGCCTCATCACATAGACTTCAAACAGGGCTCCAGAGTAAAAATAAAGGAGGAGCTCAGAGTTCAACTTGCAGACAGGCACCAGTCCTAACATCGTTTCAGTTGAGTGTGGAGCTCTCTATGCTCAAGCAAACTTGCCTCAGGCCTTTACTGAGTAGAAGACGACACAAGATGTTTTCCCAGCTAACAAATACATTGAATCATCCCCATTGCTCGGGCAGATCATTCTGGCCCCAGTGGCATCCTAGGTAGCAAGAGCAGAGCCCTATTCTGACAGTGACGTTCTCTGTGCTTGGGACAAGAAGCCCAGGAAATACAGCAGTATCCAGGAGAAGCAGGCAGGGTGCTTGCCTCTCAGAGTGGAGATGAGAAGATTACAACCACGCAGGCACAGGGGCGGTCAGGTTCAAGTGCTAGCTTAGGTGTTCAGAGGTCTTGTGTGGAGGCTGAAGAAGCTAGGGCATTCAAGTTATGCAAAGATGAAGGAAAATAAATAAGATATGAAAAGATATCTATAGTCACTTGCTTGATCAAAATACCTCCTGTGGAAAATCAGTAACGGCTTCCAGAAGAAACTTGTTCCTGAATATTCTATGCTGCTGCCATAGGGTTATTTGGAAATATCAAGTAAAATCATGTAAAGTATTTTTGAGTAAAAGTGTGTTAATTAAGGACATCTACAATCATTGATATTTGAGTTCCTCTTTGGTGGAGAGAGAGAGAGAGAGAGAGAGAGAGAGAGAGAGAGAGAGAGAGAGAGATGGAAAGACAGACATACAGAGAGACAAGGCAGAGAGACAAGGCAGAGAGAGGCTGATGGAGACGACGCCAGACTGAAGAGACACAAAAACATCTCCATTAAGTAGTTTCAAACCCACTGAAACTCATGTTTTGATCATGATACTTGTCAAGTTAATATCTTCAGACTTTCATCTGTGAGTGATAGTGAAGTGGTTATGCAAATTTATGCATAAAATAAGAAGCCCATATGTGCTTAGAGGCAGAGATTTCTAGCCAAAATGTTAATGATACGGCACAACGGTTAGCATTTGTGCCGATTTTAATTCAGAGCACGCTGCAAATATTTTATCTGCTAAACAAGAGCAGGCAGTGTCGTTTTCCTATGTTATAAATTCCAGAACTTACTACATTTTAACTGAACAAAAATATGTGAATAGTGATGAAATCTTGAAAGAGGAAACACCAGAATGTACCCAAATAAAGTTTTTAGAATTTTTAAAATTCTAATAAATCAGATTCAATGACCTAGCTGAACTAAAAACATGATCAAAACTATATGCAAATTTTGACATTATGAACATTTTAAACATCTGTTCTACAAACATTAAGCGTTTACTACTTAAGCTATAAAAGTAATTTTTAAAAATACTGAGTATTCAAATATATGAATAAAAATGTCTGCTTCCTTAAGGAATTTACTAACTGTATTAATCAGCTTCATATTGCTATAATGAAATACCTAAAGCAATAAGCTTGTGAAGCAGAAGTTTATTTTAGCTAGTGGCTCTGGAGGTTTCCATCCAAGATGAGGTCATCACTGAGTTTCTGGGGAGGGTAACACATCATGGTGGGAGCATGAATAAAGCAAACCACTTATACCATGAGTCAAGAAGAACTTGAAAAGAGAGGAGTGGTAGGGGATGTCACAGTACCCCTTAAGGTATCCCCTCAAGGTATGATATAAAGCTAACCCAGAAGCCTTCACTCCCTAAGAGTTCCATCACTTCCCAAGGGCTTTACTCTATGGCCCACAACTTCCATATAGTAATGGCAGGGAACACTTCCAAACTGCAGTACTGGTTGAAAGAGAAACTGAAACAAGAACGTAGGTCTAAGACAGACCAGATGTTATATGCTAAAGCACTCTAGAGGAGGTCCCAAGGAAACAAATGGAGGAATAATTGTCTGAGGTTGGCAATGCTAAGGGCAATTGAGCCAGATCTTGAGCTAGTATAGGATTTCTCAGATCTACTTTGGAAGAAGCAACTTTGAAAAGACCAGTGGAATTGCATGTAGCTCAGCTGAGAGTATTCGTCTGGCAAGATAATGTGCTGGATCCTGAGTTCAGTCCTAAGCAGCTCATAAAGCCCATTTGATGGTGTTTGCCTGTAATTAACACTTGGAGTTGTAGAAAGAAGGACCCAAAGTTTTCAGGTTCAAAGTCAGCCTCAGTCACATAGTGTGAGTTTAAGACCAGCCTCAGCTATGTAAGACTCTGTCCACAAAAAAGGACTTTAATTAACAAAAGAAATAGAATATGTCACCCCAAACAAGCAAATTTGGCAAAAGAATTGTTTTGAGCTAAAGGAATTTGTGTTTCTGAAATCTTTTTGGCTAGAAGCAGATGCTCCAACATTAAGTTGTTGTTTAGCTCCTCCCCAGGAGCGGTGCTACCTCCTTCCCAGGAGATAGAAAGTTGGCACCATAATGCAACGCACCTGCCACAAGACTGTCACATCGCTCACCTTTCCTCCCAATGGGCCAATGTCTTCCTTAGAGCGTTTGTTTTTTGAAACTCTCCTTGACCACCAGCTTTCACAGTGCCGAAGGGACTGCTGGGGAGAAAACATGGGTGGTTTTACCCAGAACTGGATGCTGCTTCCTCCAGCTCTGTCCTGCCAATCAAAATGTCCCCACTGCTGCAATAATGTCAAGACTGTTTATGGGGGCAACCAACCACTCTCTTAATTGGATTTGAGGTCTGTTCTGCAGGAGGGAATTCAGACCAGGTACAATAAACACAGGCTGCCCGTGCATGCTTAAACATTGCCGGGCTAAATGAATGAATGACTGTAAACATATTTCAAACCCGCAGGTAGAGAGTCAGAGGCCCAAGGGCCTTCTATGTTATAAAATATCACGCTGTCAAACTGCCATCTAAATGTTTACCTTTGTATTCATAAGTTTGTGCTGCTCTCAACCTGAGTCAGGGAAACATCTTTCTGAAGAAAGCAGTGGTTAACGCAGAGACTCGTAACTGTTCAAAGTGCTGAGAAGAAGTGATCGAGTGCTTCCCCGGAGGGCCTTTGCACTTTGAACAGTTACGAGTGATCACATTTACATGGGAGGGGGCGCGGTGGCCGCTGGCAGGTTGCCGGTGCCCCATAGATGCTCCAAACCCATGCACATATGGGCAGCACTAATTGGACTCTGAGTTATAAAAAATAATTTCCTTTTAAAATCAAGTGACCTATCCCCTCTCTCCATTCACCATACTAAATTATGGATGTTGCCCCTTTTGAGTCACTCGTGGCTGACAATGCCCATGTCCAGAAACAGCTGTTTGCATTGTCTTCTATTAATCTGCCTTGCAGGACTCCAGAAAAAGAGCCAAAGATTTCCGAAGGGAAAAGCATTGTCCTCCCCTGCTCTGACAAGCAGCTAGTGTAGGAACGGGTCTGTGTCATAGCACGGCTAGTCTGAAAAGGCAGACTGATGGCAAACTAGGAAGAGTTGTTTCCTTCAGCAACGTAAACGCCTAAAGTGTTCCCACATAACTAGAAAATGATGTTCGATTTCTTTCCCTTTTTTGAGATAACGTTGCTCCATTGGCCCGGTCTGTCCCGGAACTCACTCCATAGACCAGGCTGGCTTCCGGAGTGCTAGGATTAAAGGCATTCACCTCTGCCCTCTGACTGTGTTTCAGTTCCTAAATCTGTTGCTGTGCTCCCCACACTGCAGGCCTGAGATAGGAGAGCAGGAGAAGCCGCGATTTGCTGAAGGCGGGGAACAATTTTTCTTATTTTTACTGTGGAATTACAAGCCGCTAGTGCAAAGTTTTGAAGCTACTCTTTTATTTCAAACTCTTTAACTCTGGAAACCCTGGATAGAGCCCAGTTTTCAGTATGCCCAAACCCATGCATAGACTCGGCTGTGTTTTAAGGTGTTGGTAGGCCCACTGAAGACACGCAGCAGGTGATTGGAAATAGGGACAAAGACCTTCTACTAGAATGAAGAATTAGGCGCTGCAGGGGTGGCACTTGGCAAGATGCCTGCTGTGTAAGCACAAGAACCTCATTCACTCTCTGGCACCACATAAAACTCTGGGCACAGTGACATGCTTGTAATCCCAGCGACGGGCAGCTGGAAACAGGCTGATGGCCACAGCTGGCCAGCCAGCACAGCCTAATAATCATCTAGTCCTGGGCACGGTGACATGCTTGTAATCCCTGGAATGGGCAGCTGGAAACAGGCTGATGGCCACAGCTGGCCAGCCAGCACAGCCTAATCACCTAGTCCCAGGCTGCAGTGAAACCTGGTCTCAAAAACAGAATGATAAAAGGCTAGCCTTGAGAAATGACACCCCAGGTTGGCCTCTGGCCTCCGCATGCAAGCACATGTGTGTACTTAGGTACAGGAGCACAGACACATGCAAAATAAATAAAACTTTAAAGAATAAACTCATTGAAGAGAGCTAAATTTATAGATTTGAGATACTTTTTTTTCATAGAATCTAGTGAGTTAGGAGTAGGTGGATAGGCAAGAAGGATAAAAGATGAGAACGAAATATAAATTTTTCAGTGACAGATAGCCACAAAGGGCAAATGAAGGCAGGACATGGATCCCTGAAAATCAGTCTGACCCAGAAGCCCTGGGGTGAGATCGCAAAGCCCACATTGCAACCGGCCGATTTTTATCATTATAGACTTCTCCTTTTAAAAGCTTTATTTACTTTATGTAGATGAGCATTTTGTTTGCATGTATGTTTTCCCACTACATGTGTGCTATGCACACAGAAGCCAGAGGAGGGCACCAGTCTTTCGGAACCGGGGTCGTGGGTGTCTGTGAGCGGTGTAGGTGCTAGGAATCAAGCCTGGGTGTTCTGTAAGAGCAACAAGTGCTCAAGTGAGCTGCCATCTCTCCAGGTCACATTTAATTCCTTCTGTGGTTCACTGCCCAGGAGTGCCGAGATGAATGATTCCATCCGGGAGCTTTGCTGAGGACATTACTTGCATTATCTCATTCGGTTCTCACAGTTCGGTGGGACAGCTGCTTTTATGATTCACATGTGGATTGCCGGTGTGTAAATTGATGGAGAGGAAGTTCAATGAGCTGGCCTAAAAGCACGAACAGGTTATTATTAGTGATAGAATATCTGGGACATCGTCGGTGCATTCTAAGTACTGGTCCTTGTCCTTGTCTTTCCCAAGAGAAGGAATTTCTTATCTATGTAAGACCTAGAAGAGTTAGAAAAAAACCCCAAAACTAATTTGCTTAATAAAAGGTATTTAATTTTATTTTTCCAATGGTGAAATGAAAAACATTTAACTCACTGTTTTGTTTCCACATAACAAAAAAGAAAGAACACAGACATTTAATTTTTAGTAATTAAATTTTATTTATGTTTTGTGGGCCGAAAAATAAGTGGGAATAAAATGAAGAACAGTAGTCTGAAGAACTAAGAAAACAAAAATAATTAGAAAAACTAAGGAAACGCCTTTAATCCCAGCACTCGGGAGGCAGAGGCAGGCGGATCTCTGAGTTCGAGGCCAGCCTGGTCTACAAGAGCTAGTTCCAGGACAGACTCTAGAAACTACAGGGAAACCCTGTCTCGAAAAACAAAACAAAACAAACAAACAAACAAAAAACAACAACTAAGGAAGAAGAAAACAGATGAAAAGGGAAATTTGAAATTTGAAATTCATTAAACCTCTAATAACCACTGCATATTAGATCAGAATTGGCAGGGTTCTCACTAAGAATCAATGCCTGATTTTCTTGAAGCCATAGCTCACTCTCTGGAACCAAGACTAAAACTGATGATACTGGATTTTTTTTTTTTTTGGTTTTTCGAGACAGGGTTTCTCTGTGGCTTTGGAGCCTGTCCTGGAACTAGCTCTTGTAGACCAGGCTGGCCTCAAACTCACAGAGATCCGCCAGCCTCTGCCTCCCGAGTGCTGGGATTAAAGGCGTGCGCCACCACCGCCCGTCCGATACTGGAATTTTAAATGTAGATACACACCCATGACAAGAATCACCCTGTCCCCAAGTATTGGTTTGAGTGTCAGACATACAGATTCATGAGCAGAAAATAATCTTCATGTTCAGTTGCATTTTAATGAAAGAGGGTTCTGAGCATTTTGGCAGCCATCTTACATGATGCTAAGCCTCAGGTAAAAGTCAATTTAAAGAAATCCAAGCAGACCTTAGTTATTAATGACCCCATTGAGTTACTAAACTAATTCTTAGCTCCCTAGACTCCTTATCTAATGATACCGTACGTATAGAGCACACAGTCAATGCTTCACCTCTTTTATTATTACGTCACAGTGGTACTAATGAATATAATTAAGCTACATGGTATATATTATTTCAAATTTAAGAAAATCAAAATTAAGCAAGGTTAAGGAATGTAGCCAAAGGTAACTCGTCAATGTCCGTCTTAGTTTCTTTTCCTGAAGCTGTGATCAAACAGCTTTACTAAAGCCACTTAAGGGAGACAGGGCTTATTCTGGCTCGGAATTCAAGGGTGCAGTCATGACAGTGGAGAAGTCATGGGTCTAGGAGTTTGAAGCAGCTGGTGAAACCACATTCACAGCCAGGAAGCTAACAACACCGAACGCATGCTGCTTCTCAGTTCCCTTTCTCCAAACATGCAGCATAAAATTCCAGGGAATGATGCTATACATAGTGGGCGTGTCTTCCCACTTTAGCTAATACAATCAAGATAATCTCTCACAGGTATGTTCTGAGGCCCATCTCCAGACGATTCTGGAGTCTGTCAAGTTGACACCAGCTAGCACAATGGCTACACATGACTGTGAGCTCACCACTTTATGTTCCTCTACAATGCTGGGCTGCCGTGTTAAGAATGATAAAGACATCGAGAAGTGACAGAAAATTCAGCGGATTTAAACAGGGATATCTCAAGTTCAGAAGTTCAAGAATGTCAGAAACTTGGTTAGCTTTATTGCTTGACAACTTCCCAAAGTTCTTTAATAGTCAAACTGCCAGTCCTTGCTTAAAATGATGAAGCTAGAGCAACCCAGAAATAGAAATATTTCTTTGGGCTTTCTTGTTAAGTCATCGTCACAGTATTTTATAGTGTGCATAAGACCAAGTGCGTGGGAAAATCCTGGTTTCTATAAACCAGTTCTCCTCCCGCCTTTTAAAGTAGCTCCAGCAATGTCATTGACATGAGCAATTGTAATGTTTAAAGTGCTTTAATCTAACTTACATCTTTTAATTTATTAATAATAAATGCCTTTGGGTTTCTATTGCTATGAAGAGACACCATGACCATGGCAACTCTTATAAAGGGGAACATTTGAGTGGGGCTGGCTTACAGTTTCAGAGGTTTACTTCATTATCTTCATATGTCTGCATGCAGGCAGACAGGGTGCTTGAGGAGGAGCTGAGAGTTAATACATCTTGATCCGCAGCAGGCAGCAGAAGCAACTGTGCTATATGAGTGTATCTTGACCTCAAAGCTGGCCTCCACAGTGACATACTTCTGCCAACAAGACCACATCCACTCCAACATGACCACACTTCCTAATAGTGTTACTTCCTAAGTGCCTAGCATTCAAACACATGAGTGCATGGAGGCTGTTTCTTCTCAGATCACTACAATAAGACTGAAACCTACAGCCACTACAACAGTAAGCCATTGGCATTGGACAAAGTCAGGAGTCAAACAGAATTCTCAGAGTTTGCTCAGTGTCACAGACATCATAGGGTGACACAAAGGTGATTTCCCAAATGCAAAACAAAGCAAAAAAAAAAAAAAAACCCAAAGAATAAACCAACCAACCAACCAATCAAACAAACAAACAAAAAGCCCACACTAAACTAGACTGACAATAACCAATTGTGGAAAATATGATTAAAGAAAATAATGGCCCAAAACTCCTACACACACACACACACACACACACACACACACACACACACACACACACACACATACATGCATACATAAATGGAGGTGGGAGGAAGAAAGTTCAAGACTTCATTGAGATCCAAAAGGGAATAAAAAGCAAACCCCAGAAGTCATCAGAACAGAAATGTGTTTGTAAAAGTTTGGGGGTGTGGGGAGACAGTGGAGGTCAGAAGGAAGTTGATGGGAAACAAACCTGAATGGTTCGGAACCATAATTCCACTCCCTTTTTGGTAGTTTAAAGAAGTATTGGCTCAGTTTCAGTCTCAAGAGAGACAAGCTTCAGATGATGTCAGCATCCCTGGCAGACAAGGCTGTTCCCAGAGATGTTAGTGTGCAGACCTTAGCCCCTGGTGTGCGCATTGCCCTGTTCTATTTATGGAGATTCTCTGATGTATTTCTTGTTATTTAGAGAGACTAGATGTTCCCTAGACCCTCTTAGCTAGCCTGTAAATACACTACAGAGTGAGTATCTGAGCGTACCCACTCTCATGCATGATGGAGTTGTCTGTGTTGTACCCAGTTTTCTGGATATCTCTCTGTTGTACCTTGTCCACAGTGCATACAGCATGCTTAAACTCACTCTGTAATGTCGACAACCTCAGAGAATGGCTTAGGGTGGCATATCATCCCTCTCATGGGTTTCTAGATGAGAAAGCATCCATTTTAGTTGTGTGTTAGTGAGATTTTTCATTGCTATGGCACAAACCTGAGAAAAATAACTTAACAGAATGAAACATATTTCGATCCCAGGTTCCATGACACAGACACTTGACTCTGTTGCTTCTGGGTCTATACGTGATAAGGCAACTTCATGGCAGGGAGCATGTAGCAGAACAAAAGGCTCACCTTGTGGACAGAAAACAGAAAAAGAAAACAAGGTAGGAGCCAGGAAAAAGATACCGTCTTCACGGCCACATCCTTGGTAACCTGCTTCCTCCAGCCATTTCCCATAGTTCATAGCTGAATGGGGAACACTGATTCTTGTATTCCAGACTTAACTCCTAATATTAATGTTAACGCATTACACAGTAATCACATCTACTATATCTATCATCTATTCATCCATTGATAGAATAAGTTACAGAATAGCTTTTTGTAAAAGACTTAAAAATTCAAAGACTTTAAGGAAATCTCTCTGGAAGCAGAGGCTGAAGGCTGAAGAGATGCGAAGAGTAAATTTGTGTGAGAAGAGCCTGGGTGGAGAACTCACGGAGGGGTACTGCAGAGCCTTGCCATGGGGTCAGAGGTTTGAACTGAGATCCAGGGATGCGCAGAACTGTAGAAGCCAGGTGAGGGATGATGGAAAGCTGTAGAGGTGCAGTATGGGTCAGGATGAATGAGAGCTAAGCAGATGGGTGGTGGTTCTAATCTTCTGGGCCAGCCCTGTGCACTGAGCTCAGCCTCCACACTCAGGAATATGGGGGTTCTCTGCATGTCGGTCCCTTGAGGCACACGCTGGTTTATCAGATAACAAGTCACTGGAGACTATTGCCAATACAGTGTAGTAGTGTAGCGTCTTCCTATCTATTGGGGTTCGGGAGGGGGTCCTGCACCCTTTCACTGCCGTTCTCAATAAGTTTTCTCTCTGGCTTCGTTTTCCTGATATGCTCATATTTTTTCTTCTCTTTAGGAATATTATTTCTCAGCGCCTCACGAGCAGTGCCAGACTGATGCTGTTGTTTATGTGCTCCGGGAGGTGCAGAGTCATCCAGTCTCTGCATTTGAATTCAAAAGGGAGCCAAGTACTGTATGCAAAATAGAGTCTCCCAGGGCAAGCTGATTTAGACAAAAATGCAGTAACTTAGAACGGGGTGCAGCCTGTTGTCAACATGAGGATGGACGGTTTAACTCATGAGTCTCTTCTGGGACATTCTAAATGTAAGTCATAGCGCTTGCCGAGGGTAGAAGGGCTGGCTGCACGGCCGCTTTACTTTCAGTTGGCGCCAGCAGTGTCCTAGTCTCATTTTTGCTGCCGTGGCAAATATCCTGCTCCAAAACAACTTTGCAAGAGAGATTTCATCAGGCTTGCAATTCCAGGTAACAGTCCATAATTAAGGGGAGTCAAGACAGGAACACAAGGTAGGAGCTCGAGGGCAGGTCTGCGTGCTATATTCCACACAGTGTTACATCTAAGTAAGAAATTGACTTCATAGCCAAAGAGGCATGACAGGCCCTATGAGGATGTTGCTTGTTGGCTGTCAGGCAGGCTTCTGCTCAGCCAGCTTTCTTATACAGTCCAGGACTACCAGCCTATGGAATGGTGATGCCCACAGTAGGACAGACCCTCCTTTGTCAATTAATAATCAAGACAGTCCTCCACAGACATGCCCAAAGACCAATCTGATCTAAGTGATTCTCCAATTGAGATTCTTTCCCCCATAATTCTGAGCTGCATCAAATTGATAGTTAAAGCTAGCCAGGACATGCTGAGCTATGGTAGGGTCGAGACAAGACTGGAATTAACTCTGAGTGTAGACCCCTCTGACAACCCCTCCCCAAACATGCCAAGCAGCATAATGGTCACAGCCTGAGAAACACAGACTCCCCAGGTTTGAGTTTCTGTGCCAAAACATTGAACTTCTCATCACTGGGAGTAGGCTGAGAAAAATCTCAAACCCATTTCATTAAGTGTTGCCCATCACAGTCTTGCATCACTGAAAACTACTTGGGCTGAATCCATTTTCTTCCCTAGAGATAATTAGTAAGTCAGATAATATTGATACAACTTTTTCACCACTTTGTAACTTTAACTCTTACTAGTTTTAGCTCTTAATGAACTGAAGATAATCCATCAGTTCTGTGTTGAGAATTCTACACATTCTAAAGACAGTTTTTATCTCTGCTCTGATTTTCTTATTTTTACTAAAGAAGGGATTGTCTTAATTTTCCTGTTTTACTAAGTATGTAACCACTATAGACTCTCAAAGCCAAGATTGGAACATCATACATTTCAAATATTGTGACTGTTATTTAACTGAGTAACCAAAAGCAAATATTAAATTTCAGAAATGTTTATCTATTTATATAAGAACCTAAAAGGAAGATACATTTGAGAGGCAAATACGCAAAGCTATAATATCAACAAATAAGGATTGTTCTAACACAGCACAATGAGCTGATAATCTCTGCTTCTAATGGGTTCTTTGAAGAATGATCTTTCTCTTCTTTTGAAATTTATTTTCTTCCCCTGACCCCTTCTGGGACAAGCTCTCACAATGTGGTCCACACTGATCTTAACCTCACAATGTAGCCAAGGCTAACACTGAACTCCAGGTTGGCTCCGAGTGCTCGCTTACAGGTGCTGGTCCCCTGACCAGTCAGGGCTTGGTCTTCAGTCAAGAAGAAAGATTTACAGCGATCGCTGTCAGTGGAATGTTGTTTCCTGTTCTCCACTTCAACACCCTCATGGGTTTAAATACAGGACCTCTGAGCATGAACTTTTTTAAAAAAAAAAAAAAAAGACTTATCAGGTCTTGAGGAGCTTGCTCTATGAATTGTAATCTTAGAATAGAAATTAAAAAAAAGTAAAGCCCAGTGGTAAATTTGAAGTGTTAATTGGATGGGAGAAAATAGAAATTGTTTTACTTCCACAAGACATCTAATTTTGTCTGGAATTTTGTGAATTTGCACAAGGTGAGGAAAGGGGCGAGCAGTGTCCCCATGAGCCTGCCTCGTTCATCGTAGCACAGGCCTCTCGTAGGTGACATGGCACCGAGTCTTAGAGTTTAACAAACATTTTCACAAAATCCCCTTACTTGGTTCTCAAAAGAGTGCACTTATACACATATGTCAAGGTGATGTAGTGACTTCTGTAGCTGTAGTAACACGGGAGACTCAGATGTGAAAGTCACACCGTGAAGTCGTCATGAAATGAATTAATTCGAATTTGCATCCTCTGAGTCCAGGCCAGGGCTGTTTTATTCAATTCAGATTAAAGCATACATCCTTCCAGAGAAGCCCAAGGATATGATTAGCTCATCAGTAACAATGGAATGTGTAATTTTGGAAACACCTGAGAACTAAATGTAACGCCGAGGACACGCTCAGATAAAAGTCCTTGCTAGTCTATTGTCAGACACCTTTGTTTTTCAAATAGCAAAGATGCTATTTGCATTTTAATTCATGTTCCTGGAAAAGGCAGTTGCACTGTGCACGAGGATGCCTAGCTGGCCATGCAGTTCATGAGGCACGCCGGCATCCTGTCTCCTTAGCAGACATCTGAATTGAAAAGCACATACATCAAGCCTGGGCAGGATCACAGGCCTCCCAAAGTCCCAGCAGAGTCCCCGGTGACAGTGATTTTTATGTAGAGCTGGAGCGGCACTGAATTTTTTAAAAAGTCTCTCTTTGCTGGGCAGTGGTTATCTTTTGTTCACCGTTGCTTATCAAAGCTGATTGAGTACCTATGCCTGGGACAAAATATGTACTCAGTAAATATTTGTCGAACAAATGAATAGATGGGTTTAATCATTCTCAGCAGGCCTTCAACACTCATAAAAGACTCCACGACCTTCACCATCCAATTCAGCAACCATCCATTCAGTTTGTCAACAGTTACTGAGTACCTTCTAAACAGCAAACTACTTTACATGCTGGTGACAAATGAGTGGGAAAAGGCTCATTGAATTTATATTTTATAGGCTAGTGATATAAATAAAAAGACAAAAATTTGAACTATGTAAAATGCTATGATGAAACCTAGGGTATAAAGCAAGTGACTGGAAAGATGATGCTGAAAAACCAGTTGACTTAGCTCCTGGGCAGAACAGCCAATGATGTCTGGAATCTATGGCAATGATTTCTCTTTTTAATTGATTTTTATTGAGCTCTACATTTTTCTCTGCTCTCCTCCCTGCCACTCCCCTCCCCACTTCAAACTTCCCCATAGGTCCCCATGCTCCCAATTTACTCAGGAGATCTTGTCTTTTTCTACTTTCTACTTCCCATGTAAATTAGATCTATGTAAGTCTCTCTTAGTGTCCTCGTTGTTGTCTAAGTTCTCTGGGATTGTGGTTTGTAGGCTGGCTTTTTTTGCTTTATGTTTAAAAAACACCTATGAGTGAGTACATGCGATAATTGTCTTTCTGTGTCTGGATTACCTCACTCAAAATAATGTTTTCTAGCTCCAACCATTTTCCTGCAAAATTCAAGATCTCATTATTTTTTCTGCTGTGTAGTACTCCATTGTGTAAATGTACCACATTTTCCTTATCCATTCTTCAGTCGAGGGGCATTTAGGTTGTTTCCAGGTTCTGGCTATGACAAACAAAGCTGCTATGAACACAGTTGAGCACATGTCCTTGTGGCATGATTGAACTTCCTTTGGATATATACCTAAAAGTGGTATTACTAGGACTTGAGGAAGGTTGTTTCCTAATTTTCTGAGAAATCGCCACACTGACATCCAAAGGGGTTGCACCAGCTTGCATTACCACCAGCAATGCAGAAGTTTTCCCTTTTCCCCACAACCTCTCCAGCATAAGTTTTCATCAGTATTTTTGATCTTGGCCATTCTTACAGGTATAAGATAGAATCTCAGAGTTGTTTTGATTTGCATTTCTCTGATGACTAAGAATGTTGAACATTTCCTTAAGTGTCTTTCAGCCATTTTAGATTTCTCTGTTGAGAGTTCTCTGTTGAGGTCTGTACACCATTTTTTTTATTGGATTATGTGTTCTCTTGGTGACCAATTTTTTGAGTTCTTTGTATATTTTGGAGATCAGACCTCTGTCTGATGTGGGGTTAGTGAAGATCTTTTTCCATTCTGTAGGTTGTCATTTTGTCTTGTTGACCATGTCCTTTGCTTTATAGAAGCTTCTCAGTTCCAGGAGGTCCCATTTATTAATTGTTTCTCTCAGTGTCTGTGCTGCTAGGGTTATATTTAGGAAGTGGTCTCCTGTGCCAGTGCGTTCAAGTGTACTTCCCACTTTCTCTTCCATAAGATTCAGTGTGGCTGGCTTTATGTTGAGGTCTTTGACCTATTTGGACTCGAGTTATGTGCATGGTGATAGATATGAGTCTATTTTCATTCTTCTACATGTTGATATTCAGTTATGCCAGCACCACTTATTAAATATGCTTTTTTTTCCATTTGATATTTTTTGCTTCTTTGTCAAAAATCAGGTGTTTGAAGAAGTATGGATTGTCTTCTGTTTGGTTCCACTGTCTGTTCTTATGCTAATACCTGGTTGTTTTTAGTACTCTTGCTCTGTAGTAGAGTTTGAAGTCAGGGATTGAGATGCCTCCAGAAGTTATTTTATTATACAGGATTGTTTTGGCTATCCTGTTTATTTATTTATTTATTTATTTTGCTTTTCCTATGAAGTTGAGTACCATTCTTTCGAGGTCTTTGAAGAATCTTGCTGGGATTTTGATGGGCATTGTGTTGAATCTGTAAATTGCTTTTGGTAAGATTGCTTATGGCAATTATTTCAGCATTCACTTTAAGCCAAGTGTCATAAAGGTCAGTGTTTTCTGACGTGTCTATGGGCTTCTAATTGAATGCTGATGTTTTTATGTGTATCATATGTGTACATAAAGGTCATATAATCTGACATCCTGGACCTTAGGTTTTTTTTTTTTTTTTTTTTTTTTTTTTTTTGGTTTTTCGAGACAGGGTTTCCCTGCAGTTTCTAGAGCCTGTCCTGGAACTAGCTCTTGTAGACCAGGCTGGCCTCGAACTCAGAGATCCGCCTGCCTCTGCCTCCCGAGTGCTGCGATTAAAGGCATGTGCCACCACCGCCCGGCTTGGACCTTAGGTTTTAAGAGGGAAGGTTGGCAAAGGTTTTGGGGAACATACCACAAGATGTGTTAGATGGACTCCTGACTTAAGAAATTTTTTTTTCCAAAGGAGGCTCAATCCAGGAGTGGTGGTGAACCACCATGATCCCAATATGTAAGAGGTAGGAGCAGAAGGGCAGGCGTTCAAGGTTAGTCATAGCATCATAGTAAATTTGAGGCCAGTGTGGACTACATTAGACACTGCCTCAAAAGCACCAGACAACTGTGCCACAAGGACATGTGCTCAACTATGTTCATAGCAGCTTTGTTTGTCATAGCCAGAACCTGGAAACAACCTATATGCCCTTCGACCGAAGAATGGATAAGGAAAATGTGGTACATTTGCACAATGAAGTACTACACAGCAGGAAAAAAACCCCAACATCTTGAAATTTGCAGGCAAATGGACAGAGCTAGAAAACATCATTTTGAGGGAGGTAACCCAGATCCAGAAAGACAACTATCATATGTACTCACTCATAAATGGTTTTTAAACATAAAGCAAAGAAAAGCAGCCTACAAATCACAATCCCAGAGACCCTAGACAGCAATAAGGACTCTAAGAGAGACATACATGGATCTAATCTACATGGGAAGTAGAAAAAGACAAGATCTCTTGAGTAAATTGGGAGCATGGAGACCTTGAGAAAGTGTTGAAGAGGAGGAGAGAGGCAGGGAAGGGAGCAGAGAAAATGTAGAGCTCTATAAAATATAAAAAAGAAAAGAAAATGCTACACTAAGAAAAGATGCCAAGGTCCAAATGAGGAGCAGAAGGAGGGAGATCATGAGCAAGGAAGTTAGGTCTGCTAGGGGTGTGCCCACCTACTGAGACAGTGGGGCTGATCTAATGGGAGCTCACCAAGGCCAGCTGGACTGGGACTGATGGAGCATGTGATCAAACTGGACTCTCTGAACATGGCGGACAATGAGGGCTGACTGAGAAGCCAAGGACAATGGCACTGGGTTTTGATCCTACTGCATGTACTGGCTTTGTGGGAGCCTAGTCTGTTTGGATGCTCACCTTCCTAGACCTGGATGGAGGAGGGAGGACCTTGGGCTTCTCACAGGGCAGGGAACCCTGAATGCTCTTTGGAGAGGGAGGAGGAGGGGAGATAGGGGAGGGGTAGGGAAATGTGAGGAAGGGAGGAGATAAAAATTTGTAATAAAATTTTTAATAAAGAAAAAAGAAAAAAAGAAAAGAAAAGGTACCAAGTCACATAGCTAAACATAGATAAAAATTATCGGTTAATTTAAGTTTTAAGAACTAGTTAATAATAAGCCTGAGCTAATAGGTCAAACAATTTATAATTAATATAAGCCTCTGTGTATTTTTTTGGGACTGAATGGCTATAGTACCAGGCAGAACAGAAACTTCCTTCTACAGGATCCTCTGACTCTTTTGCCTGCTCTTGGAAGTTTTATACTCTTTCTGGGTTGCCTTATCCAGCCTTGATATGAGGAGGCCTGCTCTTGTTTTGTTTGTTTTAAGGGAAACCGAGGAGGAACAGATCTGGAAGAGAGGGAAGGTAGAGGGAGGGACTGGGAGAAGTGTGGGGAGGGGAAACATTGGTGGGGATGTAATGTATGAGAGAAGAACAGAAAACCAAAAGGAAAAAAGAAAAAATATTTTAAGTACAAATGGAATCCTAGGAGTCTGCAGTCCCAAACAGAAACAATGGACTTTTTAATTAAAAAAAATGGCACAAACCTTTACAGACTTGCCAATACAAGATATAATTTATTTTATCTGTCAGAAATTATTTTCTAGCTTTAAAAATTCTCTGGATTTCTACTGAAGAAAAATAACTGTGTGGAGAAGTAGAACCCATGCTTCTTCAAGACCACACCAGTAGCTTAGCTCAGTCTTTCTACACAGACTGCAGGGACCTACCTGTGTGGTCACTGCAATTAGTTGGGGTACTTTTGTGAGGCAGGTTTTACAAATAGGACACAAAAGGGAAGTGCACAGAACACAGAACGATATGAAAATATGAATTTGAATAATTGAGGAAGTAACACTTATTAGAAATAAAATTTAGCTTTTAATCTAATCATAACTGAGAAGGAGGGACAAGGGTCCTTCTCCTCAGATACTTCCTCCTTTGAGTATTAAACTCATTAACTGGACAAAGATTCTCCAAAGCTTTTATTTTTTTGTTGCCCGTCATTAAGCAAGAAAAATCAAGTCTTACTCTGACTGCATAAAATTTTATTGTACTTTCCCACTGTGTATTAGGATTGATCATAAGAAAAAGTTACACAATGAATAAAATGGCAGTTTTGTATGTTTCTACCACATAATAGTGTATCATGAACATGATAAGTACATTTTTAAATGAATGTAGTAAAAGCAAACTTTTTTTTTAACCAATTCAAATAAATAGTCTTATAATCTGCA
This sequence comes from Arvicola amphibius, assembly GCF_903992535.2. Taxonomy (NCBI): domain Eukaryota; kingdom Metazoa; phylum Chordata; class Mammalia; order Rodentia; family Cricetidae; genus Arvicola; species Arvicola amphibius. Next base: position 109,945,055 of record NC_052050.1, read on the forward strand.
GGGGGCCTTTACAGTCCAGGGTACTGGAGTACAAACTTTAGATACAGTACTGTCTTACAGTAAAATATTTAAGAAAATGGAATTAAGTCAATTTCCCTTGCGGCTTTGGCTCATCAACTTTTGCATCTCACACTTTAACCACTCAGTTAAAAATGTCCTCACTAGTTAAAAGGCTTTGCCAAGTTAGACACATCTACTTTCTTCTATCTCTTTTCTTGGTTTGATTGTTTGTTTGTTTGTTTGTTTGTTTCAGACAGACTCTGTAGCCAGGCCATACCATAATTCACTCTATAGGCTGGGATGGTGTCAAACTCATGGCCATCTTCCTGCCTCTATTTTCTGGGTGTAAGCCACTGTACTGTGATTAGCTACCTTTTTCTCCTTAACTTTATCTGCTTGGAAGGAAAGCGAGAGGATACTGAGTTTATAATTTTCTTTGCCTCACATCATCCTCTTGAAAAGAATTTAATATTGGTGTGTGTGTGTGTGTGTGTGTTTAGTGATGGCCCATATGAGTGTGCAAGTACACATGCCTATGCATAAGTATGTGGAGACCAGAGAATGACAGTAGCTGTTACTGTCTAGTTCTCTGTCTTATTCCTTTAAAGTCCTCTTACTGAACATGAAGCTTACCATTTTGGCCTTGATGGTAAAGTAGTGAGCTCGCAGATTCTGGCTGTGTCTACTCCTCATCACTGGCGTTGAAGGTCTGCAGTGCCTGGCCCAGATTTTTACTTGGGCCCTGGGGATTTGAACTCAGGTTTTCACACATGCACAGAATGTGCTTTCACTTACTGAGCCAGCTCCTAGCTCTTCCCAACATTGGGTATTTTAAAATTATTCTACTTCATCAGATATTTTCAAAAGCTGCAAAATTTGTAATAGGATTTTCAGGAGGGAGGGAATAGAGAAAGATTCATCCATGAATCTTGATTTATAGTCAGAGAGAAGAGGTTCGGATGTGCCATTGCACCATAAGAAGATGACAGATAATATAATCCACCATATAAACAAACTGAACCAAAAAAATGCACATGGTCATCTCATTGGATGCTGGAAAAGCCTTTGACAATATCCAATACACCTTAGTGACAAAAGTCCTGGAAAGATCAGGGATATAAGGGACTCACCTAAACATAATAAAGATAAATTACAGCAAAGCTTTGGAAAACATCAAATTAAATGAAACAGAGAGAATCAAATTAAATTAAACTGAAAGCTATTCCACTAAAATCAGGAACAAGACAAAGCTGTCCACTCTCTCGATATCTATTTAATTTAGTACTTGAAGTTTTATCTAGATTAGCATGTTACTGACAGAGATCAAGGGGATACAAGTTGGAAAGGGGAAGTCATAGTATGGTTATTTACATCTGCCATTTATTTGGTTGTCTCCTTCCTAACTCAGGCTGTTTAGTAAATTCATTTTGATTATCATTCAGTTCATATAATATAGAACATCCAAATGAAGCTTCTTGAAATTATTGTAAGAGATAATTTGGTATTTATTTTAAAAAGAATGTATAAAATCTATAATGTACATAATACCTACATTACAAAAATTACTTGTGGATCCTGAGTTAACAAACATGATTAAGGCAAAAGTCCCAGCTCTGAAAGAATGTACATATGTATGGGCAGTATTTTCACATAGATTTAGTCATCTGAATTTATTTAATGCCAGATGATGATTTTCATACCTTATAATCAAGTTTTTTTTTTCTGTGCAGTAATTCCTTAAGTGAAATAGAAAAAATTCAGATGCCTTTCAAAAAGTTAGACTTCAATAGAAGTACTACAGAAGAAAGGACAAGAAGATTCTTAGAAAATCTGCTAGCTATCAAATGCATGTCAATGTGACATCAACAAATGAAGCTGGATATGGGGCCATGAGTTATAAAACATACCTGAAAATATTTGTCAAACTGAGCAGTGTTTTGAAGAATTGTTTCTACCATCACTGAGGAATGTCAGAAGGTTTTGCTGGGGACAGAAGTAAATAGTAATGAAATTTTATATTTGAAAAATCAATCGAGAGAATAAAAGGCAGTAGAACATTGCAAACCTAACAGTAAGATAGCAAAGAACCTCTAAAATGGTATTTATTAAATCACTCAAAACATTTCTTTTATCTTGAGTGTGAAGATATTTGATTTGAAACAGGCACATCAAAAGAATATTTTTGTATGCTGGAGAAAGGGCGCTCACCATACAGACCTCCTGAGTGCTGAGATTATTTTTTCTTTATTCAAATGTGTTTTTTTCAACTACCTTGAACACTAAAACTGTCTTATTAACTCTAGTTAGCATCATTAAAACAATTCATCTATATTTGACATATTAAACAACCCCATGAAAAGAAAAAAGTAAAATAGTTTCTAAAACACCTTTTTTTTTTTTTTTTTTAAAAAAAGCAATCTATGTTGTTATAGTGGCACATGCTGATAACTCCAGCACTCTTGCTGTAAAGAGAATTTTAGAAACTTGAGACCATTCAGTTCTTTAAAGCAAGTTGTAGGCCTGCTGGGCTACATAAGACTCTATTTTAAAACTATCAAACAATATAAGAAAGTAATGTGAAAAGCAGAAAATCATTTGAAAGACAGTGCCTTCGTGTCTGCTATCCTAGTTCTGGGTTCAGTGAGACCCTGTCTTATGGAAATAACACAGAGAGGAAGAAGAGGACACTCAACATCTCCTTTGGCCTCCACACTCACAAGTGCACCCCTGTGCTCATACACCACACACACATACACACTCGCACAAGACCCTCCCCAAAATTCATGGTGTATCCATGATGACTAGATGCCTAAGAAAGAATAAATTGGCAAGCATTTTTAAATGCCACTCTCCTGCCAAACCCATCTCTAAATATAAAACTCATAAAATGAGCTAGAAATGACCCACTTAATCAAATGCTTTCTCAGATAAATAATGTGTTTTCAGTATTTGAGAGTACAGTTGCTGGACAGTCTTCATCTATCTATGGGAAGAAATCTTTCCTAGGCACACCATGGGGGTAAATACATTGGTTAAAAAACAAGAGGTAGGAAGGGAGAAGGAAGAGGAGGAGGGCAGAAGGACAAGAGGAAGGGAGGGGGAAAGGTAGAAGAAAAAAGAGGAAGGAGAAGGAAGAGATGTAAGAGATGGACTAGAGGAAAGAATATCTAAGGGGAAGATTTCTAATATTCTAGCATACATTTCTGATCTTGTTCAATGTGTTGTATATATGCAACTCTGTTACCAATGTAATGCAAATTTTTAGCCCGTGAAAGTAATTATTACCAACTATTTAGGATAATAAGGAATGTCGGTTAGTAGTTAGTCACCTATTACAAACAAACTTGTAGTCATATTAAGTGTGTTTTCAAGGTCAAATTGAGATAATTTTAGATAGATTTGTGGTCTTTAGGGATCAGCAGAATATGAAATTTAAGATGTTTTGATATCATAGATTCTTTTTTCATGATAATGAGACATGTCTGCTTCTGGCAGTACAAATCTACTTCCGAGAAGATGACGGGCATCAAAGAAACTCCATATGGAGCTTACTTCCTTTGTGGCAAAAGTAAGCCACTGGGCAAGAAAGTACCTTTGCCTCGACTGCTAAGAGTATGCTGTCCAAACTGGATGAGCAGGACACAAAAGAGAGTGACTGCTAAACTTCACTACAACAAGGTAGAACAGCCCTTTAGAATATCCTGCTTCACAAAAAAAGTCTGTCAGATATGCTAGGCTGGTAGGCCAAAGATGGATGCCCCAGGCTACAGAGGAACCTTGGTGACTGCCCCGGCAGCCAACTGTTGACGCCGCTTCTCACATCTTTCGGAAGTTGCCTGCTTGCACTTCTTGCTTATTCAGTTAATATTTTTTTTTCTTTATGGGTCTCTGATGGAGTTGAAGACTTTATAGTTAGAGTTTTCCTTGTTTACCAGACTCAGAAAAGAAATTTACTAAAAAGGTGTAAAGTGTATAAGGTAGAGAGACATAAAAAGATAATTTTGGGTTTGCAATGCAAGTTAGAATAGAAAGTGAATTAGGTAGAACACTTTGGACTCACAAAGACAGGATAGATAATGGAGTATTTTCTCTGAATTGGTCAAATACAAATAAAATAGACATTGTTGATGTATTTATTGCCTGTATATGTTGTATATAGTTATTGTACTTGTTGTACATTGTTTTTCTTATATTTATTATTTTTTTTTATTTTAGATGAGAAAAGGAGGAAATGTGGTGATATTTTGTTTGTGCTTTAACAGATAAAGCTGGCCTGAAGAGCAGAGTGTGGAGCTAGCCACATTAGGTAGCCAAAGAAGCCAGGCAATGGTGGCACACATCTTTAATCCCAGCACTGGGGAGAGGAGACAGAGGCAGACAAATCTCTGTGAGTTCAAGGTCACCCAGAACTACACAAGATTGAATCAGTCTAAAAGGGAAGCAGAGCCAGGTGGCGGTGGCTCACACCTTTATTCCCAGCACTGAGGAAGTGGTGACAGGAAGTGATACAGCTGGGCAGAGAGAGGAATATAAGGTCCGAGGAGACTGGAGCTCAAGGCATTCAGCTTGAGGGACGGTAGAGATAGGATACCACATTTCGACTTAAGATTTGTTACAGGTAAGAACTAGTAGCTGACCATTCTGCTTCACTGATATTTCAGCTTTCAGTCCCTAATATCTGACTCTGGGTTTTTATTATTAAGACCAATTAGATATTGCGCTACATCATGCTGCACTTCCTAACTCAGCTTCTTCGAAGCCTTTCCAGCCTTGCTGGATCCTGCCATCTAAGTATGTGGCCCTCAGTACCACTTACATAGAAACAGTGCTTTCGTGGTTCCCATTTCCAGCTTAAAGAGTACTGTAGAGATGGTGTGGTTTATTTTCTGCAATTACAACTGTATCAGTTGACTTTCTTATTTTACTTGGAAGGTTATTAAAGTTTCCTTACTTCCCAACACCCAATTTGTTTTTAGAATAAACACTACAGGGACTATGATTTTCATTGTTAGCAGAATTATAAACAGCTTTAGCTCCCTGACTCTTCTGTGTGGCTGAAATCCTTTCACATTCTTTGCACTGCAATCTGTGTTCTGAATCAAATGCTTGCTTTCTTTTTTTAAAGCAGAGCTTTCCAAGTTCATTGACACATTTTTAAATATAAGTATGCCTTTGAAAATAAAATTTTAAGACTTCTTGTCAGGAGAATTATATTTACTTTTGAAGCCATTTCTTTAGTGCTTGTTTGTTCTTATTAAATAGGAAATCAAATATAAGATTTATGTTGGCCCCAAATTAAATGAACTCTGATATTTGTTAAGAGTCCCAGGGGACTGAACAAAGAGAGAAATCAGTTTCCCATCTGGACATCAGCTGCAGTGGCTTTTGTAGTGAATGAATATTTTAATCTCAGAAGGCGAAAAGCGGGCAACAAATTAAGAATGAATTAATGAGGATGTTCTAAAGAAAAACTCAAAGTTATTAAAAATTCAGTTCTCATTAAGACTGCTGACAAGACAGTGCCTAGATTGCTATTAGCGTGCTGAATGACATTTGACTCCGAGAGAGGAAATTGGGTCTCTGAGTGGAGGACCAAAACTATCTTGTTTGTCATGGCCCAGAAAGAAACAGTGAACCACTTGAAAAAAGAATGCCTTGAAAAAATTGCTTTAGGCTTTCTGTGTAACTGTGCTGTCTTAACAAGCTTTTTTCTGCCATTATAGGCTTTATATATTGTAGACTGAATTAGTTTTGCTTTATATGCCACCATCTTTTTCCTCCACTAAGTTTGATTAAGCTGCAAATATCCCTACTAATAGGAATAATACAAGTTGACTCGATTCTTCTGAGATGCATGCTTTCTAAATTTCTTTCAGTTTCTTCATACGTTCTGTGCTTTTATGACCACGAAGAATCCCTCTAGGTTCTCATTTCTAAAACTAATAAAGCTAATTCACCAAGGCCGGAAATCCTGGAGTGATTGATGGAGTTTAATTATACCGGTAGAGCAAAATAACCTGCAGTGATAGTGGCTGATGACTGGTGTGAGCCAGAGCCACCACAGAGTAAAGAGCCACCAAGGACGAGTGTGCAGAGGCATGGGACAGGCTGATTTAACAGTGTGGGAATCAGCAGGCACATATGCAGCAGGAGGAGCAGTGAGCCTGAGTTTGCAGGGGACAGTGACTGCCAGTCAACTTCATTGTTTACAGATGGAAACAAGCACCCTCAAGTTGCAATAGGAATTAGAGGCAAAAGGTATGCAAATGAGTTTTAATTCAATACCTATTGGATAATAGTTTTCATAAGAAAAATCAGTGTTGAAGGGACCCTTCCCTGCTTTTATTTGTTTGTAAAGAAAGAGGGGGAAGTGAGCTACAATTGGGTTGACTGTAGAGCAGAACCTTGATTGTTTTAAGAGTTACACTTGGATACGTACCAGTTTATTCCTATCATAGCCTCTGTGACTTCATGGAAAGTTAAGTATGCCAGCTCTTATGAATATTGCAGGACTTTCTGGAGTAAATTTATCTTATGAACCAAACACTCTAATTTAACAGTGTAAATAATAATGGGATAGGTAAGATCCGTCTCTGCCACTAAGGATACTTGTCCCCAAGCACAAGGACCTGAGTTTGATTCCTGGATTTCCAAGGTGGAATGAGAGGACCAGCTGCTAAAAGTTATTCTCTGACCTCTACATACAAGCTGTGGAATGCTTGGATCTGTAAACACACACACACACACACACACACACACACACACACACGAAAAAAAATTAAATTAAAAATCAATACTGACTGAGAACACGACCCACAGAGTCAACTAAGCAGGGCTCATAGGGACTCACAAAGACTGAAGTGGAAAACACGGAGCCTGTATGGGTCTGAGCTAGGTCCTCTGTATATATCTTATGGCTGTATAGCTTGGTGTTCTTGTGGGTTTCTCAGAATCGAAGTGGGGATGTCTCGGATTCTTTTACCTGTGCTTGGGACCATTTTTCTCCAACTGGGTTGCTTTTTTCAGCTGTGATATGAGGGTTCATGCCCAGTCTTATTGTATCTTATTAGACCATGTTTGGTGGCTGTAACTAGGAGTCCTGCTCTTTCTTTGGAAGGAAATGGAGGAGGAATTGATTTGGGGGAGAGAGAAGGTGGGGGGAGGGACTAGGAGGAGTAGAGGGAGGGAAAATGGTGGTCAAAATGTAATGTATGAGAGGGGAAAAAGTTTCAAAAAAAACATTAAATAATTATGACAAAAATGGCTCCCACAATAAAATTCTTCAATTTTAACAGCACCCTCTTCTTCAATTCTCTCATAGTTTCATATTTTATATTGTATTTACAGATATCAAAAAAGCAAGCATTATTTCTTTCTCCTGTTACAGTATTTGTTTAATTTTACCTTAACTGTACCATATACTGAAAAAACAAGAAACGTATTCTTATAAAACTAATCAGTGACTTAGCTTTGTTAATACACAAGGTCATTCTCATGGCTATTCAATTCAAAGATATTTTTTTCAGGATTATATCTTATCACATTTACTCTCTTGTTGCATTTACATTCCTGTTTTTATTTATTTTCTTCTCTCCATCTGAATGCACCTGATACTAGTATCCGACATGTATGTTTTGGGGACCATTATCTGGTCATTGTACTAATATATAGCTCACTCAAATTTCAGGATGAGGTATGAAATCACACTTGGCTGAAACAGGAATTTACAAAATAAAGCAATGGCTGACTACTGGAATTTCCCAAGTATTTCTACAACTATATAGTCAGTATCCAGACTTCTAGAGGTACAGAGTTGAAAAATTCAGTAGCGCTAAACACTAATTATTGGATGTTAGAGAGCAAAAAAGAGAAAAATGAAATCTCTGTGGAAAGACACTTCCAAGTACTTTCAGCTGTGTATAAGGTTATTGAAACCCTGGAGTCTGTTTGTTCAGATAGTAGGCAACTTGGACACACAGCACTTACCCTGAGCAACAACAACAACAACAACAAAAGACAAAGATAAAGATCATGGAGAAAATCATCTAATATTGTGCTCATTGGCAGATATGGACAACAGGAAAGATTGTCTCTGTCAATTGTAGAGTTCTGGAAGTTGCTTACAATGCACTTCCTGTTTCCTTAGGTAATACTATATCCTTCTGGAGCCTTTGATAGAGTTGAAGAGTAGATAGTAATAATATAGTTTTCCTTAGTTATGATAAGGGGTAAAGTACATATAAATATTGTAACTGTAATTCTTGCTTGATACCTGTTTTGTTATATGTAATTTTACTATATTTAAGTTAAAACCTTTCTTTTTATTTAAGCAGAAAAGGGGAAGTGATGTGAGATTTCCCTCTGTATGCTGTGATTACCATTGATAAATAAAGGAACTGCTTTGGGCCTATAGCAGGGCTATAAGGGAACAGAGCTAGGTGGGCAAAACTAAGCTGAATCCTGGGAGAAAGGAGGCAGAGTCAAGAGAAACCATGTAGTCCTGCCAGAGATAGATGCCAGTTGGAATCTTGCCGGTAAGCCACACCCATGTGGCAATACACAGATTAATGGAGATGTGTTAAATTAATATGTAAGAGTTAGCCAATAAGAAGTTAGAGCTAATGGGCCAAGCAGTGTTTTAAATAATACAGTTTCTATGTGGTTATTTTGGTTCTTGGCAGCTGGGACAAACAAGCGGCCCCCTCATTACTACAAATCCTTTTAATTTAAACAGAAAAGGGGAGGTGACGTGGGATTTCCCACTGTATGCTGTGATTACCATTGATTAATAAAGAAAACTGCTTTGGACCTATAGCAGGGCAGAACTTTGTTAGGCATGGAAAGCTAGGTTGAATGCTGGAAGAAAGAAGGGCAGAGTCAGTGAGAAGACATGGAGCTGCCAGCAGAGACAGACACACTGAAATTTTGCTGGTAGGCCAAAATCTTGTGGTGATGCATAGATTAATGGAGATGGGTTAAATTCATATGTACAAGTTAGCCAATAAGAAGCTAAAGCTAATGGACCAAGCAATTATTTAATTAATACAGTTTCTGTGTGATTATTTTGGGGCTAAGCAGCTGGCAACCAACAAGCAGCCCCCTGCAACACAAGGTTCTCAGTTTGGATTTGGATTCTGCATAATGAAAACTTAGTTAATCATTTGATGTTTTGAAATAATAGCATGCTATAGGTAACCATTATTGCCTGTTTGCTTAACTTTGTTCTATGTCAATCATTTGTTTTGTTGCATTTTAAATTAGCATATAAGATGTTAGATCTCATTACGTCATTGTTGGAGAAAGTGTGTTTTAATGATTCTGGTTGCTCCCATGGTGTTTATTTCCTGCTACCCTGAGCCCCAGTTGTAGCCTCCATGGCTCCAACTTCAAGCAAAAATATTGGGCTCCTATTTCTTTTATTGCTTTATAAATAATACCATTCAAAATTTCCAATTCCTCCCCTCCTCCCACTTCCCCACTCCCCCTCCAGTCCTAAGAGAGGGCAGGGTACCCTGCCCTGTGGGAAGTCCAATGCCCTCCCCACTCCATCCAGGCCTATTTGTGTATCCAAATAGAACAAGATCCCAAAAAGCCAGTACATGTAGTAGAGACAAATCCCAGTACCATTATCATTGGCTTCTCAGTCTGCCCCCATTGTTCAGAGGGTTCAATTTGATCCCATGCTCATTCAGTCCCAGTCCAGCTGGATTTGGTGAGCTCCCATTAGATCAGGCACAGTGTTTCAGTGGATGAACCAGCCCCTTGTGGTCCTGACTTCCTCACTCATCTTCTCCTCCTTCTCCTATTTTTTTATATCTTAAAAATAAAATGTATGCATAATTATACTTTGTAATATTTTATCCTCTATGTCCTTCATGCTCCTCTTGCTTTAATGGTCTCCTTGCTCCTCCATGAAGTTGTCCTTCCGAGTCATGTGTGTGTGTGTCTGTATCTCATGTGCTCAAATGTAGGTTCTATATCTAGATAACTATTTGTTTTTGAGACAGTCACGCTATATTAGCTCTGACTGTGGAGTTCACCAAATATGGCAAACTAGCTTTGAGTGTGTCATGTTCCTCCTGCTTCTGTTATCTGAGTTCTGGAGTTACAGGCATGTGCTACCAAACCTACCTGACAGATAACATTTTCTAAGGTAATTTTCATTCTCTTACCTTGAAGTGCCCCTTCTTTTGGACATCAACAAACAAACACAATTAGTAATTGTGGTGTGTTGGGGCTTCTTTGTCGGAAACAAAGTACTTGTAATAACTGCAAGGAGAGAAATAAGATAATAGACTTTGCCAAAAGCCACGCCCAGGTTTCAGGGAACTGAGTCCTGCTGGCTCACGGCTGTGAGTCTTCAGAGTACTGTCTAACTGACTCTCATTCACACTTTCATTCTAAGTAGATAAGTAATCTGGATGAGTGTTCTTTTATCAGGGTTATAGCTGTAGGATGGAAGTACCACAATTATAAACTATGCAGGTATACAGACCAATCAAACCCCAGATGTGAGGCGTACTAACGAGTGGTAGGTACTAGTGGATGCCAGTGGGCTTAAGTTTCTGAAAGCATTATATCATTTTAAAGATTCTACAAGTAATCAGTGTAAAATTTGAGGAAAAGAAAAATTGTTGATGTTTTAGTTAAAAACAAGGTAAGTTTTTTCCTTCACTGGTTTTTATCTGTATTCCATTAATAACTGAGAAACATTTATTGAGATTATTTTATTTTTTAAGTGTATTTATTTATTTTTAAAAAACAATATTTTCTCATTTTTCATACCAATCACAGTTCCTACTCCCTTCCCTCCTCCTGCTCCCTCCATCTTCCTCCTACCCCAACTTCATCCAATCCTCAGAGAGGATAAGGCTTCTCATGGGGAGTCACTGAAGTCTAGCACATCACTCTGAGGCAGGACCAAGGTCCTACCCACTAAATCTAGACTGAGCAAGGTATCCCTCCAAAGAGAATGAGCTCCAAAAATATAGTTCATATACTAGGGATAAGTCCTGGAACCAATGCCAGTGGCTTCACAGACAGCCCCAGCAATACAATTGTCACCCACATTCAGAGGGCCTAATTTGTTTCTATGCTGGTTCCCCAGCTGTCAATCCAGAGTCAGCAAGCTTCCATTAGCTCAGGCCAGCTGTTTCTGTGGCTTTCCCCATCATGGTCTTGATCCCTTTGCTCATATTATCTCTCCTCCTTCTCTTCAACTTGACTCCAGGAGCTCGGCCCAGGGCTTAGCTGCTTTCATCAGTTTTGGGATGAAGGTTTTATGATGACATTTAATGTAGACATCAATTTGACTATAGGGGAAGGCTAGTTCAGGTACCCTCTCCACTATTGCTTAGGGTTCTAACTGGGATTATCCTTGTGGATTCCTGGGAATTTCCCTAGTGCCAGGTTTCATGCTAGCCCCAATAATAGCTCCCTCTATCAAGATATCTCTTTCCTTGCTCTCCGTCTCTGTCCTTCCCCATCCCATTTCCTCATGTTCTCCTCTCAGCCTTCCTTTTCCCTCCACCCCCACAACCCTAAGAGAAACACACATGGACCTCTGTGGGAAGGAGAATAGGCAAGATCTCCTGAGATTGTTTTCAATAATAGTAAATGCTCCAGTTTTGACAAAAGATCTCTTAATGATGGTGATAAATACATAGGTAAACAAAGAAAACCTTCACTTTATTATTATTACACACCCTTTAAAAACACTGATTCCTTTTACATAATCTGCAGAATCATGTTTGATGCAGGTCTCATCTGTGTGTGTGCATTTGTGTGTGTGTGTCTGTGCATGTGCAGGCTGCTTCAGACTTGTCATTTAAAATCTACCATCAACTCATGCAGTGATATTAGTGAGTGAATTCTTAAGTCTAGAATAAATTATTTAACTTTCCAAGACCTCAGTTCTGTTTCTACCTAAGCTATAAATAAACATCCAGCAATTTAAACGAACTGGCTGATTTAGTGACTTGAAATCACATTCTAGGTTTGAAGCCATGGATTAAAATATATAAAGACTGGGGGTGGGAAGGGGGTGTTTGTTTTTCCTGTTTCAAAACCAGCAATTTGAAAAGTGTCCAGTCATCTTGCAAATGTACATAACATTTATCATAAGAAAAATGGTTGCTAGAATAACTGGACGAAAGTCAGGAAACCTGATTTCTCATACAAACCACCTGGGTACTCAGAGAAAAGTAAATTATTGCTTGTTCTTCCCATCCCTCGACCTCTTATAACATTATAGGCTTGAACTGGACAGCCTTCAAATTCCCTTTTCACTCTTAAAGTTTATGATTTCATAATTAAGAATAAAAGTGTTTCCCATTCCTTGAGTGAAAAATGAATAATGTGTCACTTCCAGTTTGAAAATTTGCCTTTAATCTCGTAGAGCACCCCAGACTCCCTGTATCTCAGGGGAGCTATACCAATCACATTCGGCTGCTTTGCTTATATAGTTTATGGCCAGGATTGGTTTGCTTTAGATAACACACTCTTGTGCTGTGACACCGTTGCTAAGATACCATTTTGTAAATAAATGTTATTTTAAATATACATCCTGGTGTGGGAAAAGGAAAGACTTAGAAAGCAACTGACCAAAGATTTAAATGATTTTTAAGAGGATTTAGATGGTGTGTTAGATAAAATGTAAACTTGTTTTAGTGCGTCTTAAAATAATTTTCCTATGCACTGAAACTTGAGACCTCAAGGGCCTGGGGAGAGCAATGATCAAACCTGAGACTAGTCAGATGATGAGTTATTTTCTGACCAGAGTGACTGGTCAGTCTGAAAGGTCATTGATATTATGGTAGGTTCTGAAGGATTTTTTAAAAAGTTACTACTTTGACTTTTTCACTAGGAAAAAAATGGGAAAAATGTAATGACTACCACTCACAAGAGATAAATTTTAAAAGACCTCTTAAGGTATCATTACTGAGGGCTACAGAATTCTAGCTGGGCGACCCTCTTATAGAGAGTAGTGGCAGGCACTATGCCTTACAGAATGGTAAGAGAAACTGCTTCCCATACATTCCTGGACTCTAAGAAGGCCAGAACTTTCTATTGCTCTCAGGTAATTTCCCCACAATAACTGGAAATTCTGCAGTGGGCATTGGCTTTTTGAAGTCCAGTTATTATTGTTTTAAATCTTCTGGAGCCCTGGTCCAACAGGAGTGTCTCCTGGGTGGAAGAGTATGACAGAGTCACAAACAATGAGAATTTGGGGGCAATTAACTGTCAGTGGGATAAACAGGTAGAGAGGAAAGAGGGTTTTAAAGAGAATGTTTATTGCCAGGTGTATGGGTTAGTTTTCGTTGTCAACTGGACACAATCTAGAGTTAGCTGTGAATGTAGAAAGCTTTCTTGTCAGACTATTTTTGAATCACCAGCCCCCAAATAACAATACAGGGAGTTATTGTTGATTATAAAAGCTTGGCCTTTAGATTAAGCTTTCCCCCAACTAGCGCTTATAACTGAAATTAGCCTGCTTCTGTTAATCTACCTTCACCCATGTGGCTTTTACCTTTCCTTGATGTAGCACATCTGACTTAATCGGAGTCTCCTGGAGAAATCACCTGTCTAGCTTCCTTCTCCTCTTGCTCTCTCGTCCCAGAAGTCCCGCCTATCCTTTTTTGCTTAGCTATTGGTCATTCAGCTCTTTATTTCACCCATCACAACACCACATCTTCACACAGTATGCAGATATTCTACAACATGTGATGAGGGAACCATCAATTGCGAAATTGCCTCCATCAGACTGACCTGTGGGTACAGCTGTGGGCAGCTGTTCACATGTTCCTCCATACTCCTGCCTGGTTTCCCTCAAAGGTCGATTGTGACCTGGTGGTGGAAGATGAAATCAACTTGTTCCTCCCCCAAAGCTTCTTTTGGTCATGTAGATATCACTTACATGTATCATATGTGTGGTATATGCCACAGAATCAGAAAAGCAAACTAGAAAGCCAGGCAATGGCAAAAAGAATCTGGAAGCAAGACACATTTAGGGCTCCAGGTCAGATCTGGTTGACTTGTTCTACATTCTGTTGGTCAGCTTGGGGGTCTGGTCCTTTTCCGGCTGCATGAGTGAGCCCTGCTCCTTTATTGTATGCCATGTTACTTTGAGGAGTCTGGAGCAAGTTCTCAGTAGCCATCGGCAAGTGCAGTCTTTGCCTAATCACCTCTTCCCTCCAGATCTGAGCTCACCGACCCTTTCTCCAAACTTATACAATCACCAAAAAGGATATGATTTTTGTGCCTATGATTAATTAGTTTATTAGCATCTGCCAAACGTTGGGTGATTTAAATGGTAATTGTTCGTGTTAGGCATTGTTGGTTGTGTGTAATTGTTGAGCACCTTGAGAAAATAGCCTGCCATTCATTTCCTTCCAGAAACCAATCAAAGATTGTTGTGGAATGAGTCACCAGGAATAGTTCTTTTCCTTCTCTCCTCTGGAGCTACTATCTCCTATCACCCTCATAATTGTTATCAGTGGATTCTCACTTGCTTACCTTTGTCAGGCCTACTCGTTTCTTCAATACATGCTACACATCTCAGGTCTAAGGAGAAACTCTCTTGCTGTTTCCCTTACCGTATCTCACACTGTCTCTAGTACCTAGCTCAACATGTAGCATGTGGTTGGCTACTAGTGAATGCCTCTCAAACCAATGAAAATAGAGGAGCAGATTCCGTCACCTTTGCAGGGAATACTGGTTGAAACCAGGGACACTTCCTTTGCATTTCCTTCAGTTTCTTAGTGGAAACAAATAATGAAACAAAAAGCATGGGCTTACATTTTGCTCACTGTTTAATTTGTATGTATTGTTCCGAGTATTGAGAGCCATGGAGCGCACTCGCAGGAGGAGGATCTCAAATCCTGGGCAGTGAGCATTGTTGAAGGCCTTCACATTCCCTTCCATCTGCCTCAGAATCACTCGTCCCTTTGTCCTTCTGTTTATCTCCATCTTCAGCTTGTGAGCATGGATAAATAAAAGAAGCCATTGAAGAAATCACTCTGCCAGTAAAAAGCCGTAAGTTAACTAGAAATTGCTGACTCAGGGTTGCTTGGTTAATGTGTGAACACAAGCCACACACCTCTGCCATGCCCATGGGAAAGGGTTGAGCTGTGAGATGAGGGACTGTTTTGCAGGAATGGAACCAAGCTCACAGTGTGTCTCAGTGCAAAGAAACAGGTGCACCTCAGGCTTCCCTTAGCAAGCAGACATCTTCATGGCCAGCCAAGTTCGCAGTGAGTCTTCTTAAAGTTATAAAGTGATGCTATGATTCTCACACTTTAGATGTGCTGTTTCTTAGAGCTTTCTTTTTAAACGTGTGTTTTTTCTTCTGGTTTTTCAAGACAGGGTTTCTCTGTATCATAGTCCTAGCTCTCTTGGAACTAGCTCTTGTAAACCAGGCTAGCCTTCAAATCACAGTTCGCCTGCCTCTGCCTCCAGAATGCTCGTATTAAGGCGTGAGCCACCACTGCCCTGCCAATGTATTTTGGTTTTTGAGTGTGTGTGTGTGTGTGTGCTCGCGCGCGTGAGCATTCATGCACGAATGTGGACTATGTGTGCATGTGGAGGCCAAAGGACAGCCCCTTGAATGTTGTTTTGCAGGTGTCCTCTACATTAACTTTTAGAGACAGGGTTTTTCACCAGCTAGCAACTTGCCAAGTACACTATTTTGGGTGGTCAAGGGAGCCTAGGAAGCTGGTTGCCACCACATCCTCCTCTGTGCTGGGGTTATAAGCGCAGGACACCGCATTCAGCTTTTCAAATGTGGAATCTGGAGATCTGAATCAGGCTCTCATTCTGTGAATGGGAAGCAGTTTACCAACTGATCCATCTCCCCAGCCCCACCCCAAATAACTTCCCATATCCTACATGTTATGGAAATGTGAATTAGAAAGGAACGGTGTCTGCCGTCAGCTGTACCAGTTGCAGAGATGTGGCTACATAGCTATCTAGGTTTGGGGCCCTGTGGTTTCAAGTCACCGGTCTTCATTCTCCTTATTAGGGAAACAGAAATCAAAATCAGACTTCAAAGAGTTGGGAGGAATGAACATTTATAGATCAACACCGTGTCTGACACCTAACTAACATGAAATGAAAGATGACCCTTGTGTGTGCTATGTCACTAAATGCCTTGTGCTTGTGAGGCACATCTCATACATGTACAGACATGGACATGTCTCATACATGTTGCTTCACCAATCCCACTACTCTGTTCAGTGGAGACAGCCATTCGTCCATTTTTCAGCGGAGATAGCTGAGATTCCTAAAGTTAAGTCATTCACCCGAGGTTATGCAGATGGTAAGTGGGAGAACTAGGATTTGAGCCCAGCAATGGGTTTAAGAACCCACACTCACAAACGCTGTTCTTTATATAAATACGATGGTGAAAGTTTAAAAATGAGAGGCACTTTAGAGTCATTCGGTCCCACTGTCTTCTGTAGATGTAGGAGGTGGAGGACTTCCCAGATGGCATTAGAGTGACCGCGAGGGAAAGAATGAGAAGCAGCTGCCAATCTCTTGTGTGCTTTGTGACATCCATTGCCTCTTGAGCAAGAGTGGCATCTCCACATCCTCAGATGCTCACTGGAGTGCCTAGCTATCTCAAGGAAAATAAGCATAAGAACAGTTGTTTAATGAAGAGTTTTTTATATGGTTTACACAGCTGGGTAGACGAATACAGTGAATTAACCCTGGACTGCAGGGGGTTTTGTTTCATCTGGCATTGGAGTGAAGGTAAATGAAGCAGAAGAGACTAGAGATGGCAAATGTTATTTACTCCAGTTTTGATTATTCACCATGCCACCAAATATGGGAAAGTATGGCTGCTGGCATTGCCTTGCCAACCCATCAGTTGCCAGGAATCCATCACAAAAACAAGTGAGAAAGGAGAAAAACATTTCAGTTGGAACTTTTTTTTTTCTGCCCATTTTGTATCTTGTGATAGAGTCTCTATGTGGCTTGGAACCTTCCAAGAAAGCCATGCTGGCCAGAAAGCCCCAGGGACCTACTCCTCTTCTCCTCTGAAGTGCTAGGCTTATCACTGCATTTCATCACACAGAGCATCTTTGTGTGCTCTGGGATCCAATTCCTGCACAGGAGACGCCGGAACAACTGAGCCATGTCTTTCCACCACACTTCTTCAACAAACTACAATTTATGGATGTGCAAATCCAAACAGTAAGGTATTTCCCACCAACTGTGCCCGGGATTTAGATATTTCACCACAAGAAAGCAGTTTTTGACCTTAGGACATTAGGACAGTTTGACATAATGTGTCCAGGCCTCTGACTCACCAATGATTTTTAACTGGATGCGTAACAGCACTGCCAGGGTTATTATTAGAGTATCTCAAACTGTTCACATTCTATAATTTCATGGTTACTATCACAGGGAGGGGAATTCAACTGAACCCTCTTGTCGGGGATTACAAAAGTTCCAGGGAGGATCTGATACGTTCTGGCCTTCTGGACACCTACGTGTACATAGTGTACCTGTATACACGGACACACATACACACTCTAAATAAATAGTTAAGAAAAAAAAGATTCCCCAGAGACAGGCAGATCTACGTGAGTTCAAAGTTAGCTTAGTCTGTAGAATGAGTTTCAAGTCCAACCCGAGCTGGTGAATAGTAAGCCTGTGTCTCAAATAACAAACAGATATGAAATTTAAAGGATTATTCAAAATCTCATCCAGTTTCCTCATGCAGCATTAAGTCATAATTTCATTGTGATTGCCTGTATTTTCTTTCAGGCATGGCTTCCTTCACCTGGCAGAACACCTCTCCCCCCACATATCAATTTATTAAGAGTGCTATGGAGAAGCAGACTTACAGATACAGGACGAGATACAACCAGTTGCGGAGTCCTTCTGTTCCACCCAAGAAAGCTGGGGACCGACCATTGGCTGCTTTATGCCATCTGACTCGGCCTTCACCACCCAAGGATTGTGTGACCTCTTAATCTGTCCTCTTAAGTGGTCACATCCGAAGACAAATAGCCACATGCTAAGACTGGTACCCCAAAGCTATAGTCAGAGTGAATTCCCACAAAACACACACACACACACACACACACACACGCACACGCACGCACGCACGCACAGCACACGCACGCACGCACCACTTGGCAAAACTGCATAAATGGGAGAACCTTCTAACTGCCTCCATGGGTCTAGATAGCTCACCTCTAGCTACTACACAACGAAGAATACACCTCTTTTTAAGATTTGGTTTTTAAATTTCTGTGTCTCTTTCTTTGTGTGTATGTGTCTGATTATGTGCAAATGCGTGTGGCTGCCATCCTGTGCCAGAAGAGCTGCCTGATGTGGGCACTGGGAAGCCGGCTCCGGTCCTGTGAAGGGAAAGCAAGCGTCCTTGACCACTGAGCCTCCTTTCCAGATCCCCAGGCTTCTATTTCTAAAAACCCACTTTGGAGATCTGCTGCAAGTGAGGGAATCTCGGGTTTGTTAGTCTCTTCCCACAGGAACACAGCATACCCCACACGCTCAGCTGAATGTTCTATATTTATTTTAGTTTTCTACATAAATGCAACTAAAAGAACAAAACAAGATTAGACCACTTAGCAGTTTTAGATGCAAAGCTATGGAGTCCAGTTTGCTTGTTTTCTCGTCTGTCATGTCCGTGATCTCAACACACGCTTCGATACAAAGCACAAAGCGAAGAGCGGACGGCACCACTGTTACAGCCGTCGTCACTGCTTTCGCTTTTAATGGAAAATGGTCATTAGGGGATATTTGAGCAGATTTCCCTACCACCTTAGTAAAAGCCAGGGATGTTCTGAGAGGAGAATTGAAAGGTGGCCTTCACTCACATGCCCACACTCTGTTCCAGCCAAAAGTGAGGTCCCTTGTATGGTGCGTGTGGAATAAATCATCAATGAACTTCCACGACTTTCCCTTCATCTCCGACTATGAGGATAATTTGGACACTGGTCTTATGTGGCAAATTTAAGATTAGTTTTTCTAGCTTTAAAAGTGGTCCTTGACTTTAAAGTCCTTTTTTATTTCAAAATTTTGAGATCCAAATAATAATAATAGAGTTACTCTCTATTATTCAATTGCTTGAATAAAAGATATTGTTAGCAGCGATTTGACAGAATAAAACAATTTCATTGAGAAAGTTACCGCTTGGAAATGTTTAGAGATTTTAGTGGTCCTTACTCTGAACTCACTGTGTGGAGTGGATTCATCAAGATCCTGTTTCCCAGATGAAAGCAGATGCAGAGATCTACAACTGACCACTGGGCAGAGCTCCCACAGTACAATAGAATACAGGGAGGAGCGATGATATGAACAAAAGGGACAAGACCATGATGGGGAAAAGCACAGCTTCAGATGACCTGAGCTAGTGGGAGCTCATTGATTCTGGACTGACAAGGAGGGAACCTGCATAGGACTGAACTAGGTCCCCTGAACGCAGGTGACAATGGTGTGGCTTGGGCCATTTGTGCGGCCAATGGCAGTGGAACCAAGATCTAACCCTAATGCATGAACTGACTTTGTGGAGCCCATTCTCCTGGAGAGACACCTTTCTTAACTGAGACAAGGAGGGAGGGCCTTGGTCCTACCTCAATGAAGTAATGGGACAGACTTAGTTGACTTCCAACAGAGGTCTTTCCTCTCAGAGGACCCAAAGGGAATTGAGGTGGGGGGAAAGATTGGGGAAGCAGGAGAAGGGAGGAGGAACTGGAATTGATATGTAAGAGAAAAAAAGTCATAATAAAATTATTATAAAAAGGAACCTGTTCCCATAAGCAATATGTTCCAAGATGGAAAAGCGCCAAGAACCACAGACCCAAATCCAGGTGTTTCTTCCAGCAACTCTCCGATTGTCCTCCATCCTCATACGAACTCTCTACTGAGTCCATCACAAGAACTGTAGTCCCTCTCACCTCCTTTGGGTGTTTCTGTTGTCAAATCAATTTCTCCTAGGCCCCCGGACCTCTTCCAGCTCTGCAAAGCTACCCTTCTCCCACAGTTCCATGGGGTTTTGCTTTCTCTGCATGCAAAACCAGCTCTGCTATTCATTCCCCTGCTCTTGTCTCTGGATACTTGCTAATTCTGAAAAGTGCAAAGGGTCACTGTTATTCCAGTAGAGAAGAAAGAGAGAGGTCTGAACGCAGCCAAGTATGGGACTAGATCTCAAACAATGGGCAATCAACCAGCAACACAGAAATGAACACATACCCACTGGCCACTGGAGTGGCTGTCTGGACATCAGTAGGACAGCCTATAGATATTTTAGCCTCTCTATTTAAAAGGATTCTGATCTTCTCTTCATAGAAATTAAAAGACAACAACTCTAACCTATTCAATAAGCATGAGAAAGTTTAAGTCGAGGTTTTAATTTTGTCATACGTACTGTATCAGTACCTTTAAAAAGATAATATCAATCAAACGCTAGAAAAGTTTCTTAGGCTATTTTTGTTGGTGTTTGTCTTAGTTAGGGTTCCTATTTCTGTTAAGAGACACCATGATCATGACAACTCCTATAAATGAGAACATTAATTGGGCTTGCTTACAGTTTCAGTCAGAGTATAAGTCCATTATCTTTATGGCAGTGTGAAGGCAGACATGGAACTGGAGAAAGAGCTGAGAGTTCTACATCTTGATCTGTAGACAGGAGAAGCAACTGTGCCACACTGGGCAGAGTTTGAGCATATGAAACCTCAAAACCTGATTCCACAGTGACATACTTACTTCCTCCAACTAGGCCACATCTCCTCCAACAAGGTCATACCTTCCAACAGTGCTATTCCCTATGGGTCAAGTATTCAAACGCATGAGTCTGTGGGAAGTATTGCTATTCAAACCACCACATTCTACTCCCTAGTCCCATAGGCTTGTAGCCATAACATAATTCAGATATGCACTCAGTCCAACTTTAAATGTCCCCATAGTCTCTAACTTGTTTAAAAGTCTAAAGTCCAAAGTCTCTTCTGAAGTTCATGCGATTTCTTAACTGTACCACCTGTAAAATCAAAATAAAAAGGTAGATCACATACTTCCAACATATAATGGCACAGGATATTCATTATTGTTTCATAATGTAGGAAAGGGAGCATAGTGAGAAAATGCTGGACCAAAGCAAGACCGAAAACCTGCTGGGCAAACTCCAAACTAACTCTGCATCTCCATGTCTACTGTCAAAATGCTCTTCAGATCTCCAACTCAGTTTAGCTTTGTTGACTGGAACAAACTTCTTTCTCTTGGGCTGTTCCACCCCCTGTTAGCAGCTTTCTTCAGCAGGTATCACACTGCTCTGGCATCTCTAACATCTTGGGATCTCCAAGGCAACCCACGCTTAAACTTCTCAGCTTCACACAATGACCTCTCTAGGCCTCCATTTAGGGACACCCCCGACACACACTTGACCTAAAATCACGGAGGGTGATTCCATAACCCCCTTTTTTCTATCCTTGATTCTAAAGCCAGAACTACCTGGCCAAAGCTGTCAAGTTGTGCTGCATGCTAGGGTTGGAACATAGCCCCCCCCACCCCGTTCAATTACATCTTCACATGCTTTCTGTTTGTGTGTCTTAAGTGTGAGTCTATTCTGCCTGCTAGGCATTCCACCTTGTTTTAGAAGCAGTTCCTATGCACAGGAGAAGGATGAGAGTTAATACTCTCTGTACATCTTATTCAAAGTTAAAAGGCCAGAACCACTGGAGAATATCAACAGCCACAACAGCCACAATGCTCATGTGGCAGGAAGTGTGCCATGTACCCCAGGTTATCATGACTATTAGCTCATCCAGCAGACATGTTGTGCTAGTTTCTAATTCAATTTGACACAAGTTAGGGTCATCTGGGAAAAAAGATTCTTATTTGAGAAAAGGCCTCCACAGGATTGGCTTGTAGGCAAGTCTGTAGGATATTTTTAAATTTGATGAGAATGTGGGAGGGCCCGGCATATTGTGGGTGGTACCAACCTTTGGCAGATGGTCCCGGATGGTATGGGAAACCAGGTTGAGTAAGCCATGATGAGCAATTCAGTAGGCAGCACTCCTCCATGGCTTCTGCATCAGTTCCAGCCTCCAGTTTCTTGCTTTGAGTTCCTGTCTTGACTTCCCTCAGTGACGGAGTGTGTCCTGAGAGTTGTAAGCTGAATAAAAAGCCTTTCCTCCCCAAGTTGTGTATGGTCATGGTGCTTTATCACAACAGTACAAACCCTAGCTGAGATGTGTGAGAACCTGCCTAAGGCCTCCCAGTGCAAAGTGCCATACCACCATGAGAGTTATTTTCTATTTAATTTTTTATAATCTTTCTACTACTCTTATTATTAAGACCAGTAGTCAACAGTATTTCTGTTTATTGTTAATCATAATTTTTAATATTAATTTGTGTATGCACATGCACACACACACTGATGCAATTGCAGAAAAACTAATGCAAATCAATTCTCTGCTATCACGTGGGTCTTCAGACATGGTAATAATTGCCTTCACATGATTAACCATCCATTAACCACAATGTTCTGGTGTGCATTAACATCTTAGTTTGGTTTAACAAGCAGCTGTAAACTATATTGTGTCAGAAATAACTGGGACGCAGGGACAGTATAGTCTCTGTCTTCCAAATCCTCAGAGCGAGAACCTGTGAAGTCAAAGCCTCAGGGAAATCTTCGGGGCTAGCACCCAAGCCTTTAACACATGGATGAGCCTTTAGAGGACATTTTAGATTTAGACTGTAAGAATATTTTAACAGAAGTGATCAGGAAGCCAAACCTAGAGAAAACAACTGAGAATGAATTCTTTCATGATCATAATTAATGACTATATCTAATGACCATATTGTCTTTTCTAAAGCACTTTTAGATATTTGGGTGTTTTGTTATTTTTTAATTGTATATGTGAATTTATGTATGTTTGTATGTGAGTGTGTGTGCGCGTGTTAGTGAAAGTGCATGCATGCAGAGGCCAGAGACGTCACACCGCTCTGGAGCTGCTGTTAGTGGAGGTTGCAAGTCACTCAGTATGAATGTGGGAACTGAACTCTGGTCCTCTGGAAGAGCAGTAAGTGTTCTAAACTGTTGCACTATCTCTTCAACTCCTAATTCCCATATTTTCTTAAAAAAGACATTTTCTGATAGTTAACACATCTTGCTGAAAGGCATTATGGGATTGAGATTAAGGGTGTGTCTCCGTCATACATAGAAGACACAATCTCACAGCAAACATCCTAGCCCCCTGGCTCTTGCAATCTTTCTGCCCTCTCTTCCTGGATGTCCCCTGAGCCTTAAGCATACGGGTTACATTGTGGATGTCTCCACTGGTGGAAATCTCACAAGACCTCACCCCAAGATGAGGAGCTACAGCAACTAATGGCTGCTGTCTTCTCTGGGGGACAAGCTTCCTGGTAAACTACTCAGTCCCAAGTGGTCAGCTTTAAATACATGTACACATGAAGAACACTAAATGAACTCGTGTGTGTGTGTGTGTGTGTGTGTGTGTGTGTGTGTGTAAAACAATAATAACTAAAGAAGTGATTTTGAGAGAGAGTGAAGAAGGCATTAGTAAAAGGAGTTTGGGGGGGAAGGAGGAAGGGTGGTGTAGAAATGATGTAAATATAGTACTCATGTAATTCTCAAAAAATACAAAAGGGTGTGTTTCTGAAAATGGAGCTGAATATTTTATTCTAAGTTCTACCGTAATTCAGTTAAGTTTTTTGTACTCTATGATATCTTCTGTAAAATGACGATAATTATTTGAGCATAAAATCTATAAAGTATTTTTGGTAAGATTAAATATGATCTAACTACTTAAAAGTAGTTAAGTAGCTTGGCATGTGTTCAATAAGTATCCCCTTAAAAGAACACTATTTAGTAGTATTATTTTATGAAGTCTTTGACAGTTTCACACAATGT
This sequence comes from Arvicola amphibius, assembly GCF_903992535.2. NCBI lineage: Eukaryota > Metazoa > Chordata > Mammalia > Rodentia > Cricetidae > Arvicola > Arvicola amphibius. Next base: position 109,968,957 of record NC_052050.1, read on the forward strand.
GTTTTGATCATATTCACCTTCCACTCTTCCTGCTACCTCCTCTCAGAACCACCTCCATCTTTTACTCCCTCCAGCTTTGTGTTCTTTCTCTGTTCTTAAATAATCCACAGAGTCTAACTTAACGTTGTCATAGAAATCATGGACGTAGCTCCATCCACTAGAGTGCAGTTGATCTTTCAGGGTCCTTAAAGGAAACTGACTCTCCCTCTTCCAGGAACCATCAGCTATCAATAGCTGCTCACCTAGAGGCAGGGTCCACGACTCCCTCCATGTCCAGTGTTGACTGATCTGGGGAAGTCTTGTACAGGCAGCTGTAGCTACGGTCAGCGCATCAGTGAAGCTCTCCTGTCCTATCTAGAAGAAGACACTGTTTTGCTCCAGTCCTCCCTGTTCTCTGGATCTTACTTTCCTGCCTCCTCTTCCGTGAATGTTCCTGAGGTTTTGGTGAGCATGAGTGGAGGGGAAGAGGATATATATGTTTCATGTATGGCCAAGCACTCTGACACTTACTCTCCGCCCAGTTGTGAATCTCTATGTTAGCTATTATCTACTACACAAAGAAACATGTCTGATGAAGTGTGATAGTAGCAAAAATCTATGTGAATATCGACAGGGTTTGGGGTTTTTAATGTGTCTATGTATGAAATATGCATGGGGTTTACACACATAGAGGCTGGAGTCAGATGTGTCTCCTACATCCCTTTCTGCCTATTGCCGTGAGATAGGGTCTCTCACTGAAGAGAAGCGCAAAGTATTGACTAGGCTGGTTGTGACCCCACAATACTGGAGTCACAGGCATTTGCTCCCTTGCCTGGATTTTTACCTGAGTACTGGGGTTTCAAACTAAAGTCCTCTTGCTTGTGAAGCAAGTTCTCTTACCCACTGAGCCATCTCCCCAGCCCCATTGTTATTACTTTGTAATCTTATTCTGACCTGAGTTCCCTAGAAGAGCTGGAGAAATAGTCTCCGGTTTCTTTGTATATCCATGGTAAATGTACCCAAAGTTGGTGCATGACCTAAGTAGAAATTGTGTTTATTTCAAAAGGGGTTTGAAGTGCAGGGATATGTACATTTATCTCTTAGAGAAATAGAAGCCTTTTCAGTAAAGAGGCAAATAATATTTCAGTATTTCCAAAAGAAGTTAACTGCCCAATATTCTGATAAAGAATTAGCTATGGTTTGGGTTTTCCTTGGCAACACTGATGCCATCCTGAGCTCACTAATGTGGCTGGGTGCAGAACAAAGGGGAAAGAGCACATACATTTGAAACCCACACAACCCTGGCTCAAATGCAACTAATAAGCCTCAACTTCAAGCAACTGAGGGGGTATTAGTTTCAGAGTGGGTGTTTGAGTTTCGTATGCATTCATAATCAGGAGAAAATAGCTTCAGAATCGTTTAATCAAGTATGGTAGAGCCTGTGATCCAGACACCTCCAGAGCGATAGGAAAGAGGGGGAAATTGAGAACATGGGAGGACTAGACACCCAAAGATGTCAGATCAGAAGTTTCAAGTAAGGAGTACAGAAATAATACCCTGATCCTTGCCTCTCTGCCTTCTGAAAAATAAATTATCTTTTTAGCTTGAGTTAAAGGAAAGAAAAACCTGTGACATCACAGAGAGAGGCTCACCTTCTGAGCTCATAGCCGATAAAAACAGTTCCAGCATTTCTCTCGGCTGTGGAAATATTTATAAACTTCCTTCTGAATTGTCAACCATTTTCCTCTTACAGCTTTATGTCTTAGATCTCCATATCCCTGATATGAGCACTGTGAAAATTCTGTGTTTTAAAATGCACCAAGGCAGCCACTCTGACTTTTCTTTGTATCTATACATTATGCACCTTGATAGATTCATCCCTAATGGCTACTTCACTCACACTCCACACACACACACACACACAGAGAGAGAGAGAGAGAGAGAGAGAGAGAGAGAGAGAGAGAGACGTGACACGGTGCTCAGTGTGGAGGACATGAACGAGCACACATCCAAGCGAACATTGGAACCTACCCAATGTGCTTCAGCGTATAGAGCTATTTAGTATCACATGCTATGCAATGCAGAACGGAGCTTCATGGTGTGGAGAAAACAGCGTGAGAGCAGTAACAACAGAGAAACTGGCCACGCCGTGCGTTTCGCTCCAGGGAAGCCGCCCACACTTCTCAATTTGGAAATATATCTTCAGGGCATTTTCAGCAGATGTAATTTATGCTTTTCCATGTTCATATGCTCAAAGAACTGCTTCCTTTGCCCCTACCTCCATTTTACAGGTTATTTTCTAGCCCATGTTTGAATCCATTTTTTTCATTGGCAAAATCACTAAGTATTGATTATTTTCAGCATTAGAAAATGGATCTGACTGGGAGGGGGTTTTGATTACTGATTATTTCACAGTGATAGGATTGGAGCCCAGAAAAGATATGCCCTCAGCTTGGATGATGTGCTAGCTCAGATTCCAAGTTCCCAAGGCAATAGAATAGAAAGAATTTCAGTGACATTTTACCTGGGACCAATTTACTTACAACTGTTAACTGGAGCTCCAAGGAAAAATAAGCCAACACACACACACACACACACACACACACACACACACACACCCCACACAGCTATTTTAAAGACTCTGGAAGGCTGATCGGGTAGAACTTCATGGTTGGGCAGAGGTGGAATGTTATAAATCCAGAGGCAAAATGATATTCTGCTATTTAGTCTGCCCAACTCTGTGGCTAACCTGGTATCTTAGTTAAAACTTTGGGGGATGTATTACCTACCAATCCATCAGCTACTATCAACCCAAAGGCTTGGAATGACAACAGATCGCATCTGAGATACAAAGAGTTTCCCATAATTCACCTCCCTAATGTTCTCAACAATGTATTTAGGAAATACTTTGATTTAAGATTGTTTTTCTGTTCTGCAACTGTAAAAATGTTCATGAAAGCATTTCCATGTTGGGACAACTTTTCCGGGAATGCCTGAATCCATGCAACTGGGCCACACTTACTCGTATTTGGCTCAAGAACAGTGACCTCGGGCTGGAGAGATGGCTCAGCGGTTAAGAGCATTGCCTGCTCTTCCAAAGGTCCTGAGTTCAATTCCCAGCAACCACATGGTGGCTCACAACCATCTGTGATGAGGTCCGGTGCCCTCTTCTGACCTGCAGGCAGACACACAGACAAAACATTGTATACACAATAAACAAACAAACAAATAAAAAATAGTGATGTCTCATTTCTTTGGGGCGAGAGCTCTGTTTTGTGTTGACAACGATCATGACTGGAGTTTGGAGCAGGAAACAGAGGAGCAAAGAATCGCATACTGAACTACGGCAGTTTCCAGGACCTGGCAGTTGTGAACTGGGAGAGAACTTTTGGTATTGTCTGCTATGATCTTTCACGAGCAGATATTCATCTTCAAAATAAAAAGGATTCAAAGAAATAAATTGTTTGGGATAATAATCTTGGGATATGACTGAAAATGAATCAAAAAAGAAAAATTGTTGAATTGCTCTCCACTTTTAGGAACAAAATACTATGGCAATTAGAAACAAGACAGCACTGAGGGGATGATGGGTCAGCTGGCAAAGAGCTTCCTTTGCAACCATTCGGATTTAAATTCAATCTCCAGAACCTAAGAGGGAAAAGGCAAACAAAAAAGTTAGGTATGGTTTCCCTATGATTATAGTCCCAGCTCAGAGGAGGTGCAGCCAGGTGGAGACCTAGCTCCTTAGCCAGCTGACAAGCCCACTGGTGTGCTCCAGCACAAAAGCAAAGAGAGACCTTGCCTCAAAAACAAAGCAAAGTACCTAAGGAATACCATCTAAGGTTATGACCTCCACGTGCACACACATGCTCATGTGTATACACACACACACACACACACACACACAGACCCCCACACACAGCCCCCACACACAGACCCACACACAATCTCCTAAGCTATCTTCTCTTGTTTAGAGGTTTGATAGGTTATTTTAGGTCAGGGAAAATTAGGCTAACTTTGACGGCACTAGACTTCTCATGAGGGGCCTGTAATCTCAGAGAAAACAAAATGACAGTGTTAAATAGCTACACTCTGCCAAGTTGTGACATGTGTACACTTGTCCTTTCTCTGTCCAAACTTTCTCACGCAGCACGAGGTATGAGATGATGCCTAAAGTCTCCTTGCTCTGTAGAAACACACGTTTGTTTGGAATTAAGATGTTCTGTAGACTTTCAGTTGTGGGCTGGCAAGATGATGTTTAACTCTAGCTAGGGAGGAAATGACTATCATGAGACAGCACTACAAATGCATCAGGAAGGCAACAATTAAATTACACACCTGACGCAGGCAGCAATCGGCGAAGATGATCCAGACCCATGACACTGCTGAGCCTGTAAGATGGGGAAAGCAATCTGGACCACAGTTACATTATCTTATAAAACTGTTCATGCTCTCACAGTACAACTGATTACGCTGTTGACATTTGTTCCATTAAAACAGATAGCCTTATAAATAGTAAAATAACAGAATAACTCTGGTATCTTTTTGTTTGTTTATTTGTTTTTCGAGACAGAGTTTCTCTATGAAGCCCTGGCTGTCCTGGAAGTCACTCCATTAACCAGGCTAGCCTTGAATTCAGAGATCCGCCAGCCTCTGCCTCCCAAGTGCTAGGATTAAGTGTGTGTGCCTCTACTGCTTGGCATAACTTCAGTATCTTAAAAGAGTTAAGTGGTTAAAAAGGTAACATTCAGCCTATGAGATGGCATATGGGGCAAAACTGCTTACTTACTGTGAGTCAGATGCTCTGAGATTGATTTCCAGAGCAAAGATTTAAGGAGAGAAGTGACTCCTAAACGTTTTCCTCTGACCCCCACACATATGCCATGACACCCCCAGACCTACACATACCTCCCACAGGTATGTAATAAATGATAAAATGATAGCAAATAAAATTTCAAAGCCTGATGGCACATCCATACCAAAGAATACTAATCAATAGTGAAAGCAGAGTGCTGGCAAAGTGACTTTTGGGGTGAATATCCCAGAAATTAGTCGAACTATTAAAGGACCCCAATTGAGCTTGTAAGCAACGTTCTTGGAAGAATGTCATTTTAGGGTTTTTACTAGATCTTTATTCACAATCACTAAAATGTATGTAACAAATTGCAGCAATATTTTGTTATGAATCTACTTTTTTGAACATATGAATATATTATGAAATAAATATCCACATCTCTTTATGGGGTTAAAAAAATAAAGGTTTATTGAACAAATAAGAACAAGATCCCAATTGCTATATACTTTATCATTCTACGTATGTGTTATTCTTTAAGATAGAATTAGAGAATAGAGTTCTGGCAATCTGGAGTGAAAATTAAACTGAGATGGGGGAGACATTAGGTTATAAAAAGCCTGCAAACGTTACCATCATTGTGTAAACATAAGATGATTCATAAATGATTAAGTAAAAACACACATACAAATGTGTATAAAATTGCAGATTTTTAAACAATGTCAGTAGATTGCATTAATGCCAAACTCCTGATTGTGACATTGTACTAGAGCTACGGTCCATGATATATCAAAGGGAAACAGAATAAAGATTGGGAGTGGCGAGTAATTTCTTCTAGATACATGTGAGTCTCAGTTATTTTAAGCATGTTTAAAAGTTAAACTTAGGGGCGAATCCATAGCAATGGTCTTTCTTGGGGAGACTCTCTAGCAATGTTACACAGTGGAGTACTACTCGGGGGGGGGGGGGTGTGATATCTTGAAATTTGCAGGCAAAGGGAACTAGAAAAAAACCATCCTGAGTGAGGTAACCCAGACCCAGCAAGACAAACACAGTGTATACTCACTCATAAGTGAATATTAGACATAAAGCAAAGAATAAGCAGTACAGAACCCCAGACAAGCTAAGAAACAAGGAGGACCCTAAGGGAAACATTCATGGATTCATCTGGAAGGGGAAAATAGACAAGATCTCCTGAGTAAATTTGGAGCATGTGGAAAGGGGAAAGGGGCAGAGGGGGGAGAACATGAGGCAAAAGGATGGTCAAGTTGAGGGAAGGACAGAGAGGGAGAGCAAGGAAAGAGATATCTTGATAGAGGGATCCTTTATGGGGTTAGTAAGAAACCCGATGATAGGAGGATTTCCTAACCGAGCCACGCTGACGAAGCAAAAATAATCCCAATCAAGCCAAATCAGACCAGATGAAAAGATAATCCAGGTTTAATTAGATACCTGCATTCTCAGGTGGCCCTGAGGCTAAACAGGAAGCCGCCAACATGACCACAGGAGAGAAAGAAGGAAAAATCATGTTTTTATTTTTTGGGGAGTGGTTTAAATAGCTTGTGGGTGTGGTCTTGAACTTTTCTGGGGAGGGGTCAAGGTTCCAGGGGCACAGGGGAGGGGCCTCCAAAGATGAAGGCCGGAGGTTGGGATTACATTCCAGATTGTGTGTATAATGGGTGACAGGAAGCTGAGGTGATATTTATGACTAACATTTTAAGCACTCTTTGGAGAAAGGGGCATTGACTCAAGTCTGGCTACTTCCTGCAGGCATGGGGCAATGTGGGGGAAGGGACAGCTGGGTGTTGGTGGGTTTATGCTCAGCGAGAGGTGTGGCTGGAGAATGTACTTTATCCATGACATTTAATGAAGTTTCCTGCTAAAAACAGGCAGGTATGCCTCTTTAACAGGCGTCATAGTCCAAGATTAACAGGTTTTAGGTGTGTCTTCAGAGGTTCAGCATTTCCAATTTACTTTAATTGTCTTCTAAAATCTGTTCCAGTTCTCTTAAAGTTCTGCTACACTAACCCCAGTCAGTTTCAAGCATATTTTACAGGTCACTCCTGTTGCCTGGGACAAGAGCAACTCACAAAGCACTCTCCGGATAACGCCAAACACCTGCAATAACTCCTGGGACTTCACCATTGGTACCAACTCTTCTGGATCAAGGACACCTGCCAACTAAACTTTGGTTTTATCTGCTACTGTGTCCCATCCCGTGGGTAGCCCCATTTCATAGGACCAATAATAACAATATTTTTCTCCTAGCCGCCTGCCTTCTCATCTCCCTCAAAAAAGCAGCTGCCTAAGGACTCCAGGAAGACAGCAAGCCAGATGCCGCTTCAGCCACTCCTCTCACTGTGACTGCACCAACTCTCAGCTCTCCCCTCTCCCACATCACCCCATGCCCGAAGGAAGTAGCCAAACTTGAGCCAATGCCCCTTTATGCACAGAAAGCCTAAAATGTTGGTCATAACTATCACTTCAGCTCCTCCCTATATGCAAAGAGTCTAGAATGTAATATTAAGTTGGGGACATCATCTCAGCCCTCTTAGACCCCTATAATCCAAGAAGTCCTGGATGATTGGAAGCCCCTGGCCTTGGGGTTGCCCTGTCCAGACTCCAACTCCCAGCCTGCCAAGCGCTGACCCCTCCCCAAGGGAGGGTCAGGACCATGCCCACAGGCTATTGCCAGAAAAAGGAACACTTGGTTTCAGGTTTGCATGCATTTTCACCTCGCCATGCTGTCTCAGTCCACCCGAGAGTGCTGCATTTATTAAACACAGACATTTGTGTTTAATCTGGTTTGATTGTATCAATGGAGCGCTTTTCTTAAGATTAATTTATGATTATCAGATAAAGGGTTAATAATAGAAATATCGGAAAATTGGTGGGCTTGCTTCTTCACATTTCCAGGTAACTACCTCATGATGGACACTTGTTCTTTGAAGCCCAGAAATATTTGTGAAAAGACTCTGGAATCTATGTAGCTCTCAAAGCTTCATCACAATTATTTGGGAGTTTTTTTTTTTTTTTTTTTTTTTTTTTTTTTTTGGCTGAGAACTGGGAACTTCTGCCTCAAATTCTTCTCCCAATTTCTTGGTTCAAAAATGGAGCATGAAAATGAGAGAAGAATTTAAAAATACAGTGCTGAGATGATTTATTAAATCATTCTCCATTAGAAACTAAGGAAACCATGGGGACCAAAGTCACAGAGCTAATGCACTGTGTTGAGCCTGTGCTCAGAAGTAATGACAGGGCGGGAATTCTGATGGGCACTGGGCACTACAAGAGGGTTTTCATGAAAGCTTGGCATTCCTAGAGATGTAACTTTAAATATTTATTTTTGCTTTATGTGCATGAATGTTCTACTTCCATGTATGTGTGGGGGCCAGCCATGATAAGAACAGGTCACCCAAAGGAAGTTCTTTATTTCCTACCTGTAATGATCCGTTCTGTCTCTTTAAGAGACAAGCCATGCCCACTCCCTTCCCTGTCCACTGAAGCAGGTAGATCTTCCTTCCTGCTTGAAGCCTGAGTCTCTTCCTTTTTCCATCTCCCTATCTCCCTTCCCTCTCCTCTCTCTCTCTCTCTCTCTCTCTCTCTCTCTCTCTCTCTCTCTCTCTCTTTCTCTCTTTCTCTCCCTCTCTGCTCTTCTTCTCCCCTTCTCCCTTCCCCCTCCATAACCACTAAATAAATATCCAACCTCACTCTGCATGATGTGCTTATCTGTCTGTCTCTCACCCACTGCTACCATGTGACTGGCCGCCTGGGACCAGCTGCCTTCAGAGACCTGTGGCATGGAAACTGCACCATCCCTGCTTGGGAATAGCTGTTCTCCGGACCCCTTGCCCCCTGCCACTTGGGGACCTGCCGCATTTCTGCCATTACAACTACTTGGGGATCCACAGCATTTTTTAATTTTTCCATTACATAACCATTACCACCTGCCAGAGTAGAACTCAGCCCTCAATAAATTTAATAAAAGGTCTGAGTCTCAGTAGTTCACTCTAAGACAATGCCTGGCTGGAAGAGGAACCACAAGCTGAATTACCCAACTCCCACACAAGAACAGACCATTCAAAGGAAATGCCTAACATTCCAACCACTGTAGATAGGATCACCAGGCAGAGCACCTCACCAGGACACCCCTAGAGAAATGTCAGCCAATCAGAGGTCCTAAACCTCAGAGACCCCCCTCACCCCCATCTTTACTACTATAAAACTCTAATTGAGCTCAGGGCTCTCCAGCTATTCCAATATGTTGGACTTGCGGAGAGACTGAGTTTGCAAACTTCATTAAAATAAAAGCTCTTTGCTTTTACATACAGGATTCAGTTTCCTTGTTGGCTTTTGTGGGAACTTAGTGAATTTGGGCATGACATATGTACCATGTGCATCTAGTGGCCGAGAAAGCCAGAAAGGTGTTACAGAACTGAAGTTACAGATGACTATGAGGTGTCATGTGGGTGCTGGGAACTCATACCAGGTTATCTGCAAGAGCATGAAGTGCTCTTAGCCACCAGCTCTCCAGCCTCATTAAATATGTATTTTCAAAAAAACCCCACTCGGCCTGAATTTTAGGTAATAAATGGAAAAAAGAAGAAAAAGCCCACAGCAAGTATGGAGACTTCTGAATAATTCTGAAATTGAGTTGATTTAAGAATAGGAACCAAGAGGTGAGTGATTAGCCAGACAGCTGGGCACCCCACTCTCTAGGCCCTAGGTACTGGCAAACCTCCCAGCCCCTCCTCACCTGCTTCAGCTTCACTAGCCAGCCAGCAGGCAAACTTCCTGCAGGTAGGCTGCTCTAACACCCCACCTCCCTGCCATCAATGGACCCTGTAAGCTACGACGACCACCGTGCTCCCAAACCCACCCATCCCCTGCAACCTCAGAGGAACTCTGAAGCACAGGCTGCAACTGCACAGAGCAAACCAAGAGTGTGGGCTAAGAGAAACCTCAGGGGCAACCTGACACACAGACACTGCACCAGCAACTGCAAGGATTGGACCAAGAGGCAATCAATTGGATGAAGAGATGGAAAGGCGCCAATGCAAAATTTATGCAATAACCATAAAAACAACATGGTAATGCCAGAACCCAGTGGTCATACAACAGGAAGACCTGATCTTCATAACCTAGAAGAAGCAGAAAATGATCTTAAATATAACTTTATGAAGATAATAGAGATCCTTAAAGAAGAAATGAAAAATTCCTTTAAAAAAGGGAGGAAAAGACAAATAAAAATTGGAAGAAATCTATAAATCTCTTAAAGTAACCCAAGAAAACCAAGAAAAAGCAATCATACAGGTGAAGGAAACAGTTCGAGACTTGAAAACTGAAATAGAGGCAATAAAAAAAACACAAAAGAAGGGAATTTGGGAAATGGAAAATCTGGGTAAATGAACAGGAACTACCAATGCAAGCATAAACATCAGAATAGAGAGATGGAAGAGATAATCTCAAATGTTGGAGATATTTTAGAGGAAATAGATTCATTTATAAAAGAAATGGTCAATTCAACAAATTCTTAAAACAAAATATCCAGGAAATCTGGGACACCTTGAAAAGACCAAACCTAAGAATAATAGGGATAGAAAAAGGAAAAGAACTTCTGTAGTGATGAGACAAGCAGGCCTGCTTCTCATCCCACCCAGATCCCACACGGCTAGCTTTACACCCGAAATAGCAACACACAAATTGTATTCATTTAAATACTTCCTGGTCCATTAGCTCTAGCCTCTTACTGGCTAACTCTCATATCTTGCTTAACCCATTTCTAATAATCTGTGTAGCACCACAAAGTGGTGGCTTACTGGGAAAGATTCAGCATGTCTGACCTGGTGGCTGGCTTCATGGCAACTGTCTCACTGCCTTCTTCCTCCCAGCATTCTGTTCTGTCTTCCCCGCCTACCTAAGTTCTGACCTATCAGGCCAAGCAGTTTTCTTTATTAATTAACCAATGAAAGCAACAGATAGATAGAATACCCACCTATATCAAACTTCAGCTCAAAGGCACAGATAATATATTCAACAAAATCATAGAAGAAAACTTTCCCAACCTAAAGAAAGATATCCCTATGAAGGGTACAAGAAACTCAGAGAACACCAAATAAATTGGACTAAAGAAAAAGCCCCCTCACCATATCATAATCAAAACACAAATATACAGATTTAAAAAAGAATATTAAGAGCTGCAAAGGAAAAGGGTCAAATAACATAAAGGCAGACCTATCAGAATTACACCTGACTTCTCAGTGGAAATCATAAAAGCCAGAAGGTCCTGGACAGATGTGCTGCAGACACCAAGAGATCATGGATGCAAGCCCAGACTACTATACCCAGCAAAGCTTTCAATCACCATCGATGAAGAAAACAAAATATTCCATAACAAAACCAAGTTTCAATTGATTTAGGAATAGGAGTTAAGATTTTTGTACTTAGAGAAATTTAGGAATAATTCAACTTGGCTCACAAATCCACATTTTTTATTACTAGTCAAATGAAAACAAATCTTTTAAGATCTTTGCAAACTAATGCAGTGATCCTTATTTGTAAGTCCCTGCTTTCCAAACCACTGTTCTTATACATTACTTTTGGTTTATATTTAAGAACATTATAAACAGGCAATCTTTAGAATAACATGCTACAAGATAGTATCAATTGAATGTTTTTGAACAATTCATATTTTATTTAGAATTCCAGGCAATTTATTTTTGCATACCAGCCCAGCAAAATGATGTCTTTGGATCACAAGATAAAAGCATTTGCAAACGTAACCTTGCTTATTGTTATTTTGGTTATTTTGCATTATGTCGATGCTGCACTGTAAGAAACACTTTAATAAACAATCTTACATGTTTTATTGATAGGACAGGGAATTAGCTCAGTGTTGTGTAGTTGCATACACTGTATAATACACACAGAAATACACACAGTTCTATTCCCAGCACTGTAAATAAGAAAAGCTCATTGATAAGCTACTCTAGGGATGTTTCTCAATTGTTGCATTTTAATAAGTTATAAAATTTCCTTTCAAACATTTGTGAACTTCATAGAATAGAGTAGAATAGTGGTTGTCAGATTTTGGAAAGAGTGTGCGGGGAGAAGAAAATATGGAGAGAAACATTGAATAGGAGGACTGGAGAGAAAGTGTCTTTTCTGGTTTTCCATAGTGTGATAGGATAACTAATCATGAGCAATTGATGATATATTTCAAAACAGCTCAAAGCCTCCAAAATCTCCCAATATGGAAATGACTACTCTTTGAGGAGATGGAAGTAACTGTCACCTTGACTTTATTCTTACACATTATGTACACATGCCAAATGGTCATAGTTTACCCCATACATAAGAGCACATCATGCCTCAATACTACAATGAGTTTTTTTTTAAACTGGTCTCAGTATAATAAATAAGTGAGTTTCTCTTAATAAAATAAATGACTTTATTTTATGGACACAGAATATTTTTACTCTTAGTGACATTTACACCCCTTCTGTCAAATGTGCAGATTTTGTAGAGGAATTTGGATAATTACATTACTGTATCCCAAGCAAAGAAGATTGAGTCTTTTAGGGAAGGATGTCACAGTCCTAATTGTTCAGACATGGTACTATGTGATCATGTCCTTGGGCCTCTAGACTCATCACACTAGTAGTATAATGTGGTGAGTTTCTGATCTGTCAAATCAAGATTGGGAGCAGTTAGAGACCAGCAGCCAAAAGTAATGAGTGCTTCAGCCCCTCAGGAGATATTCTGCATGGTGTCTCAGATCAGGCACTATAAAAGCAAGCCAATAGCTACTTTTCTCAGTGTCTTCAGCCACTGAGAAAACATGTTCCTGGTTTTTTTTTTTTTTTTTTGAAAAACCATGGCAATACCCTTACTGATTCCAGATCTTCTGTTGGAACATAAACAGTTATTGACAGATGGCATGAAGTAAATAAGTTGTTTTGATGTTGTTGTGTTGTCTGGTTGAGATTGGGGATGGAACACAGGACCTTGAACGGGCCTGGCAAGCACTCTATCCCCAGCATGATGGACTTCTGCAAACACAGGTGAGTTGCATCCCCAGCACAATGGAATTCTGCAAACACAGATGATTTGTATCCCCAGCATGATGGACTTCTGCAAACACAGATGACTTGCATCCCCAGCATGATGGACTTCTGCAAACACAGACGTCTTGCATCCCCAGCATGATGGACTTCTGCAAACACAACTGAAGCATTTCTCTTCTTGCTTACAAATCTATGTTTTTGACTCATTGATTTGAGTAGCAGGAAAATAATGTAGGTTTAATAACCAATAAGAGGTTATTTGTGTTAGATGTCTGGGACAAAAAAATTATGATGAGGTCAAGTGGATGTTAGTTTAAAGGGGTTACAGGGCATAGTCAATTCATCAACTAGAAGTGCTTAGTGTTGGTTCATTAGCTAAAAACCATGAGACTATTTTTCATCCCTTCTTAATGGAAATTTATGAATTCAAGAGGAGTAGATTAGAATAGTCTTTATTAGATGTTATGAAGATAAACTGATTTGGGTGTAATGTCTGTTCTTCCATATGATTCAAACATGCAAAAAAGCAGACTGGTGGCTGAAGAGATGGCTCATTGTATAACATACTGTCACACAAGAAGGAAGACTGTAGTTCGGGTCCCCAGCAATTACATAAATGCTGGGTAGGCACTGTGACCTTCCTATAATGACAGTACATAGGGTTCTGAGACAAAGGATCTCTTGAGCAAATTGGCTGGCTAGAATAACTAAATCAGTTCAAGTGAGAAACCCAACTCAATGAATAGGCCAGAAACCATACAAAACAAAAAAAAAACCACCACTTGATGTTAATTTGGAGCCATTGCACACACACACACACACACACGTGTGTGTGTCCACACATATGCAAACAAAATACACAAATGCACACACATACACATGGAAATACTATTAAAACAAAATTAACAATAATGGTGAAAAAATATTTCCTGCAAAAGATAATCCAACATGAAATATCTTAATAGTTTTGGAAAGAGAGATTCCTTTGAAATTTCAGATACAATTTTTGGCTCCTTTCTCTTAAAAAAATGTGTACCAGAAATAGAAAATGCAATATTAAGAATCACACAGACACACAAAAAAAGCACTCCAGATAGCTAGAGCAATCCTGAGGGAAAAGAACAATGTTAGATGTAAGTACAGGGCCTGACTTGAAGCAATCCTACATTCATAGCAAAGAAACCCAGCATGTACCTGATACTGAAACAAACACAGGAATCAGTGGAGTGGAGTAAAGGACACACAGACAAACACATGCAGCAAGGGACACCTTGGTTTTTGTACAGATGTCAAAAAGACATACGAGAAAGAAAACTATTCAACAAATGACAATGGGGAAGCTGGCTTTTCAGGAAGAATGAAATAGGATACTTATCTCTCTTTCTGTGCAAAACTCAGACCAGATGGATGAAAGGCCTTAGTGTAAGACCTGAAACCCTAAAATTATTAGAGGGAAAATAGAACAACACTTCACAGCCTCTGCATAGACAAGAAATCTCTGAAAAGACTTCAAGGGCACACAAAAATTGCCAAGAACTGATAAATTAGATTTCATGAAATTAAAATCTCCTCATTGCCAAAGTAACAATCACATTAAGAGGGAGCCTGGTGAATGAGAGAACCTTTGCTAATGACATATCACATAGGATTAATATCTAGAATACACAGAGAAATGAAAAAAACTGAAAATGAGAAAGCAAACAACCCCATCAATAAATAAACTAATAAAACAGAGTTCTCAAAAGATAAAGTACAGACGACTAATGAACAAATGTTCATTCTTACTGGCACTAGAGAAATGCAAATTAAAACTACATTGAGATTCCATCTCAGCCCAGTCAGACCTGTAATCATTTAACAAACAAAAACAAAGAAACAAATTACAAGGGCTAATGAGAATGCAGAGAAAAAGGGAATCTTTAATATGTCAAGTGGGAGTGTTAACCAATCCAGTCACTATGGAGACAGACATACTTGAGGACCCAGGTAGAACCCTCCTGGGTATTTACCTAAAGGACTTCAGATCAGTATATGACAAAGATAATTGCACATTGGTGCTTACTGCAGCACTGTTCACCAAAGATAAGTTAGAAAATTGACCCAATATATGTCAACAGATGACTGGGTGAAAAAATGTGATTTACAGAAACTGTGGAGTTCTTCTTGGCCATAAAAGAAAATTATGGACACAGAGGTAAGATAGGCTGCCCTCTAGGCAGGTCTGAGGATTCCGGCAAGGGAGTGCTGGCTCCTTCAGATTGTGCTGCAAGGAATAGCTCCTGCTCTGGCTCTGAGGAGAGCCACCCAGATTCAGTCACAGCAAAGATTGGATCAAGACACCAAGTCTATCCCAGCTCTATTTGAAGAAAGAGATGGGCAGGTGCCAATGCAAGAACTACCCCAACAACCCGAAAGGCAACATGACATCACCAGAATCCAGGCTTCCCGAAACAATAAGAATTGTACACCCTACTCCAGAGGAAATAGAAGAAATCGACCTTAAACAGTACTTTATGAAAATAATAGGGGACCTTAAACAGGAGGTAAAAAACTGCCATAAAGAAATGGAGATGACAAACAAAAAGGTAGATGAAATAAATAAATCTCTCAAAGATACCCAAGAAAAAACAAGAAAAAGCAATCAAACAGGTAAGGGAAACAGTACAAGACCTGAAAAATGGAATGGAGGTAATGAAGAAAACACATTCCGAGGGAAGACTGGAAATGGAAATTCTGAGTAAACAAACAGAAACTACAGAGACAAGTATTACCAACAGAATACAAGAGATGGAAGAAAGAATCTCAGACTCTGAAGATACTATAGAGGAAATAAACTCACAGATTAAAGAACAAATCAAATCCAACAAATTCTTAACACAAAATATCCAGGAAATCTGGGACACCATGAAAAGACCAAACCTAAGAATAATTGGGGTAAAAGAAGGAGAAAAATTGCAACTTAAAGGCCCAGAAAATATATTCAACAAAATTATAGAAGAAAATTTCTCCAACCTAAAGAAGGATATTCCTATGAAGGTACACGAAGCCTACAGAACACCAAATAGACTGGATCAAAAGAAAGCATCCCCATGCCATATAATAATCAAAACACAAAACATACAGAATAAAGAGCAGATATTAAGAGCTGCAAAGGAAAAAGGTCAAGTAACATATAAAGGGAAACCGATCAGAATTACACTTGACTTCTCATTGAAAACCATGAAAGCCAGAAGGTCTTGGAGAGATGTGCTACAGACACTAAGGAAACATGGATGCAAGCCCAGACTACTATACCCAGCAAAGCTTTCATTCACCATCGATGGAGAAAACAAGATATTCCAGGACAAAAACAGATTTAAACAATACGTAGCCACAAATCCAGCCTTGCAGAAAGTAATAGAAGGAAAATCACAAACCAAGGAGTCCAACAATGCCCACAATAACTCAGGCATCTAGCGACCCTTCACCAGCACAACTAGAAGAAGGGAAACACATAAAGTCTACTACAAAAAAAATGACCAGAGTTAACAACCACTGGTCATTAATCATTAATATCACTTAATATCAATGGACTCAATTCACCTATAAAAAAGGCACAGGCTAAGAGATTGGATACAAAAACAGGATCCAACATTCTGCTGTTTACAAGAAACACACCTCAACCACAAAGACAGACATCTACTCAGAGTAAAGGGTTGGGAAAAGGATTATCAAGCAAACAGACCTAAGAAACAAGCTGGTGTAGCCATACTAATTTCTAACAAAGTTGACTTCAAACTAAAATCATTCAGAAGAGATGGAAAGGGACACTTTATACTCATAAGCAGAAAAATCCTTCAGAATGAAGTCTCAATCCTGAATATCTATGCCCCTAATATAAAAGCACCCACTTATGTAAAAGAAAAACTTCTAGAACTCAAGGCAGCCATCAAACCACACACACTAATAGTAGGAGACTTCAACATTCCTCTCTCACCAATGGACAGGTCAATCAGACAGAAACCTAACAGAGAATTGAAAGACTTAATGGAGGTAATGAACCAAATGGACTTAACAGACATCTATAGAGCATTCCACCCAAATAGGAAAGAATATACCTTCTTCTCTGTGGCTCATGGAACCTTTTCCAAAATTGACCACATACTTGGTAACAAAGCAAACTTCCACAGTACAAAAAAATATTAGTAACCACCTGTGTCTTATAGGATCACCATGGATTAAAATTAGAATTCAACAACAATGCTACCCCCAGGAAGCCCACAAACTCATGGAAACTGAACAGTCAACTACTGAACCACACCTGGGTCAAGGAAGAAATAAATAAAGAAATTAAAGTCTTTCTTGAATTTAATGAAAACAAAGACACAGCATACTCAAACCTATGGGATACAATGAAAGCAGTGCTAAGAGGAAAGTTCATAGCACTAAGTGCCCTCTTAAAGAAAACGGAGAAAGCACTCATTGGTGACTTAACAGCACACCTGAAAGCTCTGGAAAAAAAAGAAGCAGACTCACCTAGGAGAAGTAGAAGATTGGAAATAATCAAACTGAGGGCAGAAATCAACAAAATAGAAGCACAGAAAACAATCCAAAGAATCAATGAAACAAGAAGCTGGTTCTTGGAGAAAATCAACAAGATTGACAAACCCTTAGCCAAACTAATCAAACGGCAGAGGGAGAACACACAAATTAATAAGATCAGAAATGAAAAGGGGGACATAACCACAGACACAGAGGAAATTCAGAGAATCATTAGATCTTACTACAAAAGCCTGTATGCCACAAAATTGGAAAATGTAAAAGAAATGGACAGTTTTTTAGATAAATACCATATACCAAAGTTAAACCAGGACCAGGTAAATGCTCTAAATTGTCCTGTTACTCGCGAAGAATTAGAAACTGTTATCAGAAACCTCCCTACCACGCTGAGCTATCCTCCTGGATACTGGAAGTACACAAGATAGCCGGACAAAAAAAGGGGAACATAGGGGTGGGGTGGGATGGGGGGAGGGGGATGGGGCGAGAAAAGTGTGAAGTGGAGGATGGGAAGAGCTTGGGGGAATAGTATGGTTGGGATATAGGAAGGGTGGATATGGGAACAAGGAATTATATATCTTACTTAAGGGAGCCATTCTAGGGTTGGCAGAGACTTGACTCTAGAGGGGTTCCCAGGTGTCCAGGAAGACGCCCCCAGCTAGGTCCTTGGGCAGCTGAGGAGAGGGTGCCAGAAATGTCCAGATCCTATTGCCATACTCATGAATATCTTGCATATCACCATAGAACCTTCACCTGGCATTGGATGGAGAAAATGACAGAGCCCCACATAGGAGCACTGGACTGAGCTCCCAAGGTCCCGATGAGGAGCAAAAGGAGGGAGATCATGAGCAAGGAAGTCAGGACCGTGAGGAGTGCGTTTACCCATCGAGACAGTGGGACAGATCTAACGGGAGACCACCAAGTCCAGTTGGAATGGAACTGATGGAACAGGGGACAAAACCGGGCTCTCTGAATGTGGCTGACAGTAGAGGAGGACTGAGAAACCAAGGACAACGGCAATGAATGTGAACTCTACAGCATGGACGGGCTCACTGTGAGCCTTAACCTTCACCTGGCGATGGATGGAGATAGAGACAGAGAACCACATTGGAGCACCGGACTGAGCTCCCAAAGTTCTGATGAGGAGCAGAAGGAGAGAGATCATGAGAAAGAAAGTCAGAACCATGAGGGATGCGTTCACCCACTGAGACGGCAGGACAGAACTAATGGGAGACCACCAAGTCCACTTGGAATGGGACTGATGGAACATGCGACCAAATCGGACTCTCTGAAAGTGGCTGATGGTGGAGGCTGACCGAGAAGCCAAGGACAATGGCGATGGGCTTGGTCTCTATGACATGGACGGGCTCTGTGTGAGCCTTGTCAGTTTGGTTGCTCACCTTCCTGGTCCTGGAGGGAGTTGGGAGGACCTTGGACTCAACATAGTGTAGAGAACCCTGATGGCTCTTTGGCCTGGAGAGGGAGGGAGTGGGGGAATGGGTGGAGGGCAGGGGAGGGAAGGGGGAGGAGGAGGGGAGGAGATGGCAATTTTTAATAAAAAATAAATAAACTAGAAACAAAAAAAAAAGAAACCTCCCTACCAAAAAGAGCCCAGGACCAGATGGTTTCCATGCGGAATTCTACCACAACTTCCAAGAAGACCTAATACTTATACTCCTTAAGGTATTTCATAATATAGAAACACAAGAGTTACTGCCAAATTCCTTCTATGAAGCTACAGTTACCCTGATACCTAAACCACACAAAGACTCAACCAAGAAAGAGAATTACAGGCCAATCTCACTCATGAACATTGACGCAAAAATTCTCAATAAAATGCTGGCAAACAGAATCCAAGAACACATTAGAAAAATTATCCACTATGATCAAGTAGGCTTAATCCCAGAGATGCAGGGCTGGTTCAACATACAAAAATCTGTCAATGTAATCCATCATATAAATAAACTGAAGGAAAAAACCATATGATCATCTCATTAGATGCTGAAAAAGCATTTGGCAAAATTCAACACCCCTTTATGATAAATGTCTTGGAGAGATTAGGGATACAAGGGTCATTCCTAAGTATAATAAAGGCTATTTACAGCAAGCTGACAGCTAACATCAAATTATATGGAGAGAAACTCAAAGCCATCCCACTAAATTCAGGAACACGACAAGGCTGTCCACTCTCTCCTTATCTCTTCAATATAGTGCTTGAAGTTCTAGCAATAGCAATAAGACAACATAAGGTGATCAAGGGAATTCGAATTGGAAAGGAAGAAGTTAAACTTTTGTTATTTGCAGATGATATGATAGTGTACATAAGTGACCCGAAAAACTCCACCAAAGAACTCTTACAGCTGATAAACACCTTCAGTAACGTGGCAGGATACAAGATCAACTCCAAAAAATCAGTTGCCCTCCTATACACAAAGGATAAGGAAGCAGAGAGGGAAATCAGAGAAGTATCACCTTTCACAACAGCCACAAATAGCATAAAATATCTTGGGGTAATTCTAACCAAGGAAGTGAAGGATTTATTTGACAAGAATTTTAAGTCTTTGAAGAAAGAAATTGAAGAAGATACCAGAAAATGGAAGGATCTCCCTTGCTCTTGGATTGGGAGGATCAACATAGTAAACATGGCAATTCTACCAAAAGCAATCTATAGATTCAATGCAATCCCCATCAAGGTCCCATCAAAATTTTTCACAGATCTTGAGAGGACAATAATCAACTTTATATGGAAAAACAAGAAACCCAGGATAGCCACAACAATCTTATATAATACAGGAACTTCTGGAAGCATTACCATCCCTGACTTCAAACTCTATTACAGAGCTACAGTATTGAAAACAGCTTGGTATTGGCATAAAAACAGAGAAGTTGACTAATGGAATCAAATAGAAGACCCGGATCTTAACCCACAAATCTATGAACACCTGATTTTTGATTAAGGAGCCAAAAGTGCACAATGGAAGAAAGAGGGCATCTTCAACAAATGGTGCTGGTATAACTGGATGTCAACCTGTAGAAGAATGAGTGTAAATCCGTATCTATCACCATGCACAAAATTTAAGTCCAAATGGATTAAAGACCTCAATATTAATCGGAACACACTGAGCTTGATAGAGGAGAAAGTGGGAAGTACTCTACAACATATGGATACAGGAGACTGTTTCCTACGTATAACCCCAGCAGCACAGACATTAAGGGCAACATTGAATAAATGGGACCTCCTGAAGCTGAACAGCTTCTGTAAAGCAAAGGACATTGTCACAAAGACACAAAGGCAGCCTACTGACTGGGAAAAGATCTTCACCAACCCTGCAACTGACAAAGGTCTAATCTCTAAAATATATAAGGAACTCAAGAGACTAGATTTTAAAATGCTAATTAACCCATTTAAAAAATGGGGCTCTGAACTGAACAGAGAATTCTCAACAGAAGTTCAAATGGCCAAAAGACACTTAAGGTCATGCTCAACGCCCTTAGCAATCAGGGAAATGCAAATCAAAACAACTTTGAGATACCATCTTACATCTGTCAGATTGGCTAAAATCAAAAACACCAATGATAGCCTTGGCTGGAGAGGTTGTGTTGTAAGGGGTACACTCATCCATTGCTGGTGGGAATGCACACTTGTGCAACCACTTTGGAAAACAGTGTGGCGGTTTCTCAGGAAATTCCGGATCAACCTACCCCAGGACCCAGCAATTCCACTCTTGGGAATTTACCCAAGAGATGCCCAATCCTAATACAAAAACATTTGTTCAGCTATGTTCATAGCAGCATTATTTGTACTAGCCAGAACATGGGAACAACCTAGATGCCCTTCAGTGGAAGAATGGATGAAGAAACTGTGGAATATATACATATTAGAATACTACTCAGCAGTAAAAAACAATGACATCTTGAATTTTGCAGGCAAATGGACAGAAATAGAAAACACTATTCTAAGTGAGGTAACCCAGACCTAAAAAGATGAACATTGATGTACTCACTCATAATCGGTTTCTAGCCATAATTAAAGGACATCAAGCCTATAATTCATGATCCTTGAGAAAACAATAAGAAGATGAACCCAAATAAAAACATACAGTTATCCTCCTGGATGTTGGAAGTAGATAAGATTGCCGGGCATAAATTGGGAACTTGAAGGTGGGGTGGGATGGGGGCAAGGGAGATGGGGAGAGAAAAGCATGAAGGGGAGGATGGGGAGAGCTTGGGGGAAGGGGATGCTTGGGATATAGGAAGGGTGGATACGGGAGCAGGGAAGCATGTATCTTAATTAAGTGATCCATCTGAGGGTTGTCAAGAGACTTGACTCTAGAGGGGTTCCCAGGTGTCCAGGGAGATGCTCCCAGCTAGTTCCTTGGGCAGCTGCAGAGAGGGAGCCGAAAAAGGTCAGATCCTATAACCATACTCATGAATATCTTGCATATCACCATAGAACCTTCTCCTGGTGATGGATGGAGATAGAGACAGAGCCCCACATTGGAGCACCGGACTGAGCTCCCAAGGTCCTGATGAGGAGCAGAAGGAGAGAGATCATGAGAAAGAAAATCAGAACCATAAGGGATGCATTCACCCACTGAGACGGCAGGACAGAACTAAAAGGAGATCACCAAGTCCAGTTGGAATGGGACTGATGGAACATGTGACCAAATCGGACTCTCTGAAAATGGCTGATGGTAGAGGCTGACCGAGAAGCCAAGTTCAATGGCGATGGGCTTGTTCTCTACGACAAGGATGGGCTCTGTGTGAGCCTTGTCAGTTTGGTTGTTCACCTTCCTGGTCCTGGAGGGAGTTGGGAGGACCTTGGACTCAACATAGTGTAGGGAACCCTGATGGCTCTTTGGCCTGGAGAGGGTGGGGGTGTGGGTATGGGTGGAGGGGAGGGGAGGGGAGGGAAGGGGGAGGTGGAGGGGAGGATATGGCAATTTTTAATAAATAATAATAATAAAAAGAAATCTAAGAAAAGAAAATTATGTCACTTTCAGGAAAATGGATGTAAGTGGAGATAATGAGATTAAGCAAACTGAATCAGCCTCAGAAATATAATTTTTTTGCATTTCATTTGTGGATTCTAGATTTTACATAAACATATAAAATTATATGCATATATATGAGATGAAGGTTGATGTAAAACCACCTTGTGAAGAGGAGTGTGATGAGAAATGAGAGGAGGGAAAGATTTGTAAGTAAATTATATACATGTATGAAAATCCATATGAAACCCAGTATCATGTATGATAAATATATACCAGCTAAACATTGCAGTGGGAAAGGTACTATGTGCAAGACTCATGACTGGACTGTTGTTCCCAGGTTTAACAAGATGGCAGGAGAGAACCAACTCTAGAGATTTGTCCTCTGATCCACACAGCACACACAAACACACACACACACACACACACACACACACACACAAACAATACAACTTTTAAAGTTGCCAGAAAATTCTAGAAAGATTATGGCTTGAAGATGACTCTTCCAATTGTGTGGGATTCCCCTTTGTGTGCTGTGGTTACCATTAATGAATAAAGAAATTGCTTTGAACTAATAGCAGGGCAGAACTTAGGTGGGGGCAAACTAAGCTGAATGCTAGGAGAAAGGAGCTTGAGTCAGCAAAAAGCCATGTATCCCCACTGGAGACAGATGCCAGAACATTACTAGGTAACCCACTGCCACGTGGCAATAGACAGATTAATGAGAATGGTTAAATAAATATGCAAGAGTTAGCCAATAAGAAGCTAGAGCTAATGGGCCAAGCAGTATTTTAATTGATACAGTTTCTGTGTGAACAGATGGGAACCAACAAGCAGCCTTCCTCCAACAAATTGGCTTCCAATGTGGCCAACAAAAATTCTGAGAGGGCTTGGAAAGAAATTCTAGACACTAAAAAACAAAGTGTAGCCACTTTTTTTCCCGAATGGGCTTTGCCTGCTGGCAGCATGCTGCAGCTCCTTTAAGAGAGGTGCTCCTGATTCAGTGATAGCAGAAAAAAGCCATGCAATTTTGAAATGCCGGTTTTCTGGGCCGTTCTGCCAGCATTACCTCTGTCTCTTTCAGGAGACCTAGCATTTGAATGGGGTTTGTGAGCAATGTGCTGTGGCTTGCTTGGTGGCAAAATGAACCAGCTGTGTGCCTAGAGATGAGGCAGTATGCATGGCTCTTGGAGATGGCGAGAAGCTCTGCTATGCTGGACTATGCAGAACAAACAGGAAGTACCATTTATACTCTAATAATGCCGCAGCTTAAATTTTTAAGAAGCACATAGCATTTTAAGAAGTGCTCCTGGACAGTAAAAAGTTACAGATACACAATAGGACTGATTCAGACAAAAAAGACCTCTAAATGAGTCACAGTGTTGGATGTACATAGGCTTGGGAGAGAGAAGAATAGAGTAAGAACAAGCTATGTAAAGAAAGAGAATACACAGAAAGTCTGAATTATGTATTCTATTGTGTCATCTTTAAAATTTTTGACTGCAGAGAGACATTTGACTTCTAGGCTAAGCCCACATATATATTTTTAAAGTGTCTTGAATTCAAAATATGGGTCTAAGGATATGTTGCTTTGGAAAAAAGGTTCTTCTTTTGTTTCCATAGAGGATGAGAACCTGTGGAATACTCCCAGACTAATGTGCGTTGATGGACTAAGACCCCATTAAAGGTCATCTTGAACACCCCTCAAAAAATTACTTCATGCAATAAATAGCAGGAGGCAGTATGGAGAAAACTATGCCCATATTTCCAAATATTGTTTATAAATGTTTGTTTATATTTAAAGGGGGATATGCTATAGAGATTTGCATTGGTATGGATCTTGGTTTACTGGTACACATTTAAGATCATTTTTATATGTATATTTCTGTTCTTGTTTAAGGCATTGTGTTTGTGCAGCTCATTTATATTAGTCAAGCTTGTAGTCATGTTAGTTAGATTTTCTAGATGTACATAGATATATTTCAGTTATATAGGTATTCATCAAATCTTTCAGAGACCTTCAGAATATAGCATTTAAAATGTTTAAGAAGTTAGGACTTTTCATGACAGTGAGACACATATTCTCCTGGCAGCACCAGTCTACCTCAAGAGGATGATGGGCATCGAAGAGGCTCCTTATGGAGTAGGTTAGCCATTTGGGCAAGAAACTGCTCTTGCCTGGACTGCTTGATGAGCTGGACATGCAGGACCTGCAGAGAAAGGACTGCTGAACTTGCCTAAATATGAGAAAATACTTAAGGGTTTTTGCTTTATGAAGGAGTCTGCTACATATTCTGTAGGACACAGAAGAAAGTGAATGAGAATATAGGCAGAACTGTCTTTGAAATTTCTTGCTTCATGGAAAAGTCTGTTGGATATTGTGGGCATGTAGGCATGATGGATGCCCCAACAGTACAGAAGAACTTTGGGTGGCTTTCCAGGCAGTGAGATGTCTCTGTCAATTCTAGAATTTTGGAAGTTGCTTACAATGAACTTATTGTTTATTTAGGTAATATTATATCCTTTTGGAGTCTTTGATGGAGTTGAAGAATAGATAGTTATTATTATAATTTTCCTTAGTTATATAAAGGATAAAGTAGATATAAATATTGTAACTAATTCTTGCTTGATATGTAATTTTACTATGTTAAGGTTAAAACCTTTCTTTTTTTATTTAAACAGAAAAGGGGAGGTGATATGGGATTTCCCTCTGTATGCTGTGATTTCCATTAGTGAATAAAGAAACTGTTTTGAACCTATAGCATGGCAGAACTAAGGGAACTAGGGGAAAACTAAGCTTAATGCTGGAAGAAAGGATGTGGAGTCAGAGAAGACCCACGTAGCTCTTTTGGAGACAGACGCTGGAATTTTACCGGGTAAGCCATTGCCATGTGGCAATACACAGATTAATAGAAATGGGTTAAATTGAGATGTAAGAGTTAGCTAATAAGAAGCTAAAGCTAATGGGTCAAGCAGTGTTTCAACTGATATAGTTTCTGTGTGATTATTTTGGGTCTGAGCTACCGGGAACCAACAAGCGGCTTCCCTCCAACATTCCAATGTCCTCCAAACACTAATTCACAGCCTGAAAAACTCATTACCATGTCTTGACAGAAGTGGAGAGTGGCAGCCAGGCCTGGCTCTGCTAGGCTCCTGGGTGTGAGAGCAGCCTGTGTTATTTTCCCAGCTGGGTTGATAGGAAACTCAAGAAGAGAGGAAAAAGCTGGAACCATCCTGACCAGCCCTCAAAGTAAGAGGAAGATAGCTTTTCAGAGGACTTGAAAGCCTAACTTACCTCTTAGGGGTGAGATAGGCAGAGTCCTCACAACCTAAGAGCCTGGGAGATTTACAGAAATCAGGGTTGGCTCTATCAATGAATCTTGAAACACACCAATTACATTTTGGTTTGATAATATCATATAATAATAATTGTCAGAAGACATACCAGAGAGACTAACAAATCAAAACTAGCCAGGATGGTAAGTACAGTCACTTAGCCAAAACCCGGAATATCTAGAATTAAGAGTTTCAAAAGGTGTAATAAGGATGTCAGCCAGACTTCACCAAGGACCCCACTAAACCCACCTCATTGTAGATGCAAAACCCAAGGTACAGAGAGCAAAGAAGCCACCCAAGTCACACGGTTTCTACTCAGCGAGATGATGTGTGAACCCTCGGGGCAAACAAGACAGCTGAACAGCATAGCATTTACAGAGCTCAGGTTGCTCTGCGGTACCTGGGCAGCAGAGGCAAGTCTTTGGCTCTCCAGGTCTGAGATGTGTCATCCAGGAAGCACAGTGTGCAGGGTGCTTCATCCTCTAGTTTCTTCTACCTCCAGCATTCCATGAGAAGCTAACATCCTCAAAGAAATGAACATTACCTTTTGATTAAGTACTTTATTTTACATAGAGCAACCCAATTTGCATATTAAAAATAACACTACTATAAAAAGCTTTAATATACTTTTAAGCAAAATTAAAAAGAAAATCACCTTTTCTAAGTAGGTCAATGCAGTATTTGAAGTCATGTGACTACTCATGTCTAACTCCTATTTTGCTGTTCGTTGATGGGTACAATCACTGCCTTGAAAGAATAATACATATTGGGTTCTTTTGCGAAACAGTTCTTTATATCAAGAAATCTGAATTCACAGATCCACCACAGGGAAAACAAGCAAACCACGAAAGAGTTGAAACTAGAAATGACTTTCTTAGTCTCTTTCAGGACCCATGTCCTTTTGCCTAGGTCTGATGTGAATGTCTTGATCATGTTTGACAGATGGAATAAAATTAAAATGTTCTCAAACTGGCTGTTTGCTTTCTCCTGAAGAACAATATTAGCAGCAACAATACATATCATTGAAAAATATTCTGTCAACTCAAAAATTATTTATTTATTTGCTTTATCGAGATAAGGTTTCTCTGTGTAGCTCTGGCTGTCCTGCAACTTGCTTTGTAGACCAGTCTGACCTTGAACTCACCAAGATCCCTCTGGCTCTGCTGCCTGAATGCTGGGATTAAAGGTGTGTGCCACCACTGTCTGGCTTAAATTCTTTTATAGCTGGACACATGTACTTTTAAAAAAAATGAACAATATTAATGTTATCAAACAATGTAAAACACTGTGTCAAGGGTTTTTAAAAATGTTTTATTTGTTCTTTGGGAATGTGATTATATTCTTTTCATCCCTCACCTCCTCCAACTCTATCCACCTCCCTACAGTGTGAAGAAGGTTTTAGGTATCAAAATGTAATAGATGTTGTCCTAATTCAATAGAAAAAAATCTCTAGTAATTAATGACTCTCTTGTCACACTAATCACATGCTAAGAGTACCACAGGTTAGTAACCACGATGCTGGACAAGTCCTCTACCGCTGAAGTGCAATCCAAGTCCTCTATGGTCTCACTAAGTTGCCCAGGCTGTCCTCGAACTCATGATGTAGCCTAGTCAGGCCTTAAACTTAAGGTCTTCTTTCAGCATCTTGCCTCAGTGTTAACTGACCTCAGTGTCAACTTCTTTGTGTTGGAGAAGTAGCTCAGTGCTAGAAGACTTGCCTGGCATGTACAATGGTGCTGTGTGTAGCATCTCTTCCCACAGGAAAATGAACTTTTAACTTGGAAATGAGAGTAAATGGATGGAACTGGAAGACATAGTTTGAAGCAAGATAACTCAGACAGGCAAGTACCACATGGTCTTTTTCATATGTGGATCCAACTTGGTCTACTTTGCTCCTTTGCTGCTGTGATAGACACTGATCCAAAGCAACTTGGAGAACAAAGGGCTTATTTGGCTTACTGGTTAGAGTCAAGGAAAGCCAAGGCACTTGAGGCAGCGGTGTGGAGGTGGGAACTGAAGTAGAGACCCTGGAGGAATACTGCTTACTGACTTGCTTCACTTGGCTTGCTCATCTTGGTTTCTTAAGCAGCCCAGCCTCATCTGCCTAGGGATGGCACCACCCACAGTGGACTGAGCTATTTAGCTAACTGTCATTTGTATCTATGTAGAGTAAACGTGGGTCAAGTCTAGGAAACTAGAGAGAGGATCATGGGACTACACAAACAGAGACACAGAAAGGGAATAGAGGAAGGTAATAGAGCAATGTGAGAGAAGGAATACTGGCCATGGAAGGGTGCACTGGGCAAAGGAAGGCAAGGAAATGAGTTTCAAGTTTCAGGAGAGAATCAGTCAAAATGAAATATGTATGAAACCCCCATGTGAAAATCTTTTACTTTGTAAGCTAATTACAAAATAACTTTTAAAATTCCCAAAGTTGCCTTCCAACAACTTCTCCCCTGTCTCTGTCTTATATAGTTACTTGATCAACACTGGGAATTTGACAGTGTGTGTTTATAGTTCCGCCTTAAACCCAAGAAAACATGCTGCCAGTTCCTCATAATTAAACTCCCTTCCCACCTGTGCTTTTGACAGAAATTTGCTCTTAGGATTGAAATTTTAACAAGCTGAATCTGTTCTGGAATAATGGGCTTACTTCATGCTCCTGTTGCCGTATTTAGCTTTGCTTAAGATATTTTCAGCATTAGCTGCATTTTATCCTCATTTGTCCAACAGCCAGAAATCTATACTCTTTTTATAGGTAAAGTTGCTGTGGAATAAAAAAAAATACTTCAGAAAGCCATAAAACAAATCTTAAAAAACCTTTGAAATTAGTACTTAAAGATGTGTGCACTAAGATCAGAACAGGTATTCCCCATCTATTCTGTCTAAATCTGCATGGTTTTTCTGCTTAGCTGGTCTTTGCTCTCGTTTGCCTTGCCCGCTTTCTCTGCAAACCCTGGTGAGACGACAGGTCAGTTGAGCTTACTGTATTATAGTTTTTGGTGTTGAGCCGAATCGAAAAGGCAATGCTTGAGTTCCTCTGCCATGCTCAAGTTATTGACGTTGATCCAAGGCTCCCTCTGCAGTGTGGTGGGAAGGATTATGTTGCAGAATGAGCTCAGGCTAGACCTGTAACTTCTGCATCGATGCTGGTTTACATTGTGTCAGCTTGACTTTGCTGAGCTTGTCTGATTTTTAGCCCCCCAAAATGTAAGTTATAAATTCAAGGACTCTGAAGATTTGTTCTTATAACTTAGTATATCTCTGATTCTCCAATTCAGTCAGGGAATGCAAACTCACGTCCCAAAGCTAGAACTCCTCAGTGTAGGTTCTTATCAGCAGCAACACAGCTTCATTTCCTTGAGAAAATGTGACTGGTGTGCTTGAGGCATTATCAGTTGGTCTGGCTGAACGACAGGAGAATCCTTTCAGTTGTTACAGTGTGGTCCAGCCGGCCCTCTAACCTATGCACTCCCAGTCCTCTCTATGGCCTGAGCGATGCCAGGACGCAGGTAGCAGCAAACGGCAATTTCACTGCACATTTGCCCGAAGCCTAGCATAGCCGATTCTGTGTGGTGCGACAGGAACATGTGCTTGGAGTTAGACCACCTTTTATGGATACTTAAGTAGATCAGAACCGCAAGAGGCTGGAGGTGGGGTGGGTGGGGTGGGGGACTGGGACAAGAGTCTAAGAAGCACAGGTTTTCCCTCTCTGCTCCATTTTAGAATTCCTTGTGAATAAACGTGCTGCTCTTCACACTAGTGTGATGTCCAGAGGCAGGAATCAGAGCCTGGCAGTAAACCCTTCTTGTACGAAAGAGAAGGTAGGAGAGGGTGCGCAACTTCTTATCAGGTTAAGAAAAGCAAGCAGAGAAAATGAGCATCAGAATCACAGACCCTTGGATTTTACATTAGACTGTCACTGTGACCTAGTCGTTAATAAGCTGTGACATGCTGGTGGATAGTTGTCTACTTATCGCAACACGATTCACGGCAGTTCTTTAACATTCTCCAGTGTGTGATGGCTAACATTGATGGGCAACGTGACAGGCTATAGGGTCACGTAGGAGACACGCCTCTGGGTGTTCCTTTAAAGAGATCTTCTAAATTAGGCTGATTGCGGTGGGAAGACCTACCGTGAATATGGGCAGCATGGTTCCAGGAACTGGGATCTCCAGATGGCATAAGAAGAGATAAGGGAGAAGATGGGCAAGGAAGTCAGGATCAAGACGGATTGGTCCGCCCACTGAGACAGTGTGCCTGAGCTAATGGGAGCTCACCAAATCCAGTTGGACAGGGAATGAACGAGCATGGGATCAAACTGGACTCTCTGAATGTGGCTGACAATTGGGGCAGACTGAGGGGCCAATGATAATGGCACCGGGATTTGTCTCTACTGCATGTCCTGGCTTTTGGGGATCCTATTCTCTTTAGATGTGTATCTTCCTAAGCCTGGATGTAGCTGGGAGGGCCTTGGGCTTCCCACAGGGCAGGGTACCTTGCCCTCTCTTAGGACTGGAGGTGGGGAAAGGGAGAGAATGGGGGAAAGCTGGTGGGAAGTGGGAGGGGGGGGGGAAGTAGAAAGTTTGATTGGTATTATTTATAAAATAATAAAAAAATTAATTAAAAAAGAGAGCGATAAGGACCTGAGCAGCGAACTGGGATCTCTGGATCTCAGATCGCGTAAGAAGGAATAAGGACCTGCACAGCATCTGCCATCTTTCCAGCCTGACTGCAGACATTACACAGTCTCGAGTTCTCGCCCACTTACCACCCTTTCCCACCATGAATGCTGTGCCCTCAGACTGAGCCAAAATAAACCTTCTTCTCTAGATTGCTCTTGTCAAGTATTTTTGGCAGCAATAAGATAAGTAACTAATGCACCGTACAAATGCTTAATTTTTTCCTTTCCTAGCTGCATTGTTATCTGTGAACTATTCTTATTTTTTATGCTGCTGTTTGAGGAGAAAATCAAGGGAAAAACAGGCAGGAACTCAAGAGCAGCTCCTACTAACTAGTGGCTTATTAACTGAACACTATCATTGGCTAATTCTCCGTTTTTTTTTGTTTTGTTTTTGTTTTTGTTTTTTGTTTTTTTTTTTGCAGCACTAATTTAGCCCCCAGAAACTATGAATTGCTTTCCTTACACGGTTCTTATTGACTGTGCGTAGCAAACCTTTTCCTTTGGTCTTATTTTGATTTTTATTATTGTAGAGAAAACTAATTTGTAGTTCTCAAAATTTCACATTATTGTAACAAAGTTTTGAGGGGAAATGGTTCCCAAAGTAGAAATCAGTGGTATCTTTGAAAAAAAAAATGCTATTTCAAATACATTGTTTGATGTTTTTCTCAGCTCTTGCTTAAAGTGTGAAATTGTTCCCATGGATCTGGTAATGCTTCTTAAAGTTTTTTATTAAAACAAAAATATAGAAATCTGCAGAATGGGGAAAAGCTAACTTTAGTAAAGAATAGCTGATCTTTGATAGGACTGGTCAAACAGCTTTTAGATAACATGTCTAGGTTTTCCAAATGGTTCATAGAAATCCATAATACCCCAAACAGGAAGATTATTTTACATCGTTCTCTGTTTTCTCCAATACACGGGGCTTGAGGATGGCCAACCTAGCTAAACATTTACTGACTCTGTTTCAAAAAATTGATATCTATAGCCTGGGTCTTACTGCCATTATATTTTAATATCTGATAACAGGGACTTGCTTTTACTGTTCCATCATTTCACTTTTATATCAAAAAGAGAATAAACATTATTAATTTGGGTAAGTTCACATACATGATATAAAAAGTGGTTATAATGAGGTTGATGTGTCTAACTCTGAAAACAATTGCCTGTCTAGGAAATTTAAAAAATTAATGCTTCAACCCTACTTTGTAGAGCTTATCATAAAGTCATATGAAAGGATAGCTTGAAAATTCAATATAAGCAGTTTCATCTAATAAGTGCTATTAGTTTTAAGGAACAATCCCAGGTCCTTCCTATGGAAGGTAGACCCTGAAGTCAGGAAAGCTCAAATGTGACATGACTTTACTGTTTGTACCCATGTGACCATCAGCAAGCTATTTACACTTAAACCTGAGTTTGTTGTGATCGTCCTGAAGACCAGACAGATACGTTTTTAGCTTTATTATATGCTTGAAGAGAACAAATGAGACCATTCGTACTAAGATGCCATGCAACAGCTAACACACAGCAGATACAGACAGTGTTAAGTCCTATGGCATTTCTGTCCAATCCTACATTCTAGAACTGTTTGCTATGCTTGCCACATTTCTAACCTCATTCTAGAGATATGAGAGTCTGGATTTCTTTTATTGGTTTTATGGTAGAGAGAAGAGACAGACAAATGGCAGTTTATGGTAATACCCTTTATCTGAAGGTAGCCTTCCAAGATACCCTTCTTGTGCATCTATGTACTCTAAGTTGAAACATGCATTCCTGGGAAGAAGTCTTTTTGCCATTCTTTGACATTTGAAATTTACAAGGCTCAGGAAGTAAAAAAAAAAATGTACAGGTTTCAGGAAACTTCTAAAACTTACAGGAGTCACGATGTTCCTCAAGTCACCAAGGGATGCAGTTGGATGGGATCATGAGATGTCACCCATGCTGGGCTGACTTTCAGTGAGGCAGCTGCCTTTGGGTCACTCCTGCTCCTGTTGGTAACTCTTTACCCACCCTTCTGTCACTAATGCCACTAAACTCGTTGGTTCATATGTGATTGGAATGAAAATGGTCTCTATAGGCTTACAGTATTTGGCACTTTTAGAAGGTGTGGCCTTGTTGGAGGGAGTGTGTCATTGGGGGATGGCTTTGAGATTTCAGATGCTTAGGTCAGGCCCAGTGTCTCTTTCTGTTGCCTGCCTTTGGATCCAGACATAGAATTCTCAGCGCCTTCTCTAGTACCTTGTTCCCTGTATGCTATCATATTTCCTGCCATGATGAAATGGACTAAATCTCTGAGCCTGTGAGCCAGCCTCAGCAAAATGTTTTCCTCCGTAAGAGTTGCTGTTGTTGTGGTCATGCAGTCTCTTCACAACAGAAACGCTAACTAAGACAATTCACCAAATTAGATTTATCCATTATTGACACCGTATCTGAGGTGAATGAACATTGTACCTGTCTCTCCAGGAGGCAGGGAGAACAGACATTATAGTAATAGAAAAGGTTAGGGAGAAGGTAGCAAGATCTGGAACACTAAGGTTGGGGAACAAAAGGGTTTGCAGATAGGTATGACCTACCCAAGATGGCCAACTAAAAAGAAAGGCAGGGGCTCTGATTCGTGGTATGGGCCACCTGGATCCCCTGAAAGACCCTTTTCCTTGAGGGATATATGTAAAACGTTGTTCTTTAAAATATTCTTGTATCTATTGCAGCTAGTGACAGCGGACTCAATTTTTGAATGGATAGCTTCTAAGAAAAATCTATATACTACATAAAGGAGACAACTACCCCAACTCACCCCACTAGGAGCTATATATATGAAGAACCAAGGAAGACTGCATCTGCATCTTGGTAATTATGATAGAGTTGTCTCTCTGCCGTGGTGAAACTACAAGCTAGATATATAAATGTGAGAGCAAAGAGAACATAGCTTAATTGACAATTAACAAGATTCCTACAAGGTTGATGACTAGTGGGTCAACGGCTAGCACACAGTTAAGGTCAACAGCCAACAAAGCATAATTCAGACATGGGTGAAAGGTGATATCAACCACCCCTAACTGGATAAGGAATGTTTGACTAGTGTATGATCATCTCCCTAGTTAGGCATGGGTGGTATTCATTGAGTGAGCCTTCTTAATCGACTGAACCCCTAATATTTCAGAGAATCAATCAATCACATAGAAATTACCTTAGTAATTTCTATCAGGCAGGTAGCATTTCTGGTTTCTCCCATAAATCCTTTAACAAAAGCCTCTAGATACCTGTGTTGCTTTGAGTGAAAACGGTCCATGGACCCAATAAGGAGTGGCACTATTAGGAGATGTGGCCATGTTGAGTAGGTGTAGACTTGTTGGAGGAAGTGTGTCACTGGGGGTGGTCTTGAGGATTCATATGCTCAAGCCAGGCCCAATGCCACTCTCTCTGGCTGCTGCCTGCGGATCCAGATGTAGAACTCTCAGGCATCTCCCCAGCACCATGTCTGCCTGCATGCCCCTGTGCAGTCCACCATGATGAACTGCAAGCTATTCCCAGTTAAATGCTTTCTTTTATAGGAGTTGCTATGGTCATGGTGTCTCTTCACAGCAATAAAGCCCTAACTAAGACATCAACCATCTCATTGGGTGTTTTTCTTCCCTTGGAGTCCTCTCCAGAGCATGTCTTGCTTCCCAGGGTTCTGATGTCTGAAACTGACCTTTACTTTTTTCTTCTTTCTATAATAATAGCACTTCTCTTTAAAAATGATCTTCTGTCTGTGAATTTAATTCTTTAAATTCCTGAGACAAAGTCCTAGTGCTAACTCCCAAGTTTTGCACACTAAGATGAAAATGTCTCTTCCATCCTCAAGGACTCTCCCTTTCCTGTGTTTCACTAGGAGACATCACAAATGCCCTGTAGATGCTAAAAACTTCACATCTCAAATAGCACTGAGCTATATGTCCACAATATGTATTTCTTAAATGAGGTCTTTCTGTGTAGTTTTGGCTGTGTTGGAACTCAATATATAGACCAGGCTGGCCTTTAACTCATAGAGATCCTTTTGCCTCTGACAAAAGTGCAGGGGTGAAAGGCATGTGCCACCATGCCTGGTATAATGTGTACTTTATGCATGCATACAGAAAATTTATACTTCTTCCTTTTTAACTAAGCACTTAATGCCCCTTGCACATATTTTTGTACTTTGAGGTATATGGCAGCCAAATAACATGAATTTATTTTCCTTCTAAAGTTTCCTAAATAGAAAAGTTGTTCTTAGCGACCTCTGCCTACATTTGTTTCCTTTGTGTGCACGGCTTTTACCTTTTCACTTATAAGAAGCACTTGATTGTGTCAATTGGTGCCCTATGATTCTCTGCATTGCTGCTCTTGAACCCTGGGGCCATTATCAAGTAATACTTGATATAAGTTGTAGGCAAGCACTATGAGACAGTGGTAGTCGGTCTGGTAACCTCAGTGGCTAGATATTAAGTGACTATCAGGCAGGTAGCATATACAATTTTTAACACAAGAACAAATAGATGCTTCACATTCCAGTGGTACAGAATGGGGATAACCTGAGATTTCATCATGCTATTCAAAATGCTATGCAACAAAAAGCTTATGAATTTTTATTGCACTTTCCACTCCACTATTTCATAATGTAGAGTTACAGTTATCTGAAATGTGTTGGATAGAGGAGGATGCTGGGATAGGAAAGCATCACAGTGAAAGGTTATGGGTGCTCAACCTGGAAAGCGAGGTAGTGTTGATGTCTTAGGTAGCTGTGTAGCTGAACCTTCTTCCACTGGTACAGTATTTCAGAAATATTTCCCCATCTTTTTTTAACCTATACCAGACTTCCTATGCTAAGATATCTAAGAATAGATTTTGTGCTTCTAAAATCTGTGATTTCTTTGGGCTTTGAGGGTGCTATCTAAGAATTATTCTAGCTCTTATAATCAAATTGGGGGAAGTTAACTCATTTCCAGAACTACCAGCACATTTTAAGGGATCTTAGGTAGTCATACTACCCCATAAGTTGGAACAGTTTTTGGTGTGCCCTGTGGATTTGGGCTCTTGAGTTTGAATGGTGCCTGAGCCTTCCAGAGGCACCAGGGTACTGTGTGCAAAATTGTTGTTTTTATGACAAGGTCACACACACTATGTAGTTCTGGTTGTCTGGGTACTCACTATGTGGCCCAAGCTAGCCTTGAACTCACAGAGATCTGCGTGCCTCTGCCTGTCAAGTGCTGAGATTTATGGCATTCATCCCTATGCCTAGCCCAAGCAGTGGGCATTTCAAACTATCAATTTCTTCCCTGATGGGAAGAAAACCACTGTTTATTCTACAAAAAAAAATTGTGAGGAGTAAAGTGTTAAGTGTAAGGCATTTGCCAGGTGTCAATGGATAAATGAATGTGAGTTATTGTTGCAAATAGTTTAAGGGACCCCAGGCTTCTTTTCTTCCTGCAAAGTTAGCCTTCTAGTGTGTGTGGTGACCCATGACATGAGGCTCAAAATACCACACTTACATCTCCTGGTAGAAAGGAGGCAAGGGAGGTTTGGGGAAGAACACCTGCTTGTTATTTAGTTGATTTCTACTTCCTGGATGATGAAGGCTGAAGGATTCTTTGTCAGATGAAATGAGAGGCTGGTTTCCATTTACATTGTTATGACAGCTCTATTTTCCGTGTGCTCATTCATAATGTTCTCATTTGTTGTGTAAATATGTTCTAGTTCTGACATGATACATCCCAGATTTTATGACCAAATCTGTTGCCATGCTGCCCATAACTTTTTTAAAAATTATTTTAATACATCCATTGGTTTATCCTTTTATCGGCTTCTTCTTGTGAAAAGACCAGTGAGAAGCAGGCTGAGATAAATGGTAGGCCTTCTCTGGATATGAAAAGCAGCAAAGGAAGGAGCAGGATCCTGGAAAGGAGGACATGCCCTCCACAGAAATCAAAACAGGCCCCAAGCACAGGAGGTGGCAGGAGGTAATTCATACTAAAATAAACATGCTGATTAATTAAAATCCTGATTACCATGACTTGTCTGCTTGGCCTCCATTGTTAGTCCAACAGCTGTCCCACCACCCTCCCATTCCTAGATGTTATTGTATGAAATGTTTCATTTTGCTAACCACTCTCTACCATATGACAACATAAAAAATAGGTCCCAACACACACACACTCACATACACATGCACACGTATATATGTATATACACATGCACACGTCTGTATGTATGTACACACGCACATGCACATACACTTACTTACACATATGCATGGATGGACACACATGCACAGACACAAACACACATACACACACATATATATGTATACACACACACACAGATACACTCATCACAAAACCAGACATATGTGATCCTTTTCAATTATGAACCTCAAATTTGTTATGCTCTAATTTAGTAGTAATACAAATTTCATGGGCGATGTTCTGCTTGACTAAGATCTTTAATATGATGAACTATAAAATGCACGCAAAAAGTGTATAATAGTCAGTGAAAATAATAACTAGTAATTACAAAAGAATACACAATGACATTGCCATCCCACTCACAGATTCTTCCCCACTGCCCTCCATTCCAGATCTCCATGCCTTTCTTGCTGGCTTCAGGCAAAGACTTCACAATAATACTTTTCTACATAGTCTCCCAAATGAGTCCACATCTCTAGTTAGCTTTGTCACATTTCTGTGTGTGGAAGTCATGAGTTCCTACAGAATATCACTATGTGTGTTGACTTCCTTTGCTTAACAGTATCTGCGGAAGATTTGGGAGTAGAGCCAGGGTTTGTTTCGTTATATGGCTAGTGAATGTTTCTGTGTATGAATATATCAGAAATTATTTATCTTTTTCATGATCTCTGGACATTCGCATTATTTCTAGTTTGGGATAGTTAGGAGTAACAAGGAATCAGACATTCCTTTATGCATAATGTATTCTAGTCCATACCAGCCGTCAATGAGTTCTATTCCTGGGGTTTAAA
The DNA here is from genome assembly GCF_903992535.2 of Arvicola amphibius. Classification (NCBI taxonomy): domain Eukaryota; kingdom Metazoa; phylum Chordata; class Mammalia; order Rodentia; family Cricetidae; genus Arvicola; species Arvicola amphibius. Next base: position 110,006,329 of record NC_052050.1, read on the forward strand.
TTGTGGGTGACAATATGTGCATGTCTCGTTTCACCGGCTCATTCCGAGCTGCTTTCTAAGATGGCTTAGACAATTTACACTCCTCGCTGTGTGTTCAGTTTACCGTATTCTCAATTTGCCAAGACCTTACACATCTACAAAGTTTTTTATTATGGTTGTGGTTTGTCTCACATGTATCGAAACAATTTGAGTTTTTGAGTTCCTTTTATTTTTTTACGGAGTTCCAACTTAAATATTTCATCTTTGCCTCTAGAGTCCCTTCCTTTCTTTAGTCTTTTTTTCAAAAACGTATTTCCTAGTGCATTATAATTTAGTTTTCACACTCTCTCCTCAGTCCTGTGACTTGCATGTTTGTTGCAGACTGATGTAGTTGGATAAATGAGTCACTATTCCAGCTATTTCAATGCATACGAATTTATCCATTTTGTGTCTTAAATGTGTGGCGTTTGTCACTTCTCGTTACTGTGACAAAATAGCTTTCAAGGCAGCACAAGAAAAGGAGAATTTATTTTAGTTCATAGTTCAAGGGTGGGAAGTCACGGCAACAGAACCTGAGGCCTTCCATCTCAGCACCTTCTGTCAGGTGGTAGGGAACAATCCATGCCACTCAGCTCCCTTGCTCCTTCCCACTCAGCCCCAAACTCTGCCCATGGAATGCTTCTATCTGTCGGGTGTGCTTCTCCACCTGGTTGCCCATGGAATGCTGCTATCTGTCGGGTGTGCTTCTCCACCTGGTTGACCTAATCTAGAAGCCCTTTTACAGACATTCCCAGAGGCTTGTTTCCATAGTGACAAACCATCAGAATATGGAAGTATTTTTTAACTATGAAATATTACTTAACACATAATAAATCCCTGCCAAACCCCAAGTTTCTGAATACAGTTTCCAACAGTGTTGCAAAATTTATTTTATTTTACCTTTTATATTTAAATTTATAGCCCATTTTCAGGCTATATAAAGGCTTTGGCCTTTATAACTTAAAGATACAGTTTGTATCTTTTGAGCTTTCTTTCTCTCTCCTAAATCTAGGCACCATGTTTTTATACAGGTATGTACATTTAGAAGATCATCTCTTAATTCATTTGCCATAGTATGTCTGTAACAACAATGGCAACAATAATAGTAATAATGGCAGAAATATAATATTTTAAATCTTAATTTCATATACTCAGATATATGCACTGGAAACATCTGTTGGATTCTACCTCTGTGTTGTTTGTATTGTGTGTTTTTTTTCTTGGCTTTCCTGTTTCTCAACCAATATTATCTTAGATCTTGGTGGTCTAGGTTGTATAAGCTGTTTTAAATGAGTATAGTAGAAAGCATACTGAAAGTATTACAGAACAGGGAAAGCTAGATCTGTTTTCCTCGAGTTTCATAACTATTAATGATCAAGTGTGTGGTTAGATTGTACGTAGACAATTAAAATGTGGAGAAGCCATGATGGTCTGCTGTTAAAACCTGATAAACACATCTTGATAACCATCTAGTTTGAGAAGATAATTTATAATAAAGAATCAAATGGTGAGGTGTGGGGGTCCAACTCAGTTGGTAGCATACTCGCCTAGCAAATCATTTGCTTCCTCCATGTTGCAGCCAAATATCTGACAAGAAGAAGGAGGTACTTTGAATTAGAGTCTAAGCAGGGATATAACCCATTGTAACAGGGAAGGCATGCCATTGATTCGGGAATTAGTCATCAGAGAGTGGAGAGAAATGAAATTTACGATATAATGCCTCCATGGTCCACCCCAGTGATCCACTTCCTCCAACAAGGTTTCTCAGCCTTCTACACTAACTCCACCAGCTGGGTACAACATTTTCAAGTGCATGAATTTCTGGAAGATTATTTCAAATTCACAACCACAATACCTAGCATGCACAAGGCCTGGTTTTGATCCCCAGCACTACATAAACAGAATGTGGCTAAACATGCCTACAGTCCTAGTACTGGGGAGGAAAAGGCAGGAGAATCTTAGTTCAAGGTCATTTGTAGCCTGGTGTCTTAGCCAATAGTCTATTGTTGTGAACCATAACCAAGGCCACCTTTATAAGAGAAAGGATTTAACTGTGACTTGTCTATGGCTTCAGAGGTTTCATTCATTGTGATTATGGTAGGCAGCATGGCGGCACACAGGCAGTCATGGTGCTGGAGAAGAAGGTGAGAATTCTACATACTGATTCACAGGCAGCAGGAAGAGAGAGACACTGGGCCTGGCTTAGACTTTGAAACCTCAAAGCCCACCCCAAGTAGCGCACTTCCACAAAGTCACACTTCCTCTAAGAAGGCCATAGCTCCTAGTCCTTCTCAAGTAGTGCCATTCCTTGATGACTAGAATTCACACACATGAGCCTAGGGGGTCCATTGTTACTCGAAGTCCCAACCACACCTTGCCTAGAGACCTTGCCCCTTCCTCCCAAAGAATCAAACTGGGAAATAGTGGAGCAGTGGGTCTTAAACAAGGGTGCACATCAGACTGCGTTTTGAAATCTTTTGAAATTCACATAGAATTGTTTATTCCAGAATTAGTTTAGAATATGAGTCAGACATGGAAATTTCTATGTGGTTCTAGTCATCATTCATGGATGGCCCAGAACCAAGAAGTTAGTTTTAATTTCCATCGATTCACTTATAACTTTACATATACTACTTAAATTTTCAATATGTTCACCTACAATGGATAACATCTACTTTAATGGGTTTTAAAGATTCGTTAATTAATAAATCTCATTTCTCTTCCATCTGCAATCTAGGTTTACTAACTCTAAATTGGAAGCTAATACATTTTAGTGGGAAAATTTATAGGAAGTATCTAAATAAAGCTAGTTATAACAAAGAGTTTATGAGCTAAAAAAATTTTTTTAAATGCAAGGCACTTCAATGTAAAATTAAAGATAATGCTCTTTTTATTTTAATTATTATTTGTCTTGTTTTGTGTGTGTGTGTGTGTGTGTGTGTGTGTGTGTGATGTATATGTGAGTGCAGGTGCCCCAGGAGGCAGGAAACAATGGATCTGCCTGGAGATGTAATTACAGGTGGCTGACAAGGGTTCTGGGAACCAAGCTCAGGTCTTCTGAAAGAGCAGTACAGCCTCTTAACCACTAGTCTATATCTCCAGACCCAGATTTTTAAGTTGGTTATCATGTTAAGAAGATGCCAGGGAACAAAGATTGATGAATTTAATGAATATAAGACCCAAGAACAAACTCAAAGGGATTGAATCACACAAGCAAGACGACTGGAAATGACTTTTCTTTCTCTCACCAGGCAACTTATTTTCTTTGTGGCTATTGGCCAAATGACATAGATGACAGAGGATGTGTGGGAGGGCAGGACTCTCTAGTGCTGGGAGTGCATCATAGATCTCCCCATGGGACACTGACTGTCGCGGCCCACTTGTTGGCTTCCTGGTTTACTTTGGTGTTGTTTGGCATGCAGTAGCATTGCCAGAAAGCTCAAATGAAAGAGATAGATGTGAATAGTTTATTTTGCCACAAGCAGTGACTACAATGTCACTTGCAGTCTCAACACCATCCTGAGAAAGACTCTTCCTCCCAATAAACTAGCTCTATCCCCGAGCCAACTGTCAGTGTAGAAAGGAATTTGTTTCCCGGGAAACCAGAGTGTTGGGATATTTCCTACAAAGTCACTTCAGCGTTTCTGATGAGCATAGATAAGCTCCCCAATGGACACCTTCTCCAAGTCAGTATAAGTGTGGATAACAAGCTTGCCCCTCCAGCTCGGTCCAAAGTGATGTTTATGAACCAACAGCCATTTTCAAGAAGAACCATTCCGCATTGAACTGTGAAGAAGTAGGATTTTGGATGTGCTAATAATTTTTCTGAAAGTATGAACGTCATCCAAAGTTCTGTTTACAGTCATATTTGATTAATGGTAGTCCTTTTATCAGTTAAAATATTTCTCATTCTTATTGAGTGTTTAAAAATAACTTTTGAGCTTGAGGGTTGAGCTCAGTGATGCAGTCCTTGTCTAACATCGACAAAAGCCCTGGGCTTTATCGCCAGCTTAGTGAATGAATAGATAAATGACTTTATTTTGAGTGCATTCATTCTTCATAATAAAGACAAAGGAACAGAAAACAACAGAATCTCGACTAGTTTTGAAGTACATCATATACGTGACTAAATCAGAATTCTCTTAAATTCCTCCTAAGAACTTTAATTTACTGTCAAGTCTTCATTCAGATGATCCAATGACAGTCTTCAAGAATATTCTGCATTCCTATGTATCCCCCTAGAACACTATGAACATACACTGAGGGAAACACGCAACCAGCCTGCCTGCGAAGTGATGTATTTCTGTATGTTCGATTCCCCCCCCCCCCAGGGGCAGCCATCTCTAGCAGCCTGCATCACGGATGGGGTATAGCAGCAGCTGAGCTGTTCATTAAATGTCAGTTTGAGCAGACTCAACCTAGACTACATTTTGCTGAAACAGTCTTCTACTATTCTGACAAATGGATGGTGGGGTAAGCATGCGTGCGCTTCATAAAAATTGGACACCAGATGTCTATTTCTCCCCACATGAGCTCCAGCCAAGAATGCTGTTAAAGGGCTGGAAAGCCAAGTAGAGCCCTCTGGAAAGGGACTGTCTGTCTAAACTTCGGCTGGTGAAAGAACTAGGATGTCTTCAGAGGTTACATTGTATATAACCTCAGAAGTTTTATATATATATATATATATATATATATATATATATATATATATAACCTCAGAACTAGGATGTCTTCAGAGGTTACATTGTATATAACCTCAGAACTAGGATGTCTACAAACGGTACAAATGGGAACTCGTTAACGCTAGATTTTGCTTATTGGTTTGTCTTTTGTCTATGCTTGGCTCAAAAGAAAAACTATTTTAGTAAGACTGAGTTGTATGGCAGCTTGAAATGTAATTCAAATTTCATTATTGCCCTGAGGTTTTTGTTATTTGTTGATGTTTTGTTTTTGTTTTTTGTTGTCTTATTTTGTTTTTCTCTCCCCTGACTGATATTTGAAGATGAGTAAAAGGTAGAATATTTAGAATACTGTCATGGCTATTTACTTTAGATTATGTTTTCTTTTAGGAAAAGAGTTTTTAAGTTTTGACACATTTGTTGTATCCATATACATTTTTCTAAAAAGAAATAGGGGTGGATATGATTATAATACATTGTATACATACATGAAATTCTCAAGGAGCAAGTTAAAGAATTATTAAAAAGAGGTACATCTCAATGAGAAACAAAATATTCTAGAAGGCTTGTGAATTTCTACTTACAGAATTATGTTATGTTTATACCTAGCATAACACACGGGCCAATAACAATACCTTTAGATCAATTTTCAGTTCTTCAAATGCCTGCTGGGATGTGATCAAGCTGGTAGCCACGTGCACACTTTTATCTGTGGCTGGTGGGCATTGTGGTATTTCAGGATGAAGGAGATGTACTTGGGAGTTACCCAACTGCGAGGTGAAGTTCCCCTTCCACCTCACAAACTGCTAAAGGAACACTGGCTGTGTTATATAATTCCTTTGAGCTGCAACTTCTCATCAGCCAAACAGTACCACTGTGCTTCCATCTTGTGTTGTGCTAACTGCTCTCCTGGTGGCTACTAACACCGTGGAGGAGCTTGATTGCTGTTTCCTTGACAAACTGAGGGTTTCTTTTTCCACAGCCTCTTTTCTCCAATCTGAATGAGGGTGTTGGTAAAAACACTGCTGTTATTTTAAATTGTTTTCATATGTATTAATAGTATCTAATTTAGTATTTTTTAATTTCAAAATTTTTTAAAGGAAAGACAGGTTATACTCTTACTAATTTCTTTCTTTTCTTTTCCTTGTCTTTTCTTTTTCCTTCCTTCTTTCCTTCCTTCCTTCCTTCCTTCCTTCCTTCCTTCCTTCCTTCCTTCCTTCCTTCCTTTCTTGTTTTGTGACTCGTTTATGTCTTTCTTTCCTTCACCTTCATTGCAGCCTTCTGGCCTCCACTAGCCTATTTTTATAGTCCTTGTTAAGTCTAAATTTTACCTCGCATTTCGAGTCTATTACTTCGGTCAATCATTGTCCCCTCTTCAACAGTGTCTATATACATTTCTGAGTGTCTCATTCCGTTTTCTAATTGCAAGATGATATATGTCTTAAATGTATTGTGCACTTTGAAAACTGAGTACGTCTTCCAGAGCAGCTGCTCCACAGGGCCTCCCCTCCCTGCCTCGCTAGCCTAAGCTCCTCCACCAAACCTGCATCCTTTCCTCACGGTTCACTTCAGACCCCACCCCCACCCTTGCAGATAGCACAGGTTTCTGTCTTAATTTTCTCTACTAGATCTTTCCTCATTTTTAGGACTTCTAAGTAGAACATTCACCAGCAAACAAGTCTTGGCCAGGTATCCCCATTTTGATAGCTCATTTCCCCATTCCCGGAACTATGAAGCCAATATCGATCTTAGAAATCACTTGGGATAATTTCCTCATTATGCAAATGAAGGTGGGGGTGGGGGAGGGCGCTAGCCAAGCTGACAAAGTAAACATCTCATCTCCCGTCCTTTCTATTCTGCCACAACTGCTCCTGGTGAGCGAAGATTCCATTGTTTCATACAGCCTCATGCATCTACAACCTAAATATGTTTTAGTGCTGAGAACATAATAACTCTGTTAAACATACCTAACTTTGGAGGTTAACTATCAAAACATTGTGTTTTTAACAGACAATGCTAGGGGCCTAATGGGATGGCTCAGTTGGTTGAGGGCACTTGCCACCACGACTGACGACCTGAAATGGGTTTCCGGAACCCACATTGTGGAGTGAACAAACCACTTCCTGAAATTTGTGCTCTGAGCTCTACGTGTACACTGTGGTACACATGTATGCATAGGTGTACATGCACACACACATACAGACCCACACAAGAAATGTGCATATTTTTTTTTTCAATAAATGATGGTGGTAGAGTTTACATTCAGTGGGAGGTGACTTTGAACTCCTGCTTGTGCTGTATTTGTGGATTCTCCTACCAACACTTAGTTCAGTCTATTATTTGATAAAACTTAATTCCCACATTGAGTAGTGTGTGCTCCATTCAGAAAAGCGGCCATGGACTTTGAGACTGGTAAATCTGGACTGGAATCTATGCATTTACATACTCTCTTCCTTGGTTAACTAACTCCTAAGATTAGAGGCAGAAATAAATTACAAATAGCCACCAGCTACATGAGCCACTATTATAATCTGTAACAAAATTTTATTAGATATAACTGAGGGAGGTATGCATATAGATTAGATACAGCAGGCCTTAAAAGTTAACTTCTAAAGTGGAATAAGATTCTAAACAAAAGAAAATGAAACTGAAAGAGACTCCTTTCTTTTAGTGTTCATTCATTTACCTTGTTTTGAGGGTGAGTTGGGGGGGCAGGTACGTACGTGTGGTCCACCTTGCTTGTCTCCACCTTTGTTTTTGAGGCAGGATCTTTCTGTGTCCTTGAGATTATTGATCAGGGAGCCCCAGGGATCATCTGTCCCTGTCTCCCTGACTCTGGAATTAAAAGCACACAATGACATGTTCAGAGTTTTGACACAGGTTGCTGGATTGATTACCTGGCAAAGCACTTCCTGACTGGGTCTCCCAGCTCCAGTTTTGTTAATATTTTTTTTAAAGTCTTGAAATAGTAAGAGTCGAGATGAAAGAATAGCACGAAAGGAGTGGCAGCAAGAAGGCCAAAGATGATATTACAAAAGACAGTAATGTTCAGGTTTTTAAAAGACATACCTTCTTTTCCATTCTTTCTCTCTCTCTCTCTCTCCTTGCTCCCTTCCTTTTTTGTCATTTAGGAAAAAAATATTTTGCTTGATCACCTTTCCTCATTTTCCACTAGTAGTTTTGCTTGTATGAAAAACAGACAAAAATTATTAAACTGTAGGATGTTACTTGATTTCTTGCTTGCATTCAGGTGCAGTAGGAAATCCTTGGACTTAATAGTTGCACAGACCTAAATTTGACTTTTCTCTCATCTTTGACTATCCAGAGACAGCACAGCAGTGCCAGCATCTGCATCGGCAAGAGTTCTGGATCCAGATACTTGTTTATCACAATGTTCCCAAGAGACAATTTCCCTCAGCAAATGCTTCTCTTTTGCATCTCGTAGGAATGTAAGATGCAGATGAAAAGTCTACTAGGAACACAAGTGTGTGACTGTGGCACGCAGTCTCTAGGGGATACAGAATGCCAACCTAGCAAATACATATGAATCATGACACAGTGGCTCTTCCGGAGGAAGACGAAGCAAAGCACAGAATTTGCCCATTAAAGACAGCTAGCCATCATTGGAGTAATTTTATTCTGAGCGAGTTTAGGAATGCTTAGAAAATGAGGGAGGAAATTTGATAGGTTAGAGCTGGTAAGCCTCATAGCCAGACAGAAGCACCTGCTCTTGGCTTTGCACTTCTTGAGCTCAGTGACTTTGAGTGCTGCTGAATTTGTCCTCGCCTTCTCTTACAGGTCTGCAATAAAGAGTTTTTAAAAAAGTGATTTTGCAGATAACGATTAAATAAATTTTTTTTTTTAAAAGTGACTTTGCAGATTTTAAGGACCAGGGAAAGTAATATTATGTAAAGCTTGAGGAACATTGGACTTGCTCAAATATTCCTTCTGCTGCCTTCCTAAACTTTTTCTCCTTTTTAGGAATCATTATAAAAGTGAAGTTAAATTTGCATAATTCAAATTCCTCTCATGTCCTTTCCTCCTAGAAGCATATTTCTGAAATAAATTACAAAGGACCACCCACAGAATAAGAGGGATATTTGTGAAGAATATGTTTAATAAGAAACTAGTATCTGGACTATATAGGGAATTTCTTCATCTAAAATTTAAAAAGAGAAATCACCTGGTTTAAAAGTGGGCACAGGATTTGAATAAAACTTCTCCAAAAAGATAAAACATTCACTTGATGTCTGGAAAGCTATACAATGACATAGTAAACAGGAAACTGTCCATCAAGGTAACAGTGAGGTAGCCCTTCATATCTGCCTGAATGAGTATCATCGGGAACAAACACATGAGAAGCTGGAGCCTCCATTCTCTGCTGGTAGGCGTGTGAGATACAGAGCTGCTTTGGGAAACCAACTGGCAGGTTTTTATAAATTTAAACATGGACTATCTGACGACCTGCAATTCTACTCTTTGAAACACACACAAGAGTGTGAAGAACATACATTCACATATAAAAATACATGGATATTCAAATTGCCCACCCCCAGTTGTCCAGCAATATAAAAATGGATGAATGAAATCCTTAGATACTAAGTTCTTACTGTTTTTCTTTCTGCTTTTCTGTTCTAGATGTCTCTCTCATTTGACAGATCATCAAGCTTAGAGACTGTTCACTCATTCACATCTCTCTAGAGATCCCAGGGAAGTTGCTGTGCACTGATTTTTACAGTGATTTTACTCTCTATAGTCTGTTGCTGTTGTCATACTATTCTGTTTGCATCCTCAACCGCACAGCATTCTGCTTATTCCATCAGGCAGAGCTTTTAGGATGCTCCACTCTGGCATGATAATTCCAACATCCACACCTTACCTGAGCCTCCTTCTGATAACTGTGCAGTTACATTTGGTGTGACTTGCCATTTGTCCTGGATAGCTGCATGTGAGGCACTTTGTAAAGAAAAGGGCTATCAATGAATGTTGAATGATACTGTGGTGAAGTGTGAGGTGTGTGTAAATATTCTTTAGTTAGTTCCAAAATTTGATTGGACAATGAAATCCACAAATACTTCTTACCTGTTCTTCTCTCAGGTGGGCCAGGGTGGTAAGGAGTAGCTGACACTGGGCCACATGGTTTGTCTAATGGATTTGCACTCTGGTGAAACAGTTTCCTTTTGACAGTTAAATGCATTGAAATTATACCTACCCCATTACCCTCTGCTTGTCCTCTTTCTTTTCCTCTGAATCACTTCATCCCACCTAGTCTTCCAGTGTTAGAGAAAACAACACACCCTCCTCCAGGAACAATCGTTAGTTCCCCAGGAAGGATGAGGTCTCATCAACAGCTCCTGTTCCCAGTCTTGTTCTCAATCTTATGCAAGCGTTGTGCTTACCATAAATGAGGCTCTAGGGCCAGTCTCCATGACTACACAGGGGAAACTGAGGACAAAGGAGAGGGACAGGGAAAAGATTGGAAGAGGGAATAGGAGCTGATGCTGTGGCTGCTGTGTTCATGGTTATAATGGCAATGCCATGTGTTTTCCATGACACTGTCATCTCCCAGCTCTGAAATTCTTCCTGTCCTTTCTTCTGTGATGTGCCTTAGGATGGTGGTGGATATAATGCTCCATTTAAGGCTGAATGCCCGTCAGCCTTTTATTCTTGGACTTTGGTCTGACATGACTTTCTGTATTAACCATTTCATTTAAGAATGGGATGTTCTGGTATTCTGTTTATAGCTACCTCCCTTTCCTGGCCCTTGTCACAAATGGATTTCCCTGTTAGTTACTGTGAGACTACTCCAGTTTCTGCAGACAAAACTCATAGCAGTGGGGTCCCACACTGTGCCTTGCAAGTTTGTTTTTAGACCCTAGCCAAGGTTTCCTACAAGGCACTGGCTCACTGGAATTTTCCATCTAGTTTGCCTTGCGTTGTTGAGTCTCTGTGTTGGTTATCTCTCCTACAGCATGTGGAAAGTTCTCTGAAATTAAGAAGAGTTCTTGATTTCTCATTTGTCCAGTTTCTTTGCTTTTTTGAACAAAGTTGGAACATCTTTCAGAGCAGGCTAAGAAATTCAGGTTTCTTTTTAGAATGGTGAAAACATGCTGGAACTTGACAAATATGGCTGTAAGATAATATGAATGAACTAAAAGTCTCTGAATTACACCATTTCGAAATGAAAATTTTGTGGTATATTAATTATTCCCAATAATGAAATAGTAAAAACATTCGTAAGTCTGAATTCTTCACAATTTTTATAACTAATTACAAAGCAAATGGGAATTAAGGCCATAATATTCTTGACAGAACAGATATGTAACAACATATACTTTTAAAATGTTTTTATGTTGGAAAACATGGACAATAGAACTGGAATCACAACTTACTAGCTACTCTTCCAGAATACTTGAATTTGATTCCCAGTGTCCACACGAAGGCTCACAGCTCTCTGTAACGCTCATTCTTGGGGATTAGTCAGTCTCTTCTTGTGGGGTAAAGAGGACCAAGGAAAAAAAAAAAACAACCTGCCTCTCCCTAAACCCAAGATTAGGACCAAGGAAAAAACATCCTGTCCCTGACTTCACCCAGGACCAGGCCTTGAAACCCTACAAGGCCCTGAGCTTGCCCCAGAGTCAGGATGCAAAATTCTACCAATCCTGAGCTTGCTCCAGAATCAGGCAACAAAAATTCACCAATTCCAAGCCACCCTGGAAAGTTCTGTACTCACCCCCCCAAGAACCCCTATATTAGCTCTGTACTCTGTTCAGTTTGCTGCTGCCTTTCACTACAGGCAGGCACCTTCCTGGATTCTTTCTTCCTAATAAATCTCTAGGGTGAAGTTTGTTGTGCAGTGTGATGTTTTTTTTTCTGGAACAGAGCAGAGCTGTAACACTTTTGCTGGAGAAACTTCCCCTAGTGGAGTGGAGCTGTACCTCTTCTCCAGAGCAGACTAGAGGAGAGCTATAACAAGTTTGCTGGGGAAACTCTCCCCTGTATGAACAGAGTTGTTACACTTGCATTGGGGAAAATTTTTCTCTGTAGCAGAGCTATAAAGTGCTATGTGTCTTTGTGGTACTCCTTGGCTCCCAATGGCCAGAATACCTTTTCATCTAAGCTGCGATGCTTATATTTCTGGTACTTCACACATATGGTCCATAAACATACATGCAAGCAAAACACTCAAACACATACAATATTTTTTTAAAAAAGGAAATACAGACAATGGCTGTAAGAGTGCTTAGTGCAAAGTTTACAGTTTTATCAGATACAGTGCTTCGGGGTTCTACTACTGTTATTTTAGTTTTGTTGTTGTTGTTTGCTTTGAGTTAAATATTATTTATCCTTAGTCACCAGTTTTAACTGATAACCTTTCCCTCTCTCTCCTAGATAAGAGTCAGGATTCTAGAATCTGTTGGGCATCCATTCCTGTCCTGCTCTCAAAGATGCTGATTCCCAAGCCTTTGGACCAGAATATGGGTCTTTGTAGGATAATACTCTACTCCCATCCCCACTACCTACACACACAGAGAAGAAGCTTGAACTAATTAAGTTTCAAAGATTCAGAGACACACTGGGAAAATGCTCCCAGAAGATTATTAAAGCATTGGCTAGGAAGCTAGGAAGATTAGGTATTTTATCAGCCTTAAGAGCTGAGGAAATGAGAAAAGAAATGGGAGAACAGATTTATAATAACATCTTTGTGTGAATTAGATTCATGTCTCAATTCTGTAGCTGTACCTAAATGATCATGGCTAGGAGTTGGTCTCAGATATCAAAGGTTAGCTGTGAAAATGTTTACTTTTAAAAATGTGTCTGAGATCATTCAAGATTGTTGAAGAGCTGAGCCTAGTGGCCCAGGTCTATAATCCTAGCTATCTGGGAGGTCAAGGCTAACCTACACGGCTGAATAAGTTTAAAACCAGACTAAGTAACTCAATGAGATCTTGTCTCCAAATAAACTTTCCCCAAAGGGCTAGTGGTATAACTTAGGAGGTAGAAGCCTTTGCATAGCATGCATGAGGCTCTAGGTTCAATTATCACTGCCACAAAAGTGAAAAGGAGGAAGAAGAAAGAAAGGAGAAAGAGGATGATTGAGAAGATGAAGAAGAGAAGAATTCCAAGTGAGATTATGACAATAATGATAGCGGAGACATTGTTTGGTGGTAGAATCTGTGTGGATTCAAAACTGGACAGTGAAGAGGCAGAAGCGGTGGAATTCAGTTAGAGGGGGCCTGCTGTGCAAGTTTTCAGGGAACACTGTTTGAAAAGTCTGTCATAAGGCTCAGAAACTAACCTGCTCCAATACGAATCCTCACTCTGGAATTTACTAAGTTACACTGGCCAAGTAACTTAACCTCTTGTGTCTCAGTTCCCTTTTCTGTAAAAGAAGGAAAATAATACTTTATATAATGCTTTATGTGATAGGTGTTAATGTGAGATTTCTTTATAAGTAATAAAAAATGAACAAGGAAGCAAACCCACTTAAGAACTTCAAATGTTTGTCTGTTTATCATCTACTATCTATCTATCTATCTATCTATCTATCTATCTATCTATCTATCTATCTATCATCTATCTATCTATCTATCTATCACCTGACTACACATATGCACAAATACAGAGAAAAAGTGAATTGATATAGAACCAACTTACAGAAAAATACCTTTTCCATAACTTGTGTTTATTGTAGTCATTTATTCCTTCTTCAGCTTCAGCACAATATAAACACACATTCCAAACAATGTGTGGCATATGCTCAACTACTAACATATGCATACCAAACAAAAAATTATTATATTAACAGTTTCTGGAAAATTTTATTAGTTCACCCTAATAGAACAAGTTCTCATTTTACTAGTTATGGAACTGTAGCATTGCTTGGTGGGTTATAGAAACCTAGTTTAAAAAACACAGAATCTATAGAAGAATTTAGGCCACATTGGAAATCTGCGTTAACTGTAGATAATCCTTGCTTGCTGAACAAAAGCTACCCTGGACTGAAGAAAAGCCTGCAAGATGCCCATGACCACACTGAATTGCAGCAATGTTACAAGGGGGCAGACATGTCTTCAGAACCTCAGCCTAGCCACCTGTCGGCCACATTTATCATATGAGGAATTGTATTTACTTCTTTCTTTTTTAATTGAAAATAGATTCTTTTCTCATATAATATATCTTGATTACAGTTTCTTCTCCTTTTATTCCTCCCCACCTCCCATCCCATCCAGATTCACATCCCTTCCATCTGTCATTAGAAAAGAACAGTCTTCTAAGTTATAATAAGCAAACATGACAAAATAAAATGTAATAGGATAAAATAAAAGTTACCACAATGGAGATGGACAAGACAAACAAGAAAAGAGCTCAAGAGAAGGCACAAGAATCAGAGATACACTAGGTATCACTTGCAGGAATCCCATAGAAAATATTAAACTGAAAATACACACACACACACACACACACACACACACACACACACACGCACACACACACAGGACCTGATGCAGGCCCTGTGCATGCTGCCTCAGTCTCTATGAGTTCATATGACCTTTGATCATGTTGATTTAAAGGTCTTTGTTTTCTTGGTGTTCTCCATCACCTCCAGCTCTAATATTCTTTCTGCCTCTTCTGTAGAGTTTTCTGAGCCCTGGAGGGAGGGATTTGATGGAGACATCCCTTTTAGGGCTGAGTGTTTCAGGGTCTCTGATTCTCTGCAAATTGTTTGGCTGTGGATCCCTGTATTTGTTCCCATCTGCTGCAGAAGGAAGCTTCTCTGATGATGGCTGACCAACGCATGGATCTATGAGTACAGCAGAATGTCATTAGGAGTCATTTTGTGACTAGGCTGTTTCTTTCTTTGATTTTTTTTTTCAGATTAGTCTTTGGTTTGGGTTTTATCTTAGGTCCTTGAATTATCTAGTCTCTGGTTCTGGGTCACTAAGAAGTGTCAGATGTGGGTTCTATGGTGTTTGAATGTAATTGACCCACATAAGTTCATTGAGAATTGCACTATTGAGAAGAATGATTTTATTTGAGTAGGTGTGGCCTTTTTGGAGGACGTATGTCACTATGGAGACAGACTTTGAGTTCTCATATATGCTCAAACCACACCTAGGGTCTCAGACCACTTTTTGTTGTCTGTGGATCAAACATGTAGAATTCTCAGCTCCTTCTCCAGCACCATATCAGCCTGCACACCACTATGTTCCACTATCATTATAATAGATCAAACCTCTGAAACTGTAAGTTGCCCAATTAAATGTTTTCCCTTGTAAGAGTTGCCATGGTCATGGTGTCTCTTCACAGCAATAGAAACCCTAACTGAGACAGGTTCCATCTCATGGAGGGGGCTTTAAGTCAAATCAGATATTGACTGATTACTCCTCTAAGCTTTGTGCTACCATTGTCCTAGTGTATCTGGCAGGCAGGACAACATTGTAGACCAAAGGGCTGTGGTTGAGTTGCTGCTTATGTTTCTCTTTTGGTGCCATGCAGAAAACGTTTCTGCACCTGAGAGAACATAAGGATGAAGGTTCTTTGTAGACATCAACTCAACTTCTGTATGCTCAATGAGTTGTGTAGGTTTTATCTTCAGCAGTGGGCCTTTGATGTCAGTGTGTGGAGAGCATCTTATTTGTCTAGGCAATAGACTGGGCTATTGATTGTCCCCATGGGACACCTTTAGCCAACAACTCAATTAGATAGAGCCCTATCCCAATACTGGAAGCTTCCTTTCCTGATAAGAGATGGACAGTTTGGACTCTGCTCCCTCCTTATTTGGCAATTTCATTTTGATCCCCTTCATGTATGTGTATATTTTTGGAAGCTTCTACTATATTAGGTTTCCATTTTACCTCTCAAATGCCCTTTCCTTTTAGCTGTGTCTCCCTGTATTCCCTCCCTCAACCAACTCTACCCTCCACTTCACATGATACATTCTAGCCTCTCTCCATCCAATGCTATTCTATTTCCCTATCTGCTCCCCATAGTCCCTTACTCTATTCCTATTCTCTGTGGTTCTATGGATTATAGCTTGGTTATCATTGGCTTCATAGTTAATATCCGCATTTAAGCAAATAAATACCTTATAGTCTCTGGTTCTGGGTTACCTCACTCTGGATGATTTTTCTAGTTTCATCTATTTACTTGTATACATTTCACAATGCCACTTTTCAAAAATGATTTAGTGATAGTCCATTGTGTGAAAGTATGTTTTATGTGTAAAGGTATATTTTCATCCATTCATCTGTTGTTTCCAGTTTCTGGTTTTTATGACTAGAACAACAGTGAACATGGTTGAGCAGGTGCCTCTGTGATAGGATGCAGCATTCATCGAGTATATGCCCAAGAGTGTTATAGCTGATCTTGAAGTAGATTGATTCCTGTCATCATAAGGAACTGACACACTGATTTCCATAGTGGCTGCATGAGTTGGTACTCGCACTAGCAATAGATGAGTGCTTCGCCTATGTCACAGAGCATACATATTTTTATTGTAACTGTGTGTACATTATGCAGTCATATTTCACTAAGAATGCGTGAGCTCAAATAGGGGATGAGAATATCTAATCGACAGTAAGGAAATGAAATAAAGATGTATAATTTAATGATATTCTAAAATAGATTTCTCAAACTCTGAAGGTGATAACAGACACACACAGCTGCCGTGGGCCCCTCTCCACTCTTCTGTTTTATTCCATTCTTCTCTGAAAGTTTCGGCATCTCCTGTGTTGTTATTACCAGGGAATGTAAACTTCAAGAAAATGAGAGAAATATATTTTTTCAAGAAAAGGTCTCACAAAGGTAAGACTCCCCTCAAACTCACTATGAAGCCCAGAACGGCCTTCAACTTCTGATCCTCCTTCCCTCCACCTCCTGAGTGCTGGGATTCCACTCCTGTGCCACCACACTAAGAGTTCCATGCATGCCAGGCAAGCACCTTACCACCAGAGCTATACTACAGGCCTTCCAGATTACTTTATTGGAACCACAATTACAGGTCTGTAATTAGCTTAGTAGTGTGAGTTGCGTGTAGATTGCATTCCTGTGTCACATGTACTTCCCTGTGCGCTTTGTTTTCCTCTTGTGTAGAATGGCAATGACGTTACTCAGGACTTCCAGATCTGACATAGTGCTTGCTGGATTAGAGGTGTAAAACTCTAGTAATCATCAGTTCATCCAAGTTCATATAAGCTGTATTAATTGCACTGTGATTCTAATAGTCTCTTGGGAATTTAAGAGTCCAATGTTTCTATAGTTTGTCTTTAATGTAGTCTTTTATTTTTACTTCAAATCTAACACATTGGTGCTGGCTTTGACTCAATTGTTAACTCATTTACATATTTGGATGAGACAGAATAATTTGATATTCAGTTGCTTATGTATATGCATTTAAGGAATCTATAGTCTTGTAAGTATCCTAGAAATGGCCATCTCAGAAAATGTCCTAATGGAGAAACACCTGTGCGTTAAGAATGCTCCCCATAACACTTGGTTTCTAGGCACCTAAGTAGAGAAAGAGAGCTTCCCATTGGTTTCTTGGAGCATAAAAATGCCAAATAGTAAGAATCCCCAGGTTTCAGTTATTTTAAAGGTGATATTTTTCAATGAATTTTAAAACTGGTTCTAAACCAGATGGTGGTTGCACATACCTTTAATCCCAGCACTTAGGAGGCAGAAACAGGCAGATCTCTGAGTCTGAGGACAGCCTGGTCTACAGATCTACTTCCAGGACAGTCAAAGCTATACAAAGAAACCCTGTCTCAAAAAGCAAAAGGGAAAAGAAGCAGGAGAAGAAGGAGAGGAGAGGAGGAAGAAAAGAAAGAGGCTCTTGAATTTTCTCTCTTACCTGGGCAGATCTTAACATCTAAAAGGTCATTGCTGTTTCATTTGGGGGTAAAACTAATACATCAGAAGAGAAAGTGTCCCGTGGTAAAGAGGGACCTAAGGAGGAGAATCCAAGAAAATACCAAGATGCGAATCCGTGCGACAGAATGGATATTGAGATATTTTCCCTGCATTCATTAGCTTGTTTTAGAAATTATATATACATATGTATATGCATGCAGATATTTGCATATGTGTGGTATGAATGTGTGTGTTCATGAGTGTGTGGATGTGATTTTGTGCTGGGTGTGGCCTATATACATGTAGGCCAGAAACTGATGCTGCGTGTGCCTCTCAGCTGCTTTCCACTTTGCTGACTCCAGAGCTGGCTGGGTCTGTGCAGCTTGGCTCAAGGATCCTTGATCTTCTCCTTCCTGAAGCACTGGGACTCCACCCACCCAGCATTCACATACATGGGACACAGGATTGGACTCCAGACAACACGCTTGTACAGCTGGTTCTTCGCCTACTGAGCTATCTCGTCAGCCACTGAAATATATTTAAAATAACACTCTAATTACTTGTCACTGTGCTAAATGTACTGTGGGCCATCATTATTATGTAGTCTTTGCCTTTAGGAATCTTTCAAATCCAGAAAAGTAAAACAAATCAGCCCCCAGTGATTACAGAATAGACAGTCCCACCAGCAAATGGATACTGGGTACCGTGGAGATCATGTATCATGGAAGGGAAGCCATGAATAGGAAAATATGGTGTCTCAAGAGAAACACAAGACAGACTCCTCTGAAAAAGCCCAAATGATTTTAATATAGAAAGTGTTTGCCCTTCTAACATCAAACACACTTAACATTTTCTATGATACATGGAAACGGTTCTTCAAAATCTCTTTTCTGAGGCTAAGTCATGATTACAAGACATGTGAAAGTAAATGTGTTAGTATGACTCAGTACTCTACAGTATATTAGTACATGATTATAAAACTTCACATGTCACACAGTTTATACAAGCTAGGACAGGCTGGTTGTGGGAAAGTTAGGTATGGATACCTGCCAGCTGAGGTGAACATTCTTTTAACATCGTCCGCGCGTCCTCTGCCGTGAAGGATCAACGGTGCAGGTGAAATACTGGTTACTACGTAGGCACTGCTGCATGGAAAATGCATCTTATGTTTCTATGCAGTGTGAGCTGGAAACGCACTCAGAGTCCACATGTTTGTGCCAGAGATCTTGACAGTGCTGCCCGCTCTTAAACGAGGCAAAACCTCTCCACTATCAAGTCCTGTGGATACAGTTTAATTCTCTGCCGCAAGACTAATTTGCTTATTAAACTAATTACCCTGAAATGCTTTGGTTGTCAGAAATCAGGCAACTGCTTTGCCACTTCATTCATACGGGTTGCCTAATTCCCGGTGATAGTCACAGGTGAGCATGTGTTCTTTACATATCTTTATCTTACGTGATGCTCAATTAGGAGTGACAGATCCAGTCCTCTCGAGAAAGAGAGAGTGAGAGATGCTGCCAGATGGCATCGGACTCTCTTTTGGCTCTGGCACATTCTGAAAGGTGACTGTTGTATACTGTCACCCTCGTAACAGGCTGAAATGATGCCAGCATGGAACAAAGGTAGCCTGGTGTCCCAGAAATCTCATCTAATCTTGAAAGCCCCAAATCTTGAGCACATCAGGTGGCTACAACTTTTGAAGTGTGCTCATGATAATATTTATGTTATATGCATAATTTCACACACATGCTTAGAGAGACAGACAGACGCAAATACAACACACAGCACACACCAAAGAAGTCTAGTCAAAACTGTTGCCAGAAGATTACAAAGTCCACTTATGTTGGTCCCAAGTAATCATGGCAACCATAATAAAAAGCAGTCAAATGCAACACAGAGTGTCCCAGACTTTCCAAAGCCATTTCGCTCCATTCCCCGGGAGCACAGGTAATGAAAGCATGCAGCAGGAAAGCATGTGCTTGCTTTTCCACCGATATAGTCTGAGACCATATGTTCCGAGCAGCTTCAGATTTTTTCATTGTCATCCATATTGATTTTTTTAAATGCAACCGGGCTTGCCTGCTTCAAAGAAGTCTTAGACACATCTGTATGCATGGTAGACATGGCTATGGTCTCGTAGTCATCGTCTCGAGACCGGAAATCGCAGAAGTTGAAGAAGAACTGCAGGTCCCTCTGGAAATTTTTGTTCAGGAATCCATAAAAGATAGGGTTGACACAGGTGGAGATCATGGCTGTGAGGTGGCAGAGCAGGAAGAGCAGGTTGTGGTTGCAGGTAGCAATGATCTGGTGGTTCCAGTCGAACACAGTGTTGAAGATGGTCAGGGGCAGCCAGCAGACCGCGAAGGCAACCACAATGGAAAGCAGCATGACGTTGATGCGTTTGGTCTCGCTGGACCTGTACTTGCTGTCCCTCATCTTGTCCATCATGTTGTTCCTCCTTTTCAAGCGAATATAAATCTATGGAGGAAGACAGGGTGAGTCAGGCAGAGAGAGCATCCACCTCAAGGGAAAGTCTACACAGAGAAGGGAAGAAGGGAAGCAATGGGGGGAAGGGAGAATGGCTTTCTTACCTTGAAGTAGCATATAAATATGAAGCAGAGGGGCCCAAAATACTGCAGCACCAGAAGGAGGGTCGTGTAAGACAGCCTGTGAGAGTCTGATGGGAACTTGTCAAAGCACACATACTTGTCCTTGAAGGCAGCGAGTGTTACATTTTGGAAGGGCTCATCAGTCAGAACTTGATAGATCAGAAAGGGCAGAGAAGAAGCCACGGCGAGGACCCAAATGACAGCAATGCCTATGTAAGCGTGTCTGTTGCTTGGTCTCCACCCTCTCGGGTTGATGATCAACTGATGCCGCTCCACAGCGATGAGAACCAGGGAGAAAATGGACACCGTGATGGAGACGCACTGGATGAAAGGATTCAGTTTGCACATGGCCTCCCCGAAGACCCAGTGGTCCATTAGCGTGTACACAAAAGTGAAGGGGAGACACATGACGGCCACCAGCAAGTCTGAGAAGGAAAGGTTCACAATCAGGATGTTGGTGACATTTCTCATCTCCTTCTGTTTCAGGATGATTATGATCAACGCCAGGTTCCCAGAGACCCCAAGGATAATCACAGCTCCATAAGCAAGGGCCAAAGTGAATATCACAGCCAAGGGCAGGTGGCAATCATCATCTTCAAAAGCCAAAAGTGGAGAATTCTCTGAGCTGTTGTAGTGAAAAGAGCCATTTTCTACTCGGGAGAACATTGTTGAATTCATTGTTCAGGGTTTGCTGCTGTTGATTAGACAAATGGATTGTATGTCAAATCTTTGTAGGTCAAATCTTCAGGTTATTCTTATTCCATACATTGGAATCTATTCACCAAAATGCTTCTCAATTCTTCACTCCCTTGAACTGAATACTCCGTTAACCAAATCAAGGCCAGTTGTTATTAAGGACAGTCAAAATGAATTCTGTCTCACAGAATTCTAAAATTAAGGCACAAAAGCAAATAAACAATTATAATCTTTTATAAAATTATAATCTTTAAAAAATTCTCAAAAGCAGTGCCAACATTTTTTGTAAGACAGGGTTTCTTAGTGTAACAGTACTGGCTGTTCTGGAACTCACTCTGTAGACCAGGCTGGCTTTGAACTCATAGAGATCTGCTTGCCTCTGCCTACAGGGTGCTGGGATGAAAGGTATGTGCCACCACCACCTAGCTGTACTGCATACGTTTAAAATATTTAAAGTTCAACCATAATGTTTTTGAGACAGGGTCTCTCTCATATGGCCCAGGCTCCTCCTGAACTCACTTTTTAGGCAAGGATGATCTTAGGCTTCTGATCTTTCTGTCCCCACCTTCTGAGTGATGAGATTACAGGCACATTTGATATTTTAGCAGAGTTGAAGACTGAACCCAGGGATTCAAGCATAATAGGCAAGCACTCTACTAACTTAGCTACATCCCCCATCTCCCCAAAAATGCTATTCACCGGACTTGCTTATATGATGACTTTGTGGGGTCTACACATCAGTAAAGTGTTTGTAAACATCCTGCCTCCTAAGTGTTAGACAAATGGTGCCAACAGCAGATTCTCAGGCATCGCAGAAATGGGAATGTACAGGAAACAACATGATGCCCAGACAGAAACCTCTAACAACGCCACACCGTGCCGAAGAAGGTGTAATGGGAGCGTGAGTGCAGATATCAGGCTGCGGTAGCAGCTAACCATACACGGCACTGCTTTGAAAGACAGGTTAACAAAATCTTCACAAGGAGATGATCTGCACAGTGGAGCGCCAAGAAACATGGTCGTATGAAGGATGGCATTTGCAAAACCATATAATGTTTAATGCAGAGAATTCTTCAGACAATTGAGTTGTCTTCTCATATTTTAATGTATAGTCTATAGAGTATGTGCAAGCAAGTTTAGTTGTATGTCTAATGAAATTATAAGTAGGACCAAAAGGTATACATTATTTAAGAAAAAAAAAAGATTTCTCCATGAGGAATAAAATCTGAATCAAATGGAAGAAACTGCTTGCCAATGAAGCAAGAGTTTTGTCCATGAAAGGTCTGACTGCCTCATGAGGGTCTACCTGGAGGTTTTCCATTGTGTGGGAGATTCTAACTTTAAGACGCTATGATTTTGATTATCACGTCAGATTTTAAAGAATTTCTAACACCATATCTAAAGAAATATCCCCTCTCCTCAACCAGTTATGTGAGTGTCCAGAGCAGGTGTGTGATTTTCATTGTAATCTTAAATTTTCACCCCACTATGTAGTATAAACATACTTGTCTTACTGACAAGATAAATTATACCAACCTCACAAAGATCAGAAGCTACTATATAGAAAGAAAAGAGAAAGCTCTGATCACCTCTCCCCTTGCTAAGGAAATCCATGGAAAGGATCTCTTGTGCTAATTAACTAGCTATTGTGCCCCTGTTAAGAGGCTCCATTCTCTGTCTGTCTTTCTTAGAACAATGTCTCAGACTGTGTGGATTTACTTCTATTGAAAGGAAAATGAGGAATTTAATGTGCAGAAATGCACTTATTTTTTAAGTGACACCTCTCATAAACCTTTCTTTAAGCAATGCTGCTTTCTAGAACATGAGGTCTTTTCTATTGTGAAATCACAATTTAACTGGATGAGACTGGAGGATAAAGCTAAGGGTTGCCATCATAAAATCAGACTACAGCTTTAAAATGTGGGGATGGAATGACTTGTGCTGGCTAGTTTTATATCAACTTGACACGAGCTAGAGTCATATTAATGGGAAGAACTGCCCTGGAGAAAATGCCTCCATAAGATTGGGCTGTAGGCAACCCTGTAGAGCATTTTCTTATTTGGTGATTGATGGGGGAGGGCCCAGTCCATTGTGAATGACGCCATTCATAAGCTAGTGGTCCTGGGTTCTATAAAAGGGCAGGCTGAGCAAGCTAGTAAGCTGTACACCTCTATGGCCTCTGCATCAGCTCCTGCCTCCAGGTCCCTGCCCTGCTTGAGTTCCCATCTTGATGTCCTTCAATAATGAAGAATGATTTGGAAGCTTAAGCCATAGAAATCCTTTCCTCCACAACTTGCCTTGGTCATGATGTTTCATCAGAGCAATAAAAATCCTAACTAGAACAGACTTCGGGTGTGGACATTATTAGACTCTGATTCTCTCTTCTACGCTCCCATCTGAAATGACTTCTGGGATAATGCATTGTTTTCCCCTCAGGAATTCCAAAGCCCAGAGAGTGTTATTAATTTATGCCATGTAGGGTGGGAAAGAAAGCCTTGAAGGAGTGGGTAATGACTTTACAGTTTGGAAAGCTGCAACTTTCTTCAATAAGTCAGGCAAATGATGCCATACATCCTCTTGAGGCTACTAGTTGAAGACAGCTTGTCATTATTTAAAATAGCATTAGCAGAGCAACGAAGTGTATTCTTGCTGCCTGTGGCTTCTCTTGGGGTCCTACCCCTGAGCTCCACCGAGTGGATGTGTGAGGTACAGGAAACGTGGATCATTGTCACGCCTCACCCTGGAACTTCAAGCTGCTCTACGCTCTGTCTTCCACTCTTACATAGCTCCGGTGTGACTGTTCTGTCCTAAGAAAACTGATCTATCCCAGCCTACATCTATACTTCTGAATCTTCACACCTGCCAATCTTTCGGTGGGTGTTATATCTCAACAGCAATTCACATTTCCCCCCTTCATCCAAACCAATTTTATTCGCTGGTCTTATCAGCCTCCTTTGATTCCAGTGTGTCTTAAGGTTGGTGCTGTCAAAACTTCATCCAACAAGTATTTGCTTGACACCTGTTTCGTATCAGGAATACTTTTGGTGGAGGCAGCAGTGACCTTTTTCTTTGAGTTTCTAGCCTTATGGGCAGAGAAGGACAGGACAAAAATAAATTAGTCAAAAGGCCTAGTGCGATAGCTGAAAGGCGTCTGGGATTGATAGGGATTGCAACTTAATCCTGGCTGATGAGCAAAGACCCAGGAGTGCTGAATTAGGAAGTTGTGTGGGCGTCTCAGGGCTGGCATCCTTGGTGGGAAAAACAAATATAAAATTTCTAAGGCTGAAACACACCTGCTGTGTCATGAAGAGGAATGAGAAATGAAGGTGGACCAGAAGGAGCTCACTGGGAAGGTTAAATGAGATGGGGCTGCCAGTGGTGTTTATGGGGTTGGTAGTCCTTACCTTTTACTGTCAGACAAGAGGAGCCTTTAGTAAAACACATCAAGGCATGTGACTTTAGGAGCCAGTATGAGGATTCAACGGTTCATTCACTGCCAAGCCTAATGACTTGCGTTTGATCCCACTCCCCACGTGCTGCAAGGAGAGAACTACCCCCTGCAAGTGGTCATCTAATGGCACACATATCCCAGCATGCAGGCCCACCCCATCACTAAATAAACAAATGTGAAAATAAAAAACATCATGAGTCTGCCTGCTGCTTGCACCACATTTAAGAAAAGGCAAAGAAGCAAGGTTAACTTTTGCAATGATCCAGGGAGAGGGACGTGGGGCATAGGGCAACATGTTCACACGGGGAAGGAAGAACAGAAAAATTTTATATGAGACCTATTTTGACAACTATAGGAATTCACAAAACTGATACGTCATTTCTACTCATAGGCTGTAAAGATGGATCTCTTACGAATGAGTTGAAGTAAACATACTGCAACTCTATTCTGATACCTGTGAGATTCCATCTGATAGACTGGTCCTATGGGAATAGTTTCCCACCAGGTAGAAGCTAAGTTCTCTACACAGACAATGAATAGTTTACTTCTTTTGTTAAGTATGGGAGCGGTACTCATTCCAGTTGTGGGAAACAGTTTTGTGGTAGATGCAAGTTATATTTTGTGCACCTTAGTATAATTCTGAGAAAGAATAATGGTCAGGGAAGTGCCATTGCTGAGATTGTTTTCATTTGCTCTCCCAGGGTGTGTCTTACAACTCTATGCACTGCAGGAATTAGAGGCTGTGTCTCAGTACAGATGTCATGTACATTCAGAGACATTGCATGCAGTTGGCAAATTAATCCCCTCTCCCACGCTTCCAGGACAGTTCTTTTTCCTTCTTTCTTGTAGGAATGCTGGCCTTTCCTTCTCTGCTGTTTACAGAGCTGTTTCTACCACAAAAGACATCTCTTGGGCTAATCTACTGTGCTTTTTTCTTCAAATTCCCTCACTTGTTGGGGGGGGGGAGATCAGCCTTGCTATACACAGTTGAAGTTACTGCTAGCTTATCTAAATGACTTACATAATTCCCTGCTCCTTCCGGGGAATGGGGGAAGGGCTTGTTCACCAGACAGCCGCCTTAAAACAATTACATGGAATCACTAGTAAATGGGAGCCAGAAACAGCAGCCAGTCTTTGGGAGGGGTAAGGAATTGAACTTTCTGCAGAAAAAGCCTCTCCCCCCCCCCCCCCCCCGCTCCCCTCTCTGCCCCGTGTGTGTGTGTGTGTGTGTGTGTGTGTGTGTGTGTGTGTGTTGTTTCACTCCGGAGCCCACCCATCGCTGAGAGCTAAAGCTACTACTGTCAGCACTGACAGAGGAGCCCCAACCTCCTCCTGCTGTGTCACCTGTAGATAAGCTTCTTGGAAGACCCAGCTGGGCCTGGCAAATCACAGAGCACCAATAAAAAAGGAAAAAAGGAAGGGAGGAGGGAGGGAGGGAGGGAGTTAGGGAGGGAGGGAGGGAGTTAGGGAGGGTGGAAAGAAAGAAAGAAAAACAGTGGAAGTTGGAAACACACCTTGTCTCCACTCCCTCTCCCCACCCTCTAGGTTTTCTTGCTCTAAAAGTTAGCAGAGGGAATTCAGGTAGATTCAGTCAAAACTCCTGTTTCACCTCTCTTTTCTGTATTGTACAACTGTATGAGTCTTCTTGATTACCTTCCTTCCTGATCCACACACACACACACACACACACACACACAGCACAGAGGGGGGAAGGTGAGAGGGAGAGAAGGGGGAGAGAGAGAGAAGGGGGAGAGAGAGGGGGGGAGAGAGAGAAAGAGAGAGAGAGAGAGAGAGAGAGAGAGAGAGAGAGAGAGAGAGAGAGAGAGAGAGAGAGAGAGAGGAGATCTATCAGGGTACCTCTACCAAAATAAGTGACTATCAGAACAGAAATGAAGGAGCCCAAATGAAGCATGGCTCGAATAAGAGGTCAGTCTGTCTCTCTCATTTGCCCAACGTGGGTCTTTCAAAGGTTAGCTTCTCTTCAGTCTACCTGGGGAGCAGCAGGATATCCTGCTAAACCGTCTTGTTTCTAGTCCACCCTAACCTGTACCCAGCATGATTACCTTCCTAAAAGGAGTTGGGTGGTTAAAACTCCGAAATAGGAAGACAAGGTTCAAGTCTTGCAAGGGGAACGACAGCCGGAAATAGCTGGGCACAGGAGACTGGGGCAGGGGCATTACCACTCCGGGGTCTAGTGCCCGGGGCAGCCCACCTTTTCCCACGTCGTGGGAAGGACAAATGCTCCGGGATTCGGAAGGCTGGCGCCCCCACCCCTGCCCAGTGCATCCCATCAGGTTACCTAGGAAAACTCCTGGATCTCCATCAGGGCAGAGGCTCCGGGCTGCTACAGAAAAATGAGGAAGACTACCCGGGTGCAGGGAAGACAACCCGGGCAATTCCCCGGCCTTCTAAGGGAATGGGCGGGGGAAGGGGGCAGCCCCCAACCGCAGGACACCGGGATGCGCAAACTCTAGAAGTGGTACCCCTCTCCCTTTGAGGTCTCACATCCGTAATGTCCCAGACCTGTCCCACAATCTAGAACATTTTCTGCCACCTGCTCCCACTGGAAGCCAAAGCGAAAGACGGACTCCACAACCCGCTCAGTTCTCAGAACCCGGGCAGACACCCGTATTCTTCCTCTTATACCTCACCCCATAAATAAGAGATTTCTCAAAAGTCCCTTAAACCACCGACTTGAAACTTACCTTGTGGAGAATCCGTCTGTTCGCCCGTGTAGAAGCGGGAAGTGTCACCGGAGAGAGGAAAGCTCCTTTGGTATTTCTCCTGCTCAAACCCTAAAGACTGAGGAAGCTAGGAAGAGACGCCCCCTTCAAGCCGAACTCCACCTCATCCTGGATCATGTGATGGCACCCCACGAGGATCACCCAAGGTTTTCCCCACTGCCTCCTCCCAACACCGCACCTCGGATGCACACCTCGGAGGTGCGTTGCCTAGGAGTTCTGGAAAGAAAAGCAGTTAAACATAAGCCACGCTGCCAGACCCGTATGCACCGAGCTCTCACCCCTCTAGTCCATGACTCGAGGAAGGCTCTTTCACAAGCCTGTTTAAAAAGTCAGTGCCACTGCGATTTCCTTTGTCTGCAGGTCAGTGCCATCTTGTGGCGAAGTCCTTCTCTGAGAGTCCAAGCTTATGCCCGAGTGAGGATGGAGGGAGAGGTCATTTACGGGAAGGGAGAAAGATGCACTTCACCACAAAGCCTGGGCTAATGGGTTTGCTGGGCTTTGTGACACTCAAATTCTGTACACCAGTACCTAGAAGTTATTTTCTCCAGTCTGAGAGAACAAAAAGAAGACCTTGAAAAAGCAAAAGTAGCGGATCTCCGTTTGATAGTCTTTTTTCTCCCTCACTAAGAAAATGCATTTGAGTCAGTTTTGTTCCTGATGACTAGCTGCCTTTTTAGGGAAAGGGGGAACGGAGCCCGGAACTGGATGAAGCCAGCATTTTCCTGGTGGTCAGAAGAGTCAATGCAATTTCCCTGGTGATTTATCTGATAAGGAACGTTGTGGGTGTGCTTGGAGGACGTGGCGTTTGGTGGTTCAGGCTAATTGCTTGGACACACCGATCTCATATTTAGTTCACTTTGAAAAATCAAGGCTGAGTAATGCACACACAAACGCATAAACACGAATGCATGATTTACCTAGGTAAATTTCAATTCAAACTATTAAAAAGTAAAATCTTCCCAGTAAATGGGGGTTGCCTATAATGTAGCTATTTCATTCCGAAATAATCATGATTATTTGGCATTAAAATAAAACAACAACAGAATAAAATCCCATGACATGAAATAACATGAAACTTACCCCGTTAAAAATGATTTCCTTTTCTGAGGGCTATCTTGAATAAATTAACTAAAATATTTTTCACTGGATGTATTTTTATGTGGCTGGAAGAGGATTATGGTCAGATTATTTTAAATGTACAATGTTTATAGAACAGTAGGCATGCATGTACATTAAACTACTCCAATGATTTAACAGTAAAATTTCACACAAGTGGTCACAACAAGGATGGAAGTAGGAACAACTGAGGAATTACAATTCCTTAGGACTATCCCACTGATGCTGTGTTTTTACCCATCCTCCTGCCTGCTCTGCTCCTCTGTCACACTGTTCTTGGGAGTTTTCCTACAGTTTTCATCATCACTCCAGCTAGCTTTAGACTGCTACGAGAGAAACATGTGAGATGACTCTGTTCTTTACCAAGAATGTGTTTTCATGGGATATCATTTATGCTAGGAACTGTTTCGGATTTGAGACTATAATTTGGACTTGGGTACTTATGTGTTTTCCAAGAATATTAATGAAGTGTCCCTAAAAGGTCTGTACTGATATGGCCATTGCAGTTTATTGTTTTCTTACCTCAGCTTCTATGAAGAGTCCCCATAAAGGACATATATAAAACTGAGTTCCTGAGACAGTTGTAGTGATGAGGTGAGCAGGTCTGCTTTTCATCCTGCCCGGCTCCCACATGGCTAGCTTTATACCCAAAATAACAACACACAAATTTTATTCATTTAGACACTGCCTGGCCCATTAGCTCTAGCCTCTTATTGGCTAGCTCTCACATCTTGCTTAACCCATTTCTAATAATCTGTGTAGCACCACAAGGTGGTGGCTTACCAGGAAAGATTCAGCATGTCTTCACGGTGACTTTAAGGCTGGCTTCATGGTGACAATCTCACTGTCCTCTTCCTCCCAGAATTCTGTTCTGTCTTCCCTGCCTACCTATGTTCTGACATATCAGCCCAAGCAGATTTCTTTATTAATTAACCAATGAAAGCAACAGATAGATAGAGAGAAAACCCTCCCACATCAGACAGTAACCTCACAAAGAAACCTTTGAAAGATTACTGGGCTCAAGAGATTTTTTTAATGACAAATTTTGTGGTTCACAGTTTGGAAATGCCCCTCAGTCTGTTTACATAACTTTAGAAACACCCTTCATTGAAGACCATCTCCAGTTCATAATCCAGAGAGATTGCCATCCTCCTTTAATGTAATTTTATGAGAGAATTACAATAAGCGAAACAATTTAAATTTCTCTGAAGAGATGCGCTAAATTTTAAGATGATTTCTTCTTCTTTTCTATTTTGAGACAGGGTCTGGGTAGCCCAAAGTGACTTCAGACTCAATATGTAGCCAAGGACATTCTTGAATTTCTGACCCCCCCCCCCCGCCTCTGCATCTTGAGCACTGTTATTACAAGTCTATGCTATCTCATACCTGGTTCGTGTGGCCCTGGACTTGAAGCCAAGGCTCTGTACACGCTAGAGAAGCACTACCAACCGAGTGACTTCTCTAGCCCTCTTTTCCAATTCCCAAACCAACAATCAGTTGTCTCCTTTCCTAACTGGGATTGATAGATAAAAACACCGTCTTTGCCAGGGAGAGATAATTCTGTTTATTTCCTTCTGAAATTTTTGTAATAGACTGATATAATACTCTTGGCTAAGATAATGACCTATTCTAACATTCTCTTGGCTAACAGTTTCTCTCTGTCATATAAACTGGAAGATAAATTTTACTCATCAAATCTAAGCAAATATTAGTTTTATCACTTAGAAAACACAACATTTTAATAGGCTAGCCCAGTTTTAAAATTTCGTGACACAGGACTGGGCTGTGGCTCACTGGTAAGCCTACCTAGTATATGCGATCCTTAGCCCTGCAAATATATAATAATAGTCGCACCGCTGGATGCAGGGTACCACTGTCATCCAAACGTTTAGGAGAAGTCCGGAAGTGGTGCAAGGTGACTTTTCCACATTGGTCATTCAGAGGAATCTTAACAGGAATTAATACTCCATATGAACAATAAGGCACAGATGGATGATATTGATGAGAAATTCTGTGCATTAGGATAGAACTTCCAATGAAATGAGCAGGTGAATCAGTTCATACTGTATGAAGTGACTGTATCTGAAGCTTTCCTTCCTGGTATCTACTGAGTGCATAGATCTGAACAATGGGGCCCAAGAATGCAAGGTGCAGTATTATGCTGTTGAATAGTATTGCAGCTAGGAAAATATAGGGGAAAGCACCTACAACAGAGTTTTAAATGAAATTTAAGAGTATTAAGATTGAGCTAGGCATTGTGACTCATGCTTTCAATCCCAGCACTAAGCAGTCAGAGTCAGTTAGTTCTTTGTGTTCGAGGTCATCCTGGTCTACAGAGAGAGTTCAAGAACAGCTGGGGATACACAGAGAAACCCTGTCTTGAAGGGGGAAGATTAGGATTTTGGGGAGTTGAAAAATTCTGAAAAGTGTTAGAATTTTTTAGTTCACACATTAGATGCAATTAAATACAATAGATAGGCAGTTTGACTAAACTCATTAGTATAGTCAAATAGCTCATACCATCATTTTATTTATTTCTCTTTTTGAGAAAACTGACTAGCAGAAGCAGCAATTAACGTTAGCTTAGATAAAGAAAACATGAGTATGCATGTGCTAAGGCAGTCAGCTGAGACTCTCTCCTGTGAGGATGGTCTCTGTTCTAGTTTCATTTCTGTCGCTGTGATAAACAGGCAACTTAGGGGAAAAAAGTTAAACTTCTCAGCACAGCATTGGGGGAAGAAAGGGGAGGCACTTGAGCTGGAACTTGAAGCAGAAACCATGGAGGGTGCTGCTTCTTAGTGAGTCAACAACTTTATGCTGGTTTTTTCTATAAAGTTCAGGACCAGGTCCCCAGGGAATGGTGTTGCCCACACGAGGCTGGGCTCTCCTGCATCAGTTGGCAAGACAATGCCCCGCAGGTATGACGACAGGTCAACTTGACCTGATTTTTCCCTCCTCTGAAACTCCCTTCTCTGGTGATTCTAGTCTGTGTCAAGCTAAACATTAAAGCTAACATGTCTATATTAGTTGTATTTCTCATAGCTCACAAAAGTCACTTACAGGAGAAAAGGTTCATTGTGGATCATAGTTCAGAGAATTACAGTCCTTCAGAGCAGAGAAAGCATAGCAGAAAAAGTGGCTTGGTTAGTAGTCCCCACCAGAGAGCAGAGAAAGGGGAATGGCAGTGCTCTGAAGGCTGGGTCTTATTCCCTTTTCCAGTCTGGAATCCCAGCCAGTGTAATGACACCACCCATCAGAATGGGCTCTTCTTTCTCAGTGAATTCTCTCTGGAAATACCCTCACAGGCACACTCAAGAATGTGTCTCTCTAGCGGTGCTTCTTGATTCTATTAAGTTAACAATGGGAATTAACCATCACAATGTTAAAAATCAATTTGGTAATTTGTTCTTGATCTGAAAAAGGATGCTCTTTATTAAAGTTCTCAAAAACTTACTCAGAGAGCTACTTAGAGAATAATTTTCCATTTTGTCAGAAGCTTTTAGTAGACTCAAGATAACATCAACTCAAATAAATATATAATTGCTTTAAACATAGTCTAAGATAATTTTAGCTATTTGTAGTCTACCTACTTTCCATGTCCCTAGATTAAATATCCTTACTAATAAAGTGCACTAAACAATGATGGTCTTCTAACCTCTCTGAGGACCAGGCCACCCGGCTGTGAGACAAGGCCACCTAGTTATGCAGCAATTCTCTATCTTTCCTTCTCCAACAGTCCTTTTGTCCTCTCTTCCTTCTGAGTGGAAGTTCAGATGTCTCTGGAAAATCACTTGCTGAGACCTGCATCCCTCCCAAGAACTACCTAGATAATGTTTGTACCTTCCTTAGTCCTGTTTCCTCCTTGATTGACCCTGAAATCGCACTACATGTACCCAGCTTCCATTTCACTGTCAATACATGGTCATACTCTTTGCCATCAGTTATGCCCTTGTGTTTTCAAACCTCCAACTCTCTATCAGTTTCCTGGATCATTACCAGAACCCAAGCACTATCCGCGAAATCTCTCCCTTAGTTTTTTTTTTTTTTCTGGCCACCATGGCTGTGAATCACTCTGCTAGGGCTGTGTATCACTCTGCTAGACAGTTCTGGCTCCATTCTCCCCCCACCCCCAAGGTGTTCAGTAGCATCTCTCCAACTTAAATTTCCAATTACTCTCAATCTAGATATTTCAAGAAAAGTACAAATAGCCTTTTCAATCATATTCATTTTCATGATATGCACCCACACACAGAGACTGGAGTCATCTTGAGCCATTCATACTTTTCTGGATGGGACACTCTCCCCCTCAAAGTATTGGCCCACATCTTACTTGCCCACCGTCTCTGTCTTTATAATCCCTGAACTTCAGTTGAAGCCCCAACTCATCCCTGCTTAACCTCTTCTCAAAGCTGACTTTGCATTTATAGTTATATTCTTAGAGCGCAGTAGGGTTTCTTCCAGTGCAGGACTTACATTGTTTGCCAGTAATTGTCTGCATGGATCTACAACGACACTGTAATGTCTCTGAGATACTCATTTTTGTCGCTGCCTCTTTGAGCTTAGTGTGTAGATTAATACCTGACAGGTACCCCAATATAGAAAGTGTGTTGATTCTGTTTTTCCCAATATGTATAAGCTTGAATAACGGATGCTACTGCCTTTGAAAATGCTTACAATGTCTTCTGGGTGAAATGTCTCACAGTTTTTTTTCTGCTCACTGTATGACCTACTTTAAAAATCTGAACACTAGCAAGAACTGTGAGTAAGAACGCAGTGTGGTAGCATACGTTTTGGATGAGTACGTGACTCAACCATGTTAACTTTTACTTCCAGGCTAACACTTTGAGCGTGTCTCCAAACATTCTTTTTAAAGAGAATTCAAAACAAACCAACACACAAAACAAAACAAAAAACCCACATAAATAAATAGTTCCCCTTTCATTCCACTTAAATATAGTAAAGCCATATTTAGACTTCAAACTAGATTTAAAATAGTAACCATTGAAAATTTAGGTAGCAAATGGAAAAACTTATGTAGGAAGACTCAGTTTTAGAGGATTGTAATTGAGAGTAGGAGGTTTGCAAAAGGAAGAATGGTAGTTGGTATGTGGAGTCACAAGATACAATATTATGTCTCATAAGGAATCTCTGCACCATATGTAGATTACATTACCACAAAATTTTTTAAATAATATAATAATATAAGAGATGATTTGTTGACATGTAAGACACCCATACTTCCTTGAGAAAAAAATAAAATATACCTGTAAATTCTCAGCAACAGAAAGGATAGAAAATTTTATAAATGTAGTATCTTGTACCCTTTTGTCTTTATTTTTTTTCTAAAACATAGGGGAAACAGTATTCATGTAGTATGAAGCTACAAAAGGAAAGCATGTATTTCTAAACATGTCTATAATGTTTGCTTGTTAATGGGGTAAAGTCTTTAACTATTTGGTGCTCCAGAACTGCAAGTTGAAACACTTTTCCTTGCCAGACAAGAAAATAAACACTAAAAGTTCAAGTTGCTCGTCTGAAGGCACACAGTTAACTTGCTATAAAACAAGGCTACACATCAGGTATTCTACATGTCTATCTGCAAACACATATGGTGTATGATTATGTAGCTATATATATATGTATGTGTATCACATATGTATATGTATTTTTAAATGTGGAAAATTAACTTGTAAAGATCAATTGCAAAATCTCTCTGGAAGTCGTCAAAGGTATATATTGGCTTTAATGTGTTGCTTAAGAACATTACTTAGTAGGTGTTAATTAAATATTGTGGTAGCCTTTTTAGGCACTCAAGACTGTCACTGAATTGTTTGACAAAATGACTATGCAGAAACTAGTGTAGGTTAATATTTTCAAAACATTTTCCATAGATATAACTGCATTGTTTCACAACAGTATACTACTGTTTCGTTTTAAAGCCTAGATGTTAAGTTATATGTTATGACTGTTCCACAGATGCCAATGCAGAGAGAAGCATTGTCAAAAGTTTCCCAAAATGCAGACATTACCCTTCCAACATGTTTTAAGTATTCAGGACTTAAATGTACCACAGTTTACCATAGAAATGCTTAATCAATATAGTGACATTTTAGAGGAAACACTACTCACCAAGTAAAATGGTATTTCCCTAGCTTACTCACTCCACAACTCCTGAAGCTCATGTGTCAGAACTACGCCTCAGCTGAGAGCATGTCAAAGCATTTTAGGAGCCATCCTCCACAAATGGAAGCTATTATTAAACTGGATTGACAACCCTAACCTCCGAGAAGCCACAGACCCACAGACATGTTCCTCAGCACAATGGTACCCTGGGCACAGCTGTTCCCTAATTTGTTTTAGGACTCCCCAGTGATCCACGCCTCTCGCCCTTTCAGATCCGCTTTCCTTTAGAGCTGATAGTGAATCATGGGGTACAGGGAATTAGCCAGCTTCATCTTGTAACATGCATAAAATCCAACTTAATTTCCCAGGTGAGCATTTTATAATAATGCCTACAGTAGAGGTGGTCATTACTGTTTCTGTCCCCAGAAGCAGTGCTTCCTCTGCTGGAAAAAGAATCCATGCAATGGAAACAAATTTGCTCTATTATGTATTACAAATGTAATTATGATTAGTCTCCAGTTCTTTTGGGGACTGGAGGTAAGAGCCCTCCTACATTTATGCTGGCTTTTCTATACAGCACATGTCTGAAATTTTCAATTCTATACAGTCTTCCAAATGAAGAATTCTTAATAATTTGCTCCTTTCACATATTCTTAATATTTTATACCAAAAGGTGTTTTATATAAAGTGTTATTGACTTTGTGTGTGTGTGTGTGTTGTGAAAGGTGTTTGCATGTGCCTGCTTGCTTGTACACGTATGTGTACAGGCCAGAGATTGACTTCAGGTGTCTTCCTCTGTCGCTGTACACCTTAGTCTTTGAGAGAGTCTGTCATTGAACCTGGAGTCCACCGTTTCAGCTATGCTGACTCGCCAGTGAGCCCTCAGGATCCTTGTCTTATTATGTGTGCATATGGCATGCTCAGCTTTAATATGCCTGCTGAGGATCCAACCTTGGACTGTCATGTTTGTGCCTCAAGCATGTTACCACTGACCATTTTTTCTTATTAGGCTTACACATTTATGGACATCCTGGGAAGGAAAACAGGTAAGTTCAGAGTCATCTCAATGCCACATAAGTCTTAATTTTTTTTTTTTTTTTTGGTTTTTCGAGACAGGGTTTCCCTGTAGTTTCTAGAGCCTGTCCTGGAACTAGCTCTTGTAGACCAGGCTGGCCTTGAACTCGCAGAGATCCGCCTGCCTCTGCCTCCCGAGTGCTGGGACTACAGGCGTGCGCCACCACCGCCCGGCAAGTCTTAATTTTTGATATGCTAATATTATCAAAAAGAAAAACAAATGTATGAAAAAGGAAAAAAATTTGTAGTTATTATATTATCATGGGATGGTCATTATCCCATGCTAATATAAATATTATTGAATGGGATAATAAGTAATGTAGTGTGAACTTATTCACACTAATAATAGTAATGGCTAATAGAGTGAATACTTATGAGCTACTATTTATGGATAATTTACATTGGTATAGTTTTTTGTATATTGATACAAGTTCAAATTATATTTGTTATTTCTGTTTACAATGTTTGTACACCTATGCAAAGTTATTTGTCAGATTGTATACATGCATGTTTCTACCTCTGTTTAGGACATTTTGTATATAGATACAACCTTAAGGATATATTTTCATATTGCATTATATTTTATTCTTACCTCTGAACAAGATACTTATACACTGTTTACATTTTGAGGTCATTGTCCTCATTTGCTACACATTTGTTTACAGATTATTTAATATTCTGATATGAAGTCTTAGTCCTTAAGTTATATAGGTATTAAATATTACAGGTCAATAGTTGTTCATGTTTGTTTAACATATAGTCAGATTATTTAGGTTCTTCAGAGATTGTATTCTGCCTAGATAGGTAATCTTCAACCACTTCAAGAATCTGTAGAACATGGCACTTAAATAACTTAGAGTTCTGTTGACATGAGACATGATTGCTCCTGACAGCAGCAATCTATTTCCAAGAGAGTACTGAACACCAAAGACACTCCACTCAGAGTTTGTTTTCTTCTTGGGACAATTGGCCTCTGGGCAAGGAACTGCCCATTCCTCAACCACTGACAAAGTACACAGTATCGGGACTAGATAAGCAGGACACAAGGAAAAGGACTGCCAAACCTTGCCAAGACAGGGTAAGATGGGTCTGAAAATTTTTCTGCCTCTGAAAATGGTCTGTCAGTTATACTAGGCCTTAGCCAAAGTTGGTTGCTTCAACACTGCAAATGAGACTTTGGGTGATTGCTCAGGTAGCCAAATTGTCTCTGTCATAGACTGCTTGCTTTGGAAGCTGCTTGATTACACTTCCTGCCTACTCGAGTAATATTATTTTCTTTCTCAGGTCTTCGATGGGGTTGAAGATTAGATAGTCTTAGTTAGCTTCCTCTTATGATTTAGCCAAGTCAATTTCCAATACAAGACTTAGGCTCTTTAGAATACAATGTTTATTAAAACATTTATCATGTGTTCCTTGCTTAATATTGTTTGTGTTGGTTTTAATTTTATACTTGATATCTGTTCCTATTGTATATAGGTTTGTATTGGGTTTGGATAGCTCTTATTTAGACAAAAGGGGGAGGTGATGGGGAATCTTTGTCAACCAATTATCTTTTAGGTGGGACCAAGTTAGAGTGTAGTTTTCTGGGACCAGGGGAAAAACATGCAGCCCAGGTGCGCTTTCTCTGTGTGTTTCCCTTGCAGCATAGCTGAGCTTGGACTTCTCATTTCTGTTTTGTGAGTTTGCTCCTAATAATAAATAAAATATAATGGTTTTATCTTTTAGCTAGCCTACTTATTTCTCGAACCGAGATAATTCAGCACAGGAGCATGTAACATAACCTGCCTTTTTAGAAGACATCCATCAAGGATGCCACTAAGAAGCTGTTTGAAAACCACTGCTGGAGGGTGTGTGTGTGGCTTGCAAGGGACAGGGGAATAGATTTATCTGCCAACACATAGTACGTAACTACATACTAGCTGGCGTTAAGACAGCCTAGGACCAAGTCCTTGTTTGCTAAGCCCTTGTTTCCAAAAAGACATTCTTCTTAATATCTTCCCTCACTGCAGGACCACAGGACTCTGCTCAGGTACCTGCTGTGTTCAGCTACTGGGATGAATATAGTGTTTTTGAACTGGAGCTCAGAAGAATCAGATCATATGGTTTTGAAGTTCTTGGATCACTTGGGCTTATGGGATGGCATGTGCCACAGTTCCCTGAAGTACTGAATGTTAAATCAGCAGAAACAGGCAAAAGTCTCCTGACCTTTGCGGGAACAGCTAGCACCTGCAGCCCCATGGGTTAGATAACATGGTGCATTGTTCCCAAGGGATAAAAGTCAGCTTCAGTTGACACAATGCCTTCAGTCCTACAGTCCTGCCTGTAGCAGGCAATGCCACAGATAGTCATCACAATAGGGAGGGAAATACACTGTTAGGACAGGCTACATCCTACCACCATGCTGAGGAAGAAGCATACAGCGTTTGCTAACTGATTATTGGCCAAATACTAAGGCAATCTTGCTAAAATGATGCAGATCTTGACAGCATTAAAAGTGGAAATCAAGCTGTGATACAAAGGGTCTGACATGGTTTTATTTGTCTGTTTCTGTTTATTTTTATGTTATCTTTACGTTTTTTAAGACAACAATAAAACACACACACACACACACACACACACACACACACACACACCTTTCCTTTCCATTTCACCCCCATTCCCCAGGTTCCCCAGGTCCATGTCCTTTGCTCTCACCCACACTACCCTTGGAGTTGAAGTTGGTCCCATTGTCTGTCTTGCTTGGTGCATCACAGCGTGCTTCCCCCAGGTTTAAGTCAACGTCCCACTTCTCCTTGTGAGAGAGGCCAGAAAGAGATGTTCTGTTTGGAATTCGCGTTGCTTCCCCCTTTCCCTCCTCCCCCACCCCCCACACAAGCAATAGGTCTTAGAAAAAAAAAAGAATCCCATTCTCACACAGCTGAGAACAGGACTGGTAAACATCTGTGGGACCCCTAAGTTAACTCCTGGAACCAGAACACAGGGTGGCAGGACACATTCCGAACCCAAGAACTGATCCCTGGGGCCTCCGATTGGGATGTCCCTAAACCGGGCTATGGTGGCCCGGGAGCTAGCGATCTTGAACAGGGTCTCCGAGGTCTGGGGACAGTCACGTGTTTTCGAGGCGCTTCTAAAACCCTGACGGCTCGGGGCCCCTCCTTCTCACGGCCGCCTCCAGGTCCTGCTCCTGCCGCCGCCGCCTCCGCCGCGAGCAGAAGCCACAGCGCTCAGCCGCGTACCCCGGAGTCCAGGCACCCACGGCGGCTGGGGCATCCCGAGGTACCCACTCCAGGCCTCGCCTGCCTCTATCCGAAGCCCGCGTCCTTGTCCTGGGTCCTGGAGCATCTTGCCGTTTCCAAGAGGGTGGGGTGCGGACCCGGAGGTAGCGCGATTGGGAAACGGGATGGAGGTGGAGAAACCGCAGTTGTCAGGCGGGAAGGGAGAGCGAGGGAACGGTCGGTAGCAGCTGAACCCTTCCTTGTTTGGCAGGTTCCTCCTGAGCCAAACTCGCGGTGGAGCAGGCTCCGAGCCAGACCCTATCCGATCCTCTCGGGAGGGTCCCGAGGATGGGGAGGAGGGATAGACTAAGCGCTGTCCCCGGCTGGGTGCGTGCCAGGGGTGCATCCTGGTGGGCGTCTGAGGTGGGGGAACCACAGCCCACGGGGTGCCCAGGCTGGTTGTCAGACCTAGCCGAGCTCTGGTGGTGCTCAAGACGCAGCCTTCCAGCTCCTTGGGTGATCCGATGCCTCCTTGTCCCACAGCTGGCCACACACTGGGAGACTGCTGCGCACTTAGGTTTGCAAGGTGGACAGCAGGAAATAGCCATCCACACACCTGAATTCCAGAAAAGGGGATGCTTACTCCTGCGTTTACAGACCTGTACTTTAGAGATTCAAAGAACATCTTGTTAGATGGAACATCTTGTTAGAATTGGGGTGGGGGTATGCCATAATCTGTGACAACAGCTTGAGACTGAATGCATTTCCAATTTCAGATGGCTCAAGGAGAAAGAGACTGTGTTCTTAAGAGTCTAGAATGGGTAGAAGAGTCGTGGGTACCTGCATGTTTGTTAATTGAACAGGTTTATTTGTCTAGGGCCAATTTTTGCAGGATTTTGTCTTGCAGAACAACACACTATGAGTGTATGTTTAGACATGGAATTGTGTCATCTCTGCAAGACCACAGCAAACAGGCAGTTGATAGTTTATCACTAGATGGGATCTACATATATTTAATATTTCTGCATGGTTAATACCTTTTGCAAGAAGAATGATACGCATTGTATTAAGCAGGGAATTATTGTAGCAGAGAAACCTTGCTTACATGTATGAATCCGTCTCTCTCTATCCTTTGAGTCACTGTGGTTTCTCCTCTTGCTACTTTTAAGAACTTACTTATCTACTTTCTCAGCACCGTTAACGTTCATTCTGACTTCAGTGTGTCACATACAGATCAGTTTATGAGAAAATTGCAATAAATACTCACAGATATGACTTCTGTAAAGTTGCCAGAGTTTAATGAACACC
The DNA here is from genome assembly GCF_903992535.2 of Arvicola amphibius. Classification (NCBI taxonomy): domain Eukaryota; kingdom Metazoa; phylum Chordata; class Mammalia; order Rodentia; family Cricetidae; genus Arvicola; species Arvicola amphibius. Next base: position 110,046,214 of record NC_052050.1, read on the forward strand.
CCCATCCCTCCTCCATTGTGTTACTCAGGAAACTGAACTTGAGCATTTGGGGGGGAAATTGGAATGGTGAGAAAGAGAACAGGGTAGAAATGAAGAACTCACGTGGTCTGAATTGCAATAATTCTTTCTGCAATAATATTTCTTTATGCAGTTGTTAAAGCATCCTGTTTTCACGACTTCCAGCATCATCTAAGATGAATTAAGACTCTCTTATGATGTTGCTTTCATCATCTATAAAATATTTATCTGCCTAAAGCCATGCTGTAAGGAGTTGATTATTGCACTGATGAAAAGCAGAGGATTGTTACGTAGACTGAGATTTCTGTGACTCATTTGCTTTTTTTTAAAAAAAATAAACAAAACAACAAAAAAAACAGGAGAAAGTACAGGGGTACGTGAAAGTAAGATCTTTGATTTGTTATTTATTATTTATTTTTGTTTCAAAGTAGCTTCCCGACTTCACATTTTCAGCTGTAAAACAGATGACTTCTAGCCAATGCCTAATGGTTAAACTGTCCTCTAAGTATAAGGAGGCAGTTTTAAAGAAACCAATTAATGTGTCCTCCCACACATGTTGTGGCCTCTATAATTTAGCTGTGAGAAGTCATTCAAGGAAGTGAAGATTTGCAGAAAGTTCTCCTGTTCAGAGTACCTGCTGTCATGTGTGTGGATGTGTCATTGTGTGATGGTGGATGGTGTGGCCACCTTCTCAGAACAGTGTACTCGGAATAGTGTGCTGACTGTATCCCATGTTCAGCCAAGGCTTGCTTAATGGCAAGGAGTAACGTCTTACTCAGACATCCGCTAAAGTGGCCTCTATCTTAAAATTATCTTTGGTGTGTACTTAAAAGAATAATTTAGGAAAGAAATGTTACTGTCCATTTCCCCCAGTGTCCAGTAAGTCCTTCATCTGGTATTTTTTTGATCTGTCATGAAATGAGTAGTTTTTCTGCTATTTGGTAAATGCACAGAGTTTTCACATATTCAAAAGCAAGCATGTTTTAGTAAAACTGTGTAATCTGGTGCATATCTTCACTTAGCTAAAAAGAATTGTAACATTTTGAGCAGTTTTAGTTTCTTATTGGTCATGTGTCTTTATCAGTGGAGATACTGGATTTGAGTAGGTGAAGTGCCAAACTATGATTATTGTCTATATAGGTGTCTCATGTCAGACTATTTAAAACTCCCAACTTCAGTGAGTGTATATATACATACAAATGTAGACATACAAACACATGGGCATAGTATATCCTGAGAATCCACAGAGCCATTCATTTCTATTATTGTAAATCTGGGAACATTAAGCTACCTGTCTAAAATGATTAGTAACAATATTTACTTAGATGTACTTTATTATACTTCTCACTATTGGTAAAATAATGAATAATTTCCCCATCTCTAATTTAGTCTAATCAAAAGATGGAATGTCATGTTTTAGCAATAATATGACTTTTGACCCCAGACTCTATACATGTATAGGCATATGTGAGTATGTACTTGTGCTGGATTCTGAACCTTGTGCCTCACACATGCTAGACAGACAAGCCTTCTACAAAAGGACTGGAGCCTCAGGCCTTCAAAATCATATTTTTTTGTTGCAGAAAAAAAACAGCTACATTTCTTTATTCTCAAAAAAATTGAAAGCAATTTTATTCTGAATGTTATATAGCAAGAAAGCAGAAAGCTATTGTAGATGTCTGTGTCCCATTTGTCCCTTATCCTTGCTTCTTCATTCATAGAAGAAAAATCCAATTAGTGACTACTGACCTACCACAAGTTTAAGAGAAAAGGGTTGATTCAAAAAAGTGAGTCAAAAGTACAGGCAGGCAGAGGAGTATTGTTACAAACAGCCCATGCACATCCTAAGTATAACTAGGATCATGAACAAGCCACAAAGGACCCAGCGGTCGGTCACCAGAACTCGGGAAATGGGGTTGAAGCAGCAGTCAAGGCCGCTTTCATTAGAAGCACACCGACTTCCCGACAGCGGTGGCTGGAAGGCTATTGTGTGGTGATTCAGGGGACCGTGTGAGTCACTGTTTGCCAGCTATCCTCTTTCCCTTGAGTTCACCCATGGGAACGGATGGTTAGGGTCTAAGACAAATGCACACAGTCTGGAGCTTTGGGTTTAAGTTTTCTTTGCAGGGGTGTGGTTAGTTTCGGAAAGTTGTTCCAGCAGCGTGGAGTCAGCTTTTGTTCACAGAGCATCCAACTTTCCTTAAACAGTAATAGCTACGTGAATATGGCTGTGAGTGAAAGCAAGTTAGTCTTGGTTTCAAATGTTATCTGTGAATACAAACATCCTAGTTCGTAAATGTATTGAATCAGGACCCGTAGGTCCATCAAAAATTGAAGAGAACATTGCCTACTACGACTATTTTAGTAAATTTCATTTACTACTGCAGAAATAAGTAGGGAAACATATGTTGGTACATAATAAAAGTCTTTCTTTACTATATGTATGAGTGTATATCTAACATCTATTTATCTATCAATCACCTATCTATTATCTACCAATCATCTATCAATGTATCTATCATGTATCTATGCATCTGTGTATCTACCTACCTATGTATCTATCTACCCATGTATGTATGTATGTAGTATGTATTCTATCTATCTATCTATCTATCTATCTATCTATCTATCTATCTATCTATCATCTATCTATCATCTATCTATCAATCTATCTATCTATCTATCTATCTATCTATCTATCTTTCATTCTATAGCACTATATATTTACCAGAGTTAATTAGCGATTGTATGAGTTTTCACTAGAAAATTGCTGTTTGAAAACAGAAAGTACCCCTGAGTATGTTACCATGTCTATACTCCCAGGACTTCAGAAGCTGAAACAGGAAAATGGGATTCTCAAGACTAGCCTGGGCAACATAGTGAAAATCTGTCTCAAAAAAGTTCTCAGTTATTTAAGAGACAGAGAGAGGGACAGAGAGAGAGAGAGAGAGAGAGAGAGAGAGAGAGAGAGAGAGAGAGAGAGAGACAGAGACAGAGACAGAGAGAGGGACAGAGAGAGAGATTTTTCCTTTTGCTAATGTATTAGAGGCTACTTATCCCTACACTGGGCAGTATCCAAATCTCTACTCTACAGAGATGAAGGGGTATGTAACACAGTATGACTGTCACTGCTTCATTTGATACAAAAATCATAAGAGGTCTCATTGGTTTCGCTTCTCTATTTAAAATTAAAATATTGTTCTTCCTGGAAACAAGATGAACTCATGGGATCTTTCTTGAGATGACATTTATGAGTAATTTTAAAAAGCAAATGGGCAATCTGTTTCCCAACAGCACTGCTGGTCAACCCACGGTTCAAATCCATGAGACTGAGAACTAATTCTGAGTTATTCGGTCAGCTTTTGGAGCCTTTGGTGAATGAATGTTGCATACACTTAGGATTTTTGGAATGATGCTGCATATGTGGGAACTTTAAATTTGAACACTGCACATACTAGCCCACATTTTGATCATTAGATTTTTTTCTCTGAGATTTTTTTATTCACACATAAGTATTTGAAAGCCAGTGATAAAACCACTGTGTCGTGTGATGTGGTAGGTGCCACAAAGAGTAAGGAGCAGCTGGTATTTACCATGGCTTGGAAGCAAATGCAGTAAACTGGAGGCATTATCATGACGGCGTGAAGCAGACTGCAACACCAGTGTCTGAGAGATGTAATCTCACTGTCGTGGGAATTCTAAGGAGATCACATCCAACTTAACAGAAAGGGGACACTTTAGGAAAGGTGACCTAAAAATATTCTTATTAGCGTATAGCAATTAATCATAACAAGGACATTCATCATCACATTTTCACACAGCTACATAATACATTTTGATCATGTTACTCCCAGCACCTTCTCTCTCCCCGCTTCCTTTTTCTCAGCTACCTCCACTCCAGTTTTCCATGATGCGCACGTGTGTGTGTACGTGTTTGTGTGTGTGTGTGCACGTGCATATGTATATATCCCAGTGAGTTTTCTAAGGCATGAGAGATTTCCTTACAGGGGAAGGGACATTTTCCAAGGGCTACCTCTCTCCCGTCAATCATTAACTGCCTAGAAATCCCGAGGTAGGGCTGGGGTTCCAGAAACCTCTCTTCCATCTTCAGCGGGGTATGGTCAGGCCCGTTTTTGGACAGAAAGTCATTGCTTGTACAGGTAATCATAGCTGCTAAAAGCTCAAGAGAGCAAAAACCATGACATGCTCTGACATCAATCAGCACTCCATACGACTCCCTCACTTACTCTTTCTGCCTCTTCTTCTACAATATTTCCTGACACTTAGAGACAGTAACATAAACTTTTGGTTTGATTTCGATAGATAGAAAATAATTTTGAAAGGTAGGATTATAGGCTAATATCACACTTTTGACATCTTGACCAGAGAATAATAGTATTAGGCTACTATACAATACGTATCTTAAAATTTTTCTCTGTATTTTTCTTTTTTGTTTCTTCTTATGTTATTTCTGAAATAAATTTGAACAACAAACTCTATGACTTGAGCAGAAGATAACAGTGTGTAAAACTGGTGATAGATTGAAGTTTTCTGTAATTAATCTTGCTGACTTTGTACCAAATTTAGAACCAAATCAAGGGTCCTTTATGCTCTTAGAGTTCTGTGAGGGAATGGGGGCAAGCTATAGAATTTTGTTTTCTTCTGAGGACTTGAAGTTAGAGTAGTGTTTGATTTTACTTCAAGCTGCTAATGGACATGGTCTTATTTTAAGCAGAACTGCAGTATGGAGTTTGAACCCGAAGAGCATCTTAACAAGACGACTGTCACGGAGAACAATACTGCAGCTACTCGGAAAGCTGCCTCCCCGGTCTGGGATGACTACCGAGGTACAGAGAACAATACTGCGGCTGCTCGGAATGCTGCCTTTCCTGTCTGGGATGACTACAGGGGCAGCGTAGACGATTTACAATACTTTCTGATTGGTCTCTATACATTTGTAAGTCTTCTTGGCTTTATGGGAAACCTACTTATTTTAATGGCCGTTATGAAAAAGCGCAATCAGAAGACTACCGTGAACTTTCTCATAGGCAACCTGGCCTTCTCCGATATTCTGGTAGTGCTGTTCTGCTCCCCTTTCACACTGACCTCTGTCTTGTTGGATCAGTGGATGTTCGGCAAAGCCATGTGCCACATTATGCCTTTCCTTCAGTGTGTGTCTGTCCTCGTTTCAACTCTGATTTTAATATCAATTGCCATTGTTAGGTATCATATGATAAAACATCCCATATCTAACAATTTAACAGCAAACCATGGCTACTTCCTGATAGCTACTGTCTGGACCCTGGGCTTTGCTATCTGTTCTCCCCTCCCCGTGTTTCACAGTCTTGTGGAGCTTAAGGAAACCTTTGGCTCAGCGTTGCTGAGCAGCAAGTATTTGTGTGTTGAGTCATGGCCTTCTGATTCGTACAGAATTGCTTTCACAATCTCTTTATTGTTAGTTCAGTATATTCTGCCTTTAGTTTGTTTAACGGTAAGTCATACTAGTGTCTGCAGGAGTATAAGCTGTGGATTGTCTCACAAAGAAAACAGACTGGAAGAAAATGAGATGATCAACTTAACCCTTCATCCTTCCAAAAAAAGTGGGAACCAGACAAAAGCCCCCAGCAGTCAAAAGTGGAATTACTCATTCATCAGAAAGCACCGAAGAAGGTACAGCAAGAAGACAGCATGTGTCTTACCCGCTCCAGCAGGACCCTCCCTGGAGCGCCATCCAACAATTCCGCAAAACCTGGGCTCAGTCAGAAGTCAGCTCTCTTCATCCACTAAGGTCATCCCAGGGGTCCCAACCTGCTTTGAGGTGAAACCTGAGGAAAACTCAGATGCTCGCGAGATGAGAGTCAAGCGCTCCATTGCGAGAATAAAAAAGAGATCTCGAAGTGTTTTCTACAGACTGACCGTACTGATACTAGTGTTTGCTGTTAGCTGGATGCCACTCCACCTTTTCCACGTGGTGACTGATTTCAATGATAACCTCATCTCCAACAGACATTTCAAATTGGTATACTGCATTTGTCACTTGTTAGGCATGATGTCCTGCTGTCTTAATCCAATCCTATACGGATTTCTTAATAACGGGATCAAAGCAGACTTGAGAGCCCTTATACACTGCCTACACATGTCCTGATTCTGTGTTTACTAAGGGAAGGAGAAATATTAAGATTGTCTAAAATACATCTGTACTAATGATGTATGTATTCATTTAAGCTACATGAAAGTGTTCTGGATCTTAATGCTAGTCCATAACGTTTGTAAGATAATTTTAATGTTATAATATGGTCAATTCAGTTAGTTGTACAGAGTCAATGTCAATGTAATCTGTAACATCATGTTCTAAAGTAGTTACATTACCTTCATGTCATTGGCGATAAATGGGTAGTACTTTTTGTTTAATGTAAAAGCTATAGCTAACTAAATTGATATTTTGTACAAAAATGTAAGGAGCCAAATGATTCTTACAAGAAAGAATATTTAATATAGATTTAAGGACTTTCTATTATCTAGATATCCTCATTTCTATTTCACAGGCTTCTTAATAATTTTTGTAAAAGTTAATACAAAATACAAAAATATTTAATATGCCCCCAAATTCTAAACTCTACTATAAATATATGCTTAAATCATGATTATAAATTTACAGGACAATGATTCTCTCCTGTTATTGAAGATTGGTGTAATTATCAATCTAAACTGGATGTACTACTATTAATAATTAATTATCAAATACAAATAGGTTTTAAATCTTGTTTAGATTTATATCACATTAAAAACTATCAAATAAAGGTTGCTTTCATCTACACTTTTTATGTTCCAAAATGTGAAGTCTCAAAAATGTCTGTATTTACAATTCTTAAATAACTTCTAAGACTATTCTAAAAGTTCACAGAGGATGTGATTAGTTAACTGTTTGTTAATATAAAATAAAAGTAAATAACAGATTTCATGTTATTTCTACATTGTGTGTGTGTTACGTATGATGCTGTCTCTCTAAAATGAAGGTAATCGCATTTGTTGATTTTTTTTTTCATTTGAGCTCATTTGATGATGCTACAGTTATATTTTTGGTTGGTTTTCTTTGCAAACCTGGGTATGGAATGGAAGGCCTTCTGCATGCTAGCAAGTTCTTTGCCTCTGATCCCTAGCCAGGGCTAAATCCCTATAAAAATAATGGATTATTTGCACCTGTAAGTCAGATGCATAAATAGTATTGATGTCTTCAGCACTTCTCATTGATTTAAGAATTCCCCTTTACTGATTCCTGTTAGCCACAAAGGAAAACAATAAAAACAAACAACCACCTACAAAAAGGCTCTTTAGGTTTGCAAGTAACAGGTAATTCTTGTGTTTATTCAATTAAAAATTCCCTAATTTTTCTGTCTGCACTGTTCTTCAATCCTCGAAGAGGTCCATGCACAGAAGAAACTTCTCTGCTTTGCTATGGTACGGAAAATGGTGCCAGGTCCCAAGGTGGTCTCTGATGGCTCCTGTTGGGCTGCAGCAGAAGTTTCTAGACTTTTTCTGTTATGTAATGCATGGTCCCTTAGTGAGGTTGGAGCCTAATCCTCAGCCCCATAAGCCACCTCTGCAACCAGAGGATAACGTTAGTCTTGAGTCTCAGCCACACTTAACCATACCACTCCAAGCTTAGGCTGCCAATCTTCTTTTAGAATCTTGCTCTGCAGTCGGGGTCCACACCCTTTGTCAAGTCTGGGAACTGTTAGGACACTTGACATTCATCCTTGAGATTCATGAGAACTAATGACGTTCTCACATGGGTCTCAAAGAACTGATATCGGCGGCATGGCTTCCTCGGGTCTAATGTCTACCCTACTGCCCTTCAGTATCTAGCTCATGTCTGCACGTCAGCATGCTGCACTCCTTGCTTCTCCTTCTGAAGACGACCACAGCCACACGCCATCTTAGTTTTCCTGTAAGCTATCTGGAGTTACCTTAAATGTCTTTCCCTGTGTGTTTGCACTACTACTGAAAAGGGGAGAAACCTAAGTTGGTTTGACTTCCTCCCCTTCCTCTTTTTTAACACTAAGGCTTCTGCTTATTTTTTTTTTTCCTGATCAGATCTCTCTCACTATATCTTTCTCCTTCTTTGTGCTGTATGTGGCTTATACTAAAGCTGTGTTTAGAACCACCAGGTTTGTCTTCAGAAGCCAGGCTTTTATCTTGCAGTGTTTGGATCAATTAAGGTCTCACTGTGGACAAAGAAGGGTCTTAGCAAGAGAATGAGCTCTCATTTAACGCACTAAATGTTCTCACTTTTTCCACGGTAACCAAGTTCAAGGTTTGCTGTTAGGTGAAATGGAAAACAATACCAGTAAGGCCAAAGATAAATCCTTGGGGACACATTCCATTCCCTTAGAGAACCCATAAGCAGAAGATGTACAGTAACTGCTACGCTTCTCCGAATTTATAGTTGTTGATTGATGAACTTGTTAAACTAAGTAAACTAATTTGAGGCTGGTAAACTATTGAACCCAAAGGAAGCGATTTATCTTCCCTGGCTAGGACTAAATGTTCTTAATAATTGAAAGTTAAGGAGTTTCAGTGGATTTCTGGCTAGAAGCCACTGAAGCTGGGACTCAGGGTTTCAGAACATTATCATGAGTGATAATTTCTCCCGTGAAGCCCTGCTTAGTGAGCTCAGCAATCTTCCTTCAGTCATCTCTCCATCGCTCAAGGGCTGATTACATTACTGTGTTTCGATTCTCCGCAGGATCTGGCATCTTTGCTGGTTCGATAGCATCCTCCTAAAACCATGACTGGGGAAGTAGATGGAGCTGAAATTATAAAACAGTCAACCTCATTACTTCTTAACAATTACTCAAAAATATTTAATCCAGGAAGCAGGTTCAATTGAGTTTTGTGGTTATTTCGATTACCCCTGCTGTCTGCTGCCCATTACAGCATGTAACAAAATGCTGCGTGGCAGAGGATAAAAGCTGAAGGGAGGGCAAAGAGCAACAGGAATGAATGAGGCGTGAGGAGCTCCAGATTAAGATTGTTCTAGCTAAGTGCATGACTACTAAAGACCTGCAGCCCTAGCCTCAGCTTAGCCTCTTTAACTCATGGGGGAATTTAATGGCCACTGTTTTAAGCTGTGGTTTATTAAGAGATTGTAGAGACCCTTCAGTATTTCTGGCAGCAGGTCAGTTACTCACACAAGGGAGTTATGGCTTCCTTGGTTTGACTCTCTGACTTTCGTGTGATCCCTCACCACATGACACCTTCCATCATATGGAGTGGCAGTGTGAACACTTTTGCCAGATGCCAGCACTTGGCAGTGCACTTCTAACCTGCACAACTGAGAGCAGTGTGTTTCTTTACAGTTATCCCTGTTTGGAATGACAGCAGCCAGACTGAAACATAAAGGGTTGACAGGCCTCTCCTGAGTGCTTGGGATGTGTAACTGTGTAATCAAATTATCGTTATTTAGTGGACCCTTGAACAATGGAGATATGACTGAGCAAAAGCAGTTTAACTCACAAAGTGGGTCTCCACAGAAGTCCTTAGAGCTCATAATATTTTTCTTAAACCATTAATCTCCATCTTATTGACTGCTCCCAAGAAGAACAAGAAGAGACCTAGAGAACTCCTGCTTATTTGGTATTTTCCTTCTGAGAAAGAGAAAATCAATGACAAGAAGTATTAAAAAAGAGAGGTCTTAATGGAAAGAGCCATTATGGGGCTAGCAAGAAACCTGGCACTAGGGAAATTCCAAGGAATCCACAAGAATGACCTCAGCTAGGACCCTAAGCAATTGTGGAGAGGGTGCCCGATCTGGCTTTGCCCTGTAGTTAGACTGACAACTACCTTAAATATCATCATAGAACCTTCACCCATCAACTGATGGAAAAGGGCAAAGACCCACAGCAGAACATTGGGCTGAGCTCCCAAAGTCCAGTCAAAAAATGGGAGGAATGAGAATACAAGCAAAGAGGTCAAGACCATGATGGGGATACTCACTCAAACAGCTTACCTGAGCTAATTGGAGCTCACCAACTCTGGCCTGACAGTGAGGGAGCCAGCAGAGGACCAAACTAGGTCCTCAGTGACGGTAGTATGTCTGAGGCAAAAAACAATGACCTCATTTGCATATACATATTCAAGAACAGTGCTGTTATGAAATTATGCACTACCTTAGGCCAGTGTTTTCTTAGGTGGTTATGGAAGTTTTAAGAGACACAAATAGGTTCTATTTAAGTGTTTATTAAAATGGTATTTATTATTTTTATCTCTTCTTTAAACAGAGCAGTTTTGTGAGTGCATTTGGGCACATTTTGCCAAAGATCATTTATAGTTAACACAATCCCAAAAATGTGTCAGCAAGCCAGCAGGGCCGCTAATAAAGCCTTTAGCAAGACATCTCAACCCACAGCGATACTTTGGACCACTGTGCATGGCAACAATGTAAGCCACTTTACATCTCTAAGGCTGCAGAGATTAGTTAAGAAATCATGCTGCTCTTTCAGGGGTTCTGATTTCGGTTCCTAGCACCCAGGTCAGGCAGCTTAACTGTAACTCTAGTGCCAGGAAGACAATGCATATGCATCACTCTCTTTTGGTACCCAGAAACTCACACACACACACACACACACACACACACACAAAAACCTAAATAAAATATATCTTTAAAAAGGCATTGACTAAATCACAAATTAATGAAGAAAGTATGGAAGTTGATAACTATAAAACTGGCTTATCCAAAAACTTTAATGAGATGAATTATTTAATTAAATCTTTGTAAATACAATACTGTGTTTAAGGTTTATTTTTGTATTTACTTCTTTCTGTGTGTGTGGGCACGGATATGCACAAGCACGCAGTGGAGGTCTGAGGGCAGCTTCTTGATGTCAGGCTCTCTGCCCACCATGTGGATCCCAGAGAGTGAGCGCAAGCCACAGGCTTGAGGGCAAGCACCTCTACCTGCTGGGCTATCTTACCGCTTCCTAAGAAAATATTGTTAAATATAGTAAGTAACTGGGCCATTTTGCTATTTGGTAATTGATTATTTAAATTCAAATAAAGCTTTCAGAGAGACGTTCTGTGAATGAAAGCCTGCAGTTCCAAGGTGTTTAGCTATTTAGAACTAAAATACAAAAGCATATCTTAAGATCTGTAATTATGTATGGGACTTAAAAGCTTCAAAAATTAGCTTGTGAGGCAGGTTTGTAGAAATATTTTAGCATATTATTTACTTCATAAATTCTTTTTAGCCTCTAAATATTCAGGTTAAAGCACATCTACTATCAAAGAGTATTTTTATTTGTAAACTTGTAACATTATTTCAACTTATATGAAGAAAATTCAATATCATGTGTAAATCTAAAAGCCATCAAAGTCCATTCAGAGTGGCAGTGCGTGTTGGTACAATGTACCACTTGAATTACATTTCCGTTGCCGTGACCAAACACCATGATCGAGGGACTTACTAGGATTCGTGGCCCCAGAGGAGAGTCTGTCATGGTGGGGGAGGCATGGCGGCAGGCAGCCCAGGCAGGAAGCCGCGAGAGCACTCTATAACTGCAGCTGTGATGTGAGAGTCATCTGGGAGAGGGTGGGACTACAGACTCTCACAGTCCACCTCCATCGACATCGTCCTCCAGCAAGGCTGCACCTCTTCACAGTCTCCCTGAACGGTGCCCTCAGCGGGGCACCCAGTGCACAATGCCTCTGGGGGCAATTCTCATTCAGATGGGGCCAAAATTCCCCCTGAGATGTAGGGAATATTGTTCAAAGTCAGTTCAAATATAATATCCATCCTTCTCAAACGAATACTTTAGCGTAGTAAGCTTCACCCTGGATAGTTTCTATAGACACCGCCGTTGTGCACATCTACCATAGCCCTGGATGAAGAGTTCGTGCGGCAATCCAGGGGAAAGAAGCAAAGCCGACAAAAGCCCTCACCATTCTGCCTGGGTTTCTACCCACTTGCTCTCAGCGTCTGCTCAGGACTGCTGGACTGGCCTTTCCACATTCGATATTAAGCATCTGGAATCCTCTTTCTCAATTCTCTGCCTTTGTCTCTTATACTACATTTTCCCCATTTTCCATGTCACTCTTTAAAAATTCCCTTTTACACCCAGAGTAAAACTGGGGCAAATGACTCATATTTTCATTTTGATGATTCTTAAGAAGAAGAATGGATTCTGATCAAAAGAGACTTGATTTTTTTCCATTGACCATAATGGAAAGATGGAATTCTGTTTAAGCCTGTTCTTTAGTTGAAGCACTGGCTTCTTCAGATCACGGCATTGTCCTGGAAAGAAAGAAGCAGCAAAGCTCTGAATTCACATTCATCTTCCAATTCCTGTTCCATATTGTCTACTTTTTCTGTCTTTATTACACACACACACACATACACACACGCACACACACACACACACACACACACACACTCACACATGCTCACTCACACACACACACCAAACATTTCATTTTGCTTTTTATATTCAATAGGATAGATCATTTTGGATATTAATATGGAGTCATTTTTCCATTCTATTTCTAGATATTTTACTGGCTGTAGCAATTTATTACTTAGTTTAGAGAAGTAGCGGAGCATTGGAGGTATAATAGAGTCATGAGATATAACACAGGGTTGTGGCTAAGTGATTTTGCTTCTTGGAGAAAGTTTACAACTTGCCGTTCTGTATTTGGGTTTTGTTTTGGTTTGACTTGGTTTGGTTTTTGATAGTTGTGTGGCCTTGGCTGTTTTGGAACTTGCTTTATAGACAGGCTACCCTTAAAATCATAGAGGTCCACCTGCCTCTGTTGGCATTAAAGGCTTGTGCCACCATTGCCTGGCCCCTGTAGGTTCTTAATTACATGGGTATTACTAAGCTGAGAAATCAGACAAAACAACAATGGAATGAGAAAACATGGCATGACCATTCCACCCACCCCGCCCCCTCTCAACTCACAGAAATGCAAAATATAGGGTGGTCAGTGTAAGAAGCTGGGATTTTCACTTTGTAATGTTCAGGTTACTACAGAAAGCTGCAGAATGCCTCCGAAGAAGAATTCCTATCATTTTCAGAAAGTTCATCTTACTCTTAACTCAGCCAGCTGCAGTCATTTTGATAACAGCTCTTTTGAGACATAAGTAACGTAGCACAAGATTGGTCCTTTTAAGGGTATAATGTAGTGTGTTTAGTGTGGTTATGAAACTTTAAACCTAGCATCTTTCCAATGCTAGAACATTTAGTCAACTCCAAAGCTCTGGAATTCATTCTGTCTCAGTGGGTCTTTCACGTAATTGGGGTTCTTTGTAACTGGCTCCCGGGGGTGCGGCCTGCTCAAGGCTCGTCAGTGCAGCAGCCTTTGTTCTTTGTCAGTCTTATCATCAGCACCCATTGGCACTTAGCTAGGTTGCAGCGTGATGTGGCTTCACTTGCAATTTTGATTTAGCACTCTCTGCTGCCAAGGGGGTTGAGCATTTTGCACATGGTCATTGAGCCTGTGTATCTTTGTCAACACTATTCTAATTGTCAGTCAGGTTTTAGCTGTGCTGTATTTCCTTCTATCATCGGGTTGGGAGGGTTCTTTATATTCATGGGGTCTTTGGAGATGACTCAGTAGGAAAATAATGTTTTGCACAGCGGAACGAGGATCCGAGCCTGGATCCCCAGCACACACACATAAAAAGCATGGTCGCACATACTTGTCATCCCAGTGCTGGGAGGCTGAGACAGGTAGATCCCTGGAGCTTGCTTTGCAGAATTGATGAGCTCCAAGTACAGGAAGAGACCCTGTCTCAAAATTTAAGGTGGGCATATCCACATAAGTTACTGAGAATCAGTGTTGACTGAAACAAGGCATTTACACCACCCCCCTCAGGCTTAGGAACCATTGCAGAAGCAGAAGCAGAAAGAACACAGAGCCAGGTGACAGGGGGAAGGGCAAGATACATCTACATGAGAACAGGCTCATTGACAACAGGCATGAATAGAGGAGGAGCTCAGGGGACTCCTCTCCTTTCCTGCTAAACTGATAGATTCTAGAAGAGAGGGTGTTCTTGTCTTCAGTGTGGACCACTAGTACCACCTCAGGCCCCAACTCTCTATTCCCAGTCACTACAAAATCAAAAGTTGTGAATGTGATAGAGATAACTGGAATTGTACTGTACAAAAGGAATAGACAGGAAATAAGAGAAGGCAAGTAGGATATAAATGGAGATAGAGAAACTAGAACACCTTATGTATATGTATGCATATGTATATGTATATATGACATATTAAAAAATTAAACACAAAACAAGGTGAGAGATAAAGGACAATCTCTGGACTTCATAAACATATATACAAGGAAATGCATCTACAGCACACACACACAAGAGAAAGAGACAGACAGAGAGAAAGACAGCAAGATACACACAGCAAGAGAGACCAGAGAGAGACATAGAGAGAAAAGAGAGAGACAGAGATACACACACATAAAGAGAGAGAGAAAGACACACACACAAAGAGAAAGGGATAGAGAAAGAAACAGAGTGCAAGAGACACAGAGAGAAACATAGAGAAAGAGACAGAGAAACAGAGAGCAAGAGACAGAAAGAAAAGAGAGAGAGACAGAAAATAGAAAGGAGAGGGAAAGAGACAGACACACACATACAAAGAGAGGGAGAGGGAGAGAAAGAAAAAGACAGAGAAAAGTAAGCTGTCGTTTCTTTCCTGCTCTGATCTTCAAAGCACAACAGTTTGTCATTTTGATGAAGTTCATTTTCTCCAACTTGCCACTGTCTCTTGAGCATGGCAGAAATCCAAAATCTTTCTTTTATTTTTTATTTTTATTTTTTCAGTTGTTTCAGCAATAATTATTAAGAAGATTATGATTTTTCTCATTGAATTGTCTTGGCCATATTGTCAAAAACAGAGTATAAGTCTGAAGGTGAAGAATTGCTTCCATCAGATTGACTTGTGGGAACATCTGCAGGCCTTTTTCTTTATTGCTAATTAGGAGAGTTCAGGCCTCTGCATCTGGTAATGTCCCTAGGCAGGGCCTGAGCTATGCAAGAAAGAGAGTTGAATATGAGACTGAGAAAGCCCATAAATAACATTCTTTCATTGGTTTTATTTCAAGTTCCTGCCTTAAGTTTCTGCCTGAAATGCCTTCAAGATAGACTAGAACCTGTAAAGCGAAATAAACTGTTTTTTACCCAAATTACTTCATCACGGTGTTTATCAGAGCAGAAGAAAACAAATTAAAACAAATACAGTATTAAGTACTGGTTGAAACTAGCTTGGGCTGAATAGTCACATAGATGTGCATTTAAATCTTAGCTGCACCAGTTGGAAAGTATGTCCCTATACAGGATGCATCCATCCCCACCAGAAACTCACTTAAAACTCAAGAAACGAAGTTCTTAGTTTCCTAAAGTGAAAAAAGAAATCATACCAACCTTATAAAGTTATATACTGTGTATATAAGAACTATTGCAGTTCTTGCAGAAGAAGCTGGCAGCCCCTGATGGTAACTACTGGATTATCACTGCTGTTGAGCACTGTGGGGATTAATCAAGAGCACAAGCCTTTTTAGGGCACCTAACTAGGAAGTAATACAGAGTTATTCCTGTCATCACATGCCAGTCATCACCATAATCCCTCCTAGAGGCCAACTCAGTGGCTCCAAACTTTCCAAAATCAGAATTGGACAGATGATAACAGAGACAGTGGGGACGTGTTCAACAACAACAACAAAAATTCTTGGAAATTTCATCGGGCTCATTCTCCACTGATAATGTCTCAATTTTCTTTTTCTGCTTTAAAGTTCAGAAATATAGGGCTTGTGTTTGCTATCTAAAGACAATAGTGTTTTGGCTTTTTTTTAAAAAAACAAACAAACAAAACAACAAGCACACACACAAAAAAGCCCTGCTAGAACCAGGCTAGGAGATATCCCTGAACCCAACAATGTGGAATATTGTCATTCAGTCATGCTAGTTCCCACACTTGTTTCTCTTCAGCATCTTCAACATCCTGGTGACTGTATCATGATGAGTCTAGTCAGCCTCAGTGCCTCTCCTTTCCCTGGTGTGAGACCTCCTCCATTTCTTTAGCAGAAGTACATACACATCAGTGACTTTTACCTACTAGGGTCCTTGAGTTATTCTCCTTAGAAACAGCTAGCTTCAGTATCTGAGTGAAGCACAAAGACTTCCTCTTCTTTCACGCTGTGAAGCTAAATGTAGTCCTCATTACCAGGAAGTTAGAAAAGGACTTATCCTTAACAATGACTAAAAGTGAGCTGGCCCTTCGGAGAAATAACACGTCCTAAAGAACATGGATAGGAACTGGAAAGTAGAAGATGTATCTTGTTTTTCTGGAATTACCTAACTATCCAAATAGCCTGATTTAAATCTGCTATGTAGTGACAAATTGGGTCATTTTGTCACTAGTGGGTAAGAGCAATCAGAAATACGAAGAATCCGAAAAAGACTAAGATAAATGAGGTATTGTAATTGGCTGCTGCAGTTAATTGTTGCAAACATATAATGGAGTCTTGTTCTGAGTTCAGAGGTGGGGAAGCTAAGGCTATTAAGACTGAATTATTTACAGAGGTAACATCTGGATAATGGTAGAGTTAGCATTTGTGAGTCAATATGGAATTTCAAAGTCACAGCTGTCTTAGTTCCACTGTATGTATTTTAAATTTTGCTTCATCCTTTTAAAAAACCCATTATTCTTTATTCTAAGTAGAATATGTAACTTTAATAAGCCCCTGCCCCTAACTCAGATTTAATGAAATTCTCTAAGTACAACAGGCACTTAGCAAATACCATAAAACCTCCTCACTTAACTCAACAGCAACTCTAATGCCCAGGCCGTACTTCTTTGAGAAGAACAACTTGAAACACTCCAGATCAAAGGGATCCCCACTCAATGCTCTGTTTCTTATATAAGAAGGTGTTCTTTCAGCAAAAGAACCTAAAATGGCTGAAAGACACTTAAGAAAATGCCCAGCATCCTTAGCCATCAGAAAAAATGCAAACTATAACTCTGAAATTCCATTTTACATCTGCAAGAATGGCCAACATCAAAAACACTGATGACAACTTATGCTGGAGAGGATGTGGGGTAAAGGGAACACTCCTCCATTTCTGGTGGGAGTGCAAACTGGTACAGCTGCTTTGGATATCAGTATAGTGATTTCTCAGAAAATTAGGAAACAACCTACTTCAAGACCCAGCAATACCACTTTTGGGTATGTACCACAAGGACATGTGATGATGTAAGTCACAAAACAATCCCACATCAGTTCAGAATTAGGAATAATAAAAGGGTTATTTATTTAAGGGTAAAACTTACAGATCACTGTCTTAGATAACAGTCCTCTGCATGAACAGGAAGACAGTCTTGCAGTCAGAAGCAGGGGCTGGAAGCGAGAGAGTGGGCGCACATTTACCACTGCTTTTACAGTATATTAGACCACACCCAAGTGGGCTGGTATCTTAAAGGCTATTGGCTGAAGGAGCAGAATGTGCTCCCACAGTACTTCCCCTTTTGTTTAAATAAGAGAGTTCCAAACCCAATACAAAATTATATACACTGGGAACAGATATCAAGTATATAATTAGAATTATAAGCAACAAAAACAATATTAAGGAAGGAACGTATGGTAAATGCTTTAATAAACATTCTACCCTATGGAGTCTAAGTCTTGTATAGGAAATTGCTTGGCTAGATCATACAAGAGCAGTAACTGCAACTACCTAATCTTCAACCCTATCGAAGGCTTGAGAAGTGAGATATTACTTGAGCAGGCAGGAAGTACAATCAAGTAGCTTCCAAATTGAACAATATATGATGGAAACAATTAGCTACCTGAGATTCTTCTTTTGTTTTCACAGAAGATGAGAACCTGTGGATTGCTTCCAGACCAACGTGGTTTCGTAGAATAAGAACTCCTGAAAGGTTGCTGTAAACACCCCCACCAAAAAAAATACTTCACTCAATAAACAGCAAAAAGAAGTTTGGACAAAACTATGCCTATATCCCCAAATATTGTTTGTAAATGTTTCTTTACATTTAAAGGGAGATACGCCATAGAGATGGATACTTTTGAATAATTGGTAAAAGTTTAAGGTCAATTTTGTTATATGTATATGTATTTCTAATCTTGATTATGGTATTGTGTTTGTGTAGCTCATTTAAAAATGTAATGTATAATTAAGAAATATAGGTTAGTGGATAATCATCTATTATGGTCAAGCTTGTAGTTATGTTAGTTGGATTTTTCTGGATGTATGGAGATATATTTCAGTTATATAGGTATTCTTCCAATATTTCAGAGACCTTCAGAATATGACATTTAAAATGTTTAAAAACTTAAGACTTTTCATGGCAGTAAGATACATCTGCTTCTGGCAGTACCAAGCTACTTGAAGAGGAAGATGGGCATTGAAGAGGCTCCTTATGAAGTTGGTTAGCATTTGGGCAAAAAACTGCTCTTGCCTGAACTGCTTAACTGGACATGTAGGACCTGCAGAGAAATGGCTGCTGAACTTGCCTAAAGATGAGATGATCCTTTGAGGTTCCTGTTTCATGAAAGAGTCTGTGAGACATTCTGCAGGATATAAAAGAAAGTGACTGAACTGTCTTTGAAATTCCTGCTTCATAAAAAAAGTCTGCATGATACTATGGGCCTGTAAACTGAAGATGGATGTCCCAATGGTATATAAGAACCTTGGGTAACTGTGCAGGCAGTGAGATGTCACTGTCATTTCTAGAGTTTTGGAAGTTGCTTACCATGTACTTCCTGTTTACTTAGGCAATAGACCTTTTGAGGTCTTTGATGGAGTTGAGGATTTATAGTGATAGTTATAGTTTTTCTTGGTTATGATAAAAGATAAAATAGATATAAATATTGTAACTATAATTCTTGCTAGAATTTTACTATGTTAAAGCCTTCCTTTTCATTTAAACAGAAAAGGGGAAATGGTGTGGGAGGTCCTTCTATCTGTGTGTTGCTTTTCTTGGTTAATGAATAAAGAAACTGCCTTGGCCTGTTGATAGGGTAGAATTTAGGTAGGTGGGGAAGAAGGAACTGAATGCTGAGAGAAGGAAGGTGGAGAGGGAGATGCCATGGATCTGCCACCAGAGATAGACATGTTAGAACTTTGCTGGTAGGCCATGACCATGTGGTAATACACAGATTAATAGAAATGTGCTAAGTTAAGATGTAAAAGTTAGCGGATAAGAATTTAGAGCTAATGGGCCAAGCAGTGATTTAATTAATACAATTTCTGTGTGGTTATTTTGGTTCTGGGTGGCCCTGACAAACAAGCAGGCCCTTGTCCCACAGACATGTGCTATGTTCATAGCAGCATTGTTTGTCATAGCCAGAAACTAGAAACAATCTAAGTGCCCCTTGACTGAAGAATGGATAAGGAAAATGTAGTATATTTACACAATGGAGTACTATACAGCAGAAAAATGACATCTTGAAATTTGCAGGTATCACATAGAAAACATCACATAGAGTGAGATCACCCAGACTCAAGAAAGACAAATATGATATGTACTTATTCATAAGAGACTTAGGCATAAAGAAAAGAAAAACCAGCCTACAATTAACAATCCCAGAGAACCTAGACAACAAAGAGGACCCTAAGAGAGACATACATGGATCTAATCTTCATGGAAAGTAGAAAAAGACAAGATCTCCTGACTAAATTGGAAGTATGGGGATCATGGAAGAGGGTAGAGGGGGAGGTGAGTGGAGAAAAATATATCGTTCAATAAAAACAAGAAAAAATTAAAAAGAAGGTGTTCTTAAAAATTCTTTTTATTTTGCGTTGTTACACCATATTTTTTGCCTTTTAGAAGCTTCTCAGTTTCAGGAGGCCCCATTTATTGATTATTGCTCTCAGTATCTGTGCTAATGGTATTCTATTTAGAAAGTGGTCTCCTGTGCCAATGCATTCAAGGATACTTTCCACTATCTCTTCTATGAGGTTCAATGTAAGTGGTTTTATGTTGAAGTCCTTGATCCACTTGGACTTGAGTTTCATGCAAGGCAATAGATATGGATCTATTTGCAATCTTCTACATGTTGACATCCAGTTATGTCAGCACCATTTGTTAAAGATGTTTTCCTTTTCCCATTGTACCTTTTTGACTTCTTTGTCAATCTTGTACAGCCATTCTGGAAATTAGTATGGAAGTTTCTCAGAAAATTGGGAATCAATCTATCTCAAGACTCAGCGATATTACTTTTGAGCATATACCCAAAGGATTCTCAATCATACCACAAGGACACTTGCTCAACAATATTCATAGCAGTATTATTCATAACAGACAAAACATGGAAATAATTTAGATGCCCCTCAACTAAACAATGGATAAAAAATGTAGTATATTTAAACAATAGAGTATAACTCAGCTGTAAACAACAAAGACATCACGAAATTTGCAAATGGAAGGAGCTAGAAAAAGAAAAAGCAAATCCTGAGTGAGGTAACCCAGAGTCAGAAAGACAAACACAGTGTGTACTTATTCATAAGTGAATAGAAGATATAAAGCAAAGCAAAAAATAATCAGAATGCAATCCACAGCTCCAAGAATTGGGAGTGTGGGGGTCAGGGGAGATGGTGAAAGGGGAGAAGGAAAAAAAGGGGAGTTGAAAAAATATATAGTTCAATAAAAACAATAAAATATCTTTTCATTACTAGTGAAATATGGTTCTGAGTTCTACATAGAGAGAGTAGCATTCAACTACTGTGCTTTATATGAAACGGTGCCTAGGTATTTAGTGTATTTTAGGGAATGATTTGTGGGGATTCTCAGTGATAGAGAGATGGTGCAGAGGTTAAGAGCACTGACTGCTCTTCCTGACATCCTGAGTTTAATTCCCAGCAACCACACAGTGACTCACAACCATCTATAATGAGATATGGTGCCCTCTTCTGGTATATAGACAACATACAGGCAGAACACTGTATACATAATAAATAAATAAATAAATAAATAAATAAATAAATAAATAAATAGTAGAAAAAGATTCAAAAATGAAAGACTTGTGGGGATTCTAAACATTATTATTTTGCATTTCCATAGTGTTGGATTCTTTATACGGATATGCCATTTTATATAGCTTATATAAGATAAATGTCATAATAATATGTGAGGTCTATGAAATTTAATTTAGTCAACAATGTTATTAAAAGTATAATTATGGGTTGGGGATATAGCTCAACAGAAGAATATTTTTATGCATTTTATATGCAAAACTATGGCATTTAACATGGGCACTTGAGCATCTATAGATTTTTACTATCTTTAAGGTCTCCTACAACATCCATGTAACTTCTGTGTGTGTGTGTGTGTGTGTGTGTGTGTGTGTGTGTGTGTGTAAAATATTTATATGATCTCAGAGTAAAGATAAAAAGGAATTTTGAAAAGTATTTCTTGTTTTGAATTGGTTTGTTTTTCTGAGAGTGGAACGTTTGGGATTCATGGTTTTGTTCAAGTTTGTGTCCATCTCCCAAGTCAAATCCTCAGCTGTTATGAGTCAAATGGTCAAGCTGTTAATGTCGCTTAAAGACCTCACACAAATGTCAAGTTTTCTTTAGCATCGCTGGCTTTCTTGACTATGCCTCTGTAAATACCACTCTCTATAAGCCTGAGTCATACGGATTCCCAACTCATGCCTAACTTAAAATCCATTTAGATAAAATAATTTCTAGGTTTGTCCATAACTGTTAACTTGTAGGGAAATGGTTGGGCTGGTGGTGGATCTCAAGGGTTAGAGGGCTTGACAAACTTTCTCAGGACCTGGATTCAGTCCCAAGTACTGGAAAAGGCAAGAAAGGGCAAGAAAAGCAGCGCTGTTGATGGTAGTGTGTCACTAAGAAACACCCTCTCTGACTCCTTCCATGTCCTCTTATCTAACTGTCTGTTTTATAATATTCCACAATGATCTTGTCAGGATAGACCCTTTCTTTTCCGTCTCTTGTTTTAGATTTTTGGATCCTGGGTCTGAAAATGATGTTGTCCCAATACAGCATTCCATCTGGCTTTACTTCTCAAGTCTCACAGTAGAAAACAGTCATCGTCTGTCTTTTAGGAGGTCTTGTTGTTAATGGGTGGTGCAGTGACCAGCTCAGGACCGAGAAGGACAGGTCAGAGCCCTTGAGCTGACTGACAGGGATGGTGACCATCGAGAGGGGCAAGGCCAGCACTGTCTTATCCGAGCACGACAGCCAGTTCGTGTGTGAAGACAGGGGTGGCAGGGGCAGGCTTCCCAAAGAGCGCTTATTGAGAACAGAAATAAATTATTTACTGGAATTTCTTTAAAATACTCCTAATGCTGTCTTTTGTTGAAATTACATTTTTTTTCCTCTTCATAGCAAAATTCAAATGCGTGTAAGGAAATCATGAACTGAAAATCTGTCTTTGAATCTGCATTTTTCTTTCCCTTGCTACTTAGTCAAATGTAATCATTTTAAGAAGAATTGTTTTTTAATATATACAGACCTATGCATACAATATTGCCGCTATCTCGTACACACATGCACATGCACGACAGTCATGTTTTCTGTTGCTCTTTACTTGACTTGGATGACTATATACTTTTAAAATTAAAGTCACATTTATTCGTTCACTCACTGTTGCCCTTCAAGTGATTTTGTTCCTACAAAAAAAATGCTAAAATTTCACAAATAAGTGTGGGCTCACATTTTACTGCTTTATTTTGTTTTATTTTTCTTCTAAGGGAAATGAATTGCCAACAGACTCTGGAAATGCACACCAGAATAAAACTAACACAGGTAACATTTAAATTAGATAAAAATTCATGGTTAAAAATCAACTTTCTATCTCAAAAGTTCAGCAAAACAGACGTCAATCAATTGTTTCCACCCAGGACTTCATGTTCATCGTGGTGCTTCTGTCTGTTTGGAAAAAAGTGATCAGAAATTACATCACAGTGCTCCATTTCTTGTGCTTTTACTCTTCTCAAAAAGAAAAAAGAAAAAAAGGAAAGAGATCAGTCTTTCTGACTTTCTTTCTCTTCTTCAGCGCCATAGCTTGAGGAAGTTTTAAAGAGCTCATCCATCACCCTAGCAACCTGGCTTGCAGGAAGTGAAGCATCCTAAGACACACTGAAGGACGGCAATCAGCTGGCAGACTCGCCACAGCTTGCCACTCTTCCCCAGTAGTCAAGTTGACCTGCTGAATGGTAATGCCAAGTCATCATGATGTTAGCAGTACTTCCCCAGAATACTGTGAGCACTTGCAAAGTCAGCTAATTTTTCTCAGAGGAACAGTACACTAGAGAGTTACAAATAAGTTAGCAAGAGCCACTATCTTTACTGCATAAGTACTATCCATCAAAAACAAAGTAGCTGTCAAAGTATTCAGGCTGCATATAAATAAGTATTATTTGAGAACCTGAAAGTCAATGCATGGAGCCCAAAAAGAAGTTAGGCATTGAGTGATTGCATTACAGTGTCGGTACAGATCTGTTATCCTCTTTGACTCATCGTTGAAAAGACGAAGCCTAACATAAGATGGCTACATGTATGCAAAAACTTGAAAGATGTCTTATTTCTTTATTACTTTTGTGTCTCATCTGTGGTACAGTATCCTGGGCAAATATGCATCTTCCTACCAGTGAGGCCTGGAAATCATGGAAGGTACCTTTTCCCTTTGTCATTATCAATTTCCTGCAAAAGATTGAAGAAAAAAGTGTTTAAGCAGGGGCTAGAGACACAGCTTAGTGATTAAGAGCACTTACTGTTCTCTCAGAGGACCAGAACGTGGTTTCTGGCACCCTGCTCAGAGCTGCCTTTGACTTTAGCAGCACAAGATCCAATGCCCACCTCCGGCTTTCATAGTTACCTGATCACACACACACATAAATAATAAATAGAGATAATGAAATTGTAAAAATGTTTGCATGCTTCTCACAAAATGTACAAAAGTTAGAAAGACTAACCAGAGCTCTTAAATAAAGTTAGAAACATTATTTGTTATTCCGCTATTATTTCTTCTTTTATTTCTCATAGGATTTCAGCCTGAACCAACAGAAAGAAGGAAATAAGCAAAGAAAATTTCAGGAGGAAGAAACAGGCATTTTGTATTTGCGACAGCCATCATGTTGCAAAGCTAGCAGGCAGCATCTCCTTTGTAGCTCTCTCTAAATCATCTCTGAGTGATAATTGCCCACTTTATCCCTAACCAAGGGGAAGATTATGTTATAGCACAGTCTACAATGAATTCCAACAGTAAGTCAGGTTTGGCCAAAAGTTAAATGGAATCTTAACCACTGTCTTACCTAAATGGCTTCATTACTGGCAGAACACTTCAGAAAAGGGATGATGGGAGACTCAGATTTGGCTTTTCAAAAAGCATAGTTCAAGAATGAGCCTTTCCTCATTTCCATAAAATTGCATTCTGATTATTATGCTACAGGATGAAACAGGAGAAAAATTTTCATAAAAATTCAAGAACATGATGAATTTGTAACAAGCATGTAGAACCTGTGCTCTGTACAATTGAAGAACCAATTACGTATCAATTAGTGCAAGACTTGGGCACTCCCTTTTGTCTCTGCACACCACATAAAATGCAATTCTGTATCCATCACCAACAATCCAAGCCTTCCCTACCATTTGTAATAAAGTCCTCTAACTACCACCTACAACACAGTCCTCCACCCACAACACAGTCCTCCACCCACAACATAGTCCTCCACACACAACACAGTCCTCCACCCACAACACAGTTCTCCACCCACAACACAGTCCTCCACTCACAACACAGTCTTCCACCCACCCACAGCACAGTCCTCCACCCACAACACAGCCCTCCACCCACAACACAGTCCTCCACTCACCATTTACAATACAGTCTCTAGAACTCTACAATATTCTTTAATAACCTTGAATATGTTTATTTTATTTGTTCATAAAATTTATTCTAAGTTATTTTCAGGCTGGCAAATTGCTCAGCAGGTAAAGGTACCTGCCTCCCCCTTTGATAGCCCTAGAGCAGTACCTCAAATCCATATAGGGGAAAAAGAAAATGGATCCTGCAAGTTGTACCGCAGTCTCTACTTGAACCATGATCTGCATGCACACACACATACAAACATCTGGACAAGCAAGTGAAATGTAATTAAAATATTTTTAAAATAGTCTAGTAGAAAAATATAAAAAAATGAACAAAATTGGTGATAGGATATTTATGAGATATTTTATTATTGAAAAGATGAAAATGATCCAAATGTCCATGAAATTATAATTAACTTCAGTGTTATCAGGAATGTGGTGGTAAAAAATATACAGTAGGTAAGAGGATATTATATTGGTAAGAAATCACTTTCATATTCTCACATGAATAAAATGAATATAAACACAGTGATTATATTTTGAAATACTAAAATCTAGGCAAATATATGTGTAGGAAGAGGCTGCTTGTTCATTCCTGGCCGCTTAGACCCAGAATAATTACACAGAAACTATATTATTTAAATCACTGCTTGGCCTATTAGCTCTATCTTCTTATTGACTAGTTCTTACATCTTAAAGTAATCAATTTCTATTAATCTGTGTATTGCCACATGGCTGTGGCTTACTGGCAAGGTTCCATCAGGTGTCTGTCTCTGGCTACATGGCTTCTCCTTGACTCTGCCTACTCTCTCTCTCTCTCCCTCTCTCTCTCTCATATATATATATATATATATATATATATATATATATATATATATCTTTTTCAGCTGGCTATATTCTGTTAAGCCATTGGCTGAAAGCAGCTTCTTTATTCATTAACCAATAAAAGCAACACATATACAGAAGGACTTTCCAAACTGTATATGCATGTATTTATACATATATATGCATATACATGTACACACATACACATATAGATATAAAAGCAAAAAACTAAATTCATAAACAAAAACTATAAAGTTATCTTAATAGATAACTTTATAGTTTTTGTTTATGAATTTAGATTAATCTTTAGTTTTATCTTTATTTAAATAGATAACTTTATAGTTTTTGTTTATGAATTTAGTTTAATCTTTAGTTTTATCTTTATTTAAATAGATAACTTTATAGTTTTTGTTTATGAATTTAGTTTTTTGCTTTTATATCTATATGTGTATGTGTGTACATGTATATGCATATATTTGTATAAATACATGCATATACAGTTTGGAAAGTTCCTTGAGCAGCTGAGGAGAGGGTGCCAGAAATGTCCAGATCCTATTGTCATACTCATGAATATCTTGCATATCACCATAGAACCTTCACCTGGCATTGGATGGAGAAAATGACAGAGCCCCACATAGGAGCACCAGACTGAGCTCTCAAGGTCCTGATGAGGAGCAAAAGGAGGGAGATCATGAGCAAGGAAGCCAGGACCGCGAGGAGTGCTTTTACCCATTGAGACGGTGGGACAGATCTAACGGGAGACCACCAAGTCCAGTCGGAATGGGACTGATGGAACAGGGGACCAAACCGGACTCTCTGAATGTGGCTGACGGTGGAGGAGGACTGAGAAACCAAGGACAATGGCAATGAACATGAACTCTACAACATGGATAGGCTCACTGTGAGCCTTGTCAGTTTGGTTGCTCACCTTCCTGGACTTAGGGGGAGCTGGGAGGACCTTGGACTAAACATAGTGAAGGGAACCCTGATGGCTCTTTGTCTTTGGAGAGGGGTGGAGTGGGGGTATGGGTGGAAGGGAGGGGAGGGAAGGGGGAGGAGAAGGGGAGGAGATGGAAATCTTGAATAAAATAATGAGAAAAAAAATACCAATGAGATCTAATATTTCATGAGATTAGGGATGAGATACACACAAAACTAAACCATATATTACTCTTCAGTATAGATACTGAGTTGCTTTTGAGTCAACTAATAAAAGTTGGTTCTACATCATAGATGTTATATATAAGAAGGCTCTGAAAACCAATAACTTGTTCCTGTCTCCTTAAAAAAGAAAGCAATCATTTAGAGAGAACAGAGTTTATGTTCTTCACCATTTCCCCCAGGAAATAAAATAGAGAAATTTTACATAGCTTACTACCTGTGAAAAATTGCTGCAACTCACTAAGTGACAAGTAGGATACAGTGCGTGGTTAGCAGAAAGAGTATCAGTTGCTTCATTTTCAGTGCACTTGTTCTAGAATGCATTTTTACTTATTATTTTGTTGACAGTGGTATGTGTGTGTGTGTGTTTGAGAGAGAGAGAGAGAGAGAGAGAGAGAGAGAGAGAGGTTTACGTGAAGAGCAAAGAAGACACCTACACAAGAAGGGGGAAAGGGACAGAGAGGTGTGGGGAAGATGGAGAGAGAGAAGAGAAGTAGGAAGGAGACAGTTTTGTCCAAGAGGTAAATATAGAACATGAGGGGATACAATGGCAAAGCAATAAGGAACAACACTGCCGAACACCGGCTCACAGGGATCTCTTCAGCTACTGACAACACCAAATGCTATCAAGGATACGGAGCAACAGGACTTTGTATTTACTACTGGTGGGGTTGCCAAACTGCACAGCCATTTGAGAAGAACAATTTACCAAATGACTTGAATAGTAACGCCTATACAACAAGGTGAACATACATAAATCCATAGTCTTTCGGGGTTCTAATTGGGCAGTCTTCTTCAAAAGCCTTCAGTATTTCCATTTTATTTATCCATAAATTGTATCCTAAGGTATTTTCAGTCTGGTAAATGGCCCAGCATGTAAAGACACCTGCCTCCAAAACTGATGGCCCTACTTTGTCCCCTGAAACCCATATTGTAGAAGAAAAAAATGGACTTCCATGAGTTTCACTGCGATCTCTACTTGAGCCATAATATGCATGTATGCGCGCAAACACACACACACGTGTAAACAAGCAAACAATATATAATGAAAATATTTCTAAAATATTTTCTAGTAGGAAAATATCAAAAAATGTACAAAACTAGCAATAATTTTAAGTACATGAATAAACATTTTATTTGTTTAGCCCATAAAATATCATTGAGCTGTCAAACCAAGACCTCATACGTATTCATGTATATTGCTAAGTCAGACGCTGATCTGAAATAATGTATTTAAATACCGTCTAACTTTATAGTGCTGGAGAAGATGTACAGAGAAAGTGGGGACAAAGTAACGAGTGGTTTTTAGGAGTTAGAGGCTGGCTGGAACAGGTGGAGCTCAGTGACTTTAGCGCCTTGTGAAACTATTCAGCACCGCCCTGGGATGATGAGTATAGGCTATGATACGCTTGCCAGCAGCCATTGTGTGTCACGTGCTCCAGGGGAACTCTCACGCAGCGGACTTCCGGTGATTTGTCAGGATTAGCTCATGACTGCATCAGTGCGGGCTGAGGAACGGGGTCCTGGTGGACGTGGGAAGCAGCAGATTTTAGAAATGTTTGTACATTCCACACAATTTCGCTGTAAATCAAAACTTTTTTGTATAAATAAAGGCTATTTAAAAGGAAACCATATCTAAGGAATGTTATGATGTTGAGAACATGATTTTAAAATTTTGAATTTAAAGGACGTAGCGTGAGCAGAGAGAAAGAAACGTTTCAGATGTGGAGATGGGACTGAGTGGAGGGAATTTTCCGTGTGAAGAAGAGGCTTTGGCGGCTGATTGCTATCAAATATTTATTTGTCTCAGGAGGCCCCACAGTTGCCCTCAGCGAATTTGATGCTGTTGGGCTGTATTTCCACGCCCTCTTTCCTGCCCTGTGGTTTTCCATGTACGGGTCCTGCTCTACACTGGGCCTCTCTGGTTTCTATGCGCTTTCATTACCTCTGCTCTCCAGGGAGACCTGAAGATGTGGGCATGTGACTTCCTGGAATTAATATGTCATTGTGGAACACTCCCCAAAAGTTTTTAGAAAAATTATGGCTATAGGTTCCAAAGCACATAAAAAGACAACCAAAACAAGAACATAAACACTCTTCTGGCAGGAAGGTATATGCTGCTGTTGGCTGTTTTGTTTCACATGAAAAGACCAGTTCGTTTAATAGGTAATTCCTATCAGAAAGTGCTAAAACCACAGCAGGATGCTATTCATTACATACAAAGGAATAGTTGGTCTATTTCCTCTTACTCAGAGAAAACAAGGAGAATGGAAATCACTTGAAAAGTTATCAGCTCTTATTTTAAGACAGGGTGTGATACTGATAGTAATACTGTATGATCCATGCTTTCTTATGGATGATGTCTGACTTCTGTCTTCTAATGCACAGTATGATGGATAGTATAAAATATTCAGAATAATAGAGCAACCCTTGGTTTTTCTCTGACCGTCTTAGCTTAGGGTGTGCAGTCATGTGAATGCGAACAGATGACCATCTGCATGGGTCAAGGCGTCACCCAGTATAGGATTCCTTTAGAGGCCATGGGGACAACTAAATAAGGCTTCTGCCAGTTGTTGCCTTCGAGAGTATGAAGAATTGAAGATGGTTAGTACCAACTACTCTATTGGGCTTTAATCTAAGGGATGATGGAGAAATAAGTTGTACAAAAGATCAGAAGAATTTTTTTCCAAAAAGAAATTACAGCAAATTGTCTTGATGGTAGGAATCACTCATCAGGAGGAGAAAAAAACACACGGGGAAGAGTGGAAAGAATTTCTGAAGCAATGTTCTTGAGCAAGCTAGAGAAAATTGGATTCATAAGTGGAGGGAGCAATCTCAAATGGAAGGCCATTATTAGGAACAACAGCAAGGCAGAGCATAGACAGATCAGGGATGCCAGGGTATATCATGGCTTAAGGGCAAACTGAAAATATACAGTCTGAGTCCAGGGCAAGACAAGGAAAACAATCTGCCCTTCTCTGGAAGTACCTGCCCCAACAGTGGGCCATAAGTATATTGGGTGGGATTCTAAATTTACAACATGGAGTTGGCCCATGTGATTACAGAGGCTGGCAAGTTCAGAATCTGCAGAGTGGCAGGCTGTCTGGCCTCCCAGAAGGAGCAGGTGCTGCAGTTTTATTCCAAAGGCAGCACGCTGACAGGAGTTTCTTTGCTAGACGTTGATTCATGCTTTGTTCTATCCATCCTGTCAACTGATTGAAAGAGGCCAAAATGCACAATTAAACGTTACATTAAGAAATTCCTCAGAAATCCAGAATATGTACACATATTCAGACATTTTGATAAAGCTAAATTGACACATATCACTATGGGTGAACCCCCAACCACAGAATTCTTCTAAGTTCTACAAACCTACTCCTTCATATGTGCTCTGTCTTGGGATGAGTGTGGGCTGGATGCCCTTGCCTAACTAGTTGCCTGTAAAATGAATAAGCAGGAAAACTGTCGGGCCAGCTACTGCTATGATTCTATTCAAGATGCTAAGGGACAGATGAGTAACCTAGACTGACTCTATCCTAGTGTCCAGGTCTTCCTGAAATATAGGGTGAAAACTATTAACCTTAGAGAGCCTATAGCACAGGCTGGAGAATGACAGTAACAACAGAAAACACTCAGGGTCTGTGCTGAGACACATAGGTTAGGGTCTGAGCGACAAGAGCACCATTTGGGTGAGGCCGTGACCTGGAAAAGGAAGATTTGTGAAGGTTTTCAAGATCCAAAAGTGTGTGGCATTGTCCTATCAAAGTTTGCTTACAAAACACAACTCAAATTTGTTTTTTATTTTATTTTAAGGCAGGCTCACAAAACATTAGCTCTGAAATGTGGGGTTTTAGATATGGATTCTTGGGAGACTGTTCTGGTCCCACATCGTGAAAGGCAATCCAGACCAGGTGGAGAGCAGGGTCCCTGATCACTTCTTTCCCTTCTATTGAAAGCAGATTCTTTTTCCCAATGATAAATCCTGATTACAGTTTCCCCTCCCTCTACTTCTCCCAGTTCCACCGCACCTCTCTTCCCACTCTGATCCACCCCCTTTCTGTCCCTCATTAGAGAAGAACAGTCTTCTAAGAAGTAACAACAAAACACGGCAAAATAAAATATAATCAGATAAAAACAAAAACCTTCACCTCAAAGTCAGACAAGGCAGCCCAACAGAAGTTAGAGAACCCCAAGAGAAGGCACAATCAGAGACCACTTGTTCATACTCAAGAATCCCATAAAAACGCTAAACTGATTTTTTTGGAGTTGATCTTGTAACCTGCCACGTTACTGAAGGAGTTTATCAGCTGTAGGAGTTCTTTGGTGGAGTTTTTGGGGTCGCTTATGTATACTATCATATTATCTGCAAATAATGAAAGTTTAACTTCTTCCTTTCCAAATTGAATCCCCTTGATTCCCTTATGTTGTCTTATTGCTATTGCTAGAACTTCAAGCACTATATTGAAGAGATAAGGAGAGAGTGGACAGCCTTGTCGTGTTCCTGAATTTAGTGGGATAGCCTTGAGTTTCTCTCCGTTTAATTTGATGTTAGCTGTCGGCTTGCTGTAAATAGCTTTTATTATATTTAGGAATGACCCTTGTATCCCTAATCTCTCCAAAACTTTTATCATAAAAGGGTGCTGAATTTTGTCAAATGCTTTTTCAGCATCTAATGAGATGACCATATGGTTTTTTTCCTTCAGTTTATTTATATGATGGATTACATTGATAGATTTTCGTATGTTGAACCAGCCCTGCATCTCTGGGATGAAGCCTACTTGATCGTAATGGATAATTTTTCTAATGTGTTCTTGGATTCGGTTTGCCAGTATTTTATTGAGAATTTTTGCGTCAATGTTCATGAGTGAGATTGGCCTGTAATTCTCTTTCTTGGTTGAGTCTTTGTGGTTTAGGTATCAGGGTAACTGTAGCTTCATAGAAGGAATTTGGCAGTGACTCTTGTGTTTCTATATTATGAAATACCTTAAGGAGTATAGGTATTAGGTCTTCTTGGAAGTTCTGGTAGAATTCCGCATTGAAACCATCTGGTCCTGGGCTCTTTTTGGTAGGGAGGTTTCTGATAACAGTTTCTAATTCTTCGCGACTGACAGGACGATTTAGAGCATTTACCTGGTCCTGGTTTAACTTTGGTATATGGTATTTATCTAAAAAACTGTCCATTTCTTTTACATTTTCCAATTTTGTGGCATACAGGCTTTTGTAGTAAGATCTAATGATTCTCTGAATTTCCTCTGTGTCTGTGGTTATGTCCCCCTTTTCATTTCTGATCTTATTAATTTGCGTGTTCTCCC
Organism: Arvicola amphibius; assembly: GCF_903992535.2. Taxonomy (NCBI): domain Eukaryota; kingdom Metazoa; phylum Chordata; class Mammalia; order Rodentia; family Cricetidae; genus Arvicola; species Arvicola amphibius. Next base: position 110,078,392 of record NC_052050.1, read on the forward strand.
TCTGCCGTTTGATTAGTTTGGCTAAGGGTTTGTCAATCTTGTTGATTTTCTCCAAGAACCAGCTTCTTGTTTCATTGATTCTTTGGATTGTTTTCTGTGTTTCTATTTTGTTGATTTCTGCCCTCAGTTTGATTATTTCCAGTCTTCTACTTCTCCTAGGTGAGTCTGCTTCTTTTTTTTCCAGAGCTTTCAGGTGTGTTGTTAAGTCACCAATGAGTGCTTTCTCTGTTTTCTTTAAGTGGGCACTTAGTGCTATGAACTTTCCTCTTAGCACTGCTTTCATTGTGTCCCATAGGTTTGAGTATGTTGTGTCTTTGTTTTCATTAAATTCAAGAAAGACTTTAATTTCTTTCTTTATTTCTTCCTTGACCCAGGTGTGGTTCAGTAGTTGACTGTTCAGTTTCCATGAGTTTGTGGGCTTTCTGGGGGTAGCATTGTTGTTGAATTCTAATTTTAATCCATGGTGATCCGATAAGACACAGGTGATTACTAATATTTTTTTGTAACTGTGGAAGTTTGCTTTGTTACCAAGTATATGGTCAATTTTCGAAAAGGTTCCATGAGCCGCAGAGAAGAAGGTATATTCTTTCCTATTTGGGTGGAATGTTCTATAGATGTCTGTTAAGTCCATTTGGTTCATTACCTCCATTAAGTCTTTCAATTCTCTGTTAGGTTTCTGTCTGATTGACCTGTCCATTGGTGAGAGAGGAGTGTTGAAGTCTCCAACTATTAGTGTGTGGTTTGATGGCTGCCTTGAGTTCTAGAAGTGTTTCTTTTACATAAGTGGGAACTTTTATATTAGGGGCATAGATATTCAGGATTGAGACTTCATTCTGATGGATTTTTCCTGTTATGAGTATAAAGTGTCCCTTTCCATCTCTTCTGATTGATTTTAGTTTGAAGTCAACTTTGTTGGAAATTAGTATGGCCACACCCGCTTGTTTCTTAGGGCCATTTGCTTGATAAACCTTTTCCCAACCCTTTACTCTGAGTAGGTGTCTGTCTTTGTGGTTGAGGTGTGTTTCTTGTAAACAGCAAAATGTTGGATTCTGTTTTCGTATCCAGTCTCTTAGCCTGTGCCTTTTTATAGGTGAATTGAGTCCATTGATATTAAGTGATATTAATGACCAGTGGTTGTTAACTTCAGTCATTTTTAGTAGTAGAGTTTGTGTGTTTCCCTTCTTCTAGTTGTGCTGGTGAAGGGTCGCTAGATGCCTGAGTTATTGTGGGCGTTGTTGGACTCCTTGGTTTGTGATTTTCCTTCTATTACTTTCTGCAAGGCTGGATTTGTGGCTGTGTATTGTTTAAATCTGTTTTTGTCCTGGAATATACTCCAAAAAATCAGTCGCCCTCCTATACACAAAGGATAAGGAAGCAGAGAGGGAAATCAGAGAAGTATCACCTTTCACAATAGCCACAAATAGCATAAGATATCTGGGAGTATCTCTAACCAAGGAAGTGAAGGATTTATTTGACAAGAACTTTAAGTCTTTGAAGAAAGAAATTGAAGAGGATACCAGAAAATGGAAGGATCTCCCCTGCTTGTGGATTGGGAGGATCAACATAGTAAAAATGGCAATACTACCAAAAGCAATCTATAGATTCAATGCAATCCCAATCAAGGTCCCATTAAAATTCTTCACAGAGATTGAGAGGACAATAATCAACTTTATATGGAAAAACAAGAAACCCAGGATAGCCAAAAAAATCTTATACAATAAAGGTACTTCTGGAGGCATTACCATCCCTGACTTCAAACTCTATTACAAAGCTACAGTATTGAAAACAGCTTGGTATTGGCATAAAAACAGAGAAATTGACCAATGGAATCGTATAGAAGACCCGGATCTTAAACCACAAACCTACGAACACCTGATTTTTGATAAAGGAGCTAAAAGCACACAATGGAAGAAAGAAAGCATCTTCAACAAATGGTGCTGGCATAACTGGATGTCAACCTGTAGAAGAATGAAAGTAGATCCGTGTCTATCACCATGCACAAAACTCAAGTCCAAATGGATTAAAGACCTCAATATTAATCTGAACACATTGAGCTTGATAGAGGAGAAAGTGGGAAGTACTCTACAACAAATGGGCACAGGGAACCGTTTCCTGCGCATAACCCCAGCTGCACAGACATTAAGGGCAACATTGAATAAATGGGACCTCCTGAAGTTGAGCAGCTTCTGTAAAGCAAAGGACATTGTCACAAAGACACAAAGGCAGCCTACTGACTGGGAAAAGATCTTCACCAACCCTGCAACTGACAAAGGTCTGATCTCTAAAATATATAAGGAACTCAAGAGACTAGACGGTAAAATGCCAATTAACCCAATTAAAAATTGGGGCGCTGAACTGAACAGAGAATTCTCAACAGAAGAAGTTCGAATGGCCAAAAGACACTTAAGGTCATGCTCAACCTCCCTAGCTATCAGGGAAATGCAAATCAAAACAACTTTGAGATATCATCTTACACCTGTCAGATTGGCTAAAATCCAAAACACCAATAATAACCTTTGCTGGAGAGGTTGTGGGGTAAGGGGTACACTCATCCATTGCTGGTGGGAATGCACACTTGTGCAACCACTTTGGAAAGCAGTGTGGCGGTTTCTCAGGAAATTCGGGATCAACCTACCCCAGGACCCAGCAATTCCACTATTGGGAATCTACCCAAGAGATGCCCAATCATACAACAAAAGCATATGCTCATCTATGTTCATAGCAGCATTATTTGTAATAGCCAGATCCTGGAAACAACCTAGATGCCCTTCAGTGGAAGAATGGATGAAGAAACTGTGGAATATATACATGCTAGAATACTACTCAGCGGTAAAAAACAATGACATCTTGAATTTTGCAGGCAAATGGATGGAAATAGAAAACACTATTCTGAGTGAGGTAACCCAGACCCAAAAAGATGAACATGGGATGTACTCACTCATAATCGGTTTCTAGCCATAATTAAAGGACATGGAGCCTATAAATTTGGGATCCTTGAGAAGATAATAAGAAGGTGAACTCCCAAAAAAAGATATAGTAATCCTCCTGGATATTGGAAGTAGACACAATCGCCAGGCAAAATTGGGAACTTGAGGGTTGGGCGAGACTGGGCCAAGGGAAGATGGGGAGAGAAAAATGTGAAGGGGAGAATGGGGGGAGCTCGGAGGAATGGGATGCTTGGGATATAGGAAGGGTGGATATGGGAGCAGGGAAGCATATATCTTAATTTAAGGAGCTACCTGAGGTTTGTCAAGAGACTTGACCCTAGAGGGGTTCCCAGGTTTCCAGGGAGACGCCCCCAGTTAGTTCCTTGGGCAGCTGAGGAGAGGGAGCCTGAAAAGGCCAGTTCCTATAGCCATACTGATGAATTTCTTGCATATCACCATAGAACCTCCACCTGACGATAGATGAAGAAAATGACAGAGCCCCACATTGGAGCACCGAACTGAGCTCCCAAGGTCCTGATGAGGAGCAGAAGGAGGGAGAACATGAGAAAGAAAGTCAGGACCGTGAGGGAACCTCCAGCTGGTGACAGATGGGGAAGGTGACTGAGCCCCACATTGGAGCACTGGACTGAGCTCCCAAGGTCCTGATGAGGAGCAGAAGGAGCGAGAACATGAGGGAGAAAGTCAGGAACGTGAGGGGTGCGTTCACTCATGGAGACGGTGGGACAGAACTAATGGGAGATCACCAACTCCAGTTGGAATGGGACTGATGGATCATGTGACCAAACCCGTCTCTCTGAATGTGGCCAACAGCAGGGGCTGACTGAGAAGCAAAGGACATTGGTGCTGGGCTCTGATTCTTCTGCATGGACGGGCTCTGTGGGAGCCTTCTCAGCTTGGTCGATCACCTTCCTGGACCTGGGGGGAGTTGGGAGGACCTTGGTCTTAGCATAGAGTGGGGAACCCTGATGGCTCCTTGGCCTTGAGAGGGAGGGAGGGGAGGTGGGGTGGAGGAGAGGGAAGGGAAGGGGGAGAAGGAGGGGCGGGAAGGGGGAGGAGGAGTGGAGGGCGGGGGAGGAGGAGGGAAGGAGATGGAAATTTTTAAATATAAAAAAAAATAAACCATGAGAAAGAAAAAAAAAAAAAAACGCTAAACTGCCGTAAAAATGTAAACTGTCGTAATACATGCATAGATGACCTGGTGCAGCCCCAGGCAGGCCCTGTGTATGTTGCTTTAGTCTCTGTGAGGTCATATGAGCCTTGCTCATGTTGTTTTACCAAGCCTTGTTCTCCAGATGTCCTCCATCCCTCTGGCTCTTACAAATTTTCTGCCTCTATTTCCGTGGGGATTCCTGAACTCTGAGGGGAGAGACTTGATGGATCCCACTTAGAGCTGTGTGTTCCATGGTCTCTCACTCTCTGAGTAGAGTCAGGCCATGATTCTCTATATTTGTTCTTGTCTGCTGCAGGAGGAAGCTTCTCTGATGATGGCTGAGCAAGGCACTGATCTGTTAGTCCAGCAGAATACCATCAGGAGCCATTTTATCACTACTCTCCTTTTATTGTTTTAAGACCAGTAGTCTTTAGTTTTATCCTTGGTCTCTGGACTATCTAGCCATCTAGTCTCTGGCTCTTTCTCACCCAAGCAGTGCTGGTTATGGGTTTCATCTTGCAAAGTGGCTCTTAAGTCAAGTCAGATATTGGTTGATTACTCCCACAAGCTTTGTGCTACCGTTGCCCTAAAATATTTTTCAGGCAGGACAGATCAAAGGTTTTGTGGCTTGGCTGTTTACATTTCTCTTTTGGCAGCCTACAGAATACCTTTGCATACCAAAGACACTAGAATTTAAGGGTAAAAGCTCTAGTAGGCTCCAGCTCTTCTCCTCTGTGTTTCATGAGTTGTGTGGGTGTTGTCTTCAGCAATGGGGCCCTGCTATCAGTTTATGGAGAGCAAGATATTGTCTTGGTAACAGCCTAGATTGTTTGGGGATTTCCATCAGACCACTTTGGTTAGCAACTCAGTTGGATGTAACCCTGTCTGGGAGTAGATTCTCAGAGAAGTGTATAAAGTGTTTTGGTTGCTTTGTTTGCTTAACAGAGAGATGATCAACAGAGGGAGAAAGGACAAGTGGTAGACTTGGTGCACAAATGAAATTAAATATTTTACAAAGAGTAGAAGAGGAAAGAAACATATTTGAAATTCTGGGAAGTTAAAGGGTTCCACTTATGTATGTTGCAAATTTAAGAAAAGACCAAGATGAAAGATAGTTGATTGTTCTGATGTGTAGGTGTCATGGGATAGTGTGAAGAGTCAGATTTAGCTAGGGTTGATATTTTGCAAACAAATACAATGAAGAAAGAGGTGATAAAGGAACATGGCAAAAATTATCAGACTTCCTAGTATATTCTGTTTTGAGTCAGATAGATTATTTCACTGTTTCATTTAACCACCCAAGGGCTATTTATTATGATTATTCATTTTTAGCCAACAGATATTTGTGGAGTTCCTTTTCAGTACCAGACACTTCTCTGTGCTATGGCTCCCTCACAAAGCAAGCCTGTTCTTCTGAGGAGTCAAGTAAATATTATAAATATAACTATATGCGTGAAAAACATGCAGGTGGTCAGAAGTTCTTTGAAGACAACATAATTGGGCCAGAAAGTGTAGACAGAGATTAGATGGAATATTGGCTAAGAGGTGAGGCCCTGGTAGAAAAACTGATCCTCCTAAAGGTGAAGTTGCAGTGCACACTCCACAGAACATAGGAGGAGAATAAGAGCAGCGGTAACGGAGCAGCAGGGGTGTCCACCAGAGCTTGACATTGGCATCCCCTAGAGGCAAGCTTGGCAAAACCTTCAGGTGCAATGCTAAAGGGGTTTCCTTCATGCTCAGAGCCTTGTCTGTAGAATTCTCTCTCCAGCTGCAAAGAAACAGTAAAGATGTAGAAACGATGGCGTGTGTGTTACATATCTGTAATTACCAGCTTTGCTTCGAGAAATTTCCTGTTCCCTGCCTGACACTTCTTCTCCTCTTCTGCTGCTGTGCTCTGATTCTTCTGCATGCTCTCTGTCATCCTTCCTCTCTCTAGTACCATTCTCTGTGAGCAGACAGATCATCTCGCTCTCTGAAGAAACCGCCTGGTTTCCATATCCACAGCTGCACGGGTTTCATCCAGAGAAGGCTCATCACCTACTTTACTGCAAGGCTTGGCTTCTCTTCACGGAGCTCTGCGACACCAACCTATTGCCAAGTTGGTTTCAGTGTTCTGATTGATTCCTGTTCTTTGGCAAGACACCCAGCGTTCTCCATTCTTTCTGTCCTGCTGCCACAGGGAGAGATTTAATTCTCTCCTCCATTATGCTGCAGTTTAGCACAAAGGAACATTTTCTGATTACATATGAATTGAAAAGAAATCTAAAGGGGGTAAAACATGAAACTTTAATAGTTTCCATATAATCATCTATATCCTAAATTATGACATGTTTTAAAATGTAATGGCCACTGTGTTACAAAGTAGAGAAATTCATACATTGAGGACATGGCTGTTGCTTGCAACAGTTCACAGCAGATGCAGCTATCTGAACAAGCTGTAACTGGTCAGAATTCCGGCTTGGATGGAGTAGAGGTACCTAGGCCCTACCTCTATTGGAGATGATACTGACATCTGCTTGGAGTTGAGGGAGGGTCATCCTTCTTTAGAGAAGTGGCCACTGGTAGGTTGGTCACACTACAGTGGATAGACGCCAATCATGAGCATATGGGGAGCCGATGAGGTATAGGAGGTTGTTAATAAGACTGTGAAAGAGGAGATGAAGCTAGGGGAGATATGAAGTGGGAGGCACTGGGGGAGGTGGAGGGATGTGTGCAATATACACTGTCTAGATGTATGAGCTTTCAAAGAATAAACACATTATGCTTTGTAAGAATGAGGAGGTACAGGCTCTGGTTCTGTTGCTGATATTTTATCAGCAGCCAGGAAACATCGTTGATCCTAATGTTTTCTTCCTAAGCCAGTGTGCTAATCTGGATTTAGCTACGGTGCTCTGAAGAACAAAGAGAGAACATAGTCATGAAATGTTTGCACACTGAAAGCAGTTCTAGACTTGAAGCATTACACAGTGAAGCTTTATGCTACCCATTTAGTTTGAGATTTCAGTTAAGAAACATCAACAATGATACAAACAAAATGATATTTGGATAAAGATGCATCTGGGACCACTCACACATAGCGCTCTCTCACAGAAGGAAAATAAGAGCTTGTTCTGGAAAACTCAGGAACTATCTAGGAGCTGGGGGAGGGGGGGTTAAAGATATTCATTGTAATTGATCTTTCTGTGAGTGTGAGTCATGAGAAATTGAACTGCGCTAATGTACTAATGACTTAAAAGCCTATGGACAGGCCGAAATATGTACCACACATGAAAGAGAACATCACGGCCCTGTGCAGGGCTGAGGTCACATTGCAATTTTGAAAAACACCCAAATGGAAGTCCCACTGCTGACTTTGGGTAACCCTGCTGGAGGAAGTTTTGTTTACACATTGTTACTAAAACAAGTGGATGGATATAAGGAAAGAGTTTTTTAAAAGACCCTGGAATGACAAACACTCAAGAAAAATATGAAAATCATTGTTTTTAAAAGCAAAATAGCTCTTTTAAGCGAAATGAATCTCAGGACTTCTAAGTAGTCGGCACTGATAAAGAAACAGATGGGGGTAGAAAGATGACCCAAGGGAGTGCTCTTTCTCTGTGCTGCTTCTTTCTGGGCTTTCCTGTTATTCCTACTGCATTGGCATGCTTCCATAGAATCCAACAGCCTTGCGATTCCTTAGCTTGCATCCAAGTCTCTGAAGCCTTAGCCTGGACTAACAGCTGAGTTGTTGGGATTTCAGTAGCTCTTTCCTTCATTGTTTGCATTCTTGACATTACTGACCACAGTACAAGGACAGTTGCTACTCCTTCCCTGACCTATCAGTTCTGCCCTGCCTAAGAGAGCACTTGTTCACACCCTAAGCATCTCTGCAGACTACTTCCTTTACTGTCTAAGCCTGTGAGAAGATAATCCCTCTAGGGTAGGGTTGTCACCTGTTGTCATCTAGAGTGAAAGCCGTTTTCATGTTCAGATATGATACCATATATGCTAAAATGCCTAAAACTAGAGTTCTTTCTTCCTTCCTTCCTTCCTTCCTTCCTTCCTTCCTTCCTTCCTTCCTTCCTTCCTTAAGTTCTTATTTAAAATTTTGATATATTTTGATCATTTCCCCCTCCTCTTCTAGATTCCACCCATCTGCTTGCTTACCCAACTTCAGGGTCTCTCTCTCTCTCTCTCTCTCTCTCTCTCTCTCTCTCTCTCTCTCTCTCTCTGCCTCTGTCTCTCTGTTTCTCAGAAAAAATCTACCAAATAGACAAAAAACCAAAGGAAATTAAAACAAGCAGAAACCCAATAAGACAAAGTAAAAGGAAACAAAAAGCCTACAAAATAAAAGCAACAACAAGCAAACAAAGAACAAACAGAAAGACCCATGGGGTTCCTTTTGTGGTGACCAACTAACTATTCCTAGATGTAGATTGGAGCGGCAGGGCTGTGTCCCGCCACCTGGCTAGCTTTACCCAAAATAATTACACGGAAACTGTATTCTTGTAAATACTTCCTGCCCCATTAGTTTCAGCCTCTTATTGGCTAATTAACCCATATTTAGTAATCCATGTAGCACCACGAGGTGGTCGCTTACCAGGAGAGATCTTAACCTGCGTCCATCTCGGAGAGGAGAGGCATGGCGACTGCATATGGTGACTGCCTGAAGCGTCTCCCCAACTCTGTTTCCTTTCTCCCACAATGCTGTTCTGTCTACTCCGCCTACCTAATTTTCTGTTCTCTTAAAGGGCCAAGGCAGTTTTTTTATTAATCAATGAAAGTAACACATAGACACTCCTCCATCACCTAGAGATGGAGCCCAGACTGGTGTCACTGGACATGCCTAGTGACATCCCATTCCCCATTAGAGAAACAAACAATTTCCTTTTTGCCAGCAAGTATCACTTACAAATAGAATATGTGCTAGGGTTGGGAGTGTCTGCGAAAAAAAATGCTGTTCTGGGATAGCTATGCCCTGATTCCCAAAACAAAGGCATGAGTTACCTTGCAAGGAAAACAGGTTTGTAGATGGGATTGTTTCTATGAAGGTGAAGAGATTACTGTGTATGAACAAGGTGGTCTAGAAATAATAAAACATCTCTTCAGAAGAGGAAGCAGTGCAGACAGAGCAGAGCACACATGACGACAGATGTGAATTCTGAAGGGCATGGAGCCACCGGGCACAGAGTGAAGATGGCTCTCAGGTGGAGATGTCCTGCCAGCTCTCTTGACTCATGACCTCCCAAACACATGATCAGAAATGGATATTGTGTCAAACCGCTCTGTGGGCAGTGATGTATTACATTAACAAAACCAAGTAATGGTAGGGTTCTGCTTATCTCTAAGGAACTCATTTGTCATGCAGGCTGAGCCCGAGTTTGCCTGCCTGGTGGAAAGAGAGAACCACCTCCTGAAAGTTGCCCATTGACCTTCACACAGATGCTATGGTACACGTGTTTGTACTTAAAATATTCAATATGCACACACATACAATAATAAATAACATTAAAATTTAAAAAGAAACAATTTGTGAGACTGAACCAGTAAAGTAGGAAATCCCTTGTCATTCATACAGTTACACGAATTGGTTGGTGTATATGGAAATAAATTGATATGCCTGGAATATTCCCCAGAAGGACTTAACTACTGTAGAGTCAGACTTGGAACCATCTCGGGAAAAGTTTTAATTCATCGTTCACCCTATGTGCTACTGGATTCATCCATTCACTCACTTAAGATGGTCAGCCCAAGCTGCTGTGTAGCAAGGATGACCCTGAGCCTCTTATGCTCTGGAGTGATGGTGTTCTAGGCATGTACCACCATGCCTAGTTTCCCACCATACTGGTAACGGCAAGCAGTCTACCAACTGGGCAACACTGCCAGACCTGAATTCCTTTTTTAAGTTAGTTATCGGTGTATATCATTTTACATATTTTGAGCATGTTCCAAAAAGGATGAAACTTGAACCAATTCATATCTAGTCACTTCTCAGAATATCTTCTCCCTCCACTAGTGGGTCATATGGTTCTGCCTTGGGAAAGTCTGGGTTTGAGACAGAAATGTATGGACGATTTGTTTATACCAATGCTCTATAAAAAGACAGCCATGTTTTCCACTCTGACACAGAAACATGAAGCATAAAACCACATAGAAGACCTAGCTATGGTTTTCACAATTTTTCAGATAACTTTTAGTCCAAATAATAAAAAAATCATAAAATAACAGTGTTCTGTTACACTTAGAAAAGCTAATAGCATTGAGACAATTTTTGTACTTCTGCCTGGTAGTGTTCATTTCTTCTTAGAAAAGGGTTTAAATCAGGAAAGAGAAGCAACACGAAGATTCATGAGTAATAGCCCAAAGACACAGACAGAGTTAAGATTTTGATGGAGAAGCTTGGTAATTGAGCACCTTGTGTTTTGTTTCGGTGGTGAGGGAGTGGCACGTGAAGGGGCAAGGATGTGGTTGTTTAGCAAGCAGCATATTTTCCTGATGCAGATCACTGAGCCCGCAAAGTGTCAGCACATCCATTCCATTACCAAATGATGCCACTGACGACACTCGCTGCAGTCACTGCTGAGAGGATCAGGGTGTTTGGCGAAATAAAATAATTTACAAGCGCCTTGTTTGCTTCCTGTGATGGGTGGACAGTTCTTTCTTGCTTTTTCAAACAGACTATTCTGATCATGGAATTGTCTTTTATCAGAAGCCACATTGCTACATTCTTACCTTTGTTTGGATTCCATACTTGGCTCTACACAGCACATTATATATGATAGTGCACGACTCCAGTCTCATTCGGAACAATCATGCTCATACAAATCTATCAACTGACTCCCTGTGGTCCCTAAATACCATTTTTTTTAAAAAAAAATCCCAAAGCCTAATTGATATTGCTGAAGAACAAAGAGTTTATGCCTTGTATACATTTAAACACTTCCTTTTTTGCTAGACAAAAACCTCATATCTTATAAAATGCTGGCTTATTTCTAAAACATAGGGAACACATTTAAATAAAAGGCATTTGTGCTTCAGTGCTCATTCACAGAATTTAAAAGCAAAAGGGATCTCTTGGAAACTTACAGAAGGCAGCCCAAAGAAGGAATATCTTGACTTCCCCATCAATATTAACTTTTCCACATTCCCCTCGGTTTTCATTTGAAACTGCTTGTACAGAAAGCTCTAATACAGCTCTTCCTTGCTGTTGGGCAGTAACTGGATCTGAAAATGTTAACAAGGGTTTTATAAAGAGTGTTTGATTCAAAAACAATACACCATCGTCGCCCGATTACAGTTGAATTCAAGGAAAAGCAAATAAAGACCCTAGGGCAGGACTCACTTGGGTGGGGGGCGGGGCTTTGAAGCAACTGGCTTCCTGGACTGGGGTTTGCAGAGCAGTCACCTGTGATTTTGCCCAGGTTGAGGGATGTTGTCCTCAATCACACCAGAGCTGGTTCTTCATTTCAAACACAGCGCAGCATTTAGAATAGTACCTTCAGACTGAAGGACCGCAGCGGATACCAGCGGGACACACTCTGGGCTTCTGTCAAGTGAGTAGATTGTGGCTGGTTTGGGGCATGCGTACAAGGGACACCCTGTGAGATGACAGGGATGTGACCTTGCTTCACTGCGGCAGCCATCCCACCAATGAGTGTGTCTACAATACGATGGGATGCTCTAAACACACAGAACAGACTTCCTTTTTAAAACTGTAACGGTTCTCTTTAACAATATCAATAAAATCACAGAATATTTAACAACAGACAAATATAAGAGTAGCCATGAAGTAATCCTGAAATAGTAGAAGTTTTTTAAACAAACAAACAAACAAACAAAACCATTGTTTTGGATTTAATTGCTAACTTATGTCATTTATATTGACAGAAATACATCTTAAAGCAACACTCTGTACTACTGTTTTCCTGCTCTGCCATCTTTAAACAAGATGATATTGGTGGCAATAGCTATTTGGGAAAAGGTAACTCTAGTCTATCTGTGGTGTACTCCCTACGTGTAATTAAGAATCAAATATCATCAAATGGGGTTACAGAGATTTCCATACAAAGAAATTAATGAGCATTCTATGTTGGATCCAGTGGTGTCCTTCTGCCCTTGTCTCACCCTTCATCTTCCTTCCCGTAGGACTGCAGTGTTGAAGATTCATATGAGGTATCATGTGCTCTTTCTGACGGCTCTCACAAATCGCTAGACAAACCACAGCTTAAGGAAAGAGCAGGTATCACTATGTCCTAGCCATAGTCAGCCAGTTTTCTCAGAATGAGAGTTCCACTAGCCTACGTGAGAAGACGGGAAAAAAATTCCAGGTGACAGAGCTCCAAATGGGCAATCTTTAATGAAAGACATCTGGCTTTGCAATCTGAGAAAGGCTTTGAAATTATGTATCGTTTGTTTTAATCTTAGACCTTAGTCTTTGAAACATTTAGAAACTGATGCTCCTAATGTAGGATATATAATTCAGCATATTAAATAAAAAATTTAGTTATATTTCAATCTTCTAATAAAAACTTTAGCTATGTATTCATTCTTGCGTGTTATGAATGCAGCTTTTCTCATGTCTTTTACATAGAAAATATATGAAGCATCAGAGATACCAAGTTTATGCCTGACCAGTGCCTGCTGCCATGATCTTCATTTTCCAATCAATGCAGACACGAGACAACCCTGCTTTGTTGTCATGATGGTTCTCTCCAGTAGAGGCTACATTAGTCCTTTGGATGCTGAAGCTATATGACTAAGAGTAGTGAAAAATTCTCCTGTTTACCTATCTGTTTCTCAGAACAGTTCCAAGGCGAGTTTTTTGATCCTGGCTTATTACACACACAGTCTGACAAACATGAATTTCCGTTATCACAACTTACTAAGCGCGATGAGCTCCCTACCAATCAACTCAGATTTCAGTTGACATAATATGTTAACAATAAGTGATTGTGTAAACTGTAAATGTCACTGCTGGCTCTTTACCTCAGATCTATCAAGAAGCAGATGTACATCATAGATAGTCATCAATGCCTGCCACTCAAAGTCTGCAGGTTATTGGTCTGTTATTCAGTTCTTGCTTGGACAGCAAACAGCAACTGTATTGCCTCTTTGTCTCTCATTGAAAAACATGTGATAGAGAAAGAAGGGAGAGGACAGATGGAAGGAAAGAAGAAAGAATGGAAGAAAGGAAGAGAGGAGGAGAGGAAAGAGAAGAGGAGAGGAAAGAGAAGAGGAGAGGAGAGGAGAGGAGAGAAGAGGAGAGGAGAGGAGAGGAGAGGAGAAGAGAAGAGAGGAAAGAAAGAGGAAAATATAGACAAGAAAAGACTTGGGCAACAAAGACCCATGTGCAGGAAGAAACATAAGATAGAATATGAAGTCAAGTTCAAATTAAATATGAATAGAGATATAGAAGAAACAGTCTGTTAAGGGTGTTGCAGTTTGAATGACTCCAAATCCAAGGCAGGAGAATCAGCATGATGAACTTACTAATGTAAATGAGGAAAATGGTTGTGACAAACACAGAGGAAGTGATGTTTGCAAAATTGTCACCTTAAACAAACCCTCAGATCCGAGTTGATGTCACATCCCAGTTACTGCAGCAACCATAACTCTGAGGCAGCAGGATCATGAGCTTGAGATCAGCATATGCAACAAAATAAGAGCATCCCTCAGAAAGAGAAGATGAGGAAGGAGAAGAAGCAGGCACAGCCAGAAGTTGTGGAGTACACCTGTAATCCCAGCTCTCCTTGGGCAATACAGGGCACAGAGACAAAAAGATTGTTACGGTTTTTCATTTCCCTACACATATATAACTAAAAGAAAAATACCTTAACTTTTTGACAGAAAGATTAAAGATCACAGGACGATTGTATTTTTTTTCTCATTGATTATTATTTTCACTTCTGTACTGCTCAAGGTCAGACCCAGAAAAATGCACAAACAGGAACTCTACCCCAGAGTTCTACCTTCGGTCCATCTATCAAAAGCCCTTGTGTGGGTATTCCTTCATGCTGTGATCCCTTTATGCTGCTGTAGTCCTGCACCATCATCGAAGCAGAAACCCTGGATTTTTATGTTTAATTTTCTTCCTGCATGGGAGAGTTGGTCCAGGTATTGTTTTAAGCATTGATAATCAGACTCAAAAATCATATTCCACCTTGGTACTTCAGATTATCCAGAGGTATTACACTGGATAATCTTGTTATTTTAATTGGCATGATAAAATGAATGAACCATAGAAGAAGCATAACTAATACCATTTTCAAGTAATTTCTCTCCTCCTAAGGACATATGATTCTGATAGGACCCAATTCGGTAGGCCTCACGTTATTCTTAGATGTTATCAGATTCACAACTAAGTCCAACTGCCTCAGCTGAGAGCCATGCTCTCTAAAAGAAACTGAAACCAAAGAAGTTCACACATCATTGCAGAATGTGTTAGAATCTTTCCTGAGCTTCCTAGTGATGTGATATTCTGAGAAAATCAGAATAATACATATCTAGGTATTGGGACAGGATGATTTTGACTTTACTGAGAGTAAGTGTGTGTGTGTGTGTGTGTGTGTGTGTGTGTGTGTGTCGTGTTCGTGTAGAAGCCAAAGGCTGACTTCAGCTGTCAATCCTCAAGTGCACATTGGTTTTTGAGACCAGGTATCTTCTAGGCTTGGGCATTGCCAAGCAGAATAGGCTTTTACCAGTGCATTCCAGGAATCACCTGACTCCCTGTCTGCTGCACTGGGATTACAAGAAAGTACTGCCACCCCCACCATTTTAAAAAATGCACATATTCTTATGCAGGCTTTGAGGGACTTAATTCAGATCCTCATACTTGCAAGGCAAACACTTTGCCAACTGAGTTATCACCCCAGGCTGGGGTCAGGAATTGGATTCCAGGGTCTTGAGTACTGTAGGCAAGAATTCTATCACTCAGCCATATACCAACCCTGATTTTGATTTTTTTACAATGTAGTACTATTAAAAACAATTTCATTTAAAAAGGATAATCTTTTTTTATAACATAGCATGGCTGGAATATACATTTTTATCACATAATTCATTTTTTTCTTTCTGTTCATCAATTAACCATGTTCCTGTCTCACTTCCCCAGTGCCAGAACAGAATATGTTATCCAGTAAAACAGAAATAAAATAATCTCTAGTTTCTTCTCATTTCCATTTCCTTTCTTTTAATCTTTATAAGACAAAGCAAAGGGTATTTTTTTCCTCTTGCAATCCAGCTTCTGGCATTTCCAGAGATAGACCACTGATCACTATTTTATTGAAGCCGTAACATTTATTTGGTTGACTCTGAATGCATGTTTAGATGAGAACCTTGGAAAAGATTACATACAAACCAATTTGCAGTAGCAATTTGGCAGTGGAGGTCACATGCTTTAACTTACGTGCCTGTGGCTCCTAGCTGTTGTTGTCTGAGCGGCCAGGAATGAGTTGTGCCAGATAGCGGTCACATACACAAGTAAACAAGGTCAGTCCAGCACAACAAAGCACAGAACTGCCTATGAAAGAATATTCAGAATGAATCCAACCATGCAGCTTCTGTGTTTTCAAAAATAGTCTCTGGGAAGAGTACAAGGTCTCATTTAATGTGAATTAAAGAAGTTGTTTTGCATCCCCCCACTCCCACCCCTCAGCATGGTACATATTCTTACACAATCTTACCTAATCAAACATAAATAAAAAATAAAGAATGGTATTTTAAATGTTTAGTTTTTACTATTTTTAGTCTTACTGCGTATGTATGTTTATGTGAGTGAATGCCATGTGTGTGCAGGTCATGGAGATCAGAACTGCCTGTCAGGGCTGAGAGTTACAGGCAGCTGTGATTGCCCAATATGCATGCTAGGACCTGAACACATGTCCTCTGGAAGAACAATAATGCTCTTAACCAATGACCTCTCCCCCACCTCTGAATTGTTCTTTAGTGAATTCCTTTAGTGCTAAATATCTCCAGAACTGGAGAATAAAGGATACTTTAGATTAAGCTATTAAACAACAGCAGATGAAAATTACAATGTAAAAATTAAAAATGTGCAAGGTGATATATATGCCTTAAATATAGTCTCTAGTTTTATAAATCAAAATTAAGTCAGCTGAGGTGTAGCTCAGTAGGACAGTGGGTGTTTAGGATGTGTCAGACCTTGGGGGGGTCAATTCCTAACACACACACACACACACACACACACACACACACACACACACGGCACATGAGAGTAACTGGAAGTCCTTGCTTGTGAACCTCCTTTTACTACCAATAGCTTACAGCTTAAATTAGGGCTCTTAGACACCGGACACTGAGCAGGGATTAGATTGTAACTTTCATCCTAACTTGGCCACTTGTTAGAGTTTCTACAAGAAAAGGAAATGGATAATTCTTTACCCAGGACCTACTCTGTGCCTTGCACTGTCTGACCCTGGCAACTCATTTAGTCTTTACCGTAAGAGGAGTGTTCTTGTCTTCATATTGCAACCAGCACTCAGACAGCCCTTCCCAAGGCACAAGCGCAGTTAGGGAGGGGTAAACACAGAAATGAAACTCTGATGTATTGTGAGCAGATGTTCAAGAAAAAAGGATAACATGGTAAAAACAGGATTTGATTCAAAACGACTGCAGCAAAGAAAGACACGCTTTAATTTAAAACTGTGTTCAATTCTGGATACAACGTGCATAGCCAAGGAACAGGACAGGGATGCCTTAACTGGAGAATCACTAAGTGAATCATGGGAAAGCAGGCGTGGCTATGAGCGCGGGCGGGATTCCTGCTGCAAGCAGTCAGGGTGTTAGACACACCCCCACCCCCCCATCCCCCACCCCCCACCCCGTAAGGCAGAGGAGATGAAACAGCAGACATCAAGGTCCACTGGGTTTCGGGATAAGCAGATGGCAAGGTTCTTGCTACAACAGTAAAATTTCCTAGTTTACTAGGAAGTACACTGAAGGCACACCAAGGAGCTTAGAGGCTTCAGGAGAAGCCGAGTTGAGCCAACAACTTTGTCAGCGATGTCTTTACCCTGCGTTTAACCTAAGCCTTGCTAGTCTACAAATAGTCTACCGTGCAGTGGGTTCTTTCCTACCAGTTTCAAGTGCAAATATAGAGATTCCTTCCTTTCATTTCCCACTCATGCTGCTTTTACCAGTTACCAATATTTTATGACCAGTATAACATCACTGAGTCTAATGCTTTTATTTTATTCTAAGCAAAACAAATACCTAATAACTTTTCTTAAATATTAATGAGAGGGTTGACTGAGATAATCAACAGAAATCTGTTTTTCAGGTTTAAGGGAGATATACAGCCTAAGGGCCACATTCATGTATGTATTACAAAACCTTTTGAAATATGCTTGGCAAATTTAGAGATGAAGCCAGTGGAGTGTGCAGTTGTATCCTTCACTCTGTATCAGGAAAATCCAGCAAACTGACCTTACATATGGTAAGAAGGATGCTACCTGTTCACAGTGTAAGACAGTTCTCTGCTGACAATGAAGCAAGAGATGCCGTAGAAGAGGGTGGGAGAATAAACGTTTACTTTAGACAACTTGAAAGCAGGGCTTCTTCCTCTGCCCATTTGGGGCTTATGCAACTCTTCAGAAAGCTAAATACGTCCCTTTGTAGGCTACAACTCAGAACTGTCTTTTCCAAGGACAGCAAGCAGGAAATGCTTACTGGGAATGAATCACCTCTGATGAGAGGAACTGGAATCACTGTCTGGGAAGGTGGGAACACACTTTCTGTCCTCCCTGACTTACAGCCATCACCTCTAACCAGAAAGATGGGAGACTATTCTTCCCTTGGATAAAGGTGGTCACTCCAGTTCGAACCACAGGTCACAAATGGTTTTGTCCATTCATTTCCTTTGCCTGGTGAGTGATTGTTTCTTCTTTTTCTCTTTATTCACGTGTGTGTGCATGTGTGTATGTGTGCAGGTGTGTACATGCGGAGAGCAGAGGATGACTTGCAGGGATGCGTTCTCTGATTCCATCGTGTGGGCTCCAGGGACTAGCTCAGGCTGTCAGACTTGCCTCCAAACTCAGCCATATCACTGACCCCTGATTCTTATAAACAAACAAACAAACAAACAAACAAACAAACAAATAAATAAATGCTTTGCGTGTGGGGGCAGGGGCAAAAGTGCATGCTATCACTGTCTCCTTCTTACCAGCCGTTACTTTCCTTTTTTGAAAAAACAAAACTTTCATATTCCCATGCTCAACACATCCCATTCATAGGCATCGGACCTCCATAGAAAATTTGGATTTTTTTTCTTAAAAGTCAAACCCTACATGTCTTTAATGATGAAAGAGATTTGAACTATCCTGTTCCAAGTGTGTTTCCTTGGCTCACTTTAGAGTTGGTGATTCAGGGTTACAATAGACTTCTGCAAACACAGGGACTTTGAAAAGTTGTCCCTTCATGAAAAGAAATTTACAGCTATACCCTAGTTAGTTTTTGTATTTTTTTTAAAACCAAGACAAGTGCAAACAGACCTTTTCTTGTCCGGTGACCCCCCCCCCTTTGGGTTTAGGAGAGATCTGTCCAGAAGTCTTGGGGTTTCACACCTCTCTCACAGACTGATACAGGTGATGGTTAGATGAATATCTACAAAAATGACAACCAGAAGTCTCCTTTTCTTTACAGAGGCCCTCAACAATGCTTGAGTTCCCCATCGTTTACCTCCCCATAGATAAAAAGTGCAGCTCTGTGGGCTTGTGAATTATATGAATTAAACTCTTGTGATGTTTCTCCAGTGCTCTGGTCCCCTTCCCACCTTTGCACATTAATAACACATTTGCCTTTTTTTCCTGTTTGATTTTTGTCAGTTTATTGTGAGATAACTTCAGGAGACCACAGGGAAATTACTTTTTGCCACAAGAGAGTAATGCAGTATGAATTTCTCCTAGGAGTGAGTCTTTCCAAATGTCCACTGCTGAAATGGGCATTGTTTCTTAGCTTTGTACTTGTGTCTTCTCTTGGTGTTCACAGCTCAGGTCTTATGAGGACTTCTGAACCTCTGAAGACTATTTTCTTGCATTTGTGGAACATAATTAGAAGAGCAATAATAATAATATTAAAAATAAGCCCGAAATCTCCTAGTTCTGGAAACCACCACATAAAGGTCAACGATAGAAACTAACCTTATTATTAAAGAAATATCACACGAGAATGTAATATATATCACAGGCAGGGAGCAAAGAGATTGCCCCCATTGGCAGAAAGCTCTTCTTTACAGTCAAGCAGGTACAAGCCATTACACACTTGCTCTCAAAAGAAACAGTAATCTGGCTTGAGGAGGTGAACGGTATTACCGAATGAGCCTGGCATCATGAATTTGACCTCCCAGAACCCACACAGAGGTGGAGGGAAAGAACTGGAACCCACAGAGAGGTGGAGGCACAGAATTGGAACCCACAGAGAGGTGTGGGGAGAGAATCATCAGAGCCACACAGAGGTGGAGAGAGAGAAGCAGAGTCACACAGAGGTGGAGGGAGAGAATCAGAGCAACACAGAGGTGAAGAGAGAGAATCAGAGCCACACAGAGATGGAGAGAATCAGATCTACAGAGTTGTTCTCTCACCTATGCTTGTGTCCCAGTCAGTTTACCACCCTCTGTGGAATGGTGGGTGACCCTGAGCTTCTGATCTCCCTACTCTACCTTCTGACTGCTGGGGCTGCAGGAATGATCCATCAGAGCTGGGGCTGATCAAACCCGGGCTTCACCATGCTAGGTAACTGACCTACATCATAACCTCTTCCCTTTTCTTTGGGAATTTCCAATTTATTATTGATTTCATAGAAACAACTAGACTATGAGAAGTCATTGAGTATAATGCTTAATAAAATATTAAAGCTCAGGGCCTAGAGAGATGCCTCAGTGGATAACAGAGCTGGCTGCTCTTCTAGAGGGCCAGAATATGGCTGCCAGAGGCCCTGTCTGGTGACTCACCACCAGCTGTCACTCCAGCTCCAAGAGACTCAGCACCCTCTTCTGGTCTCCAGAGGCTCACACCAACACACAGCACAAGCTCACAAAGACACTAGCAAATACATAAATAAGAATAGAATATATAACCATCAGAGAAATGCAAATCAAAACGATTCTGAGATTCCATTTTATACCTGTAAGAACAGCCAACATCAAAAACACTGATGACAACTTATGCTGGAGAGGTTGTGGGATAAAGGGAACATTCCTCTGTTGCTGGTGGGAGTACAAACTGGTACAGCTGCTTTGGGTGTCAGTTTGGCGATTTCTCTGAAAATTAGGAAACAACCTACCTCAAGACCCAGTAATACCACTTTTGGGTACATATCCAAAGGATGCTTAACCATGCCACAAGGACATGTGCTCAGCTGTGTTCATAGCAGCATTGTTTGTCATAGCCAGAACCTGGAAACAACCTAAATGCTCCTCGACTGAAGAATAGATAAGGAAAATGTGGTGCATTTACACAATGGAGTACTACACAGTGAATAAAAAGAATGGCATCTTGAAATTTGCGGACAAATGTATGAATCTGGAAAACATCATATTGAGTGAGGTTACCCAGACCCAGAAAGACAAATATCATATGTACTCACTCATAAGGACTTTTAGACATAAAGCAAAGAAAAACCAGCCTACAATTTACAATCCCAGAAAACCTAGACAACAAAGAGGACCCTGAGAGAGACATACATGGATATAATCTACACAGAAGTAGAAAAAGACAAGATCTCTTGAGTAAATTGAGAGTGTAGGGATCATGGGAAAGGGTAGAAGGGAAGAGGGAAGAAAGGGAGGGGAGTAGAGAAAAATATATAGCTCAATAAAAACATTTTTTAAAAAAACAATAAAATAAAACTTTTTTAAAAAAATTAAAACTCACTATATAACTAGGGCACATTTTGCGGTGTTACTGAGTTAAGGCCAGCACTGAAAATTCAGATTGTTTTCCCCAGTCCCATTTGATAGTTTAGAGAAGAGGAGACATTTGATCAATGGTAAGATGAAGCTGTTTCGCAGTTTGGTTCTGAGTTAGCATATGGCAACAGCACAATTCAAGGCTTCTGGTTAATGGGGATTAACAAAGCCAGCTGGAACCTCTGTCAGTCATTCAGAAAGAGACATCTGCAGGGGGAGCTTTAAAAGCTTTTTTTTGCTGTTGATTCCTGGATTTTTGCATTTCACCTGTTTTAAGGGAAATGGATTTCCCATTAATCCTTGAGGAATAAAATTGACATATGCCTTTCCTGGAATTACATGAATTAGTTTTCATCGAATCTAGAGCTTATGCAAGCATTTTCCAAGGTAAACAATAAATAAATAAACATGTTCTTTTCCACGGAGGTCAATTGTTTTCCTGCAAGTTTAGTCTTAAAAGTAAGAGACCAAACCATCTACCCCTGTAATCAGTGTGGCCTGTCAGACCTGAAACTCCCACCCCTCAATGCCTACCATAGCGTAGCTTTGCTAGTCTCCTGACTTCATTAGCATCGTCTTCTCAGGAGTTTCCTGTCTCAACACGATTTGACTTGGTGGTAGACACTGTGCAAAAGGCCAGTGCACTGTTCAACGGACACTGTCAGCATTTAGGTGAGCCTCATCTAAAAATCTGTGCCGTCTTCTCTTTCCTCCAGTCTAGGACCCTTCTGCCGTGTTCCAACCCCATCCCAATCTCATCCACTTCTTTCAAAGCCTTGCTGTAAAAACAACTTCTCAGTTTTTAATTCAGTTATTGTTGTGACTGACCTGATCATGCTCTGTTGGGAGGATCATGGAAGGACTTTGAAACTCTGGGCTAGAAAAGTCATTGAATGTTCAAAGTTTGGTAGGTTTTTCTGTGGGATCTTGGAAGACAATGTTGAGAACAATACAGATGATGGGCAGCCTGGCTTGTGAAGTTCAGGGGAGGTTTGAAAGTCACTCAAAGATTCTATCAGGGCTGTTTGCTCTTTTGA
The DNA here is from genome assembly GCF_903992535.2 of Arvicola amphibius. Lineage (NCBI taxonomy): Eukaryota > Metazoa > Chordata > Mammalia > Rodentia > Cricetidae > Arvicola > Arvicola amphibius. Next base: position 110,100,427 of record NC_052050.1, read on the forward strand.
ATTGAGACTATCTGCTTCTGGTTAGCAGGGGCTGAAGAATCAGCTGTACTTAAAAAGATACCAGAACCATTGAAAGAAAATGTTTGCTCTACAGCAACAATTGATGGTGGTCAGCTGGAGTTAAGATATTAGTGATGATTTGCGGGATGGTAGGAACAGTGGTTGCACACACCTTTAATTCCAGCACTCAGGAGGAGGCAGAGGCAGGCAGATCTATGTGAGTTCAAGGCCAGCCTGGTCTACAATAGCTGGTTCTAGGACAGGGTTCAAAGTTACAGAGAAACCCCTTCTCGAAAAACCAAAAAGAAAAAAAAGAAAAGAAGAAAGGAAGGAAGAAAGGAAAGAAGGAGGGAGGGAGGGAGGGAGGAAAGGAGGGAGGGAGGAAGGGAAAGAAAGAAAGAAAGAAAGAAAGAGAGAAAGAAAGAAAGAAAGAAAGAAAGAAAGAAAGAAAGAAAGAAAGAAAGATTAGCGATGATTAAGAAGAGACCAGAATCACTGAGGATAAACCTTCTGGAAAGTATTTCCTCAGAGACAGCACACAGAAGCTGTGTTTCAGAAGCAGACAGAGGAGCAAACAACTCCCCTTCATGGCTTCTACATTAGCACCTGCCTCCAGGTTCCTGCCCCATTTGAGATAAACCTTCCCTTTCTCAAGTTGCATTTTGCCATGGTATTCCATCACAGCACTCTTAGCTCTACTAAGACACCACTGAAAGGAAAAACAGGCCTTTCTTTTCCGTTATTGCGTTTCAAAAATGTCTGGAGTGTGCCCTACTGTACTCTCCTACTTTAATAGTAAGGAAATGGCCTGATAAGTAGCAAACGGCCTGATAAGTTAAATCTACCCTTGGTCACCTTAAAACCAGCTTGTCAAGTAAAGAACATGCACAAAAGACATCTACTCACCAGGAGGAGCCCTCTGAAATCTCAAGTTCAAAATCCTCCAGAATGAATAAAACAACCTCTTCACCAAAAGTCACACAAGAGGCATGAACAAACGAACTCCCAAACCTTCCCTTTTTCCACATCTATTCAGCTTCCCCTCTTTCCCACACTTTTAACCCCCCAATAACCACCTCCCCAATCAGGAAGGCAGAGTTAAAACATTATTTTTCCCTTGATCGTTTCCATCAAAAAGTTTTTTTATTGTTGTTGTTAAAATTAGATGCCATATTGTTGACTTGTCTGTTCCTTTGGGCTGGCAGACCTTGTGTGCTATAATTTTTTTTGAGTCCCAAGTATATTTTTACAGAGTTTGGGAGTGTTATTAGCAGTTAACAATTGTCAGAGAAGGAAGTGGCATTTTATTCAGTGATGTTGCCAGTGGTAGGTTGCCCATGCTCTGGTAAATACCCTCCTTAACTTGTGCAAGCAATTCTAATTAGTAGAAGAGGAACTAACTTGAAAGACAGGACTCAGCAAGAGGGAACAGGAGAATAGAAAACAATGGTGTGGGTACAATTAAAATGCACTATATAGATATATGCAATTGTTAAAAATGTAAAAAGAAAATAGGTTTAGTAAAAGTGGTACATTAGGAAGACAAATAGTAAGTCTTTTCATTAAAAGAAGCTCACATTACTAAAATGCCAGTAAGAAGCATATTGTCCAGAAAAAGAAGCACTGGAAACCAAGTAAGTAATAACTATCACTCAAATATTATAAACATATTTTTGAATTTTTGAATAAAATTAGACTTCAAAATTGTGGTTAAGTGCGACTTCCCTGTCCAAGACTACAGGAAGGCTTGAGTCTCCTTCACTCATTAGAAGATTGGAAAAGGTTGATGAGGAATGCATACAGGCATGTATCATCTTGACATCTCAGAACTGGATCCACAAAACTCAGACACTGCCGGGGACTCTCTTACTCCCCCACTTTATAACTAAAGGACTGACTGTTTCATTTCCAGGTTAAAAAATTTATGATGTACAAAATATTTTATTCACAAACTTTCCTTAAAGTGTAGGCATCGTGTCTCAATTGGAGATTTAAGAACTTTCATGTTCTATGCCTAGGCCCTCACAGTGTTATTTATAAACTTTATATTTCATCAGACAGCTTTCTTACCTAATCTGTTTGGTTTTCTCAGTATTTCAGTGCATGAAGTGCTATTACACTTACACTCCAGGAAGCTTTCAAAAGTACCTCAAAAATATGCTTAACACTTTTTAATGTGACCAAATGTCATTTCCTGATGATATAAAAGTTCCTGATGACTTTATCATGTAAAATTACATAATTAGGCTTAAAATGACCCCAGTAAAATTGATACTTCTAAAGCAGATGACAGTAAGGCCCTAGTAAGAGAGAAAATTAAGGGCTAAAACTTTGTAGATGAGATTGAACTTTACTCTATCAATTTGCTTAGTTATTTTTATTTTATATGCACCAAGTACATCCCTAGTACCTGTGGAGGCCAGAACAGAATACGAGATCCTCTAGGTCTGGAGTTGTAGATATGTATAAGTGTCCAAGTGGGTACCAGACACTGAAGTCTGGTCCTCTGCAGGAACATTAAGTGCTCTTAATTACCCTACTTCAAGTTTTCAAAACATGTACTTTCTATATTTCTCTAAAATCTCAAAGATGATTCCTTCACTTTTAAATAATGAAAGATTAAAATAAAGAAGAAAGGTATTGTATTATTTAGGGTTCTTTGAAGAACAGAATTAATGGGATTAATAGGATGAATCTCTCTAACATGAATCTCTTCTCTCTTTCTCTCTCTCCTCTCTCTCTCTCCTCTCTCTCTCTCTCTCTCTCTCTCTCTCTCTCTCTCTCTCTCTCTCTCTCTCTCTCTCTCTCTCTCTCTCTCTCTGAAGGGCTCATAGTCTGTGGTCCAGCTAGGCCAACAATGGTTGTCTACCAGTGGAAGGTCCCAGTATCTAGTAGTTGTTCAGTCCATGAGGCTGGATGTCTCAGCTGGGCTTCATTACATGCCAGAATCCCAAAGAAATAGTGTCTGATGTAAGTGGAAGAATAGACGTGCCAGGAAGAGTAAGGGCATGAAGTCAAAAAGAGCAAGCTTCCTTCTTCCACGTCCTTTATATAGGCTGCCAGCAGAAGGTGTGGTCCAGATTCAAGGTGTATCTTCCCACATCAAAAGATCCACATTCAAAGTAAGACTTCTCACTTCAGATTATCTAATCAAGACAAACCCCTCACAGGTACACCCATACACCTGAGCTATAGTTAGTTCCAGACACAGTCAAGCTGAAAAGCAAGCACAGCCATCACAGGGAAAATGTAGATTAGCATAACTAAAAGGTGAAAATCCACTCATGCACTAAGACTAGAAATTACCATTACACGATAAATATTTTCAGACACGAAATCCACCTTAGCAAAAGCATATTTAGGTATATATAATTTATTCTAGTTCAGCACTGAAGAAAGAGTTGGACTCCAAAGTCCACTTTGAGACTCAGGATAACTCTTAGCTCTGGAACCTTATGGGATAAAACTACAAGCTTCCAATATTCAAGAGCACCAAGTAAACACTTTCATTCCAAAAGAAAGGGATGAGGGCACAGAGAGAAGAGGAGCGACCAAAGGAAGACCAAAACTCAGTAGGACAGAAATTAAATCCCGGGGCCGCATGTCTAACATCTGGAGCCTTTGATACGGTATGAACGCCAGAATGGCCACCTGTCACCTCTGCTTACAGCCCTGTAGGACTTCTTTAGCCCTCACACCTTAATTTTTCCAACTTCTTCCTACAAACTAATTCCGAAGTGTTCTAGTTTGGATTTTTATTGCTGTGAAGAGACACCATGACCACGGTGACTCTTACAAATAAAAACTTTTAATTGTAGGGGCTTGCTTACAATGTCATAGATTCAATCTCTTATCATCATGGGTGTGGGACATGGCGGAATGCAGACAGATGTACTGGAGATGCGAGTCCTTACATCTTGACTCAGGAGCAACAGGAAGTTGATTGACAGTCACACTGAGGGAAGCTTGAGCAAAAGAGACTTCAAAGTCCACTCCCACAGTGACATACTTCCTCCAACAAGGTCACACCTAATAGTGTCCTAATAGTGCCACTTCCTTTGGGGGCTGTTTTCTTTCACATGGGGGCTGAGGACCACATGATGAGACTGAATCTGAAGCCATCACCCTATTTCTCTAGTACCGTTTTTTTTTCTGGGTAGCGCTCATCCATCACCTTGATGAAACATTGACGGGAGAAAGGTGCTGTTTTAGCTCAGTGTTTCAGATGTTTCGGTCCAGCATGGCAGGTAGTCTGTGGCAGAGAAGAGAAGCTGAAGGTGCCATACCAGGAAAGCAAATTTCTCCAGAGAAAATCTGGTCTATGAAACAAAAGGAAGAACCATGGTGAAATCTATACTGTGTTCAAATAGTTATTTAGTTAGTAATGTATCGTGTGTGTGTGCATGTGCTTGTGCTTGTGCTTGTGTGTGTGTGTGTGTGTGTGTGTGTGTGTGTGTGTACGTGTGTGTGCTTTTCAGAGGAGAATTTGTGGGAGTTAGTTCTCTCCTTCCATGGTGTGCATCCTGGGGATCTGAACTTAGATGGCTAGGCTTGGCAGTATGTGTCTTTTACTTGCTTATCCATCTTGTTGTCCTTGTGATCACATTTTTAACAAGGCTGCTTGGCAACAGTGCTTATACACAATCCCAACTCCTGCCAACAAATGTGACCTTGGTCATCTGGATATGGGCATCTATAACTGGTGAATACAGTGTGCATAGAGACTCGAGATGTACAATGTAGGGTTATTGTACTCAATTTTATGGGCATTTTATTGATTGTAAATAATTTTCTTTACCTTTTAGAATCATGTCACAGCTTCTGACAAACGTTTGCCCACAAAATAATTTCTACTTCCTGGAAATACATCAACTCTATTTGCTCACTACTGAGCTGTGCCCATCTCTGTCTTCCTTGGAACTCTGATTCACAGCTATCAGAACCTATGTCTACTGGATTGTGATTCCCAAAACCCCAAATAAAGCCCCTTGTTCTTTTATGATTTAACAGTTTGAATTGTGAAATAACATTCTAACGACGGCCAACACTTGTGCAGATAGTCCTTCTAAATTTACCATAGTTAAAACATCAAATCATTACTAACAGAATTTTTGTTTTGTTTCCTTTCTAATATGATAGTAATTTGACACAGAAAAAAAATTGTTTATGCTTAGTTTTTTTTTTAAAAAAAGTAAGAGATATTCAACTTTGGATTTTCAATTAAGCTTATCAAAAACGTTAATAGAAATACAGAGTTTATAAAAGCAAAGGCTTCACCATAGAACCTCCACCTGGCGATAAATGAAGAAAATGACTGAGCCCCACATTGGAGCACCGGACTGAGCTCCCAAGGTCCTGATGAGGAGCAGAAGGAGAGAGAACATGAGAAAGAAAGTCAGGACCGTGAGGGGTGCGTTCACCCATGGAGACGGTGGGACAGAACTAATGGGAGATCACCAACTCCAGTTGGATTGGGACTGATGGAACATGAGACCAAACCAGACTCTCTGAATGTGGCCGACGGTGGAGGCTGACTGAGAAGCCAAGGACAAAGGCGCTGATCTTTGACTCTTCTGCATGGACAGGCTCTGTGGGAGCCATCTCAGCTTGGTTGATCACCTTCCTGGACCTGGGGGGAGTTGGGAGGACCTTGGTCTTAACATAGAGTAGGGAACCCCGATGGCTCCTTGGCCTGAAAAGGGAGGGAGGGGGGCTTGGGGGGAGGAGAGGGGAGGGAAGGGGGAGGAAGAGGGGAGGAGATGGAAATTTTTAAATATAAAAAAATAAACCAAAAAAAGAGAAAAAATAAAATAAAAAAAAAGCAAAGGCTTGAGTCCCCAGTCTTCAAATAGCTTGTTTCATCTCTTCAACTCAGTGGGAGAAAGAAAGCTGGCACAGAAAATATAAAAGTCATTGCAGAGTCTGAAAATTATTCTATACTGTGTGTGAGGAAAGTGCAGCAAGGCTTCTAGTGTCTTCACTGCTCAGCCTTACTGACAGATGTAGCTTTCTTCGGGGATCTACTGAACCAGTGTGACTGCTCAGATCCTTAAAGAGACCAAACTCAATAGCTTAGTCAGTAAGCCTACTAGGAAGGTTAACAAGACAATGATTAATAATGCTGAGAATCAGTTACTGTTAAGTTGGGAGCATAGGCCCCAGCCCCTCACATCTATCCCAGCCCCCCAGGCCTGAGAGTTGTATTGGTCTGGACTCCAAATCCCAGCAGGCCAGGTCCTGAGACCACTTCCACAGAGTATTTAAATGAACTCCCAAAAGAGAAACATGTGGTCTCTTTTCCTTCCTCCCGGTGGTCGGTGGTTGCTTTTGCGGCCCCTTTGGGGCCACCAGAGAGCGCAGAACTCCCATTAAACCTGGATATTTCTTAGTTTGGCTTGTTTTGATTTGGCTTGATTGGGATTTTGTGTCAGCAGAGAGCTTGAGTTAGGAAAATATTCCTAACAGTTACATTGTGAGCATTGGTTGCAAGGAAGTAGAATAAAATCCCTTATAGGGGAGTCATCAAGTGGGGAGAAAAGTTTGCTACACGATAACATGCATCGAGGGGATATTGTAGTCCTAAGGAAAATATAGTTAAGATAACAAGAAAGAGCGTAGTTCAGAACTTAGCACCAGAAGCAAACAAGATTGACAACTGGTATCTTGCATCTTTACTTATATTCTCCATTAATAATAGTCAACTAATTTGAAATTATCCATGGACCTACCAGGATATGGAAGTAATCACTTCTGGGCCTTTATAAGTCATCTCTCATCTGACACAAAACTCTTTTAGTGTTTTAAATGGGCCTGAGCAGATAAAATCCATCATTACTTTTCCACTTCCTGATTTTGAATAATTGTACATTGTAAATTTTGACAAATTTAATTTGACACTAGCATATTAAAATATTCTTTTTATGCTTCCTGGATCCTGTGTCTACTATTAATAAATGAGTCTCACAAACTAGAACATCTATTTATATCTCTAAGAACATACGTAGTATGGCTTCAGTTAATGCACTCAAAGAATGAAGCCTGAACAATGAGGAAAGGGTAACTAATTTAACACTAATATTTGGTGTGTAGTGATTATGACATTTATTTGTTTGGTAGTTGTCTTAGTTAGGGTCTGGCTTAGCATATTAGTTGCTGGTACCAACTTCTGACTTAGTTAAAATTTCTATTGCTGTGAAGAGAGTTAGTTCTGGACCCAAATAAATCAGTTTACGATGGTGGCAGAAGCATGAGGCAAAGTCACTCACCATGCAGTGGATAAAGCAGGAGAAAGAAGAAACTATGTAGGCGGGTCTCCAGAAAGCTACTTCTGCTGGGTAAGGCCCAGTTCCTAAAGTTTTTAGCCCTCACAAAATCTATATGTGAACCTTTGAGGAGCATCTCATGCAGACTGTTACAACACATAATAAGCATCACGTCTCTACAGTTTAATAGTAGAAAGTTCTAGTTATATTTGAAATAATTAAACCCCAAAACTCTCATAAATTCACCCAACATGGGGGCTATGCTCTATATCTTTTATGAGAAAATTATTTGGAATTATTTGGATTAACATTTTTGGTGTTAATTGACTTTTGTGAAATATTAGCAGGAAGGCATTTTTTTCTGAAAAAATTCCCCATTTTTAAAGTGATACTTATTGACATTGTATGAAACCCAGAAGAAACAGTTTAGAAGCTGACAAGATGGTTCAGTGAGTAAGGATACTTGCTGGCAAAACTGAGAACCTGAGCTTAGCCCCTACAACCCACATGGTAGGAAATAAGAACCAAATACTGCAGATTTTAGTCTGACCTCGATATGAATTCTATACTGTCTTGCCCTGCACAGATTTTAAATAAGTAGATGTAGAATATTTTTAACCAAAGAAAGAGAAACAGTTTAGCAACGTATTTTAGAACATTTGGAATTTTTGATGCTAAGTTTAGTAGAGATTTTTAATTTCAATTTACTACTAACTATGACATTATTGTCTCAGACTCCAATATGGGAAAAGAAGATGGATTAAAACAAGGTACGTGAGAATGTTTGAAACTATCAAAGTCCGGATTTAACACATCTATTATCTAACACGGCCAAAGAATGGACTTCTTACAAAGAGATGAGCATAATATAAAGAATTCAGCTAGGGATGGCCCAGCACTTCATACCTACTAAGAGCAAAGAGCTGTTTCCCCACGCAGGCTTTGAGTACAAGAAAAGAGAGTGAAATGAAGAAGACTAAGGCACTGTGAACAGAGTGAGCTGCAGGGAGGCTGTGATGGAGGAATCCTACCAACTTGCAGCACTTAAGGAAAGAGGAAAGAGTGCTAAACATTTAATAGCTTCAAAACTTCTGTTACCTGCCAGTCTATGCCATTAACTGACTCTGATTGGAAGCCTTTGGGGCAAGTCTTAACAGCCATTGGTTTTTAGCACTAAGCAGACAACAAACCAAAGGTAAATATGTACCTAGAAGGTCAGGACCAATATTCACTGTGTTTGTAATATTCCTACTTTAACATTTCCTTTGATGGCAGTGCAGACTAGGGGACTCTTGGCTAGATAAGAGGCAGTCTTTTCTTGCTACTTCAGATAAGAGAAGATTACTTAACAGAGCCCTTGTGGGAGGTTGTGCCTGAGGCAGGATAATGGGAACTGGTACTGCAGGATGCATTTTTTTTTTTTTTTTTTTTTTTTTTTTTTTTTTTTTTTTTTTTTTGCAAGGCAGATGGGATAGGGTTATCTAAGCTTCTGGCAAATTGGCCAATTTGAGTAACTATATGCACTCCTGAGCACTGAACCTGTCCCTATCAATTTGGTATTTTATGTATGGTATTACATAATAATAGATTAAGAGGAGTAAATGCAATGTATCAGACTATAAACTAACCACATTTTTGAGTGTTTACTATTGACATCATTCATTTATTTACTAATCTATTTATTTTATTGTACTAGGAAGCAAAACTAGCACCTAGACCGTTACAGGCAGTGCTCTACAAATGACTGTATTCTTATATTTATACTTGAGTTGTGAAGCATCTTCCTTAGAGCTGGGACTATAAACATGCACTCTAACACCTGAGTCCCAGCTTCACTTTTGAAAGCCTTGGTGACTGGGTGGTGGAATTCCATCTGATAGGGTTGCTATTTTCAGGTAATTGAGCAGGCGGTCCAATGTTTTCTTGCTGGCATTGTTTCTCTAACAAGATTTGAATTGAAATCCCTGCCTTTGGTTCCCTGTGCTCTCTGTGGGGAGCATCTAGTTTTTCTCTGTCTCTGTCTCCCTGTGCTCTCTGTGGATAGCATGTAGTTTTTCTCTGCCTCTGTCTCCCTGTGTTCTCGGTGGGTAGCATGTAGTTTTTCCTCTGTCTTTGTTTCCCTGTGCTCTCTGGTTAGCATGTAGTTTTCCTACACATGTTTGTAAGATGGTCACTCTATTACTAATTTTGAACCTTGTGTTTTGTGTCCCGTTGAGGTATTTTTCCATGATTCCTGTGCTTGGGAAGTCATTACTCTTCTTGGATTTAATAGCTTGAGTCATACATCAGAACTGCTTCATAAAAATATTTTCACTAATGAGTTATGTGGTACTTTTCTTTCTTGAGAAAGCATTTTCCTATGTCCTGGCTGGCCTCAAACATGCCTGTGGCCATTACTGTTTCCACTTCCTATCTGCTGCTGCTCTGCCCCCTCACCTACAGGCTCTCTACAGACATGTATATTAGGTTATCCAAGACATTTCCTCAGATAAGGATTTTTTTAAACTTTCTTTTTCTATATATTTTGCATGGTTTCTATTTTTATATATTCACGTTTACTAATCTTAACTTTTTTAGTTATAATTGGCTTTTAACCCACTCAGTTTGCTTTTCCTTTAGCACATTATAATCTCCAGTTTGGAAAATCAGGTTTATTCTTTTCCATCACCCCATGTTCTGAGTGTTGTAAATATCTCAACTATAGCTTTAATAACTATTTTAATGTCCCTAGATCCTAATTATAGTGTCTGCTGGCTTTGATTGTTTTTCTCTTCAGCAAGGAACATATATTCCTCTCTCCCTTGAACGTGGTCTTGGATACGAGAAATTTCATGCTGTGGATATTTTCTACAAATATTCTTCATTGTTACTTTGGAATGTAGCAAATTTTTTTAGAGATTTATTTTTAGAGATTTTTTTAAAAATCTTTTTCTGATTTCTTGTTAGAACAAATCTACTCCATTATGGAGTCAAGACCTTTTCTGAACTGTGTCCTCCCTGCTCAGGGTCCACATGATATCTGTCTTGAGGTGTCTGAGAGCATCAAACCTCACTGCTTCCAGTTCTCTGGTGGCTCTTTTGCTCATTCACAGTCAGCTTTGTCATACACATGCACGGATCCTAACTGTGCAGTCATCAATAAAGAGTGTGAGCTCTGTAGATTGTCTTTGATATGCCTGGCTGTACAGCTGTCTCCTCAACTCAGGAGTCGGGCAAAGTCCACCTGGTCCCCCACACTGGACTTACCCAGGGTGTTCTTCTGTCGAGTCAGACTGGCCCAGTTGCTGGGATTTTGCCTCTGCTTCTTCTCTTTTCGGGTCATTGTCTTTCTTTGATTTCCACGGTCACGAAAACCATTGTTTCCTCTGTTTTGTAATTTTTAGCTGGTTCAGCTTTGAGAACAAAGCACATCACCATCATTTCATCGTGCTGTCCCTCACTCCTTCTCTTCCCATTCACCTGATGAGAAGATACAAGAGATTCAACCCACTGCTCTCTTGTAGTTTATAGTAGTTTATAGTAGCCAATCGTAAGCACTAAATTATGAAATTGAGCATAGGTGTTAATATTTCTAAGCTAAGTTCCATAAAAGTTAGCAAAGCTCATATGACACAGTGCTAGATCAAACAGTAGGTGCACAGGCGTGATGTTGTGCCATGTGTCAGCAATCTTAAAAATGAATTCAAACTGATGTGGCTTTTATTTCATTGAACACAGTCTTCCCGTTTTCTATAATATTTTTCTCCTTTCTCTCCTTTTGTCCCTTTTTACTTCTTTTTCCCCTTTCAGTTACCTTTTTTAAGGTATATGGGATCAAACTCACAGTCTTATTCATGCCAAACGCACACATTGCCTCTGATTAGCTGAATCCATATCCCTTATGTATTATGGTTATTGTAGACAATTTGTGATAATGCTTCAATGAACATAGCCACTGTAGTAGGCATTGGGCCTGTCCTTGACCCCAACCACTCCTTTCTGAGTTCCACAGTTACCCTGAATGTCTTCAACTGTGCCTTAAAAAATCAAATTAGACAGCATCTTTACCATCAAGCACATCTTGGAAAATTTATTGGAGCACTTATTTTATTACTGATAAATATCTTTCCTGTTTTAGATAAATGAGACATGTATTCTTTATTTCCCACTAAATGAAACCTGATAAACTTTAAAAGTAACTCTTTCAAACTTAATTAACTAGCTTGAGGGCTTTGACCTCTGAGAGGAAAGGAAAAGATATATTTCTTCTTCATCATGAAGCAGCTCCTCCCATCAAATATGCAGACCATGAATGATTCAGTTTCCAGTTGCTTCTGGTATGTGGCATTCTTCTAGTTCAGCTGCCAGTGCAGCTCTGCAGGGCTCACAGGTAGGCAGATTCTCTCAATGACAGCAATGCCATGAGCTGGGAACATGGGGAGTTTTAGAGACTCAGCCCATGTTTCATCATAGACGTTCAGATTTGATTCTGCCGATGGAATGCATTCCTGGTGCTAAGCTACCTGCCTTACTCATCTAGCCAGTTAGCTGGAGCTGAGCGGATCTCAGCCTTACAGCAGCAAAGAGCTGAAGGCTCACTGTTGCCAAGGGAAGCAAGAGATCCCTGCTTTAATGCTTTGAAAGTAAGCCCTTGGCTGGTAACTCTCCTCCACCTTCAGACAGTCTTCAGGTAGTGACCATGAAGAAGCAGTGTACCTATGGAGGGAGGAGATGATCAGAGGATATATGGAAAAACAAGAATATACAGAATTATAAGAAAAAAATTTTAATTAGACATTGATTCTATTTTGTAACTATGAAGCACTGGGCTCGGTGAGTGCTGTGGTTGACATTTGAGATAATCTAAAGCATACTTTGAAGATTTGAAGCCAAGAGCTTTATTTATCTAAGCTTCAAGCTTTACTGATTTCCAAAAACTGATGTTTTTTTTGTGCAGGGAGTGACTGGCTTGTAAACAAAATTCTTTCATGTAGAATTGCCTACCTCAGAATCACAAGTAAATAATTATTTTAAAAATCTGTGTTCCTGGAGCCCTACCCACACCATGAAGGAATGGGGAAGAAATATTAGAGGACTAAGGAATTCATACTTTTCCATTTTTCCTTTTACTGAAAACCATTTTTTTTTCACATAATGTATCTTGATTAGCACTTCCTCTATGTTTACGTCTGTCAGTTCCTTTCCACCTCTCCCCATCTGGATCCACTCTCTTTCTTTAATTAGAGGATGAACAGACTTCTAAAGGGTAGTAATACAATGCAATATAATATAATAATATAATACAGTATAATAATAATATAACAAAAACAAACCCATTGGAGTTGGCCAGTAGAAGTGAACAGCAATAAAGGAGCACAGGAGAACCAAGAGAAAGGGAGCCTCACTCCTTCACAACTCAGCAATCTATAAAAACACTAAACTGGAAGCTACAATACATACACAGAGGACTTGGCATAGCCCCCTGCAGGCCCTGGGCCTGTTCTCTCAGTCTCTGAGTTCATATGAGCTTTGCTCATATTGATTTAGAGGGCTTTGTTTTCTTCACATCCTCCAGCATCTGTTTTGGCTCTCACTCTTTCTGTTCCTTCTTCCACAGGGTTCTCTGAGCCCTGAGAGGTGGGATTTGATGGAGATATCCCATTTAGGCTTAAGTGTTCCAGGGTCTCTCACTATCTACATAATGTCTGTTTGTGGGCCTCTGTGTATGTTCCCATTTGCTGCAGGAGGAAGCTTCTCTGATGATGACTGAGCTAGTTACTCATATAAGACTATATCAAAATGTCATTAGAAGTCATTATATTACTGTTTTTGTTGATGTTGTTGTTGTTTTTGCTTGCCTTCCTTCCTTTCTTTTTTATGGCCAGTAGTATTTGATGTTACCCTAGGTCCCTCACCTGTCTAGTTTCTGGTTCTTCACCACCCAACCAATGTCAGGGGTATGAGTTCCATCTAGTGGAGTGGACCTTAAGTCAAATTTGATATTGATTGGTTACTCACACAAGTTGTATACCACCATTGTCCTAGCATATCTTGAAATTAGGGCAACATTGAATAAAAAAGCATTTGTGGCTGGCTTGGTATTGCAATTTCCTTTTTGATAACATGCAGAATACCTTCCTGTATCATAGTACTTGAACATAGAATAAAGGCTCTATGTAGGCACCAGCTTGACTTCTCCATGTTGAATGAGTTCTGTAGGTGTTATCTTCAACAGTGAAGACTTGTCAGTTTGTAAAGAGCATCCTACAATTTTGATAACCATCTGGATTGGTGAGGATTCCAGTGTGTTCTCTTTGTCCAACAACTCAATTAGATATAACTCAATCCCAGTACTAGAAGTGATGGGGAAGCTTGGTTAACCAATTATCTTTAAGAGGTAGGACCAAATTAGGGTGTAGCTTGCTGAGACCCAGAGAAAAAACAGATGCATCGCCCAGGTGTGCTCTGTCTGTGTCCCCTTGCCTCACAGTTGAGCTTGGACTTCTCGTTCCTGTTTTGTGAATTTTTCCCCTTATATACATAAAGTCTTAGTCTTTAAGTTATACAGGTATTAAACATTATAGGTCAATAATTGTTCATGTTTATTATACATATAGTCAGATTAATTAAGTTCTTTAGATACATAGAGATTGTATTCTGCCTAGCTACGTAATCTTCAACCACTTCAATGATCTGTACAAAAGGACATTTAAATAACTTAGGGTACTGTTTATATGAGACGTGATTGCTCCTGTCAGCACCAGTCTATTCCCGAGAGAGTGTTGGGCACCAAAGACACTCCACTCAAAGTTGTTTTCTTATTGGCACAATTGGCCTTTGGGCAAGGAACTGCCCATGCCTCAACCACTGACAAAGTACATGGTATCCGAACTGGATAAGCAAGACACAAGGAGAAGGACTGCCAAACCTTGCCAAGACAGGGTAAGACAGTTCTAAAAATTTTTCTGCCTCTGAAAATGGTCTGTCAGTTATGCTAGGCCTTAGCCAAAGTTGGTTGCTTCAACATTGCAAATGAGACTTTGGGTGATTGCTCAGGTAACCAATTGTCTCCATTATATACTGCTCACTTTGGAAGCTGCTTGATTGCACTTCTTGCTCCATTCAAGTAATATTATTTCTCTTCTCAGGCTTTCTATGGGGTTGAAGATTAGATAATCATATGATTTAGCCAAGCTCATTTCCAATACAAGGCTTAGACTCTTTGGAATAGAATGTTTATTAAAGCATTTATCATGTGTTCCTTGCTTAATATTGTTTAATTGTTTATCTTTAAGATAGCCTGGTTATTTGGGTTAACTTTTACACTAGAAGTTTCACTGATGACAAAAGATGATAATTTTTTGGTGATTACATTTATTTCATCTCCACATATGTATATACTTTAGGAAGCTTCTACTGTGTTAGGTTTCAGTACTACCTCTCAAATGGCCCTTAATTTTAGCTATCCATCCCATATTCCCTCACTTGTTCACTTCTCCACTTGATCCTCCCTTTACATCCACCCATAATATATATGTCCTATGTCTTTTTTTCTCATGAGATATATATGTATTCCCTAGTCCCTCACTTTCTCCACCTAATCTCTGGAGTTCTACAGAGTGCCACTTAGTTATCATTGATTTAACAGCTGATATTCACATATAAGCAATACATACCATATTTGTCTTTCTAGGTCTGGGTTACTTTCCTCAGGAAGAAATTAATATTTTTAAACAATATGACAGATTATCATTACTTTAAATTCCAAGAATTCTTATCCTATCCTATGAGTTTGTACATATGGTGGTTTTATACTGAAATACATTAAAATAGTTTTAGACCAAAAGTTAAGGACTAGATTTATAAAGATTGAAAACTATATATATATTTATATATATCTGTATGTGTATCTGTATGTTTGTATCTGTGGGTATATCTGTATCTCTCTCTCTCTCTCTCTCTCTCTCTCTCTCTCTCTCTCTCTCTCTCTCTCTCTCTCTCTCTTCTCTCTCTCTCTCTCTTCCTCCCCCCACCATGTGTGTATATCTATGGATGTAAGGTCAGAGTTCATCTTGGATATCAGTTCTCAGACACCTTCAACCATTTTGTTTGAGACAGAGTTTCTTACTACAATGGAACTTTGCCACATGGTCCAGGTTAGCTGGTTAATGAACTTTTGTTGATCCTCCTGTTCTGGCCTCCATCTTGAAATTCTGGGAGTACAGGCATGCACCTCCAAATTAAACATTTTTCTTGTGTAGTTCTGAGGATCCAATATCCTCATGGTTTCAAGCACTTTATGGTTTGAGCCACAGACGCAGCTCCCTTAAGTGGTAAAAATGGCAGTAATGTTTATGCAATTTAGATAATGGCACAACTTTTCAGGCCTTAAATCTTTTGTCAGAAATTAGTTTATCAAGTCTCTGAAAGTCAACAATCAACACTGGGTATATTCATTAGTAAGGATTTGTTTCCTCTGTCTGCTCCTAATCAGTTAGACTAAATGGAGTGTTCTCTGACTTGGTCTGTCTCACCTGCTTCTCCCTTCTAGAAGCCTACAGCTCTTTATAATCTTCATCAAACTCATCTACTTGTGCTAATAACATAGGTTTAAATTATGACTATCTAGAAAGGCTATGAATACACATTTTCTTATTATAATATTATCTTAATAATTTTTAGCAGGACAGATTTTTATTTAAAATATAAAATGAATTGATTCTGTCAGCATGAATCATTTTCTGAGGAGATAAAAGAACAACTTAGAAGTTAGAAGCTAGCTTGATGGGTTTTCATTATACTATTTTGAAAGCCTCTCTTAATTTAAAACAAGTTCTTTGCTTGCCAAACCTTCCAAAGGGAAGTTCATCTCCCATCTCCATTACAAGCAAGATTTATGTCTCTAGGCAACCTATGCAAGAAGTGTGGCTCACTTTGCTCATTGTCACCTTGGGGGAAAAAGAATTTGACATAATAGCGAACTATTATCTTCCCCTCTTCAGGTACCTAACACTCAGTCCCCAGTCACTGGAAATGCTGACTGCAGAGGCCGCATAGCAAGTTTCTCTTTAGAGATTGTTCCTACTTCACCTAAGGTGACATTATTTCCCCAAGGATGAACTTCATCAAATGACTGAGTGATTTGTGATGCAAAACCCCTTCCCTGTCACTCAGTTGGTAACAAATGTGAAAGAGTAGCTCTGTTTATGAGATTTATTCATGTACTTGGGACAAGCTTTCCTTCTTCCAGCCTCCCTCCCTCCCTTCCTTTCTTTCCCCTTTTATCCTCTCTTTCATCTTCCCTTCCCTTCCCTTTCCTTCCCTTCCATTCCTTCCTTCTTTCCTCCCTTATTACTTTTTGAGATGAGCTCTTACTATGCAGCCAATTCCTGGCCTTAGGTGCCTTGGCCTCCTGCTTCATCATCCTGAGTGCTGTAAAATCAGTTGTGCCAGTACCCCCAGGAGGACACTGAAGTTATTCCTTGTTTGACCTCTGTGTCTTCATTCACAGAAGAGCATTTCCCAAAAGACTCACGGCACAGAAAAATCCAGTTGTTTCCTAGGAAACCTGAACTGAAATAAAATATCTGAAACAGACAGCTTGTAATATTTGAAAAAAATCCCCCCAAATAATCATGTCCCTTGATATTTGATAACTTTAAATACTAAAGATTATCTTTATTAATTAAAATGAATCATCAATCTATATCTTAATCTGAAAACTTTAAACTTTCAGAAGAAAATCATGTGACCACGGACATAACACACATTATAAATACAATGCAAAAAAAGAGAGAGAAAATAAATGATTAAATTCAGCTACATGAAATTTGAGAATTTCTGACCTTCAAAAGGTACCATTAGGAAGATAATAAGAAACTCTAGGTTAGAAAATGTCTATTGTGAAGTATATCTCTTGCAAAACACCTTATACAAAATCCATAAAGAACTCTGAAAACCCATTAACAAAAATATAAAGAATCTGATAAAAAGGGACAGGAGATTTGAACACGTATTTCATCAAAGACAGTCATATGACAAACGAGCACAAAGAAACACAGTCACCAAGGTCTTGAAAATTCAGCTCCAGTGAGTTTTAATTCCCACCTGCTGCACCGAGAGTTCTGGCTCCTCGGAATTCTCATCAACCTCTCCAAACTTAGCAACGTCGGCGAAAGTACAGTGAAAGCTCACTGGAGTTGGATGGGCCAAGCATGAGTCAGCCAGAATCTTTTAGGTCAGTTACCTCAAATATTAAAATTATGAAATTAATAAAGTGTGCTGAAGGTTTATTTTTGAATATGTACCTGGATGAAAAATAAAATCTACTTCAAAATAGACCTTAAAATATATATTGATATAATTCTGTTGAAATACTTTACTTTATAAAATCAATATATGATATAATTTTTGAGATTATAATTACAGCATTTCTTTCCTCTCTTTCCTCCCTACAAACCCTCCCACAAATCCTTCCTTCTTTTCTTTCAAATTTATGACCTTTTTTCATTTTTTATTACATGCACACACGCACAAATACACACATGTATAGTCTATCCAGCCTGTATAATGTTACTCAAATGTATATTTTTAGTGCTGACCATTTGGCACTGGACAGGCAATTCATGTTTTCTTCCCTGGGTAAGACTATTTCTCTTGCTTTCACCATTTCTTAGTTGCCTGTTGTACAGGGTTGAAGACCTTTTGGGCTTTTCCTTGTCCACTTAGGCATGTCTATGTATTGTTCTTGTTCGGTTCATGTTTAGGAGGTCATGTTGGTAAGACTTTGTGGGTGTAACTTTTATACAGTGTTTTCTGTAAATATGTATTGGGAAGTATAATTAATGCTTGACCCAATTTGCAATAGCCATAAACAATTACTTTCAATATGTTAGTTTCAATAATTAGCTCAAAATAACTAATATTTAGTTGTTCAAGTCTAAAACAAAGGACCCAGGTGCCTGGCATCTGTAGATAATGGGTGTGTTGTGGAGTCTTCACTGGGAGGAAAGAAGAAAAGTGAAGACCAGCAGAAAGATGCAGTTAATGTGTGTGTGTCCATCTCAAAAGTAGCCATGTCATAGGCCACTGTCAACCACATGCCTTGGTGGACTTCAAAAATGGAAACTGGCTTCCCTCCATTAACATTAATGAAATGAAAGTAAAACACCAAAAATTATCATCCAGGGAGATCAGCAAGGGCAGAACCAGATGCCATTTTATTACTCCAAATGTCATTTTCATTATGTAGGGCCACGTTGCTTGGAATGAACCAAACTTGTCTTAACCTACATCCTCTAGTACTCAATGAATCATTGGGCAATTAAGACAAATAAGACAAATTGTGTCGTGTTTAAAGTATAACTTTGAAATAACTTGTGCCTGGAAGAATTTGCTTTTCTTCAATACCATCAGTGAGTTTCAGGTTAAGTTTCAGGCACGGATCTACTTAATTGTCTCAGTTGCTATCAGTCAAGCTCATTGTGTGTTCATTGTGTCTTAGTAAAATTTGTCTAGAGTGACATGAGTGGGAATCCCACTCTTCTACACTGAAGCCCACCATAAATGGCAGCCGTGATAGCTTTAAGAAAAAACAGTATCTTTTCATAGCACCTTTGCCCTCCAAACCCCAGCACTTCATTTTCGATTCTAGTTCATAAGCCTTCCTCAGTCCTATAGTGTCTGGTGTATGTCATGAGGTATATCTGCCCATTTCTTCCCACCTCTCTGTCTTACTTGTATGTGTATGCATATGAGCACATGAATGCTATGCACTTACAACACACATGTCCTTCAGTGTTGGCCACACACACCTCAAGGTAAAAAACAACAACAACAAACTACAAAATCCACTCAGGCCAGGGAAGAAGGTAGGCTAACTGCAGGCCTTCCCCTCAGCTTATGCTCCTCCAGATCCAATTCCTCACTCATCCCCAACTCTACAGAAGAACACCTGCTGCAACCTCCCCTCCCCAACCCTGCCCCTCTCTCCAGCTGATCCCACAGATTTCCCCCTCCCAAATCCCCCCTACTCTTTGCTTTATTCCAACCCCCAACACCAGCCAGCATTTCCTGGGAACCCACAGGTCACTCCTGTCAGGGAAGCATGTAGGTTGATTGCAGCTCCTCCCCTCCCTCTCCATTCCTCCAAGTCTAACTCCCCGGTCTCCTCTCCAGCTCTCTAGAAGACCTTCTGCTCTCCCTTCTCCCCATTCCTTATTCACTGGGGACTAAGCAGATCCTGGTGGAACACACAGCTTCCTCCCAACCCACCCCCATTCGTAAGTCTCAAGTCCCAATACCCAGAAATCCATTTTACCTGGAGCCCTCCTGTGGACACACCTACGACGACCCCAGATGATTATCCTACAGGCAGCAAACAGCTACCACACTCTCCTAAGAACCAGAGAGGAAACAGAAACCAAGGCCAAAACACCCACCCAACAAAGATTAAGAGCCGATAACAGCACCTAGAATTAAAATCTTTCCAATCCCAGATGAAAAAAAATTAGCTAAATGTTTGTATTTATGAGTCATAGGATGTTACTTTGATTGGGTGGCTATCTCTGAGTAGATCTATATTCTATTTATTAAAAATGTATATTCATCTTTTAAAAATAAAATTAACAAAATAAGTGATTTAATTATCTAGATAGTTTTTTTTTTTTTTTTTGCCTTGGAACTTTTGTTCATATCAAAGATTTAACTCAGAGGAAAGGTTTATGTATGGCCAACTAATTCAGCAAGCTTACTTGCCTTACAAGGAAAGGCCATGGAATCTTCATGTTGCTAATTACATATATGAACAGAAATGTAGTGTAGGGCTACATTGACAAGTTCTATGTCTTCCTGAAACCTCTACAGATACAACATCTCTACAATATCAATGGCTCATTATATACTGTCTTAGAATATTATTTGGTTGGGAATTTCAAAAGTTTCTAAAAGTTTGTATTTGTGTGATGCTTCTGGATAATTTCAAAAGTTTCTAAAAGTTTGTATTTGTGTAATGCTTCTGGATAATATATTTATTTCTTCTGTTTTATCTATAATAATTGGAAGCATGCCTTCACTGGAACATTTACTTAAGCATGGTTAGAAGGGGCTCTTTGAGAGCTTTAGTTTGATATATTGGAAGTCCTTTCTAATATATTACAGAATTTCAAAATGAAATTTACCTTGGCAAACTCAGAGTTTTGTTAGAAAACAGAACATTAAACATAAAGTGGACTTTAAAGAAATTAAATATCACCTTTAGTAATGGAACAAGAATACATTTGTAACCTTAGGAAATTCACTTCTTTTGGCAAGCTTCCTTTACTACTCAAATTCTGTAAATTTTGTTGTCATAAACTACAATTTTAATGCCCAAATACATATATGAATTAAGCACAGTAATGAGTTCACTGGGGCATTTTCACCATGTCTATGAATTTTGATCACAACAACTCTCATACCCTCAGACAGAGAATTTTTAATTTGTAACATTTGAGCGTCTTTGGCGCAAACGCCTAGTTCTTTGTCTCACTTGGCCATAAGCTCAGAGGTCATTATGGCTGTGTGGTTTATGGCTGTAGAGTGCTTATACAAATACTATGGTGGGTAATCAGACTAAATGCCTGCATAATGAATAACATGGCCACATTCGCATGTACATATCATAGACACAGACTAGAAATAACAAAAAAATTAATTACTTAAATCTATCTCTTTTACAAGAGTATGCTGACAAACTAACATGACTTTTGTTTAGAACATCACTAAAATATTGAGAACTGGATTAATTTACTACATCCAATGTCCAAACCTATTGGATATTTAACTAGCTAAAAAATGTAGATCTAAATTAATGCAGAGTTTTCCTCATGTGTCAATACATTTTGTTTGTGTCTCTAGATTTAATAAGAACAAAGAGAGAAGGTTTCTCCTCTTGTGCGACTATTTAGTAGACATGAGATTAAGTGGAAAAATACCTTGACCTTCTGTCTCTGCATAGATATTCATTATTGTTTATTGGGGCTAAAACTTCAGGAAAGGGGATAAAATCAGAAGAACATTCATTTCACAAAAATGAACACGAAAATTATTCTGTTATGAATCACATTTGTGAAGTACAGGTTTTGTCCTGTGATAACCTGGTTCATTTCTATTGCCATGGTGACCTAGCAAGAACATGAAATGACTGGATTAACTGTTTCACTCCTGGGTCAATTTTCAAACTAATAGACATGTGTTCTGTTTGTTCCTACTCTGGTTAACATTTACCAATGAGTGTGCATCAAATTTTAGTTATGTCTCTGATTTGTTTTTTCCCCCAGTAGATGACATGTGTAGGAAACCAGGATGGATCAAATTGCCTCTGACATTTGAGGAGACACTCCCTAAAGATAGTGAATACAGAAATTACTTCAGCTAAGTGATTGTACCCTGACGTTGAAAGATCTGTGAGACTGCTCGAGAGCCAAAGCAACTGTAGCATTCACTGTGGTTATTTATCTATGTGAGCTGTTGTCTGTCTGACAGATTGTCATCAGAGAATACATGTGCCACCCCCGATTATGGCTCAGAAAGTCTCCTACTCGCCTCCCCCATGCTCTTCCCTCCTTGTTGCTGATAGGAAGATAATGCCCTGGGTGACTTTAGATGTAACACATCAAAAATGCACAGAAGTTGTTAGTCTTATCAATAAAAAAAAATTATACAGGAAAAAGTCACTCTGCTGTCTTCCTGTCTGCCTGGAATCTTCGTGTTCTCCAGATTTCTGTATTAGGGAGTTTTTGCTATTGAAGCAAGCTTAGCCTGATTACTACTGACTTGAGACTTTACAGCAGAGATAAGCTTGCATGTGCTTCTCCTGCCAGTCAAAGTTTGAGCTGAAAAGAAATGTAATTAAGAACCTGGGTTGCCAAATAAAAAATGATGTATCTTTAAAAATCGAACTCGCCTTCTTAAGGGATCACGAGTGAATACAAAAATTATGTCTTTGGATTTTATCTTTTGCTTAGCACAAACTAATAATCCACTGAATGTAAGGGACTTAGGGTTTTGTCCTTTGATTCTCTATAAACTGGACCCCTCCTCTTGTGGAAATTTAGGGAGTTTATCATTATTTTGAGTTCTCTATTTTTTCATTAAAGTAAATCAATAAACCTATAAAAATTTGACTGATATTGGATTATTGTACCTCACATGAATTAAATAACACCATCAAGATATATTCGCAATTCCAAAGAGGACATTCATCATTGGGCATCTACAGCCATGTCAAAGCCATTGGCAACACACCTGCTGTAGGCGTTACAAACAGTTTGTTCTTCATTCTACATTATTCTTCATTCTCATATTTTATTAATAGCATTAATAGCATTCACATTTCACAATTGACCAACTGAGACTTGGAGAGAATTGACTTGTCGAAAGCCATATAAGAGTTATATGGTGGAATCAGGATTTGAACCAAGACTTGACTTGATGCTTACATTTTAATTTTCTAACTTAGAGAACAAAATAGCAAAGTCAGATTTCCAGGCATCCTTTGTAAAATTGCTTGAGCAAGATTTTCATTTTGCTAAGCCATCCTTGAACTCTTTAAGTCTTTAGATTTTGAAAACATTTCTTTTGAATCAACATGATTTTAAAATTATACAAATTTATCTCTGAAGCTATAACTTAACCTTTAAAAATATTAAAATTGTAAAGTAGTATTTTTGATTCTTCTGTATCTGCCATGAAAACCACATGTATCACAAGTTTTGTTTATACAACAGTACAATCCATTATTTAACTCCTCCTTTTAATTTCAGTTTCACACATCCAAGTGTAACCTGGATTCCATCCTTAACATTTCAATTCAACTGCTCTTAGAAATGTGCATACTCTCTCTCTCTCTCTCTCTCTCTCTCTCTCTCTCTCTCTCTCTCTCTCTCTCTCTCTCTCTCTCCTCTCTCTCTCACACACACACACTTTCTGCCAGAAAAGTTTTGCTCATCTCAATATTACCATCTGTGCTTTTAAAAAGAATTGATTGCAAATTAAGCCTACATTTTAAATTGTTTTGTATATATACCAATTACCTACAATTCCTGCATTGTGACTACTGTGATCTATGATCCCTTCACTAACAGCCTGTACATTATTACATGCAGGTAACTTCTATGTGATGGAATTGATTTTTTTGTTTGTTTTTGTTGTTTTGTCTTACAAGACAAGGTTTCTCTGTGTTTTGTTGTTGTTCTTTTGATAGACGAGAGCATTCAAATTATTTTTAGCAGCACGTTCTGTGAAGAGGAGGAAAGCAATTCTCCGGACTTAAGGGAAGATCATTCATAGCCATTCCTTTACTTTCTGAAATCAGTATTTGGGGGGGGGGGTAGACTTAGTAATGAGACCACTGAAGACACTGTGTTTATCACTTTCTATGACAATGCATGTCTTAGTGTGTAAAGAGATAGCTTGGTGTGGCAAGTACTATGAACCAAACATTTGTAAAATCCTAATCTAGCTGCACAGTGATGGCACGACCTTGAATCCAGCACTTGGGAGGCACAGAAAGGCTTATCTTTTTTAGTTCAAGGCCAGCCTCATCTACAGAGCAAATTCTAGGGTAGTCAGGACTACACAAAGAAGCCTTGTCTCAAAACAAAACACAACAAACACAAACAAAGGTTCCCAAAAGCCAACCAAGACATTAGAGACAGCCCCCGTTAGGAGTCCTACAAGTAGATGAAGCCATGCAACTGTCACATATATTTAGAGAGCTTATGTCAGTCCCAGGCAATCTCATTTGTTAGTTCAAACTCTGTGAGCTCTTGTGAGCCCAGGTTAGTTATTTCTGTGGGTTAGTTGTTTCTGTGGGCTTTCTTGTGATGTCTCTGACACCCTCTGGGGTGGTCTTACTCTCTTGGCATGGGTGTCAGATTGCATCAGTCATTGGTTGGTCACTCCTACAATCTCTGTGCCCCCCTTACTCCAGCACATCCCATAGGTAGGACAGACTGTAGGTCAAAGGTTTTGTGGCTGGTTAGTGTGCTAAACCCTCCATTGGAAGTCCTGTCTAGTTATAGGAGACGGCTAGTCCAGGCTATACATACTCCATTGCTAGGAGGCTTAGCTGGTGTTGGGGCAGCTGGCCCAATCCCTGCGTTCAGGGGCGTGGCTGCTCCAGCGGGGTAGCATTCCCCTTAAATAGGATCGGGGCGCCGGAAGGACTCCCGTTCTTTGCTCTCCGCCGTGTACCTTCTGCTCCGCTGGACCCTTGGTTCTGTAAGTTCCCTTTTCTCCCCTTGTATTAAAACTGAGTAATTATAAAAGGACTATCGTGGTTATTTCCTAACCCCTCCGACCGCTGGCAGCCGGCACATCTATGATGGAGGAGAGTTATCTGTCTATGTTTCTTTCATTGGTTAATTAATAAAGAAAACTGCCTTGGCCCTTTAAGAGACAGAAAATTAGGTAGGTGGAGTAGACAGAACAGAATTGTGGGAACAAGGAAGTAGAGTGGGGGAGACGCTTCAGGCAGTCGCCATAGGAGTCTCCATGCTGCTCCTCTCCGAGATGGACGCAGGTTAAGATCTCTCCTGGTAAGCCACACCTCGTGGTGCTACCCAGATTACTAAATATGGGTTAAAGGAAGATGTGAGAATTAGCCAATAAGAGGCTGAAACTATGGGCCAGGCAGTATTTAAAAGAATACAGTTTCCGTGTAATTATTTTGGATAAAGCTAGCCAGTGGCTGGGAGCTAGGCGGTGGGAAGCCGGCCCACAGCTCATCACTACAAGCTGGGGCCATTCTTGTAGATTATTTGGAGTTTCCCTTGCACCAGGTTCCTCTCTGACCCCCAAATGCCCACCTCTCCAGGCATCTCTCTTCCATCTGCCCCCAGCTCAATCACTCATGGCCCCATCTTCACCCGCTCCCAGTTCAGCCACAAGATCTCTTCTCTTTCCTCTTCCCAGGAAGATCCATGCATCCCCCTTGGGCCCTCCTTGTTACCTACTTCTTTTGTCTTTGGATTGTAGCATGGTTATCCTTTATAGCTAATATCCACTTGTAAGTGAGTACATACCCTGTGTGTCCTTCTGATTCTGGGTTACCTCACTCAGAATATTTTCTAGTTCCATTCACTTGCCTTCAAAGTTCATGATGCCATTGTTTTTAATAGCTTAGTAATAATCCATTATATAAATGTGCCACATTTTCTTTATCTATTCAGCTAATACCACCAATCAAGAATAAGACCACTACCACAGTTTAAAGCCAAATTTGAAGGAAGCGTTGATTAAATACTGGACAGGTTGATGATCTCTGGCCAGATCCATACCAAGGTTCCTAAGAAATGGCCCCATGTCACTGTTTGCAGATGCTTAAAAAGGGAAACCCACAATTCATTGCATTTCCCATCGGGTCCAATCAGGGGCAACTGCACATCCTGATGTGTACCTCCAGCCTACATCCAATCAGGTACAATATATTCTCATGTATTTCCTGTCTGGAAACCTCCTGCCCACATGTGAACAAGTACATCTGGTACAGATGAGTCAAACAAACTTCTTTAGTAGAGTAAAAAACACATGACTTGTTATCTCCCATAAACAGTAGTCTTGAGCATTTCAGGAACTATCTGACCTTGAACAAAAGGCTTGTAGATCAGAAACAGTCTTGTTTCATGAAACTTATGCAAAATAATTGAAATTTAAAACGGAACTTTGGCTCTTTTACTTCAGTTGAGGAACACCTAGGCTCTTTCTAGTTTCTGGCTATTATAAATAAAACTGCTAAGAACGGGCTGGAGAGATGGCTTAGAGGTTAAGAGCAATGGCTGCTCTTTCAGAGGTCCTGAGTTCAATTCCCAGCAACCACATGGTGGCTCACAACCATCTATGAGATCTGGTGCCCTCTTCTAGCAGGCAGGCATACATGCAGGCAGAACATTGTATACATAATAATTATATTAATTAAAAAAACTGCTAAGTACATAGTTGAGCAAGTGTCCTACCTTGTGGTATGATTGAACATTCTTTGGGTACATGCCCAAGAGTGATATAGCAGCATCTTGGGGTAGATTGATTCCTAATTTTCTGAGGAACTGCCATATTGATTTCCAAAGTGACTGTACAAGTTTGCACTCCCAGCAATGGAAGAGTGTTCCCCTTGATCTAAATCCTCTCTAGCATAAACTGTAACTGTGTTTTTGATCTTAGCCATTCCAACAGGTGTAAGACATTTTGATTTGCATTTTCCTCATGGCTTTGATGTTGAACATTTCTTTAGATGTATCTTTACCATTTGAGATTCTTCTGCTGAGAATTCTCTGTTTAAAGCTGTATCTCATTTTTAAATTAGATTATTTGGTTTGTTGACATATAGTTCCTTGAGCTCTTTATGTATTTTTGAGATCAATTCTCTGTTAGATGTGGGGTTGTGAAGATCTTTTTTTCATCCTGTAGGCTGTCATTTGTTTTGTTGACAGTGTCCTTTGCCTTTCAGAAGTTTTTCAGATTTGTAAGGTCCCATTTATTATCAATCTCGTTGTCTGTGCTACTGATATTCTATTCAGGAGTTGTCTCCTGTGCCAATGCATTCAAGGCTATTTCCCACTTACTCTTTTTTCAGGTTCATTGTAACTAGATTTATGTTGAGGTCCTTGATCCACTTGGACTTGAGTTTTATGCAGGATGATAGATAAAGATCTATTTGCATTTTTCTACATGCTAAGATCCTGTTATGCCAGCGCCATTTGTTGAAGATGCTTTCTTATCCATTTTATAATTTTGTATTCTTTGACAAAAATAAGGTGTCCATAGGTGTGTGGATTTATATCTGGGTCTTTGATTTGATTTCACTGATTAATCTGTCTACTTTTATGCCAGTACCATGCTGTTTTATTACCATAGCTCTATAGTAGAGCTTGAAATCAAAGACAGTGCATAAACTGTTCTCCTTTTATTTTCTTATTGCTCTAGCCTAGAACTTCAAGTCCTATAATGACTAGATAGGCAGAAAGTGAACAGCCTTGTCTTGTTCCTGATTTTAGTGGAATAAGCAAGCCACTTTCCTCTCATGATTCTACTTTCTTCAACAGAATATGTAAAAATGAGACTTTATGGCCTAGAAAATAAACCATGTGGTTAGGAAAGACCTCGAGATAAAACAGGGCTATTAGTCAAGTACTTTCAGGAAGATAAATATCTTTTTTTAATAATTTAATTTTTTAATTAAGATATAATGACCTCATTTCTGCCTCCCTTTTGTCCTCCAAACCTCTTGTGTCCCCTACCAATGCCCCCCTAACCTCATCTTAAAGTCATGGCCTCTTATGATTATTATTACATATATATGCATAGGCATATACATATAATCTGCTGCTTCTGTTTAGCATTTCTTGTATGTATATGATTTTAGGGCTGACTACTTGGTGTTGTATAACCAGTTGGTAGGCTAATCCCTGGGGAAAGCCGTTTCCCCTTTGCAGGAGTTCTAAGTTGCCTGTAGTTCTTTGTCTAGGGGTAGAGTGCCCTGAGAAAACCCCTTCTATGTTAGCTTGAGTTGTTTAGACAGCCATACTGTTGTAGCTTCCCTCTTATTTCTAGTTGACACAATTTCATAGAACACTTTATTTCCCGCTGGGTTTTTCAACATGACCCCCTCACTTCTATAATGTTTCCTGAACGTTAGGTAAAAGAGTTATGTTGTGGAAGTTGTCTGTTGAAGTTGAGCACCCCATGGCCAGTGTTTTTGACCGGTTTTGGCTTTTTTGATGGTCTCTGTCTGCTGCAGAGAGAGGCTTCCTTGATGAGAGGTGAAAACTACACTTATCAGGAAAAAAATTAAAAGATCAATATTAGAAATTTCTCTCAGTAAAGTTTTTATGTTTTCAGTTTCTGTGATACTTCAAGTATCTACCTTTATTATTAAGAAAGTTAAAAAACAAATTAGGTCTCAAAAAATTATTGCTAAAGCCAAGGATGTCTACTTGTTTGTAATTTTATTTGTGTCATCATATACCATGTGGTGCAGAGTTGTCTTTCAGATAAAGTATAGATGGATCAGGGAGAGACAAGAACAGAGGGAAAAGGAAATACAAAGAACTAAAGCATCTAGGCTCCAACACCAGTGGCTGATACTACTTACCACTCATTGCCTATTGTTTCAGTGATGCACACATCCATTCTACACATACTACACAGCAGACCAAAACACAAACAAACGAACGAACAAAACCTCTCACTTCTTGGTTGTAGAGTAAGAAGGAAAATCATGAGGTGTGGGTCTTCTGCATTCTGGGCTGAATCAAGGATACACATGAGTAAAGGAGTCTTTGGGAGACGAGTAAGGATGCTGACGAGTGTCGAGTGTTCCTTCTCTGCACAAGAGGTAGGCTTCCTGGTACTCTGCAAAAGCATTTAGGCCACACCTACCCAGATTTGTTTGTTTGTTTGTTTGTTTGTTTTTTTTTTTTTTTTTTTTGGTAGCATACCAATACTTAACTTTATTTTTTTTTTCTTTTTTTTTTTTTTTCCTCATGGTTTATTTTTTTTTATATTTAAAAATTACCATCTCCTTCCCTCCTCCTCCCCCCTCCCTCCCCTCCTTCTCCCCTCTCTCTCAACTCCTTCTCCCCCTTCCCTCCCCATCCCTCCACCCATACCTCCCCTCCCTCCCTCTCAAGGCCAAGGAGCCATCAGGGTTCCCCACTCTATGCTAAGACCAAGGTCCTCCCAACTCCCCCCAGGTCCAGGAAGGTGATCGACCAAGCTGAGAAGGCTCCCACAGAGCCCGTCCATGAAGAAGAATCAGAGCCCAGAGCCATTGTCCTTTGCTTCTCAGTCAGCCCCCGCTGTTGGCCACACTCAGAGAGACGGGTTTGGTCGCATGATCCATCAGTCCCATTCCAACTGGAGTTGGTGATCTCCCATTAGTTCTGTCCCACCGTCTCCATGAGTGAACGCACCCCTCTCGTTCCTGACTTTCTCCCTCATGTTCTCGCTCCTTCTGCTCCTCATCGGGACCTTGGGAGCTCAGTCCAGTGCTCCAATGTGGGGCTCTGTTTGTTTGTTTTTTGAGAGAGGGTTTCGCTGTAGTTTTAGAGCCTGTCCTGGAACTCGCTTTTGTAGACAAGGCTGGCTTCAAACTCACAGAGATCCTCCTGCCTCTGCCTCTCGAGTGCTGAAATTAAAGGCATCTACCCAGATTTTTAACTGAGCCTTTTGTTTTTGTTGTTGTTTGAGGACTGATTCTCTTGGTATGTAACCAAAGATGACTTTGAACTCTTGATCATCTACTTCCAGCTTGAGAGCTGTGATTACAAGCATTCATGACATCACAGTTTATGGAGTGTTAGGTATGGAAACCCCGCATCTGTACTGCTAGGCAATCAGGTAACAACAGAACTCCACCCCCAGGCTGATATCTCTCCATATTTCATTCGTTTCAATAGCTCCTTCATTGGCCACATGCCATCCTGACAAAAACTGACTTTAAAATGCTTCTATTTCAAGATCTGTTGCATATCACACATATTTAAGGATTGATAGTGTTGTTAACTGGAAGTCTATATTCTAGCAGGGCTGGAATTTTTAATGTGGGTTTAAGAATTATATGCGAGTCGGCACTGCTCTGTTACTCTGCTTTCAGGAAAAGATTCCATGGAATTCAGCAATTATTGTTAAATTATTTGAGGGGTTTCAATGTGAGGAATATACTTATATATCTTCTCAAATGTAAATTGGTTATTGGTTGAAATCTAAACTATAGGAAAATATCTATCATAATTTACTGTATCCTCATAAATAATGTAAGAGTTTTTGATATCTTTTAAAACATATTTAAATTTTCTAAGGTTTGGAAGTTAGCACTCTCAGTGTTTATGAGAGTCTATGCTGGCTGTCATTTAGCAACATTATTAATGTATCAGGCTAGAACGATAGCTCAATCAGTAAAGTGCTTGCTTTGTTGGAATGAGGATTTGAGCATCGTTTCCAAGAACCACTTTAAATCACTCAAACAAGCAAACAAATACCAAAATTGGGGCTTTCAGAGTCTCATCAGTAAATGTACCTGCTGCCAAGTCTGATAGCTGAAACTGAGATTCCAGGTGCTGAGTTTCAGCTATGGATCTCATAGGATGCATGGAGAGAACTGTACCCTGCGAGATGATCTCTGTCTTCCAGGAACATGCTTTGATTTGTACTCCCCCACCAAATAAATATTAGAAAAAAGTTAAAAGCCATGTCTGGTAATAAACGTTTGTAATCCCAGCCCTGGGAAGGCAGAGATAAGTGGATCCCTGGTACTTCCTGGCCAGTCAGCCTAGCCTACTTTCTGAGTAACAGGCCAGTGGCAAATCTTGTCTCAAAAACTCATGGTGACTGGCAAAATAGTAGCAGCAAAAAGGTCCTGTGACTTCCACAGGTTGGCATGCACACACAAGTACATCTGTGCACACCCATGAACACAATTCTTTCTCAATTTATTTTACATACTGACCGCAGTTTCGCCTCCCTCCTCTACTACCATTCCCTCCACATATCCACTCCCCCTCCATCTCTATTCAGAAGGGGTAAGGCCTCCCATGGGAGTCAACAAAGCATGGCATATCAAGTTGAGACAGGACCAAGCTCCTCCCCTTGCATCAAATCAGGGCAAGACATCCCTCCACAGGGAATAGGTTTCAAAGAGCTAGCTCATGCATCAGGGAAAGGTCCTGTTCCCAATAATAGGGACCCGACAAAAGACCACACTACACAACTGCCACCCAGATGCAGAGAGCTTAGGTTGGCTCCATGTCGACTCCCTAGCTTGCATCAGCTGTCTCTGTGGGTTTACCCATCATGATCTTAACTCCTCCCTTGCTCATATATCCCTCCTCCCTCTCTTCAACTGAACTCCCAGAGCTCAGACCAGTGTTCAGCATCTGCTTCCATAAGTTATTGGATGAAGACTCATGTTTGTCTTTTGGGGTCTGAGTTATCTCACTCAGAATATTTTTTTTCTAGTTCTATCCATTTGCCTGTAAATGTTATGGTGTCATTGTTTATTTCTATTGGGTAATACTCCATTGTATAAATATACCACATTTTCTTTTCCCATTCTTTGGTTGAGGAACATCTAGGTTGTTTCCAGGTTCTGGCTATTATGAATAAAGCTGCTATGAACATAGTTGAGCAAGTGTCCTTGTGGTATGATTAAGCATCCTTTGGGTATATACACAAAAGTGGTATAGCTGGATCTTGAGGTAGATTGATTCCTGATTTTCTGAGAAACTGCCATAATGATTTCCAAAGTGTCTATATAAGTTTGCACTCCCACCATCAGTGGAGGAGTGTTCCCCTTACTCCACATCCTCTCCAAAATAGGCTGTCATTAGCATTTTTAATCTTAGTCATTCTGACAGGTGTCACATAGTATCTCAGAGTTGTTTTGATTTGCATTTCCCTAGTAGCTAAGGATGTTAACAATTCTTTAAGTGCATCTCAGCCATTCGAGATTCTTCTGCTGAGAATTATCTTGTTTAGATCTGTGCTCCATCTCTAAAATGGGATTACTTGGTATGTTGATGCTTAGTTTCTTGAATTTTTTATGTATTTTGGATATCAATCCTCTCTCCAATGCAGGGTTGATGAAGATCTTTTCCCATTCTGTAAGCTGCTGTTTTGTCTTATTGACTGTGTCATTTGCCTTACACAAGCTTCTCAGTTTCAGGAGGTCCCATTTATTAATTTTTGATCTCAGTTCTGTCCTATAGATGTTATATTCAGGAAGTGTCTTCTGTGTCTGATGGAGGAGGGTCATCTGTATATCTGTTGTTTCATTGGTTAATTAATAAAGAACATAAATTGGTGGGGTAGACAAAACAGAATTGTGGGAGAAAGCAGAGTCAGGCAGATGCTTCAGGCAGTCACCATAGGCAGTCGCCATGCCTCTCCTCTCTGAGTCAAATGCAGGTTAAGATCTCTCCTGGTAAGCGACCACCTCATGGTGCTACACAGATTACTAAATATGGGTTAGTCAAGATGTGAGAGTTAGCCAATAAGAGGCTGAAACTAATGGGCCAAGCAGTGTTTAAAAGAATACAGTTTCCATGTAATTATTTTGTGTGTAAAGTAGCCTGGTGGTGGAACACAGCCCCGCCACTCCATCTACATGTGCCAATGCATTGAAGGCTAATTCCCACTTTCTCTTCTACCAGGTTCATCATAACTGGGTTATGTTGAGGTCTTTGATACACTTAAAAAGAAAACATGTTCAGGAATGTAGGTTACTCCTGGAAACAAGAGAAGACAAGGAACAGAATTACTCCCTTGAACTTCCAGATGGGAACGAAGCCCTATGTACTCTTTCCTTATTCTCCCATATTCTTGATGGAATTGGGATTTTCTTTAAGTATGGATATTATACACATTTGTATAATAACTTGGCTTTCCAGTTTCCTCACATATGGAAGGGCTATAAACATGCAAAAGACTTTTCCTTTAGGGTTAGATCATTTTTCAAGTCCTAGACATGATGAGTACATTTAAAACCCATGATTTGACTCTCAGGTCTTTAACTTGAGCTTCAGTCCTTGTTGTAATGTTAAACTCTTGTGTATGTATGTGAGATTTGCTTCAAGTAGGAACACCAGGGTCACACCAGGTCCCCACATTACTATTTTACCAAACTCAATTTTCCGTGTTCACTCTCAGGCTCTGAATCACCTTTGTGAACAGGTCTCTGATACAGCATGATGACTCAGTTTCATCATTGTAAAAGAAAGACATTACTGTCAACCCATTTAAATCATCAGGGCCAATTGTCCGAACAGGAAGGCAATGAACAAGGTAACCGGTATAGGAAAACCTTATTTGAACCACAAAATATGCCTAGTAACTATTCATAGTATTGAGAAAAAAATCAGGCTTTGAAATGGGAACTCATTGACTTCTGATAAAGACTTCTGTGTAATTGGGGAAGGTTTACACAAATCACTGTGTCTCACTGATCTTCCATGTTTGTTTCTGGTAAGATACTTCATTTCACCACTTGTTCAGGGGCTAGAGATAACATAAAATTATCCAACAATTCTCAACTAATATGAATTTTGTGGAGTTTTATTATGATAATGTCTAACAACTTACAAGTATTTAATAGGCAAAGAATCTTCATGTTGTGTGAATTTCCTTGGTAGGATGCAAACAAATGTCTATTCATCCCACATAGTCTACCAAGGTCAGAACTAAGTAAGAATTCTTCCAGAGTTCAATGGCAATGTGTCAATTGGGTTTGTGCAGAGAGCATAAATGAGGGATTATGCAGAGGCATGGAAGACTCAAAGGCAACTGTTTACAAAAAGTTTACACCAGCACAGGTGCTGAGTCACAACTGCTGTAGCCTAGAGCTCCCTACATTATCTGCAGGCAGCTCAGAGAGGAGGATACTCTCTACTCTCCAGAGATTGTTACTATTTGCATAACCTTGGGGTGAGGGTCATATCAATTTGTAACTTCTGATACTTTTAAGGTTTTTGGGTCTCTCTCTCTCTCTCTCTCTCTCTCTCTCTCTCTCTCTCTCTCCTCTCTCCTCTCTCTGTGTGTCTTTCTCCTTCTTTCTTTCTTTCTTTCTTTCTTTCTTTCTTTCTTTCTTTCTTTCTTCCTTTCTCAGTCTTATGAGCTCACCTTCTTTCTTCAGGAGTGAATGTTTAGAGGAAATGGCTGCTCAACACCCGAAGAGACTTTGAACACATAGACAAGCTTTTAGGCCTATAGTATTACAGTACAAATAATTATTGTGTATTAGGGATATCTAATTGAACTATAAAAACAAATAACCACAATAAAATTCCTTTGTATAAGAAAGATATAGACTGGAAATCAGAAATGTTATGTTTGCATCATGTTTGCACCTCTTCAGTAGTTTTTGCATCAATTTTTCAAAGGAATTTGGTTGGTGGAAATTAAGCTTTTATGCCACATTCAGCATCAAAATAATAGATTGAGAGAGCAAAAAGACATCGATGGTGTAATTCTTGCCAGTAAGCTATTTGTAGATGCATTAGGAGATAATGGAGACATTTCTAATAAACTCTAAAAGGAAAAATTTCACAAATCACTAAAGTGGTGATATAGGTGGAAG
The DNA here is from genome assembly GCF_903992535.2 of Arvicola amphibius. NCBI lineage: Eukaryota > Metazoa > Chordata > Mammalia > Rodentia > Cricetidae > Arvicola > Arvicola amphibius. The sequence continues at coordinate 110,134,777 of NC_052050.1, forward strand.
TTGGGGAAGAAAGTCAGAGAAGGAAAGGGTGGAGGGTGGTAGGCATGCTACAGTGTATGGATACAGAGAGCGGAGATGAGCAAAAGGGAAACTGAGTGGAACAGAGTAGCTGGGATTAAGCCTGTGGAGGAGGCAAGCCGGAAAGCAGCAGGGATAAGATGCATGGAGAACGTAGGGGACAGATTTACCAGTGCTAGTGGAGTGTTCCAGTACTAAAATGACATGTCTCTTTTCACCCTGTAAAGCAGTTAGAACAGTAGTTCTCAAGATGTGGGGCGCAACCCTGTTGGGGGTTGCACATGAGACATCCTGTATATCTGATATTTACATTACAATTCACAACAGTAACCAAATTACAGTTATGAAGTACCAATGAAAATAATTTTGTGGTTGGGGGTCACTACAACATGAATGTACAAATAGGTTGGAGCTTTAGGAAGGTTGAGAACCATTGGGTTGCAAACAATTATTTGAAACCAGACCATAGTTCAGAACCCTGTGCTAACAATGTTTTTGCAATGGAAACTTACCAATCTGTCTGTCTAGTTTCACATCTAAAATGTGTGGGAACGAATGGCAGTGTCAGAGAAGCCCTGCAAGCAGCATTAGCTAGTTCCCAAAATCGGTTCTTATAGGGAAGTATCAAAAAGCTTCAATCTGAGGGCAAAAGGAGGATGCTTGTGTTCAATATGAGATAAATGCATGTGGGGCATTACAGGTAGTTCCATATATATACATATGATATATATATATTTCACATATGATAGTAAATACAGATTTTTATGTTTCAGTGGTATGATTTTAAAATGTACTTGAAAATCAAGAAAGCAAATTTGACTTAGAAGAGAACTTTTAAAATCGAGTGGTAGCCACCGATCCTCTTAATTCTTAGCTCTGTGCCTCTTCCATTAAACTACTTTTAATTTGTCAAATATATGAGATCATAAATGTATTTACAACAATTTGGAAGTCAGTGATATAACAGAAAATCTTAGGAAAATGATTAAAATCTTGTGCCATATATTATTTAATTTTTTAGTTATTATTGTGTGTACATGCCATGGTGCAGGTGTGGAAGTAAGAGGACAATTTTGTACATTTGGTTTACTCTTTCTATTTCTATGTGGGTTCCAGGGATTGAACTCAGGCTCAACAAACCTTTTTACATGCAGAGCTACCTTGTTAGCCTCATTATTATATATACTATGCTTATATTACAGATTATTAACAACACACAAAAAGAATCACAAGCAAAATAAAGATTTGAGAAAGAGGAAATACACAAGAATTCTGCTCCATAACTTTAGCCAAATGTTATAATGACATATAACAATATTTAGAAAAGACAAGGCAGTCTATACAAGGCAATTAAATGTTGAGAGAGATTTCAAGGCACTGGAGCCATAATACTGTTTCAGGAACAGGAGCTATATTTATCACATTAAAGGTCTTGGAAAGGCTAAGGGAACTGCTGAACTCCTTTGATTCATAATGAGAAATTCCAGAGCCTTGGAATTTCTGCTTAGAGAAAAGAAACGTGTTTCAGGAGTAGAAAGCCATGTGTCCTTGTGGTTCTTTCACTTGAGAGACTGAAATATAGAGGTATCATGAAGAAGGTTGTCAGTGATAGAGTAGGCAGGGAGTTCTTGGGGGTCATGGCAAGGGCCACTGAACAGCCTTCTACCCAGAAACTTGCTTAGAGCAGCCTAAGCAAAAGGAAAAAACCAATCATGCAACACCCACGCAAGGGCACTGCCCCTGAACATCAAAAGGCTGACAAAACAAAAACCAGTGTTAGCTGGTTCTGGCAGCAGATGAATTTTGAAGCACTTAATATCTTATTCTAATATCATTGCATTGTATTTTTGACTCTTCTCCGTGCGTTTTCAGAGGATGGGACAGGGGAGAATACCCTAGAAAGAAAGACTGTATCTGCTCTGATTTGGGAGAGCATAATGGGTCATTTTACCTTCATGAATAAGATGTCCAATTCATGAATTATTCATGAAGCATAAATCCACAGCACAGAACCATTGTTTTGCCACCGTAACACTTCAGACAATCCTCTTGCAATATTTTTTTTGCTCACATTCTCTGCTTTGTCAAATAAACCTCACGTAAACTGAATTCACATCTTCATTGAAGTCTTTCTTTGAGAATGCAAGAACTAAGAAAAACCCTCACCAAGTACCATATGAGTAGGCATGGACCTTTGAACTAGACTGTAATTGGTTTATACTATTTGGAGGAACATAGCAAGAAACCCTTCAACAGCAGAGGCATCACAATAATGACAAAGTTGACATAAGCATCATGTACTCCCCAAGCTGAGCAAAGAGTTAGCAAAGTTCCAAGAGTCAAGAATATGACTTGCAGAAAGAAGGGAGCAGAATCATGTCAGGTATCACTAATGGGCTGAGAATACAGTGATTGATTCACACACCAGAAAGATGGAAGTAAACCTAAATAATGTGACATACATAGTCTCCTTCACTGACCTGGATCATATCCCACTCTGCAATGAAGAAATGCATCTCAAGCAGAAGTTTTCTATGTCACCTATGTTGAACCCCACCCAACACTTTACCACAGTCACACATGAGCTCTGTGAAATTTCTTATTTCCATCACATTAGTCTGTCCCAGAAATTAGGATTTGGATCACATCTTTGAATCATCTTTCAATTTGATCCTGATTGTTTTTCATGAGAAGATTGCAGTTTTCCCCAATTTCAGCAGAACACATTTCTCATCTACTTTTCTTTGAGTTTATTTTCTTTTACTTCTTTAGTTTTTGGAGTTTGTTTGTGTTTATACTCTAAATTCATGTGGAGTTGATGAACAAGCATGCATTTCTTCTCTCTCCTACCTGGAAATCATGTATCTTCTTCTATGATTAATGTCTGAGAAACTCTCAGTAAGCCAGAGATGGAATTTAATTTAATCAGTTTCAAAGCATAAAAATTTTTTTTCACAGTGTGTCAGTGACTGGGGAGGAACTTATTCTCAGAGTTTTAAAATTAATTCAAATCAAATTTTCTTTTTAATACCTCAGGTTAAGAATTTTTAATTACTCTGAAAGAAATTATTATAGAGAGATTAGTACAATAACCCACAACTACTTAGTTCTTATCACACTGTATATTAAAATATTTTAATATCCATAGCACACATGTGATATAAAAGGATGTACTCTTTTGGAGTTGCCTTTCCTCTTCTAAAGGTAAAGAGATGCTATGTATTTGACCTGTAAGGAAGCATTACTCAGGGGTCTTCTAATTTCCGCAATGTGCCAACTTCTTGGTAGCAGGTTTAGTAACTCGGTAAAAGAAAATACCACAAATAAGCTGAGTCCTTAAATGTATATTTCTCATCACAGAAATCTCCTAGTTTCATCATGACTAATGAATGTGTTAGGAATGCTAAAAGGACAGAACTGAGAGCAATCTATAGAGCTCCGTCCCAAAAAAACTACTTTCATTTTAATTGTGTCCCTTGGATAAAAGAAGTGGAAAACCTGGGTGTTGTCAACCAGAACAAATTATTAAAGAGATTAAGAAGATTAAAAACTAGGCTCTTGGTCCCTTTTGTTTCATTAGAATAAAATAATAAACTAAAAATTTAAACATCTTCTTTCTTGGTGGATTTTCCCCAAAAAATATTAATTTAAAAAAAATATTTTATTTTTCATAATCTATTATCCATGAGGAAGACCTATTTTCCCTCTTAGAAGACACTAATTGTCTGTAGGTCTACATCCAGGGATGAAGACTTGTGAGATTTCCATATCCATGCTGACATGTCAATTTGATGTGGTATGTTTTTCTGTATGTGTTGGTTTTATTGGCTAATGAATAAAGCTATTTTGGCCTATGGCAGGGCATAATACATCCAGGCTGTAAGAGATATGGGTGGAGTCAAAGAAACACAAGGTAGCTGCTGAAGGAGAAGTACAAGCCAGAACCTTAGGAAACTTACCAGTGTGCACAGCCTCATGGCAATACACAGATTGATAGAAATGAATTAATTTAAGATGTAAGAGCTAGCTAGCTAGGAATATGCTAGAGTCATTGGCCAACCAGTGTTGGAATGAATATATTTTCTGTGTGATCATTCATATGTGAGCTGCTGGAAATGAATGAGCAGTCTCTGACTGCAAAATAGCACCCAGCGAGGAGATAAAAAATGTTTAAGAAAAAAAGGGTTTCTAGACCCATAAAAGTGGGAGTCAGCTGCAGCTTCTTTGTATTGCATTGTTTTTTTTCAGATGGATTCTGTTTGCTGGCTGCAAGCAGAGGCAATGGCTTCTTTAAGAAATGGTTTGCACTGGCAGCACAAACTCTGCCTCTTTTGGAGGGGGCCCTAAACTTAAATGGGGTTTGTGAGCAAAGTGCTACTAGTTGCTTAATGGTGACAAAGACATCTTGTGTCCCTGGAGCTGGGGCAATGAGCATGGCTTGCAGAGGCAGTGAACATTCCTCTGCCATATTGGACTAGGCCAAGTAAACAGGGAAGATGGCAAAGTGATGGAGGAGTGTCTATGTGTTTCTTTCATTGATTAATAAAGAAACTGCCTTGGCCCTTTAAGAGGACAGAAAAATAGGTAGGCAGAGTAGACAGAACAGAATTGTGGGAGAAAGGAAGCAGAGTTGGAGAGGTGCTTCAGGCAGTCATCATAGGCAGTCGCCATGATTCTCCTCTCTAAGATGGACGCAGGTTAAGATCTCTCCTGGTAAGCGACCACCTCGTGGTGCTACACAGATTACTAAATATGGGTTATTTAGTCAATAAGAGGCTGAAACTAATGGGCCAGGCAGTGTTTAAAAGAATACAGTTTCTGTGTAATTATTTCAGTTATAAAGCTACCCGGGTGGTGGGACACAGCCCCGCTGCTCCATCTACAGCAAAGTTGGTCATAGTCATGATCACTTAGCATTTAAAAGTAAAGGTGTTCCTGTTCAGAACATGATTACAAGATATGCAATAAAGAGAGACTCAGACAGAAATAAACCTCTGAACAGAGCATGGCGTGTTTAAAAAATGTACATAGGCTTGGGAGAGAGAGAAAAAAATGAGTATAGACAGTTATAAAAGAAATAAACAGTTTTAAAAATAAAAAAGTCTTTAAAGAGACAGTAAAAGTAATTTAAAAGAGTACAGGCAATCATATATTAAAGGAGAAAAGAAAAATAAATCACATAAAGATGGAATATACACAGAGTCTGGATTATATATATCATATTTTTTCTTTGAAATTTTTTGACTGTGGATGAGCTAAGTACAGAAACATATTTCATTGTATGGATACTAAGTTAAACCAAGTTAAAGGTATCTTGACTTCAAAATTTGAGTCTAAGGATATGTTACTTTGGAAAAGAGGCTCTACTTTTGCTTCCACTGAAGATGGGAACCTGTGGATTCATTCCATGCTAGTGTGGTTTAATGGAACAAGGCCCCATGAAATGTCTCCATGAACCTTAAAGTATTTTGCCCAACAAATAACAGGAAGCAGTTTGGAAAAAACTGCACCCAAATTCCCAGAATGATTGTTTATAAGTGTTTGTTTTCATTAACAGGGGGTTATGATATAGAGATGAATACTTTACATTGGTATAGATCTTAGTCTATTGATACAAATTTATGGTTAATCTTGTTACACTATATATATATATATATACGTATATATGTATATACGTATATATATATATATACACACACACACATATATATGTGTGTTTGTGTGTGTATGTGTGTGTGTTTCTACTCTTATTTAAGGTATTATGTTTAGACAGCACATTTTGAAATGTAAGACATAATTAAAAATTAGAGATTAATAGACAGTCATCTATAATAGTCAAACTTGTAGTCACATTAGTTAGGTTGTCTAGAGGTACAGAAATATATTTCAAATGGATAAATAGTCTTCAAACCTTTCAAAGACCAATAGAACATGGCATTTAAAATGTTTTAAGGACTTGGACTTTTCTTGACAGTGAGACATGTCTGCTTCTGGCAGCACCAATTACTTAAGAGAAATTGATGGGCATCAAAAAGGCTCCTTATGGAGTTTTCCAGCCCTTTGGGCAAAAAAACTGTTTGATGAACTGGACATGCAGGACATACAGAATAGTTACTGCTGAACTTGCCTAAAGAAGGTAAGATGGGATCCTGCTTCACAGAAGAAACTTCCAGACTTTTTGCAGGACACAGAAGAAAGAAGCTGATGAACTTTGTTAGTACAAGACAGAACAGATCTTCAAATTTTCAGCTTCACTGAAAAGTCTGCCAGATATTATAGGCTGAAGACAGATGTCCCAATGTTACAGAAGAACTTTGGGTGACTGTCTAGTCAGTGAGATATCTCTGTCAATTCCAGAGTTTTGGAAGTTGCTTACAATGTACTTCCTGTTTCTGGAGTCTTTGATGGAGTTGAAGACAAATAGTTAACATTTTCCTTAGCTATGATAAAGGATAAATTAGATATAAAACTATACTCTCACAAAAAGTATTGTAACTGTAATTCTTACTTGATACCTGTTTTGTTATATATAATCTTACTATGTTAGAGTTAAAACCTTCCTTTTTAATTAAACAGAAAAGGGGAGATTGTTGTTGAAGGCTGCTCATTTGTTTTCCAGCTGCCCAGACTCCCGAAATAATCACACAGAAATATTTATTAATTAAAACACTGCTTGACCCATCACTTAGGCATATTGCTAGTTAGCTCTTAAATCTTAAATTAACCCATTTATATTAATCTGTGTATCATCATATGGCTATGGTCTACCAATAAAGTTCCATTTGACATCCAGCATCTGTCTCCTACAGTGGCTCCATGGCTTCTCTCTGATTCTCCCTTCTTTCTCCTAGCATTCAGTTTAATTTTCCCACCTAGCTCTATTCTGCCCTGTCATAGCCCCCAAGAAGCTTCTTTACTGATTAACCAACAAAAACAACAAATATACAGAAGGACTTCCCACGTCAGTAGATCAGTAGATGATGTGGGAAGTCCTTCTGTATATGTGTTGCTTTTATTGGCTAAAGAATAAAGCTGCTTTGGCCTATATAAAGTCAGAATATAGCCAGGCTAGAAGAGATATAGAAAGAGAGTAGGCAGAGTGAAGGAGATGCCATGTAGCTACCAAAAGAGAAGGATACACTGGAACTTTAGGAACCTTACCAATAGGCCACAGACTCATAGCAATACACAGATTGATAGAAATGGGTTATTTAAGATGTAAGAGCTAGTTAGGAATATACTAGAGTCATTGACCAAGCAGTGTTGGAATTAATATACTTTCTATGTGATTATTCAGAGCTGGGAGGCCAGAAAATGAACAAGCAGTCTCCAACCACATCAACTGGTGTTAATACTTCTGCCTCTGACTGAGGGACCAAGACCTCTTAGGGCCACTCAAGACACAAGCCACAGTGCTAGTAAATAGATCTTTTATGAAGCTAGAAATTCATAAAAATTTCTAAAGAGGCCGAACTGCTAAATATGCATTGAAAAAAGAAAGAAAAAAGAAGGAAGAAAGGAAGAGAGAGAGAGAGCAAGAGAGAGAAAGAAGAGAAAGAGAAGATTGGCAGTGCAAAAAGGAAAGAGAAGATACCTGAAGTCTATATCAAAAAATAAGTAGTGAAGATGAGCTATCTAAATCCTCAAAAGATGTTGTTTTATGTCATAGAATACTAAATATACTGCTTAAGGACATATGACTTGTGAGGTCCAAGTATTAAGACAGATCCTTTGTTATCATGAATACTATAGTTTGTGGAAAGTCTATCTGAGAGGCGGTAGTGGAGAAGCAGCTATGGGCTTAGCCTGGGAGTTAGAACAGGAATTTACTATCTGCTTTGTTCTTTGCTGTGAACTGTGTCATTCTGACTAACATCTCTGAAAAACCATGTAATGTCCTCTCACACTCGAACCTCTATCAGTCTATCTTGCTAAACTATTGTGCTTCCCTTCCACTAGAAAGAAAGTGTTTAGGACTGAATTAATGATGTGGACATGAGGATTCATCCTGGATTTAATAATCCAAATGTGTTCCCTATCCTCAGAAGACCCTTATAAAACTAAACAAGAGAATGTGTTGACAGAGCAGAGGCAGGGTGGTGGAAAGAAGGGGTCATCAGTCAAAGTATTCTGAGAGCATTTAGGATGTAGGCAAGAAAAGAAAATGAATGTTCCATATACATTTGAGTATAGAATTTTTATTTTGGTTGACTGAGATCTGTTTTGGACATTTAACCTCAGGCAACACAGCATAAGAAATGCATGTTGTCCTAAGAGAGTAAGTGTATAGAACTTTGTTTTAAAACAAGGCTGCTGCCTTGTAATCCCACCAATTATATTAAATCCCCCATGATGTACATGAGGCAGCATAGAGGTTTCATACAGGAACATAGTCTGGATTAAATGGACTGGTACTAAGAACAAATGCTTGGTTTTCCTGGAAACATTTCAGTACAAAACATTTTTAAGGTTTTAGCACGTTTGTTTTGACCTCACACCAAAATTAAAAGAGTGAATGTGTGTGTTCTGTTATTTGGAGAACTAACTGCTTTTCAGATCTCAGTCTCAATGTATCTAATGGCTGCCATTTGTACAAATGCCATTCTTACTCAAGGGTGTTTCTGTAAGAAGTAATTGATGATTGCTTGAGCATTATAATGCTAGCTTTTTTCAGGTAGGAAAATTCCAGGGTTCTGGTGCTCTGTGTTCAAACAGATTTAATAACTTAATAAAGGCAAAGATTTTTACCAAAATACATTGACCAATACATATAAAACCATGTGAACCACTGTGTAAATTAAGAGAACTGTGCAAATGACACTTCAAATGCCATATCTCTTCCTCTTACCATGTTGATATATCACAAATCTATAGCAATTCATAAAGCTTACATATTGGTAGGACATGATTTGCATTTCATGTCATGTTGCATAGAAATATACTTTTGTTTTAACCATCTAAAGATACAAAATGAAATTATGGGTCTCTTTTCTGCAAGCAGCTGGAAGAAATAGCACAATTCTGATAATGGAAATGTTTTGTTTGCTAAAGTAGCACTTTATTCAAACAGTTCAGAAGGAATTTAATCATTTGTAGACATCGTCTTCAAAATGCATGAGCTATTGTTGCTACTAATTCACTTGAAATCAAACTGTTCTGATAGTTGCTTCCCGTAAGCCAATGGTTTCCTTTTTAAATACAAACTGTGGGATAGAAATTACTCTCTAATGCACAGGTTAACTGTGTGTGCATAAGCTTTAAAACCATTACAGTAGATTTTGCATCTTAACTGACCTCGTCATAGAAACCTTTTTATATTCAAGATAATTCAAAGGTCACTTCATTGGTTAGAAAATAAAAGATTGGGAAATTATACTGCTGCTTGTTTTTATCTGAATGAGAGATTGGTTGACCATGGGAAAAATTCAAGAGCCTACAGAGTTAACCCATAGTCCTTGAGAGAAAATACTATCAAAGATAACTCACTCTTTGATACCTAGGAATATATTACTGTTTTGAATAAAAAACTATAAAAATCCAGTTAGCCAAAGCAAACAAAATAGAGTGTTCTGAGTCATGGAATAATTATGTTAACTGTGGAGATTAAGTAGTGCCATCACACCCACAGATTAAGAGATTAGAATGCACAGAAATTGTGGTATCCCTACAAATAAAAGTAACAAAGGCTAAATGTCTTTGGATGATGTATTCAAGCCATTCCACATGCTACCTTATCTTAATAAGTTTAGTCATTCATTTGATTCAGTGCCATCAGGTGTCCCTATGTGTCAAGTTTTGTCCTGAGTGATGGAAACATTCTTTAGTCCACTAATCCATCTCTTACTTCTTGAATAAACTTCCAGGGGGAAGTATATATCAAACTAAGCGGGTGAGTGCTTGTACCAAAGAGGAAGAAGGAACGGGGACAAACAAGAGCGAACACTTTAGCTGTATTTATTTTCTGAGCTCCCCACTTTCAGCAGGAGCTTCCATACACAATGTAAGTGCTCCCTTCCCTCTTGTCTCTTTGACAGAATAAATAGGAATTACTTGGGACCACAGAGTCTTCTGTTGAGAGGGAGACCAAAGATGTGGTTGAATAGAACTGTAGATAGAAGTTTCTGTCCCACCTGGTCCCTCAGCCTGGTTCAGTCACAAAGAAACACACAGAGGCTTAAATGAATTATATTTGGCCTAGTAGCTCAGGCATATCATTAACTACTCTTACAACTTAAAGTAACCCATAATTCTTATCTATGCTTAGCCACGTGACTTCATACCTTTTCTCAGTGCAGCATTTTCTTCTTGTTTCCTCTGCATCTGGGTGATAACTACTGACTGAGCCTATACTCTTCCCAGAATTCTTCTCGTTTGTTCTCCCCACCTATAGTTCCTGCCTGGCTACTGATCAATCAGCATTTTATTAAACTAACACGAGTGACAAATCTTTACAGGGTACAAAAGCATTATCCTATAGTAGGGAACACTGCCCCTTGCATAGCCTCTCCCCACCTGCTGGAGAAAGGAAAAAGGAAACCCATACTGGAAGTGCTCCTAGCAACATGAAACCCAACCTTAATCTCACAACTCCAGTTCCATGACATGCTCGAGACAGGTGGTGCCCACCATGTTACCTGAGCATCAGTCACAGTTGCCTTAATCTCTGCTTGAAGCCCAGGATCGTCCCTCTTCATCTACTAGCTTCTTATCCTCATTGAGTTATATACACAGCCCTGTGGGACACATAGTGAGTTTGCAGCAAATTAATCTCTGTCCACAAGAGTGCAGAAGTTTAGCTGTAATGTACACAGTGTGATTTCTAAGAGATACTTTGTCTTCCTTCATGAAAGGTAGAAATCTAGGCCTGAAGGTTGGTCCACAGGGTCTAGGCTGGAATCAGCCTTCCTGTGTCCTCTGTCAGGCACCCATTGGTAGAATATAAAACTTTCTCTGAGTTTTCTCTTTTCCTTTAAAAGAAACTTAGCTCTGTCCTGGTAACACACATCTTATTTAAGAGTCTGTTTTTCTCTGACTTGTTTTTAAGAGTTATCTTTACTATTTGAAAACCAACATAGTAAGGATGGCCACAAATTAAACACACACACACACACACACACACACAGAGAGAGAGAGAGAGAGAGAAAGAGAGAGAGAGAGAGAGGAGAGAGAATCGAGAGAGAGGAGAGGAGAGAGAGAGAGAGAGGAGAGAGAGAGAGAGAGAATTTGAGGACCAGCAGGCAGGAATTCTCAGTGGGTTTAGAGCTTGCCACAGAAGTTGGTGATCTAGCTCCATCCCAAGGACCTATATGACCTCAGGAGAGAACAGACACCCATAGGCTGCCCTCTGGCCTCCACAGGCGCACTGTGGTACACATGACACATACAACTATATATACACATACACAATCCATCAAAGTAGATTAAAAAAACATAGAAAGTTCATTTTGAAGTTGAGTGACAATTGCTTTCTTGTTACAAGAGATCTGTAACTTGGAGAAAACAACGAGGTATTTCCTTAATGAGAATTGTGAGGCAATTATTACTAATGATTTCTAGTAGACCATTCTAAAGATAGAACTAGTGTGGTGTGCCATGGCTTAACTATTGCCAAACAGTAGGTTGGTTCAATAACCATGTGTCTTAACATTTGCCTAGAAGGTAGAAGGAAACAGGTGGTAGTAGAGCCATAACTGCACAGAAGAGCAGCAAACACACATGCTCACAGGTCCTGCAGAATGTGGTGCTGGGCATTGTTGGGGGGCTGTACAATGTTCTTATGTTTATCTCTATGTTTGAACATGATTAAGGAATAGTCTTTTACTACTGATTGGCACAAAAGCTTCATTTTCTGGTCCTTATCCCCCACCTTATTGACCGAAGAAATGTCCTAAGATACCCACTTGAAGCTTGGAACCATAAACACTCATACCCTATAAACAATATTTTTGTTTTATATATACACACAAAGTTTACAGCTCTATATTTAAAAGAAGTACTCTGGCCTACCCAACCTCTTCCAGAGCCAACAGGCAAGAAAGGCCTGTCCACCTGCCCAACCTCCTCCAGAGCCAGCATGGGCAGGCCTGACATCTGGGAGCTCCGAGCGACTTCCAGTGTGACTGGAACCATGGCCCTGACCCTGCTGTGAGGAGCTACCATCTGAGCCTCTTGGAGGAGCTATCACCAGAATCACAGCCCCAAATACACCAATTTGAGGAGTACCACCAAAACAAGTGGCTCTACAACAGCAAGACTTGAACATCACAACACAGATGAAGCAAAAGAAAATGACCTAAAAAATACTTTAGGAAAATGTTTGAGGCCCTTAAAGAGGAAATGAAAAAAATCCCTCAAAGTAGTGGAGGAAACAGAAACAAAAAAAAATGGAAGAAATCAACAAATTTCTTAAAGAAAATCAAGAAAAAAGCAATCAAACAGGTGAAAGAAACAATTCAAGACTTGAAAATGGAAATAGATACAATAAAGAACACCTGAACCAAGAGAGTTCTGGAAACAGAAAATATGGGTAAGCGAACAGGAACCACAAGTGCAAGCATAAGCAGCAGAATACAAAAGATGGAAGAGAGAATCTCAGGCATTGAAGATACGCTTGAGGAAACAGATTCATCCATCAAACAAAATATTAAATATAACAAAAGCTTACATAAAATATTTAGGAGATATGGAACACCATGAAAAGACCAAACCTAAGAATAATAGGGCTAGAAGAAGGAGAAAAAGTCCAACTCAAATGCACAGATAATATATTCAACAAAATCATAGAAGAAAACTCCCAACCAAAAGTGGAATATGCCTATGAAGGTACGAGAAGCTTACTAAACACCAAATATACTGGACCAAAAAAATAAGTCCCCTTGCCACATAATAATCAAAACACTAAACATAAAGAATAAAGAAAGAATACTAAGAACTGAAAAGGCAAAAGGCCAAGTGATATATAAAGGCAGACCTATCAGAATTACACCTGACTTCTCAATGGAAACAATGAAAGTCAGAAGGTTCTGGTCAAGCATTAAAGAGACATTAAGGGAACAGGAATGCTAGCCGAGACTACTACACTAATGGAAACTTTCAATTACCATAGATGGAGAAAACAAGGTATTCCAATATAGACCCAGATTTAACCAATACCTAGCCACAAACCCAACTCTACACAAAGTACTAGAAGGAAAACCCCAACCCAATGGAAGTTAGTTACACACAAAACAACAACAACAACAACAAGAAAACAAACCAAAAAACAGGCAATAGATGATCTCACATCAGAATTCCAAGGAAGGGAAAAAGCATACACAATAACATCACCATCAACAAAAACAGGAACTAGCAATTACTGATCATTAATATCCCTTGATATAAATGAACTTAACTCACCTATAAAAAGACACAGGTTAACATATTGAATACCAAAACAGAATCTATCTGCATACAAGAAACACACCTCACCCCAAAGACAGATATCACCTCAGAGTATAGAGGTGGAAAATTTTTTCCAATCAAATGGACCTAAGGAAACAAGTTGGGGTAGCTATCCTAGTATCTAACAAAATATACTTCAAACTAAAATCAATCAATTAATCAAAAGAGACAAAGAAGAACATTTTGCATTTGTCACGGGAAAAATCCATAAAGAGGAAATCTCAATACTAAACACCTATGCCCCAAATACAAGGGCACCGTCATATGTAAAATAAACACTAATAAAGCTTAAATCACACATTAAGCCACAAACACCAATAGTGGAAGAATCAACAGCCCACTCTTACCACTAGACAGGAATGTCAGAAAGAAACTTAACAGAGAAATAAGGGAACTATCAGATGTTATGACTCAAATGGATTTATCAGACATCTACAGAATATTCCATCCAAACATAAAAGAATATCCCTTTGTCTCATCACTCCATGGAACCTTCTCAAAAATTGACCACATACTCAGAGACAAAGCAATCATCAACAGAAACAAACAAAAAATAGAATAACCCCCATAGATCACTATGGCTTAAAGTAAGAATTCAACAGTATCACTAATTTCATAAAGCCCACCAAACTCAAAAACACTAATGACAACTTATGATGGAGAAGATGTAGGGTAAGGGGAATGCTTCTCAATTACTTATGAGAATGCAAACTTGTACAGCATCTGTGGAAATCAGTATAACAATTTCTCAGAAAATTAGGAAGCAATCTACTTCAAGATCCAGCAATACTGCTGTTAGGTATATACCCAAAGGGTGTTCAATCATACCACCAAGGACATGTGCACAACTATGTTCATAGCAGCATTATTCATATAGAACTTGGAAACAATCTAGATGTCCCTCAACCAAAGAATGGATAAATAAAATGTGGTACATTTACACAATGGATTACTACACAGTGCTAAAAAAAATAATGACATTTGAAATTTGCAGACAAATGGATGGATCTAGAAAAAAAAACATATTGAGTGAGGTAACCCAGACCCATAAAGACAAATATAACATGTATTCATTCATAAGTGGCTTTTAGACACAAAGAAACAGAAAAAAACAGCTTGCAGTACGCAACCCCATAGAACCTAGACAGCAAAGAGGCCCCTAAGAGAGACATACATGGCTCTACATAGGAAGAAGAAAAAGACAAGCTCTGCCAAGTAAACTGGGAGTGTGCAGGTCACAGAAGAGGGTAGAAGGGAAGAGGGGAAGAGGGGAAGAGAGCAGAGAAAAATGTATAGCTCAATCAATAAAAGCAATAGAAAAAGACACTCTTTACACTCAAAACTGTCCTTCATTATAACATTATGATTACCATATTGTACTAAACATATGTTTAGTAATTCCAAATTTCTTATATAGCAAATTCTTAAATCATCTACATAAAAATTTCTTCAAGCTGCATCATCCCCAATTTGTGTCTTAACTATATCCCTTGCTATTTCCCCACATACCTCCTTTCAGGTTATTTATATTCAAATACTCCATAAAAGTCAACAAGTATTTGATAGGTCATCATAAAGTGCCAGGAAAGCTTGTCATTACTGTGATTCCTGCAGTGGATAAGGCCTTTGCCTTCGCAGACCTCAAAATCCAGAGACATAGTATGAAACACTACTATTACCTTGCCCTTTGTCCCCTGTGAGAAAATCCCTGATGATTCTTGAAGAAAGATAGTTGTTATAACAAGCATGATCACTCATTCCAATTTCCCCTTCTCCTAGTGTGCTTTCTTTACGGGGACATGTCTTCATAGCCCATCTCACTTAGTGTGTAGCTATTGATTTTACAAATAATGTTTTTCTTATAGCCAAGAAGCGAAGAACACCAGAAATGATTCTTGGAGGACAAGAGAACACTTTAGCTTTTAATCTCAGGTCAGTGTCAACTTGACTCTTTGTTATCATGTAACCAATAAGAACCTACTTCTTATCACCCCACAGAATATTTTATATATGGATGATATGTTAAGTGGACATGGAAAGAAGGAAATATAAATATTCTAGATGTTTTGGTATAATCATAGATGACAAAGGATGAAAAATAAATCTTAGAAAATTACAGACTCTATCATTTCTCTGAAGTTTCTGGAGACAGGGATGATATGAAGGTTCAAAATAATACAAATTTTAAGTCACTATAACCAAGGCTCAGGGAACATGGCCATGGAGCTGTTGCACTCACTATTAGCAGTGGTTACCAGTATAAGACCTGCAGGAGATCACATTAGCTGAAATTTCAGCACTCATGGAGCAAAAACACACAAAACACCACCCCTACGTGAAAAACTATTGAGAGTTTGCACGCTATCACTGTTCCTGTGTGTGGCTCCACACCTACACAGGTAGGATGGTTCTAAATGAACTTCACAATTATTTTAAAACAAAAGGAGGAGAAAGTAGAAAGGAAGAAGAGGCAGGATGAAGAGGAAGAAGAAGAAACTCGAAGGACATTGGAGAAGAGAATTAGTCGTAAAGGGAATTATGAACATATTTTACTGTGCATATGTATAAAATTCTCAAAATTTAAAAACAGACAAATAACATTACCTAACTAAGGACACATGGTTTTTGAGGAAGACCAGAAGTCTTAGTGTATAGAAACAAACATACATCCCACTTGTTGGATGAGCTAAAGACTTCTCAGTTTTAGTGGAGACTAGAAGAGGAAAGTGTCCAGGAGCTACACACTCAGGTGGGCAGGCTCTGCCACTTTTGCCTCTGTCAGATGATGTCAGAAGTGTGTATGCTGTCCTTGATGAAAGTCATCCAACTCTCAGAAGTCTTAGAAGAATCCACGCCCCTCCTGCTACAAAGTTCTGGGCTTGGATAGCTGGCTAGGAGGGCTAAGAACTGAGGTTTTAATTATGAGTGGAACATTAAGAGAATAATTCAAAATATAGATTACAGTTGCAGTTATTTATACAATTGAGTGTTTGTTTGTGTTTCATGAAGAAGGCTGTAGTTTAAATACAGCAGTGTTCTAGGTGAACTGGAATATATTTGTTGGAATAGATTCCAAAGGCCTGATGAAGTCAGGTACACAAGATTCTCACCCTTCTGCCAACCATGTTTGTAACCTACATCACACCTAAGTGTTCAAGAAAACTTGCCTTGACCAACTTTTGTTGAGGAGAAATAATTTGACCTGGTTTACAAAATTTTGTACATGATGTGTTGGGGTTCAGTAGAAGTCGCTCTTGCATCAGTCCTGACTGTAGATGGCCCTGCTCTTGAGTCAACCTAGGCCTGTTACCACTTCTGGTCAGCATTGTGAAAGAATTTCAAGTCTGTTCAAAAACAAAAAAACAGGTACAGGAAATAAATATTATAATAGAGAAAACTATTTTCTCAGATATGATTTTATGCATACAAAGTATTTGGAATTGACTTAAAAGTCTGTCAGAATTTCATAGTAAATTTAGCAAGATTTCAGAATACAAGGTTAACATAATAGCAACACATAACCATAAGTTGTAAACAGGCTTTTCTTTCCTGCCTGCCAGTTCCAAATAACAAACACCAAGATTCAATATTAATTACAAATGCTCAACTGATAGGTCAGGCTTGTTACCAACTAAATATTGCAACTTAAATTAACCCATTTCTATTAATCTACATTCTGCCACATTACCTTTCTTTCATCTTGAACTTCTTGTTTCCTGTTTGTATCTCTCTGGAGACTCTTCTGACTCTGTCCTTCCCAGTGTCCTTTGTCTGTATCTCCCATCTAACCTTATCCTGTCCAGTTTTGACCAGTCAAACACAGTGATGTATACTCATACAGTGTAAAGGAATATTCTACCTTCCCTTTTTGTCTAATTAAAGATGAAGGTTTTAACTTTAAAATGGTAAATTATGTACAACAAGAAACAGTTATTAAGAATTACAGTTACACTATTCAGTCCATTTTCATTTGGTAAATTTAGAGAAAATACTCTATTATTCATCTTATCTTTGTGAGTCCAAAGTTTTATAACAATTTACCTTTTATCATAACTAACAAAAACTCTATCTAGTCTTCAACTCTGTCAAAGACCCCAGAAAGGTGAAATGTTGATTAATGGCAGGGACATCTGGCTGTCTGGACAATCACCCTAGGTGTGTTTTGTAATGATAGGGGCATTTAACTTTGGCCTACATCTCTGGTATTTGACAGGACATTTGTGAGAAAGCAGGTGTTGAAGGGACTGTCCAACCTTGTCTTGGCAAAGTGTAGCAGTTATTTTCTGCTAGTCCAGTTTGGACAGTTTCTTTGCCCAAATGGTTAGCTTTTCCCTTAAGAAAAGCAAACCCATATGAGTTTTGTCAATGCCAATTTTCTTCTCTGAATGTAATTGGTGCTGCCAGGAGTAGCGTGTCTCACTATTAAAAAAGTTTTATGTCACTAAACATTTTAAATGCCACAATCTGCAAGTCTATAAAATGTTAGGAAACCATCTATCTATATAAATTAACCTTGAAACATACATAACCTTGACTATATATTTGACTATCATAGAAGACTATTTATCTGTATTTTTATTATATATTATATTTTATTTTTAAATTTTTTGTTTTCATTTGTTTATTAATTTTTAAATGAGTTGCATAAGCACAGCAATACCCCAAATATGAGTAGAAACATATAGTATAGTAAAAAAATAACTTTAAATTTGTATCAATAAACCAAAATCCATACCACTGTAAACTATTTTGAGATTAATAGTTTCTTCTATTAAAGTAGGTTTAATAACTCTACCCTTTTGTCCTATGATTCTATAATCCTCCTTTTCTTTTCAGAACAAGATCATTGAATCTAATCTCCTTTGTTCAGCTTGTTTTCCCTGAACATTACCAATAACAACTTGAAACACATAAATGATAATGACAACATCCATGATCCAATATTTGAGAACATGGGCAATCATTATCTAGACTCTACTTCCTGTTGTCTGTGGGTCACTGGTATCTTTGAGAACTGGGATAATAATTAAGTCATCACTGGAGTAGTTTGTGAGGTTGGGCCCATCTCTATCAACAGCCTTGAAATGATTTTGGATACAGAATTTTGAAGCAAACTGTAAGAGAAGCAATTGAAATGTTGGATCACCTGGGCCATCTGTTTTCATTGATGTTTGGTCCCCTTGTCCTGAAAATATGTAAACTTTTAAAGGTAACATACATTTCAAGTATGGGATATGCGTGTAATCAGTTAAGCATGACTTTTTGTTGTATGTTTGAAGAGACAAAATATACATTATATGTTTTGTAATTCTTCTGGGTTTATTTTTTTATGTTTGTAATCAGCATGGGGTACCATTTGTAGGTAAACTTTTCTTTCCTGCATACCAGTTAGCTAGGATTTCAGGGGGTCTTCCCTGATCAAACTTGGTTTTCTTTAACCTGGAATGAATCTACAGCTTCTCATTTCCTGTGGAAATAAAAGCATAACCTCTCTCCCAGAGCAACACACATTTTGACTTAAATTTTGAAGTCAAGTTACTTTTTTAAGGACTTTATTATTTTAAAACTATATATTTCTTTTCCATGACTGTCTATATCTTTTTTTTCTTTTCTCTCTCAAGCCTTTTTACATTTTTAAAACACACTGTAACTGGCTTTGAATTCTTTCCTATCCTTTTTAAAGCTTTGTCAGGTCTTTATGCAAAAATGCCTGCCCCACATTGGAATGCCATTTTGTCTTCTGGACTTTGTCTTTCCCACCTGCTGGTGCTGTGGGATTCCCCTCTGTATGCTGTGAAATATGTTTGTATTACATTGGTTAATAAAGAAGCTGCTTTGGGCCTGTAGCAGGGCAGAATAAAGCCAGGCTAGAAGAGATATATAGAGAGAGTAGGCAGAGTCAGAGAACACCATGTAGGTGCTGAAGGAGACTGAAAGCCCCAGAACTTTACCAGTAAAACACTAGCATCATGGTAAAATATAAAATATAAGAAATGGGTTAATTTAGGATATAAGAACTAGCTAGCAATATGCCTAAATGATTGCCAAGCAGTGTTTGTAATTACTACAGTTTCTGTGTGATTATTTCGGGTCTGGGTGGCTGGGAAACAATGAGCAGTCTCCCCCTACATGCCAGTTCCCAGATAACTGCCACAGAGACTCAAAATTAATTACAAATGCTTGGCCAATAGCTTAGGTTTTTTACTAACTAGCTCTTACTACTTAAACTAACCCATTTCTATTAATCTACATTCTGCCTTTTAATGTTACTTCTCTTTCATCTTGCATCTCCTGTTTCCTCTCTGTGTCTCTCTGACAACTCCTCTAACTCTGTCCTTCTTCTTCCCAGAGTCCTTAGTCTGGCTCCTCTTACCTACCTACCTGTCCAGCTATTGACCAGTCAGCTTCCTGATTAACCCAGTCACAGGGACATATATCTACAGTGTAAAGGAATATTCCAAAATGAGTAAATTTTTAAAATGAAGTTATTTACAGCAGTCAAAGCATCAAATTCCTAGGACAAAATCTAGCTCCAGCATGTGTTTCTCAAGCAGAAATTATTTTTCCCATAGGACTCTTTGGTGATGGCTGTAAATCTTTGGTTGTCATGGCTAATGGGAACATCTGGCAACTAGGAGATAGGGGTCAGGAAGCTGTTAAAAATTGTGATTCCTAGCCTTCTACAGCATGAGATGATCCATTCCATGCCAGTCATGCTGAGACTGAGAACCTACTAAATAACATAAAAATGGAAGACCACTAAACAGAAAGGTTATGTAGACAACCAACTAAAGAAACCTAAAATATCTAAATATGTGGAAAGTTCTAATAGCTCATTGATCACTATAATGTATAGTTTCTCTAAATTGATTCAGTATAACTCTTATTTAGGCTCTATCAGATCTATTATATTTTGGCAAAATAAACTCATTCCCAAAATTTCATAGGATCTAACAATAGCAGAAACAATCTTGATAAAGAGAAAATGCAGCACTTTTACACCATACACTTTGACCACAACCAATAACATTGGAGTGCGAGCAGAAAGGAAGAAAACAATACCCAATAAATAAGTTTACCACATACACTGATAGTTGGTTACAGTAGATATTAAGGTCATTCCCTCAAACAAATAAAATGCTTTTATTTTATTTTATTTTTTTTTTTGTCAAATGTTGCTTCACTGTAGCTGGGTATCTGGTGTCACTTAATAGTATTAAAGATAACCCCACAGATACCAAAATGAGCGAGTCTCACATTAAAAAGAGGAAACAAAGCCCGCACCTTGAATTCATATGGCCAAGAGTAACCATGTTTGAATTATTATCCACTTCTCACCCTGTGTCTTTAGTCCATGAATAGTTTTGTGGTTTCTGGCTACTCTGTGGGTCTGTCTGTTGGGCATCTATCCCGATCTCTGACTGTCCTATGGTCTGTATGTTTGTCTCTGTCATAGGGAAATTTGCTCTGTATTTTCTGAACAGCACAGAAAAACATGATATGAGGGAAGGAAGGGGGGACGCTTTACATTACTATTTAATAAGCTATTAATAGAGTTTTACAAGGATTGTTACTGACTCAGGTGACTCCAACTGACATTGAGAGCACAACAGTATTGCAAATTTTACCACTAACAAGCTGTCTCCACATTGTGTTCAGCATTATGGCAGTTATTCATGGTGTAAGATTGCTTCCAATCTGATGGCTACTTTCAGCAAAGGATTACCATAACACACACATACCCATATACATTACTCTGAGCCAGAGGCATGGAAGATTTCAGAATTAAGATAGAAGCTACGCATTAGCTTACATTGTAAATGTGGAATACTAGAAAATGTAAGCTAAGTAAGGTTAGTTATTACA
Organism: Arvicola amphibius; assembly: GCF_903992535.2. Lineage (NCBI taxonomy): Eukaryota > Metazoa > Chordata > Mammalia > Rodentia > Cricetidae > Arvicola > Arvicola amphibius. Next base: position 110,156,101 of record NC_052050.1, read on the forward strand.
TTTTCTGTTAAAGGCAAGTTAACACAACAGCCCAGTGCACAGCAGGTATCAGGCTAAATCCTAAGTGGACTTCAGGGTATTTTACTTAACTTGGCTTGAGAGGCCCAACAAAAGTTTCCAGTCCCTTGAATATAAGAGATATTTTCAATAAAGCAGTAAAACAGCATCACTACAGATGCCTAATGGGGAAAATAAACCAACAGAAACTATCTTTTGGCGAGTCTCACATCAAGCCCCAAATTTATTTTGATATATATACATCATAAACATAATCATTAATCCAAGGACTATAAATATTCCAGAAGAAACTAAGAGAATGCTTTTGAGGCCTTGAAAATAAGAGAAGTCGTTAGACAAGACATAAATAGCACTAACAACTTAAATCCTGAGAATGAAACTAAGAACATAAATTAGGAGTTCTGCCTTTCAAATATACCATTACTGAAATAAACCTACGTCACAGACCAGCTTATGTTAAGGACTTGAATCTATAATGTATAAAGAACATGTACATTATATTAAAAGCATGATTATTCCTTTTGTGAAAACGAGTCAGATTTGAAAAAATATACTATGAGTATTCTATAAAACACACACAAGATAAATATTTAATGAGTCAAAGCTATCATATTTGGGCATAGCATCCTCTGACCTTGGTCAGGTAGTCAACTACCTTAGGTCAGGATTCTATCTCTAATTAGTTAAACCTTTCCTGGGATGACATTCCATACCGCACTAGAGGAATAAACTTGGAGTTGATTAATTCTACTGTCTGCTAATTAATACACGGAGAGTTGTTAGCGACCTGTAGAGCTTGTGCCTGCATTCTCGGGTCATAGTACCCACTGACACGTGATCTTCATTTCATAGATGCGAGTGACAAGAGTTGGAAAGGCAAAGAAGTTTAAAGTTTTAGAAACTTACATCAAAAGGTTTAATAATGTTTTCATTTTCTGGATTTGAACCCACATTTGCTAAGGCAACTGCACGGCCAGTGAGCTGGATCACCTGCATTTTCTTAGGCTTTCATTAGCCTAGTTTGGTTTTGAACTCAGAACTACAGAGCAAGTTCATAGTAAAATTTATGGTCTCATAGTTAATAAGTGATAGTCCTGAACCCACCCAGATAGCTGCTTGAATTTTCGTGGTAGCGTGCTTCTTACGTTCCCTAAATCTTCCTTTATATGCAATATACTCTATCAAAACAACCATTCACTTTTCCAGTATTTCACACTGGCTTTCCCGCCTCTGCTCTTCCTATAATGTCTTAACATTTCAAAGACATTGCACTGACATGTCAGAGTATTAGATTAAGATACACGAAACAGCTACAATTTACCAACTGTGAGCAATAAAAATAACAATTTAGTAAGTTCCAATGTGTAGTCTCATTTTGTACCTTGATTTGTAGTCTCATTTTGTAATCTTAATCCTCAAAATTTAGCAGGGTGTTCTTATACACACACTGTACATTTGGTAAGTGAATTTGGAACATGGAATTGAATGCAGTTACCGAGGCTTATGAAGTGGAGAGGCAGGTGTGTTGATCAAAGGATAATAAAGCAAGGCACTTTGAGAAGCTGAAATTGAAGGAAAGGCAATCACTGTACTATTTTCCTAAATTCTGAAGAACAAGCATCAAGACCTTTGGAAAATGTATGTTCAATTGCTGTCTTAGGGCTAAGTGCTCACTCAAGTTTGGGGAGTAAATGGCTAGCGGAGTAGTTCCTTTTCAGACGTCACAATATATAGCCATGCTGAAGGGTCAGAGTCCAAAGGAAGCAGCAGTTCTAAACGGCGAGAGATATGTTATACAATCTGAGTCAAGCCTCTCTTTATGAATGGTAAATGATGTCAGTCTTGGTCTTGCAAGGGCTTGGAAAGTGCACTTGAGATCAAACAGAAACAATGGTGAGGGGCAGAGTTTCCAGGAGAAAGCTTTCAGGGACTGCGTGGTGTTCCGCCTTTCTCTGTACACAGATGGCCTGGATGTGGCTAGTCTAAGTGGGAGTTTCAAAGACAGATGGAACCAGCAGCAGAAACTATTATCCATTAGTTTTGTGGGGGAAGAAAAGAATTCTTAAGATATGAGACTGGGTTGGAAGGATATATCCAAAGTACACTAATAGCTTGCATAAGAATGGTCTTATGCAACCCACTATGATATAATAAGTATTAAAAGATACAAACAGAAACCTGAAGGGATCAAAATGTAGATGTTGGATGCCATGGGCATAGGGGAAATTCTAATTTCTTATTTTCATAGTTTGTAGACTCTATGTTATGGGTATGAAGGGTCTTACAAGCCCTTGATGAGAAATGAAGACATAAAACGCGAATGTTACAAGCAATAAAAAATATACCTGCTTTGCGGACTACAAAACAAAGATATGTTTATGTTCCCCAAACAAAAACAAATAAAATATTCTTAAATTAAATGAATAAGTTTATTCTCAAAAAGCAAAATTAAAGTCATATCTATTTTATGCAATTCCTGAACACAATTTTATTAAGAAGAAATGCCAAATAAATGAAAAAGTAACTATGAGATAAAGATTTAGATCAACAACACAAAACAAATCTGAGGGCAGTCCAGAACAGGGGTCTAGATTTCTGTATTTTTATTAATACATTTAAAAATACAATTTCAAAGGTGACCTGATGCATCTCTCTACTTGAGAACTACTGGAGCAGCACTCTATTATGCCAGTGGATGCCTTTAAATTAGATGGCTGGGTATGCAGCCCACCAGCAGAGTGCTTGCCTAGCAAACTCTAAGCTCTACCTTTGAACCTCTAACTCTGCACAAACAGGGCCTGGAGGTGCACACCTGGAATGCCAGTTCTTGGACCTGGAGGCAGGAGGATCAGGAGCCTTCAGTTCTTTTTCTGGCAACAAAATGAGTAGGAGGGCAGCTTGGGATACATACAACGCTGATGGGTGGCGACAACAGAGATCATGAAATCACCATTAACAACAATATGTCATTGTTGCCTAATGTATTAGACAGAGACTGATCGATATGCTACAAAATATGTGAAGATAGGTAAAATACTTTTTCATGTTTCTCCTTTGGTTAAAACAGATAATGAGGGAACGTCTTAACACAGTTCCACAAAGTGTGAGATATTTCAAATATTGAGCTTAATATCATTTCATTTTTATAAATCTAGAACAAAGGTGGATATATCTTTCACAGGAAAATAAATTTTAAATATTACTTTAAATTACAAAATTACAAGCTTAGTATTTCCTGAAACATTAGCAATATTTGATTTATAAACCCTTATTTGTTTTTACTAGTCTACCAAAATGAAATTTCTTTCATTTTAATGATGTACAATGCAATTTATGAGCATCCTCTTAGATACACCTATTACTTATGCAATAAAAGCTATGGCTTCTCTAAATAATAGGCACGTGAACATGCACATATGCATTGGTAGTTTACTACTGTGTCATTTCAACCACAGGCCAAGAACCCCAGAGACAGAGAAACAGTCACCACATGGAAAGACATATTCTTTGCCCAAGTGGCCTTCAATGTCTTTTCTTTCTTCCTTCCTTCCTTCCTTCCTTCCTTCCTTCCTTCCTTCCTTCCTTCCTTCCTTCCTGTAACACCCGATTCTGTGTTACCCCCCTCCGTACAGTTCGCGCGCCACTGTACCTTATGCGAGTCGGACAAGGGCCTGGAGATTGAAAGAACACACAAAGAGACATGGGTCATTCGAAAGGAGATCAGCCGAATGCCGTTTATTTAGCCTTGGGGAAAATCTTATATACCCCACTCCTGCCCAAGGAATTCCACCCAGGCAGGTGGAGAAATTACCTTATCTAACTGCTGCACAAGGACTTCCACCTAGGCAGGTGGGAAATTACCATACCAACAATAGAGTCAACAATGCCCTACAACAATCACCAGGCGGGGCAGAGGGAGCACAGGAACAAACAGGATGCTTAGTCATCTGACCAGAAACTGTCCTCAAGATGAGCCCCAGGGACAAGGGCAGACCCGGGCCCTACACCTTCCTTCCTTCCTTCCTTCCTTCCTTCCTTCCTTCCCTCCCTCCCTCCTTCCCTCCCCCCCCCCCCCCCTCTCTCTCTCTCTCTCTCTATCTCTCTCTGCTCTCTCTCTCTCTCTCTGTTTTGTTTTTTCCTTCTCTTTAGTTTTTGAGACAGGATTTCTCTGTGTGACAGCTCTGACTGTCCTGGAACTCGCTTTGTAGACCAGGGTGCCCTTGAACTCACAGAGATTCACCTGTCTCTGCCTCCAGAATGCTGGGATTAAAGACATGTGCCACCACCACCTGGCCATCTTCAATTTCTTAATTAATCTGAGATTGAACTATATGGATAGAAATCATATCAATGACTAACATTTCACACAGATCATAGTCTCTGGCTCAAGGGAGACTACACCTTTATGTTCATTAGCTCCATTTTAAAATCACTATCCACACACGGTGCAGAAGGCCAGGACAGAACACTTGGCTTAATCTTTACAAGCGGTCATAGCTTTTACAATCAACATCTCAAGGAATTAGGTCAGTTTTTACTAGCTTTCCTTGTTGTAATGCCATGGCAAGCCAAGTTTGATAGTCGTCTTTAGTTCCAGCTGTTCATGGGACGAATGCTGGAATTCTCAAGTTAGGAACAGTCTAAGCAATCTAGGAAAACCCAGTAAAAAAGAGAGGAAAGGGGAAGGGAGGGGAGGGGAGAAAAAAAAAGGGGGGGGAAGGGAAGGGGAGGAGAGGAAAGAAGGAAAGGAGAGCAGAGCAGAGCAGAGCAGAGAAAGGAGAGGCCAGGAGCCTGTTAATGCTGAGGTATATATCCTATTGGATCTTTTAAGATCCTGCTCTTTTATCTGAACCCTAACTACACAACCTCATGTGACTCTCCATAGACCTCTTTGGTAGAATTCTTTTATTGATAATAACAAACACTGCTTTTTTTAAAAAGCCTTTTCTTCATTAAGCATGACATGGTGTTGTGACATGCCTCAGTAAAATATGATGTTCTCCCAAGCTGATATTGATATAATGAGTCTTGATGGAGGAGAGTTATCTGTCTATGTTTCTTTCATTGGTTAATTAATAAAGAAAACTGCCTTGGCCCTTTAAGAGACAGAAAATTAGGTAGGTGGAGTAAACAGAACAGAATTGTGGGAACAAGGAAGCAGAGTTGGGGAGACGCTTCAGGCAGTCTCCATAGGGGTCTCCATGCTTCTCCTCTCCGAGATGGATGCAGGTTAAGATCTCTCCTGGTAAGCCACACCTCGTGGTGCTACCCAGATTACTAAATATGGGTTAAAGGAAGATGTGAGAATTAACCAATAAGAGGCTACAGATAATGGGCCAGGCAGTGTTTTAAAAGAATACAGTTTCCGTGTAATTATTTCGGGTTAAAGCTAGCCGGCGGCTGGGTGGCGGGACGCAGCCCCGCCGATTCACACTACAGAGTCTTTTTTCCGTCTTACCGGCCAGCTCCCAAATAAAGGCACAGAACCTTCCTGTTAATTATGAGAGCTCAGCCTATAGCTTGGGCTTGTTCCTAAAGAGCTCTTATAACTTCAGTTAACCAATTTATATTAATCTACATTCTACCTCATGGAATTACCACTCTTCCATCTTGTTTTTTTTAATCTATTTTTTTTTACATTTTTATTTATTTATTTTTATCTTATGTGCACATTTGTCTTTGTGAGGATGTCAGATCTCCTGGAACTGGGATTATAGACAGTTGTGAGCTGCCATGTGGGTGCTGGGAATTGAACCTGAGACCTCTGGAAGTACAGCCAGTGCTCTTACACCCAATCTATCTCTCCAGCCCCCTCTCTTCCATCTTGTACCTCCTGTTTCTTCTGCATGTCTCCTGGCTTCTCCTGTATTCGATCCTCCTTGATTTCCTTTCTCTTCCCGGAAATACCCACTTTTACCTCCTGCTTAGCTATTGGCTGGTCAGCTTTTTATTGCCACCAATTACAGGAATGCACCTTCACACAGTGTACAAATATCTCATAACATACTGAAGTTAAAATGTCTCCAGGAGTCTGGAACAAAATATTTATGAATCAGAGTTAAGACAGTGAGGAAGATGCCAAAGAGAAGATATGGTTTCAAATTCAAGTTCAATGTTGGGGGTGGGGGAGGAGAAACTTGGGCTAAAAGTGATGATCTTGAGAGCTGTAATCTTCCCACTAGTTAGTAATTTACTGATACAAAGGGTTCAATTAACTAAATCAGTGGTCTTTAAAATATTCCCCCCACATCCTCACATTTCATTTACTGCTTAATTATTATTTTAAGTGTATACTTCTATCATATTAATTTACCTTTAAAATGAAATGATATATCGCATTATATTGCCCTTAATGAAGTTAGGCATATAACATATGAGGAGGATAGAATTAATTATGAGTGAAAGGAAGAGTTTTCTCAGAAGCCCAGGGCACTGTGCCCTGGACTATAATGAGAGTACATTTTGACCTGCACATGCTCTTAAGACTTTTGCTATGAGAGGGAGGTTTTTATCCAGTTTGTGGAAATTACGAAAAGCAAGACAGCAAACCAAAAGTAAATTCAGCACTTACAACAGATATTTTAGTGGCTGTCTTTTACATTTTTAAAAGTGTATATCATGTGTATGAATGTTTTGGCCACATGTATGTATGTATATATACCATGCGTGTGCCTGGTGCCTGTGGGGGGAGGAGGATGGAATCAGAGCCCCTGGGACTGGAGTTATTGCTGGTTGGAATCCATTATGTGGGTGCTGGGAACTGAATCCTGGTCCTCTGCCCAATCAACAAGCAAGTACTCAACTACAGAGTAACCTCCCCAACCGTAGGAGGCTGTTTTAAGTGCTTTAGACATAAGTAACGTTCACAACATATTGAAGTGAGGTTTGTTTTATTTTATTAAATAAAACAGTGTTTCTTTTTTATTGCATTTTTGTGATATACATTTTTCTCCATTTCACTCTCTTTCCTCTTCTTCCCCTCTAACCTCTCCTGTGACACCCCACACTCCCAATTTTCTCAGGAGAGCTTGTCTTTTTCTCTTTCCTATTTAGATCCATGTATGTCTCTCTTAAGCTAGGTTCTCTTTGTTGTCTAGGTTCTTTGGGGTTGTGAATTGTAGGCTGGTTTTTCTTTATTTTATATCTGAAAACCACCCATGAGTGAGAACATATTATATTTGCCTTTCTGGGTCTGGGTTACCTCATTCAATATATTTTTTTCTAGTTTTCTTTTTATACCCAGTAACTGCTTAGAAGAAGTGTATACCATAGAGATGACCTGGAATATTAATATCAGTCTATTGGTGGCACATGGGAAGCTGCCACCTAAATGAAACTACGTGACTGTAATTGTGACTGAATCAACGTAACAATAGGACAGACATGAGGATATGCTAAAGGGAGACACATGTGCATTTCTCTTACTGTCAAACCATGGAGAAAAGGACTAGGGATAGTGACTTATCTCTGTACCTCTAGCCTTGAAAACAGATGGATTAGTTAGGTAGTATCAAGAAGGAATCTGAGCTGAAGAAGATGAAATGAAGCTAAAGAGACAAAATAAAGAACCTGCCAGGCTTTCATACTTTGATAAGTTACCTTGTGGGCCCAAGTAAGGAGTCATTTTGTATGAAGCATAGCTTTTTAAATTTCTGCTACATTACTGTCAATTCATCTTTAAGATACAGGCTTTGGGGAGGTTTTAATATGTACAGCAGCCTCTGTATACATTACCTAACCACTCTTGAAAAGCCCAAGTTCTCAACACTGTTGTGTTGAGGATTAAAGATCACTCAACCCAATGAACTGATTGTGTGTATGTGTGCATTCTTGTTTGTGTGATCCATGTGGTTTCTTTCACTTAATTTCATCTGTTCCTGTTCTCTCTGAGTCTGGTCACTTCGGTCAAGTTAGAGGCCACACTGGTAATGTATTGCTATAGTTTATCTTTACTAAGTTTTACACTAAATTTAAAAAATATTATATGGAGTGAGATGAGTTAAATTTATACTATTTAAATAGGGAAACATGGGAATTGGCAAATATAAATGAGCAAAGAAAATCTTGAAGTAAGTTTTGAAACAAACAGACAAGTTACATGCTCTAATGCTAAATCTCACCATGTTGTGTAAAGGTGAGGGCAATAAAATACATATTTCAAAAATACTGCTGGAATAATATGATGCTTGGCTTTAAAAACAGTCTCTATAATCTGACAGATATATGACCTTGGGGAAATGATAAAAACTTATGGCCTGCTAAGTTTACTTTGGGCATACTGTGATCTGTAATCCACATTACTATAGTCAACTTTTTTTTTTTTTTTGAAATGCCTACAATCCTAGTACTTGAAGGAAGAGGAAGGGGGAGATTTTGAGATGAACTTGGATTACACGATGAATTCAAAACCACATGAAACTACAGAGTAAGAACTTTCCACAAAGGCTTGGGTTGAAGCAGAGTGATCAGAACCATTGGACTGCAGATTCAAAGTCCAGGGTTCAATGCCAGCATAACCACTACTGCCATTACTACTGTGACTGTGACTATCACTGCTACTACTCACTGTTATTATGGGGGGAAGAAATTGCTTAATTGGTAAAGTTCCTGTGGCCTAAGCATGGCGACCTAAAGTCAGAACCCCAGCAACTGTATAAACAGGAAGGCGTGGCAGTAACCCCAGTGCTAGAGAGGACAAAGCAGGAGACTCCCTGGGATTTCTTCACCAGCTTTTGTAGCTTAGCAGTGATCTCCAGGTTTAGACACTACCTCTAGAATCAAAAAGTGGAGAAGCATTTGAAAAAGACACTTGATGTCGACCTCTGGTCTCCACATGTATACTCATCCAAAACCATACACACACACACACACACACACACACGCACACGTGCACACATGCACATCCACACATCACAGTCATGTACAGTTACATTCACATATACACAGACTCACACAACAGTAATTTTTATTTGGGGAAGCACGTTCTTGATATAGGCTTGACGGGAAATTTTATGCAGGTTGCCCTCCCTTGAGCATAAGGAAGAATCTGGAAAACCCAAAGTCTATCAGAGAAGAATAGCAATTCAGATTCAGAGTTCTGTGGTCTTGTCCCTTCACAGAGTCATGCAGACACAACTGTGGCAAGTTGTTAATGCTTCAAACCTGTTATGGCATAGTCCTCTCTTCTTTAGACGCAGAATGACGACTAATGACATCAGAACCTGTTTGGAGGGGCTGTGCCAAACTGGCTAGTAAATATTTTGAATGTCATAAGTCTACCCTTTGCTTCTAGGAGTAAATGTGCACCTAACACCATTCGCCAAAGAGGCTATGGTATAAAGCAGGGGTTCAGTGGACTTACCCAAACACACTGCATGGCTGCCATTTGCCTTCTTAAAATGTTTGTGCATTTGTCATACTTGTGTCTAACAGATTGTCTTGATTCTGGTGATAAGATTTACCAAATTTCAGAAATATTTGCACATGTAGAATCAAGAAGTACTGTATTAGTCAGGGTTCTCTAGGCTAGCAGAACTCACTTAAAAAATACACGTACACAGGATTTATTTGAATCACTTACAGGCTAAGGTCCAACTAATCCAACAATGGCAGGCCACAAATGGAAAGTCCAAGAACCCAGCAGTTCCTCAAACCATGAGTCTGGATATCTCAGCTGGTCTTTAGTAGATGCTGGAATTCCAAAGAAGTAGACCCCAACACCAGTGAAGGAACAGACTTGCTAACGAGTTAAGAGCAAGCAGCCAGAGAGCAGAAGCTTCCTTCTTCCATGCCTTTATGTAGGCTCCCAGCAGGTGTGGCCCAGATTAAAGGTGTGTCTTCCCTCCTCAAGATCTGAATTAAAGACATGTACCTTCCTGCCTCAAAAGTCTGGACTAGAGTGGATTCAACCCCTTCAAACCAAGCAAACAATCTCTCACAGATGTGCCCTCCATTTCTAAATAGTGTTTCATTCCAGATGTAGTCAAGTTAACAGCTAAGAATAGCCACCACAAGTACCAAGATGCATCAACGCTTTTAGCCACCTCGCCAACTCTGGGAACATACTGTCTCCTAGTCAAGGAAGAGGACTGTCTCTGCTCTGCCTCATCCCCACCCTTTTCTGGTCTAAAGATATGAGAACGGACTTGGAGCAAAGAAAGGCAGAAGAAGAAAAACTTTCATTGTGAACACTGGAATTTAAGTTCCATATAAGTTTTATATACCATAATACTTTTCATTTTTTCCAGTTTTTTTAACTGTAGAACCAGTCTTAGCTTACAATCGTACAAAAGGAAGTGGTGATAGATTTTGCCAGCTCCTAAGGTATTTCCCAAACTGTTTTAATCCAACCATATAACACCAGGGTCAGGGAAGTAGGCCTATAGCCAGATAGGCCACAAACCTGGCAAGGAAATACTGTCTACCCTATTGTAGATAATCTGTGCATCCCCAAACAAAGGAATCAGTTCAATGCCCCTCCCTGCTACTATTCAGAAGAGGAAGGATGATGCCTCTGCAACAATACATTCATTTCCTAGTATGGCAATGCCCCTACCTACACATCACAGCAAAGACAATACTCTCTTCAAACCAGACTCTATAAGTAAACTCTGGAGAATTATTTCCTGGATATTCTGTGAACTTTGGGGGATTAGATTTCCTAAAGTCACACCATTATTATTTGTTAGATTTATCCAGGCCCCAAGATTAAACCTAGGTCTTAGGACATGGGAGGCAGATGCCATATTGTTGTTATAAACCCACAGTTCCTTTTAGTTTCTTAGTTCAAGACATAGTTATATTGAGTTTGCTGAGCTACCTGGGATTACAGGCCTCAGCCAAGAGACCCAGCATTGTTTGATGATCTTGACATCAGAAATGGCAAGTCTTTTGCCTTTTCTTTAAAAGGCTATCTTCCCCAAACAGATTCCTTGTTTTTAAATTACCTTTTAAATTCACTTAAAGTAAAATAAAAATTTCATTCTTGTTCTTTTATGAGTCACACAACTCAAAGCACGCATTGACTAGAAGCCACTTACCCTCTTAATTAGTATCTGGACATTCTTCCCCAACCACAAACAAGGCAGTTTTGATGTGATAGCTGTAGCTGGTCTATCACTAAGCTCTCTCAATAATCTAAACGACCTTCATCTAGGCAAGAATATGAAAGCTGAATCACTGTCCCCTTGCTTTGTTTAATGAAATTGTCCAGGGCACAGTGGCATACTCCTTAAGGCCATTTTGAGCTGTATTCTGAGCTACATACCCCAAGAATAATTAATTACTCCATTAAAAATTTAAAGTAAATTTTATAAAGAACAAAGAGCTTATTTTGAAAATTTTTTGAAAAGGAAATCAAGAATAATAAAAACTATTATCTTCAATTTTAGCAGTGAGTGTTTAGCATTAATAAAGTTGAGTCTCTAAGACTCCAAGGCTCTTGAGGATAGATTGAGTGCTACGCAACCATCATTGTGTAGCAAAATGGGACATAATTCTATATCATGGACTGCTGAGCATAAGATAAATGTCACCCCCAATCTTGTTATAAAATTGACCCCTTTGTCAATGTTTTCTGGGAACATAGCCTTTGCAGTATGGATTGAAGAGGCTCCCCACACTCCCACATGACCTGATGATTACTACCTCAATCTTACATTACCTGAAACTTTATGATCCCATTAGACATTTAAAAGTTTCAGATCTATGGTCACTATTAAATGCATGTTTTTGTATGTTTGGTCGGAAACAGCCCTCAATGATGGAGGAGAGTTATCTGTCTATGTTACTTTCATTGGTTAATTAATAAAGAAAACTGCCTTGGCCCTTTAAGAGACAGAAAATTAGGTAGGCGGAGTAGACAGAACAGAATTGTGGGAACAAGGAAGCAGAGTTGGGGAGACGCTTCAGGCAGTCGCCATATGCAGTCTCCATGCTTCTCCTCTCCGAGATGGACGCAGGTTAAGATCTCTCCTGGTAAGCCACACCTCGTGGTGCTATACAGATTACTAAATAAAGGTTAAAGGAATAAAGGGTTAAAGGAAGATGTGAGAATTAACCAATAAGAGGCTACAGATAATGGGCCAGGCAGTGTTTAAAAGAATATAGTTTCCGTGTAATTATTTCGGGTGTAAAGCTAGCTGGCAGCCGGGTGGCAGGACGCAGCCCCGCCGCTTCCTTCTACAGATTCCTCCCACATTTAAAAATAATGAAAGCTGGAAGAAACAAGTATATATCCCTAAACCAGCAACCTTATCTTGGTATTTTGTCTAGTTCACAGTTTCTGAACCAATCCTGTATCTCCACAAGGTAAGAAAGCTAAGAAAGAGATGCGGGTTAGCACTTACTCTTGGGTAAATGTGATATTTGAAGTCCAGATGGTTCTAATAGAGGGCCCACAGTTACAGATCACGTGTAAACAAATTTCTGAGGGGATGAAATGTGAATCAAATCTTCCCCATCTTTACATTCTCTGGAATTTATAGTGTTCTTATGATGGAGGAGGATCATCTTTCTATGTGTTGCTTTCATTGGTTAATTAATAAAGAAACTGTTTGGCATGATAGGTCAGAACATAGGTGGGTGGAGTAGACAACAGAATGTTGGGAAGAAGGAAGTCAGTCGCCATGATTCTTCTACTCTAGATGGATGCAGGCTAGAATCTTTCCCAATAAGCCACCACCTCGTGGTGCTACACAGATTATTAGAAATGGGTTAATCAAGATGTGAGAGTTAGCTAATAAGAGGCTGGAACTAAGGGGCCAAGCAGTGTTTAAATGAATACAATTTGTCTGTTGTTATTTCGGGGCATAAGCTAGCAGGCATCCTGGAGCCAGGCGGCAGGAAGGCAGCCCGCCACTCCTTCTACATTCTTATATTAACTATTTTTTTCAAAATGAGCTTAAAAATCTTATGTAAAGAAACATGATTGTCACAAGAGAAGAGACAAGGGGGTGGCAGTCTCAGAAGCACCAGCACTCTACTTCCCAGTTCCCAGCTTAGTGCTTTCTTTATCCCGTCAATACCTCCACCCAGTGCCAATTGGTCAGATCTCCCCGAGGACTGTTAGTCAGGGCAACAATGAATCCTGTGCCGCTGGAGAGCCTTTCAAATGCTGCTAGAGCTGAGATCTGAACTCAGCGTCCATGAGTCTTAATTTTTTAAAGTTTTTAAATTTTCTGGACTGGGATTTTTTTTTATTTTGCACCTCAAAGATATTATGAAGATAAAATTACAAATGCTTTTCAATTCATCATTTCCTACTAACTTATTTATCTCCAGTCCCAAACTCTTTGTCTTTCTTTCTTGTCTATGAGTTGGAGACAAGTTTCTTCATACCCACAGCCAAATCAGGGGAAGGCAGTCACATACACACAACAGACTTTAAACGGCTCATTTTAAAATTCTTTATCACATCTATTATTTCCAGCAGATGAATAATCAAGTTAACAACATAGTTTGGTTACAAAAAACTAAAAAGACAAAAAACACAACACTTTCACAAAACAATATTATTAATATATAATGCACAAACTAGAACTGGCCGTTTCTTTATAGAAAAGTGGAATTTGAGCGAGCGAGCTGTCCCTGACAAAGAGACATGAAGTGGACGAACTGCAAAGGAAGGTCCGTGGTCAAATGTCACCTGGAAAAGAGACAGATGGCATGGCAATGCCATTGTGCAAGTGCTCAAATTTGCTTCAGAATCTGGGCTAATGAAGTCTACAACTTAATTCAAGTCCCTTCACTATACACATCGATAACCCGTTATAGCTGCATTATCCTCATCCTAGTTAATTAATTATAGTCTTAACAAAAAACCTTGTAATTAGATGGTTTTGTTGTCTGTTTTGCAACTGAAAAATGTATAAGACACAATAACAACTAAAAAACAAGAGTGACATTTGTCAGTTTAACGGAAAGTTCAAGGCTTTTTGTTGATCTTATTATTAGAAATGAAGGTATTTGCCAGCAATTCTTTTAAAACAGCAGAGTGCAAGAGATGTTTTTTTTATAACAACAAACATCAATATAACACCAAGATACCAGTGTTTAAGACCAAAGCCAACAGCCTTGAAGAAATGGGCTAGTTCATTTCGTTAAGGTATCTCTCACGGCTGCCACAATGTGCCTGGCACTGACTCCATACATATCCAGCAGTTCACTCGGTTTCCCGCTTCGCGGCACTTCTGCTACTGCAAGCTGATGGACAACTATGTCAGGCTCTCTGGAGATGGCCGCACACACAGCTTCCCCAATGCCACCTTCTCGATAGTGATCTTCCACTGTGATGATGTGGCCTCCGGTGGCTTTGGCACTGCAGATAATGGTGGCAGCATCCAGAGGTTTGATAGTGAATGGGTCAATGACGCGAATAAAAATACCTTGTTGAGAGAGCTTGTCGGCAGCCAGTAGGGCTTCCTGTAGAGTAACTCCCGCACCAACAACTGTCACCTTGTCCTCTGCACTCTGGCGGATCACCTTGGCTTGTCCAACCACAAAGCTGTCTTGTGAAGTATAAATAACTGCGGTTTGGGGCCGGCTGGTCCGAATGAAGCACATCCCCTTCGTTCTGGCTGCCAGATAAACAGCGTGTTCTGTGGAGATCGCATCACTTGGGTAGAAAACCGTGCAGCTGGGGACGCTTCTGAACATGGCTAGGTCCTCCAGAGCCATCTGGGAAGGCCCATCTTCTCCAATGGAAACTCCGCAGTGGGAACCAATGAAGTTGATGTTGGCTCGAGAGATGGCTCCCATCCGGATCTGATCAAACGCTCGGGTCAGGAAGGCCGCGAAGGTACTAACAAAAGCCACGGTCCTTCCTCGCGCTGCACACCCTAGCGCTACACTTACCATGTTTTGTTCCGCAATAAAGCACTCTATGAAACGCTCGGGGTGTTCTTTCCTGAAGATCTCAGAAAAAGTCGAGTTTTTTGTGTCACCGTCTAGAACAATAACTCTCTTTTGAGTGTGACCCAATTTAGCCAGAGCCAAGCCACAGGCTTCCCGGGTAGCCACCTTGTCACCCAGTTTGTAAGCAGGTGCAGAGGTCATTTCTATATTGGAGATGCTGATCTGGGGTGAGTCTTCAACGGGGGGCTTTGGTGTGAGATGTTTGCTGGTTCGTATCTGACTCTCAATTAATTTGACAATCCCATCAGCACTCTCTTTCGGCATGGGCTTCCCATGCCAGTTTTCTGCGTCCTCAATACTTGGAATACCCCGCCCTTTGAAGGTCTTGGCAATCAGGGCAGTAGGTTTGTTCTTGACTTGAGTTGCTTTCCAAAAGGCCTGGCAGAGAGCTTCGACATCGTGACCATCCACCAAGTAAGTATTCCACCCAAATGCTTGGCAGCGCTTCTCATAGATGTCCGTGCAGTGCCCTAGGGGTGCAGTGCCGCTTTGTCCCAAGCGGTTCACATCAAAGACTGCCACGAGGTTGTCCAAGTTGTAGTGGGAAGCAAAGGCCAAGGCCTCCCAGACGGAGCCTTCTGAGGCCTCACCGTCCCCCATGAGACAGAACACACGGTAGCTGGCCTTGTCGAAGTACTTGCCGGTGTAAGCCATTCCGCAGGCAGCTCCCAGTCCTTGCCCAAGGGAGCCTGTTGCCACATCAACAAACGAAAGCCGAGGGGTGGGATGACCCTCCAGGTCGCAGTGGATTTTCCGCAAGTTCAGCAAGTCAGATTCACAGATCCCGCCCGCCTCCACCCAGACGGCGTAAAGGATGGGTGCAGCGTGGCCCTTGGAGAGGACGAAGCGGTCGTTGTCAGGGTGCTCTGGGTCTTTCTGTTTGTACCTCATGGTGTGGAAGAAGAGCACAGCCATGATCTCTGCCGCGCTACAGCATGACGTGGGGTGGCCCGAGTTGCTGGCGCACGTGGCCCGGATGGAGTGGATTCGCAGACGATTGGCCGTGTCCTGAAGCACTTGCAGGGTGTCTGGGTCCACCTTGGCACCGTTGGCCGTGGCCATGGCTGCAGGCTGCTCGGTTGCCAATGGGCAAGAAAAGTAGGGCAATGTCCTGACTGTCTCCTTTAACAACCCGTTCAGCAACCGTTGGGGAAAGTTTGCGCATGCGCCACTGGTCTGCATCAGTGCATGTGCAGTTGCTTTGTTTTGAGCTGTATCACAATGCCCCGGCCCCCAGCCCTAGATTTTTAACGTTTACCTTTTCACTTTCAGGTTCAACGTTATTAAAAAATAATTAAATATCACGTTGCCTCTCTCTAAGTTCAAAGTGGGATAAATGTTCTTATACCCATATATTATGCCTGGGGGGAAATATTTTAGATACTATTGCGCCCTTACACCTAATTCTAACATTTTAATTTTAAAACTAATTTGATTTTTACGTGCATGGGTATTTTGTCTGGTTGTATTTCTGTACACCACTTGCGTGGGAGGCCTTCAGTTCCTGGCACGGAAATTACAGGTGGTTGTGCGCTGCAGTCTGAGTGTTAGGACTCGAATCTAGGTCCTCTGGAAGACTGGCCGGTGCTCTCAGTTGTCAAACCATCCCTTCAGCTCCGACTGTCTCGGTTTTAAAGAGCACGGGTTAATATAAATAAAAGCAGTGACAGAAAATATTCTAAGACTTGACAAAAGAATGCTGAAGTTGGGCAAGTCCCGCAAAAGATCAGCTGTATTCAACCTTAGCTTATATTTTTAGGTAAATAAGAGAAAATCCAAGTACCATAGGCTAGGGCTGCAGAAAAGAAGATGGGCATTAGGAGGAAAAATGCAGCTTCTAGTAGCAACGCAAGCAGTGGTGGTGGGAGGGCGCAGGCAGGAGAGTAGAGAATGCGACGCTGGAAACTCGCGGTTAATTTTGCTGAAGAACGCCAATCCACACGCTGGTAAGCACTTTAGTACACACCGAACGACGCGGCGTTCCAGTAGTGGTGGTGATGGTGGGGGGAGGTGGTAAGAGAAATCAGAACTACTTAGCATTTCTTTCAAATTTCCAAATTCTTCCATTCGTTTCAATTGTGGCACAACATTTTCTAAGGTATTAAGTTTTTTGACATTTGCAAAGGTCAGCTTTCTTAAGCAAAGAATTTGGGCTTGGAAATTTAGTACCCTAGATAATGAATGTGGATTTCTCTTGTCGTTCTATGAAAATATATGGATTTTTCTAGTAGTACATAGAAAATAGCATTTCCTATATTATTTATAACGTTTTTATAAATTGGTCTGATATTTTTAAGACATCTGGAAAGTTTATATATAATATGAGCTATCCGTTATTTTCATTAGGCATTTTAATATTTTAAAATATATTTCAAAGTACATAATTACTGATCATTAAAGTATGAAGCATGTATATCACTATCTAATAATGGATTACCCAATATGGACATAAATATCACTTAGTTTAAAAGTCAAATAGATACAGGATAAATCCTTTTATTTTTCCCACTTTAGAAGAATCTGTCAGTGAAATGAGATAAACCAGGAACTCTAAGGGCAGCATTACAATAATTCGATTGTGTTGGTAAAAAGTGAGTGACTCATTTTAGAGATTGTTCGGGAGCCAGTCAAAGGTTTTCTACAAGTAGGAAACAGTTCTTTATTTACTTATGTTGATTTATGTGCACAGAGTAGTGATCAACAAACTTGAGTGGCTTTGGGTGGTCACTAGGAGTGCATAGGTGTCCAGACAAAATTGTAAACAAGGGTTGGTAAACAGTTCAGTACACCTCCAGTGTGGTGCGTTGGGAACTGGAAACCTCTGAACATCTGTTAAACAGTTCAGCCTAACCTTGGAGGTGAGCAGCTGTAGAGATGGTCAGTGAGTAAATCTGCATCCAGCTCTTCTGGAGGATCAGCGTTCAGTTTCCAGCATAAGATGCCTTTAAATCCAGCTCCTGGGGATCAACCGCCCTCTTCTGGCTTCTTTTGGCACTGCACCCGTGTGCATAAACCCACTTTTGGGCACAAACATGTACACATATCTCAACACAAAAAATGGTGTGGAAAGATGACTCAGCAGTTATGAGTGTTTTCTGTCTTCCTAAAGGACCCAAATTCAGTTCCCAGCACCCACATCAGGTGATTCACAACTGGCTGTAACTTAAGCCCCAGGAGATCTGATATTTTCTTCTGGGAGGCACACACAAACATCGTGTGTGTGAGTGTACACACAAACACACCAAACAAAATGCTTAAAAATAAACAAAAATAATAAAATCTTTTTAAAAGCCCAATCATCCATTTAACTTCTGTCTTAAAATCTGATAAAATGGAACAACACATTTCTTGCTTTTTCTTTGAAGTTATTATTATACTTTTTCCTCACAGTGCAGAAGTGCTTGCTGTGATGCCTACACTCCAGGAATATAAACCCTAGCAGGATCAATAGTACAAACAGCTATGGAGGGGAAGATAAGGAACAGAAATTGATCTTTGTAGGTTCTGCTGAGCAGCAGCATAAAAAACAGCACCTAGTTTCTAACACTCAGGGGGCTGAGTTTAGAAGGTGTAGAGGTTGAAACCCCTGAAGTCTTGTCCCAGCTGCTGAGTGTTCTTAAAGAGAATCTCATAAAAGACACAGAGGGCAGCTGCATCTGCTTCTTCCATTTGAATTCCATTAGCACAGAAGGCAGAATATGTGAGCTGGATAGATTCATTATAAAGCATTAAGATTCCTTTTGTGGGGCACGGGAAAGGTAGTGACATGCTTTACCTATCTTTCTGCATTCTCACTTTGATAGTTATTGTAGATATTACTGTTTTTTGCCTCTCCTAATTTTGTTATAGTTTGTAAATTATATTTTGAGGTATGGGTTGGAGAAGTCAGAAGAAGAATTACAACATATATAGAAAACTATGCCAAACTCCAAGCAGCAAAGGATAATCATAAGTGACCAGCCCACAAGTCCCTTCTCCTTTGCTAGTCACGGGGATCATCTTGTGTTCTTGTTCTGTGAAAGAAGAGAAATACAAGTCTGCTTTGCATGAGAATAATTTCCATAAAAAATCTAATTGACCTATTGGCCAAAGGGTTCCCATGGCAACTGTCCAAACAACCCAGGATAAAGGTTGCTCTCCACATACTGATGGCAAGGCCCTATCACTGAAGGCAACACTTACATGACTCACTGAACATGGAGAGGTTGTTCTGATGCCTACATAGAGCCTTCACCCTATATTCCAGCATCTTTGGTACAGGAAGGTGCTCTTCAAGCTACCAAAAGAGAAATGTAAACACCAAGCCAACCCCAAACTCTTTCATCTACAATGATGACCTGCTTTCAAGATATGCTAGGGCAATGATGGCACAAGCCTATGGGAATAACCATCTGATTTGACTTATGGTCCACTCCACAAGACGGACCCCATACCTGGCACTGCTTTGGTGACCAAGAACCTGAGGCTAGACAACATAGGGACCTAGGGTAAAACCAATTACTACTGGTCTAAAGTGGAAAAAGAAGCTGCAACAATAATTATGACTTATAATGGCATTCTATTTTATTTGGACATGATCAAAGACCCTTCCTCCAACAGCAGACAGGACTAAATACAGAGACCCGTAATCAGATATTATTCAGGGGGTTAGAGACCTTGGAACATTCAACCCTAAATGAGTTTTATACATCAAATCCCTCCCCTCAGGGCTCGGGAGGGAACCCTGTGGAAGAAGAGGCAGAAAGAGTATAAGAACCAGAGGGGATGGAGGATATCAAAAAAGCAAGGCCCTCTATGGTGATCTGAAACAAAATGGCCCCCAAAAGGGCATGACCCTATTAGAATGTGGCTTGTTGAAGTAGGTGTGGCCTTGTCCTAAGAAACGTGTCACTGTGGGGGCAGGTTTTGAGGTCTCTTTTGCTCAAGCTTCCCTCAGTGAGACTGTTAGCCAAGTTCCTGCTGTCTGAGAGATGTAGCAGTCTCAGCTCCAGTACCACGTCTGCATGCCACCGTGTTCTCCATCATGATAACGGACTGGACCTCTGAAACTGTAAGCGAGCCCATTAGATGTTTTCTTTATAAGAGTTGCCATGGTCATGGTTTCTTCACAGCAATTAAAACCCAAACTAAGACATCCACTAAATCAATATGACCAGAGCTCATATGAGCTCACCGAGATAGAAGCAGCAGTATACACAGGACTTGCAGGGGTCTGCAACAGGTCCCCTGTGTATATATTATAACTTCCAAATTAGTGTTTTTATGGGATTCCTGAGTGTGCAAACTAGTGAGTCTCTGATTCTTGTGCTGTCTCTTGGGCTTTTTTTCTTCTGTTTATTGTGTCCAAATTTGATGTGTTAGCTTTTGTTTTACCTTATTATATTTTATTTATTATTTAAAACAGTCTTAGTATTTATGAGATCTCCGGGTAATAACCTGGGCTTAGGTCAGTTAAAGAACTCAAACGTGACCACATGGAGTAGGTTTAGCAAGGTGACAATGGGTCTCTAGGATAATTTGGATTAGAATGGATTTTCATAAAAATTCCTGTCCTGCCCTAAAAACAAGGTTTATAAAAGATCGGATTTAAAACAAGGTTGGTTTAATGAGGTATTAAAGATGCACCTCCACGCATTCATGCACAGGGATACATCTTACAAGCAGTCAGATTTTGTCACCTAAGTGTAATACCCTTGGTATTGATTTTAGAGACACTGAATTCTTTACACTGCTGATCTGGAAAGCCATTTCTTTATCCACATCCTGCCCTCTCAGGAAATCTCTAACAAAGAAAAGGCACCCAAAACCAGATCCACATTCTTGGCAGTTGCCATGGCTCCTCTCCTAAAGTTGCCATGGACCCAAGACCCTGCCTAAAAATGTAACATACTTGGGCACAGATCCCGCTTATGGAGGATATATCAACACCCCTGTAGGGGTTGCCTACAGGGTATTTAAGCTCCCTGCTTTAGTTCAGGCACGTGACTCTCTCTCCAGCCCGAATCTATGGTACTAAATGATTCGCCTGACAGTTTCTTTGCTCAAAATAAACCTGTTCTTTTATTATTTTTATTTTAGGTCAGCTTGATCTGGCTTGCTGTATCATTGGAGAAACCTACTATCTGGGTACAGAAAGCCTATTAAGTGGGATCCCTCATCTGATCCACTTTCCACCTCTGAGGCTCTTCTCCTTAGTGCCCTGCATGTCTGCTGTCTCCTTGAGCTTCCCTTAGGGTGGTTTCTTCGCTGTCCACCAGTCCTCATTCTGTTCTGTTGCTGTGTCCCGCTGCTGAAAATCCCATCCACAGCATTTCCCATTTAAAATATTGTGCTTTACTCCCTAGGCTTTACAGTGGGCTCTTCTTCATATTCTTTAATCCACCGCATTTCCTTTCGTCCTCTGAGCAGAGTTCTAAAAGCCTTTTATGAAAAGTCTCTGTCTTCATTTCTGTCTCTCTAAATGTATTTGTATTAACTATTTTATGTAGGTGTTTGTATTTTATTGTATTGTAGTGTTTGTATATTTGTGCTGTTTGTATTATGTATTATATTATGTAGGTGTTTGTATTGACTGTTTTATTCTCTGGTAATGAATGGTGCTGCCTTGTCTTTAATGTTGGACTTTATCTTGGGATTTTCTGCTTTGCTCTTCTAAGAACAGTTGACCTTTTTCTTGGAGGTAACCATGTGGTGTTAGCGATGCTGGAGTCTGATTTCCTTCAGTGTTAGGCTAGCTTCCATAGAGACCATGCCCTCTCCAGTGTCTCTGTGGAAAGCAAGTGATTATCAAGAATCCTGTCCTTTGGCTGCGTTTTGCCCCCTGTGAATTCTGGGAACTACTTAGGTTTTACTGCTCTCAACTTAACATTTGTGTGGCCTTGAGACATTGCCTTCACACAGGGTAGCTTCTTAACATTGTGTGGCAAGCTCTGTCTAGACAGTTTCCTTCTGCTAAACGCTCTCCTTCAGTTTTGTACCCAGGGTCATCCCTGAGTGTAGGCCTATGCTCCTGTCTCATTGAAGCTGTGCATGACTCTGCCACACTTCTTGAGACACCTCCTTCTGTAGAAAAACACAGGAGGCAAATTTTCCCACTCGTGTGTCTGCTTTTATAGATGACTGGCCTGTGTTGTCTCTTGCCCAATGTATTGCAACTGTTGCTTTCTGTCTAGTTTGTAGTTGATATGCCTGGAGAATCTTTCTCATTGCAGCTTCTCCATCAAAACCTCAGAATGGTGACTCCAAATGTTTTGAGCATGAATACCTTACATATGGTCTTTAGATGTCTGCAGCCCCGCTTGCTGCACTGTCGAGCACCCCTCTGAGAAGCACGTGAGCTCTTGGAAGATTTTGGAAACTAACCACACTTATTATTACTAGCATTTTTGATACCATTTAATGATGTTCCTGTAAAAAATAAAGAATGTTAAAAAGCATTTTTTCCCGAGAAAAAGGAAGTTGAGGAGAAGCTCCATCAAGAGGACATACCATTCTGCCAAAGGACCTGAGTTTGGTTCCCAGCACCAGGTTGGAGAGCTCACAGCAGTCTTGAACTCTGGCTCCAGAGGATCCAAGACCCTCTTCTGGGCTCTGTGGGCACATGCACCCACACAGGCACAGACTTCTCCCCGCTGGTCTGCACATACACATACACGTCATTTTAAAAATAAAAAATAAATCTTTAAAATAAGCATCCAGAGAAAATTTCATCATTATGAGTAGCTAAGTTTTCCAGAGAGATTTTATTACTTCTCTGTTAAAGACAATGTCCTTTCAAATTTGAATGGTTTTTCAAATCCGTACTCTAAAGCATATCAAAGAGCTGCCTTTCTTCTCGCAAAGGTTACTTGAGGTATTAACCTTTTCTTGGATGACTAAGAGCTATCATTATAAACACTGGCTATTATGCTCTATTGGAATTCAATCAAATAAATCAAAATAACTATTCAGAATAGTTCCCAAGGAAGGTTATCTTCAACATCTTTGTTCAGAGTAAATGCTTTAATTTTATTATTGTACTTGGTACATTGTTCAAGGTATATGGCTGTGGTAAGAAAAAGACTAGGAGGAAAAAAGTGGGTTTGGCTCAGGAGGAATCCAGGTGCTTTTCTCTGTCCCATAAACATCCAGGGCATGGTGGGAGGTCCTGGCTTGTGGGTGGCTCTGTTTCCAGGCTCTGGGGTCCCATGTTCTTCCTGTCTCCTTCCCCAGTCTTTTGTGCAAGTCTTGCTCTCAGCTGTGAAACTGAAACCATCTCGTCCATCTGGTCCACCACTGGGAGGGACAAGAATACAAGAGAGGAACCTACTTCTTTTTCAGGAGTAACCCAGGAAGGTGCACACTTTACTTTTCGTACTCTGCTAGAGAAAACTCGCTGGCGAGCTGCACCCGGGATTGGTGGATTGGGAAGTGTGGCTACCTGGCTTCTCTGTGTTAACAGTTGGGGTAGTAAGTTGTGAAGAAAAGAAAATATTGATAGAAAATCCATGGTTGCTACTGAAAATGATTTTAGAAGTCAACTTCTCTACATTGTGTAGACACGGAGCTGTTTACTCATCGTCTTTTCAAGTTCACAACAGTTTGTCTCCAAAGCGATGCTTTCGTGTTATGGAAACGAATCCAGAGCTTTCGTTACCCGAGGAGAACTCACGTCTCCATTGCGTACTCGCGGATGACAAACTTGTGTGACGCTCCACAGAAATGCCGGGCATTCCCCTCGTCCTCCAGAGGAAGGGGCATGATTACAGACAGACCCTGCTCTTGGAGGCCAAATGTGGACAGGGAAGAGGAGCTTCTTCTCAGCTTCTGACCAGGAAAGTGTCCCTCAAGGGAGGAGGAAGTCTGCCTTAGCCTTGTAGAAGAGGCAGAATTTTGCTTGAGTCAGTGAGCACAGTTACAGAGGGGAAAGAGCGCTCCTAACCTGACAGGAAGGGAGGACTCATCCTGAGAGCCACTGAGCCCGAGAGCTGGAAGACAGACCTTCAAGAGGCCTTGAAAGAGAGCCAAGTGGCTTGTTTTGATGTTTTGTTTTGTTCTCTTGAGTTTGGCTTGAGGGCAGCGTACAATGGAAAGGTTTTTTTCTCCACAGAGCGTCTCAATCGTAGTCGTGTTTGGGAAAATTGTTCTCCTCATGTCAGGAGAGATGATTGGGGATGATGGATGCAGGGAAAATGGGGCTATCAGAATTGTGCATAATGTCGGATGATCAAGGGGAGTCTTTGTCTTGTTTTACAAATTTTTGAAGGTTGTTATTAGAGATTCCTGTGTGTCAAAGCTTTCTTTTTACCATTTTTGTGTGTGTCCTCACACACACACACACAGATTGAGATTTAGAGAGATAAATTGGGGGATATATTTGTATAACACGTGAATGTGGATGTGACCACAGGTGCCACACTCCATGGACGGAGGTTAAGAGGCAACCTCAAGTTAGTCGTGTCTTGCTACCTTGTTTGAGTCAGGAAACCTTTGTTTATCACGGCTGCGTATGCCAGACTCTTTGGCCTGTGAGTTTCTGGGAATGTTCCTGCCTCAGACTCCCATCTCCTTGTAGGAGCTGTGGTTGTAGGTGCACTTTATTGTGCCTGTTGTTTGCCGTTTTGTTCTTTTAAACTTACTGTTTATTTATGTGTATGGGTGAATCCCCCCACATATATCCATGTGTTTGGGTTCCCGTGGAGGCCAGAAGAGGGAATGGGGTTCCCAGAAACTGAAGGGTTAGCATGTATTTACATGCTTACACCCCAGCTGATTAGATATTTGGAAAAGATGAGGAAGGGTTGGGATTGGAGGAGTAGAGGTACTGGTAGTGGAATTTGAGGTCACAGAAGCCCATACCGAGCCTGTGCTCATTCCTTTATTCCTGCCTGCCTATGGATCAGGGTGTAAAGCTCTCGACTACTTCTCCAATACCATGCCTGCCTGCTTGCCGCCACATTAGCCACCATGATGAAAATGGGCCCAACCCCAAATTAAAGACTTTTTAAATAAGAGTCGTCTTGGTCATGGTGTCCCTTCGCAGTCATAGGACAGTGACTAAGATCCCCTCCCCCACCTGCTCACGCATCGTCATTTGCCTCAGCCTATCTTTAACCTGCCATGTTTGTTCACCTTGATGAGCAAACTCAACTGTTCTCCATCTCTTTTTCCATGGGAAAGAACTTTGAAAATAAGTTGTTTCCAAGCTCACACATTGCAGAAAAATATAAAGATCATTTCTAAGTACTCCTTCCTCAGCCCAAATCCTTTGGACTGATTTTTGCACAAAAAATAGTTTTGTTGCAATTGCCTCCAGATAGTTTGGGGGGCATGTATGAGTATCCACATACCTTTATCCCCTAATTTATTGTAAGTGGAATTTAGTCAGCAGAGTTTTATGCTTAACAAATCTATGAAATTTTCCACATAGAAGCACATAGATCTGATTAATAAGAACAGCAGCAAAATTTTGGTTCTGTTAAAACTGTTTGTGTAGTTAGTTCTGGAAATTTACTTTATGACCACAAGGTGGCGCGATGACACGGCTTATTGGGAGAAACTCTGGCCGATTGGCTTGTGTTAGGTAGGGAAAAGCCACTCAGAACAAGCATGACGCCTCCCTCCCTAACCCAAGTGGACTAGTGTGGAGATGGGAACATCAGAGAAGCTGTTCGGAGCTATGAGTCTACGGGATGACTCCCAGCAGCACAGTGAGAAGCACGAGGAAAGCTCTGAAGAGCTCAGTAGCTGTAGCCGTTTATAGCACAGCATTTTCTTCCCTATGGTATCCGTTGTTACCAACTGTTGGGTTCCTTCCTTGGGATATGTAAATAAGTCAGTTCTAAATGGCTAACAAATTACTTCCTTGTGCTATATTTAAATTATTTGGATTTGTAAATTTGGGGTTTGGATATTGGCATGCCTTTGAGCTAAATTTCTCATTTTGAACAAAAGTAGGCACAAGACCAATACACAGTATAAAATGTAGCAGCTAATTCCATATTAAATGACACCTTATCATTTCTCTCCAGAAAGCACAGGTCATAAACAAGTCAAAAGAAAAATTACTATTTTATATCACATGTAGGGTCAGGTTTATAAAAAATATCCAAACTTCTAAAACTAAATTAAATGACAGAGTAGACCAGACATTGCCAAAATCAATCCTGAAAAAAATTACTGAAGGGCTAAGCTGTTGAGAGTACGGTTGTCATTTCAAAATGCTTCCAGGAAGACTGAGCCGTGAGGACTAAGGGAGTGAGGCAGGTGGCCGCTCTGTTGGGTGGGAGGATCTGGAGAAGCTAGAACCCCACCTTGAGAGGCAGTACCCGTGGATCTCCGGGCCCGGCTAATGCCCAGGGCATGGAAACAGGACCAAGAGGAAGTGTTCTCAAGCAAGCGACAGCCTGCAACTCTTTACCAGCAGAGGGCGCGCTTTCTCGGGCGCTCTCTCCTGTTTTCAGACTCCTAGGAAGAATGCAGCTGTGGTAAAGGGGATCTTTTCGTAATACAAAGGCGGGGACTGGTAGTTGACTCCATCAACAAGATAAGTTTCATGTAACAGGGCCAAAGATAATAAGGCACAGAGCAGTGCCCCTGTGGCACCAGAAAGTCTTCAAAGAGGAAAAGTGTGTGTCCCACGCCTAACTGGAATAGACTCATCTGTTGATCCACCAATCTGTATACCAGTAACTATTTATCTAGTCATGGGTATCCGGAAGAGGAAAAGTACATATTGCCAACTTAGTGTCTTAGAGCCCCTGTTGCTATGACGAGACGCCATTGTTATCAGCAGCTCTTATAAAGGGAAGCGTGTTATTGGGGCTGACTTACACGTTCAAAGGTTTAGTCCGTTATTGTCACAGCAGGATGCATGGCGACACACAGACACACATGGTGCTGGAGAGGGAGCTGAAAGTTCTGCTTCTTCTGGACCGGCAGGCAGCAGGAAGAAAGAGACAGGGTGGCCTGGCTTGAGCATCTGATACCTCAGAGCCCACCCTCAGAGACACAGCTCCTCCAACCAGGCGACACCTCCACCATCGGGGCACACCTCCTACCAGCGCTACTCCCTTTGAGTTTAGGGGGCCATTTCATTCATTCACTACATCCGGCAAGGGAGAATAAAGTTACTTGTAAAATACAAATGGAAAAGATTACGTTTCGGGAAAGAAAGAAATGAGGGCTAGGGTGTTCTGCTCTAGAGGCGGTGGGACCTGGGAGAATGGAGCCAGCAAATGATGCAGAGTAAAGTCTCGAGCAATAGCCAGCGTTATTCAGAGCATCAGACAACCTAGATTATGGTGGTTAAGAGGAGTCACATGAGTAAGGTGGACAATACAAGGGAACACCACACGTGATAGGCAAGCTGCACATGCGGCTTGCTTTTCCATAGAGGCATATAAAGGTGGAGGCTTCTCTCCAGCCCCGGGCATCCATATATCCAAAGAGTCTCGAATGTTCGTGTGGAAACTCCACCCCAAGTCCCCCATTGGTGGTTCTGCCCCTGAGAAAGCCTGCCATCTGTGCCTCCACCCCTGAGAGCATTAAATATCCCCACGTCATGGCTTCCCCTCATGGTCTTCTCAACTTCCCCTGGGCCACCCAGGAATGCTCAGAGCAACCATGGATTTATTAATTCAGTTTGACTGGGTATTACATCAGCAGCAGCGGATTCCCAGTAAACTGAATTGATTCAGTTTAACAGTGACGGATGATCTGAAGTAAGCTCGCTCCTATCGCCTGTCTGCTGTCCCTGGCATTCCAAGAAGAAGTCCGTGTTTTGACGAAACTGAAATGACAAGACCTTTGTCTTGTTTTAGTGGACTTTTCTCCCACGCATTTAGAAATCTCACATGGCTCCACTCTTGGCCCATGTCCCAACACTAGATGAACACTTTGGTTGATACAGTGATTGCCATGCAAGCCTGGGAACCTGAATTTGATTAGCAGAACTGACAGAAATATAGACATCTGTAGGAGTCAGCCATGATAAGCTAAATGTGAACAGATCACCCAAAGGAAGTTCTTTACTTCCAACCATTATCACCTGTCAGTGTAGGACTCAGTCATCCATAAGTTTAATAGAAGCCTGAGTCTCAGTAGTTTACCCTGAAGCAATAGCTGTTAGAAGGAAGGACGGTAAACTAAGATTACCTGAGCACCACCCAAGAACAGACTATCCAAACGAAATGCCTAACATTACAACCACTATAGATAGGATCACAACGAGCACACACTCACCAGGAAACCCCTAGACAAATATCAGCCAATCAGGGGTCCTGAACCTCAGAAACCTCTTACCCCCACCTTTACTACTATAAAAACCATACTCTAACTTAGCTCGGGGCTCTCTGATTATTCCAATACATTGGATGTGTGGAGAGACCGAGTTTGCAAACTTGCATAAACTAAAGGCTCTTTGCTTTTACATATGGGACTCAGTCTCCTTGTTGGCTTTTGGGGGACTTTGCGGATTTGGGCATAACAACATCTATGTAATGCCAGCACAGGGAAAGTAGAAGTGGGCAGATTTCTGAGGCTCACTGGAAAGCCAACCCAAACTACTTAGCAACTTCTAGGTCAAAAAGAACCCTCTTTTCAAGGAAAGTTACTGGCTGTAGGAAGCATTGGAGAAACCAGAACTGCTAAGCTCACGAGTCTATTTCTTCAATGGAAGGAATAATGGCATCTGGTCACCTGAAAACTGAACTCGAAGTGGTCAACAACCTGCTGATCCTTGGCTATTCTAACAGGAGCCAGCATCCACCTGAATTTTCCCCAGATCCTGAGAATTCTTTAGGCCCAAGCCTGGCCTTTGTCTTTCAGTGAATAGAACTCACACCATGTAGTTTGCCTTCTCCACCAATAGAATCCATCATTCTTAGTGCATATTACAAATTCTTCAGTTACTCCCTATCCTTGAGCACTGTTTGCCAATCAATAGAGCTCATCCTTAGGATAAAGGTCTTGGGTACTTTGGTAGAGTGGCTATTTTGCAAGGGATTAAGTGTGTATGAAAATTAAACCATGGAATCAAACTCTTTAGAAGTTTTGATCTAGTCTGACTGATCAAGTCCAGTTGTATCAAGTTTTCCTTTTTACCTCTCTACAGTTGGCTTCCCTGATGGCTGTGGGTGCTTCAGGGGATCCGGCACATGAGAAACCACATCAGAGATTTTCCCTCAACTCCACATGCTCCTCCCCCTCCATGCACACACACACGAAGATAAAGGAAAGGCTAGAAGACAGAGAAGGCAAGATGTTCCATAGCCAGCTAATACAAATCCTACCTGGAAATTTAAAGGGGCCACAGAATATCAAAGATGAATAAGGGAATGCCAAAAGCCAGGAAACAACAGAAATTAAGAAATGATTCTACAATGAAATTGGTCTATCCACAAAGGAAAATAAACTAAAGAAAGATGATTGAAGAACCATTTCCACAATGGCTGAGAGTATTGAAAACTTTTTAAAAAATACTTATTTCTCTTTGAAGGCAGTCTGTTGACATATTTGCTAATTGGCAGTTTGGAGGCTTTTTGCAATTTATTTTTTGCTGTTCTTTATAAATTCTAGAGATTAGTCTCCCGGTTTGAAGCATAGATGGCAGATTTTTCTCCCATCCTGTCGGCCGTTTGTTCAGTTTGGCTTCCTTTACAATGTAGAAACCCAAATGTCATGTAGCCCAATTTACTAAATTAGTGGCACCTGTGCTCTTGAAGTCAAGATCAGAAATGTCTTGCCTAACCTACATCATGAAGTTTATCTGTTATATTTTCCTTTACTGGTTTCAGCGTTTCAGATTTTAAATTAAAGTCATTGGTCTACTTTGAATTGATTTTCATATCGTATCACTAGGTGACAATACGGGCCTGCTGTCATCTTCCAGAAGATGTAAGTACATTGGCATCACTGCCACTGTCGAATAGCTAGCTTTCTTTCTGTCCACTTTACTTCATGCTAACAGCTGTGTGGGATAAATTCTGGTCCTCTGTTCTGTTTCCCTGGTCTACATGTCTGTTTTGTGCCCGTACCATGTTCTCTTTGTCACAATAGCATTACAGTGTAATCTGAGGTTATGTATTGTGTTCTTTTTCTGTAGTGTTGCTTTGGCTATTGGTGATCTGTTATGTTTCTGTCCATGTAGGAATATGGAAACTCTTTCTATGTCTGTATCTTTTATAGTTTCTTTTGTCAGTATCCAGAAATTTTTACTGTAGAGTTCTTTCATTTCCTTGGTTAATGCTATTCCTGTTTTGCCCATATTTGCAAGGTCCTCTAAAATCAACAAGGAACCGGGCGGTGGTGGCGCACGCCTTTAATCCCAGCACTCGGGAGGCAGAGACAGACAGATCTCTGTGAGTTCGAGGCCAGCCTGGTCTACAAGAGCTAGTTCCAGGACAGGCTCCAAAGCCACAGAGAAACTCTGTCTTGAAAAACCAAAAATAAATAAATAAATAAATAAAATCAACAAGGAGACCGAGTCCCATATGTAAAAGCAAATAGCCTTTATTCTACACAAGTTTGCAATCTCAGACTTTCCGTGTCCAATGTACTGGAGTGATTGGAGAGCCCCGAGCTCAGCTAGAATTGGGTTTTTATAGTAGTAAAGGTAGGGGGTGAGAGATTTCCAATGTTCAGGACCCCTGGTTGGCTGATATTTGTCTAGAGGTGTCCTTGTGAATGTGTTCTGGCAGGTGATCCTATTTACAAAGGTTAGAACTTTAGGAATTTTCTTTTGATGGTCTGTTCCTGGGCAGTACGTGGGTAATCTCAGTTTATGGTCCTTCCTGCAATCAGGTGTTGCCTCAGGGAAAACTACTGAGATTCAGGCCTCTATTAAGCTTATCATGTCTGGGCCCTACAATTCCTATATAAGTGTTTTACATTTTGGGGGAGTTATTATGAAAGGGATATTTTCCTAATTCCTTGCCAGTGAGTTCATTATTGGTAGATATAAAAGCCCCTGATTGTTTTGGATGTCAGCTTTGTATCCTGCAAGTTTACTGAAATTGCTTCCACTAGATCAAAGAGATTTCTGGTAGAGATTATATGGTCTTTTAGATATGGATAATATAGTTTATCAATAGGAATAATTTGACTTCGTTTTTTACTTTTTTATACTTTCATATCTTCCTCTTTTCTTATTGCTCTAGTTAAGACTCCAAGTGCTGTACCGAGAAAGAGTGCCAACAATGGCATCCTTGGTACAGATTTTAAAGGAAATGCTTAAACTCCCCCATAGCAAAATGTTGTTTATATGTTTGTTGTACATATACTTTATGATTTTGAGATATGTTGTACCTGTTCCTAATTTCTCCAGGACGTCTACCATAAAGGCATGTTGGTCTTTGATAACTACATTTTTTTGTGGTCACGTGATTTCTTTAGGTTTATTTTTATAGTGTAATTGTGTTTTATTCACTGATAAGTGTACACTGAACCAACCTCGCATCACAAGAATAAAGCTCATCACTTAGTCGTGATGTACAATAATCTCAATGCATTTTAATTATATTGTGTATTTTGAACACATTTGAATTAAGTAATATATTTCGAGTTAGTTTAGTTTGCAATTATTTTGTTCACAAGTTTTGTAGCTCTGCTCATCAGGGAAATGAGTCTATAATTGTTGTGCCTTATTCCAGTTTTATTCAGGATAATACTGGCTTCATAAAATGAATTTGGTATTCCTTCATTTTCTATTTTGAGGAACAATTTCAGAAGTGGTTTTATTAGGACTTTTTTTAAAAGTTTGGTAGAATTCAGTCATGAGTCCCTCTGATCCTGGGTTTTTCTTTTGGGGAGACTTAATTTCCGCTTCAATGTCATTGCTTGTAACAAACATGTTTAATATATTTATATATTCAGAGTTTCACTTTGGTGTGTCAGACACGTTATTATCTCTTCAGAATATAAATTTCAAAGTATTCCTTAATGACCCTATAGATTTCATTGGAGTCTGCTGTTACATGTCTCCTTTTATCTTTCTTCTACTATTGGAAAAACTCTGGGACACGGCGCATTGCATCGTTAAGACCTCTAGGGGGCATCCAGGTCCCGTGATGTTTTCTCCGGACAAGGCTCTCGCCCCTGGAGAGCTGCCTCCTGGCAGATGCTCAGCACGGCCTTCCAGACAAAAACACGAGAAGAGAGAAATATGAGCATCCTCGGGCACGACTGCCATCTCTGGGCCAGTGTAACGACTGTAAATCCACGGCGGACGGAAAAAACCAAGTCTGCATTTCCGGGGACGTTTTAGAGAACGCACTGGCCCCGCCCCTTCCGGTCCGTAACGGGCTGCTGCTCCCGGACCCACGTGTTTGCACAGGGCTGAAGTTGGAGTTGCTGCCGCAGCAGTCCGTGAGGTGGTTGTGTCTGGACGCCACGGGGCCTCGGTGGCCAGGACATCGCCATGGTGAGCGGCGCGGTCGCTGGGTTGTCGCGGGAGGCTCTGGGCGGGTGGACAGGAATGGTAAACTCGGACCCGGGAGAGGCCGGGACGCGGAACGGCTGCCTGGGCGGTGCTGGCCGTGGGTGTCTTCCCTGAGATCCGAGCGCTTCCGCACCTCCCCGTGGGTGTCTGTCCTGGGATCCTAGCGCTCCCGCGCTTCCGCACCTCCCCGTGGGTGTCTGTCCTGGGATCCTAGCGCTCCCGCGCTTCTGCACCTCCCCTTGGTTGTCTGTCCCGGGATCGGTGTGCTCCCGAGCTTTCCCACCTCGCCTTGTGGCGTGGTCCACTTTCCCGTGTCTCCTTCCCTAAGAGGAAGCCCTCCACTTCTGCATCTTCACTAATACCACATTTCTGGGTCCACCCACCTCTGCTCTTGGGCAGATACATACACTCCCTGTCCTCACAGCCCCCCACGGGGTGGATCGGTCCACAGCCCTTCGGTGGCCCGTTCTGACCGCAGTCCTGCTTCTGCTCTTGCCTCATTCCTCCCTGGCAACAATGTTGTTTTGTCTGTATTTTGTCTGTAGTTAATTACGAGTTTTCATAAAGCATTTATGTGTATACTTATGAGTATAAAGGGCACATTCACAGAATCCGAATGTTAATCTTACAATTGATACTGTGTCGATTCAATTGAATCAGAATATAAGCTCAGGAGATTTTGTTCTTTGCATTAAATCTTGGTGGTTTTGTTTCTTTAACTTAAAATCTTTGAAAGCTGTAAAGCTGTTACATAATTTCATGCTCCTCTTACACTGGAAATTCTAAGGCTTTAAAAGAAAACTTGTGTGTAATTATCCCAGTGCGAACAAGGAGTGACAAAAATGGAAGTGAGTCCTTTGATAACTTGAAAACTGTTAAAAACATTATACACACCTTGATGTTCTTTGCTATATTTTTTCTTTTAGTATTTGTGGCAGATTTCTCACCAAACCCTGCCCTACTCTTGGTGTTGATATGTACAAAATCCTTATCATTAAAAGTGAGTCGTTGTGGGGCTGGAGAAATGGCTCAGTGGTTAGAAGTTTGGTTGCTGTGCAACTATGAGAACCTGCATTCAGATCCTAGAACCCATGAAACATACAGGTGCACAGCCGTAGCCAAACTGTTCTGCGGTCAGAAGCAGGAGGCTCGCTGGGTCTCTGTGGCTGCCAGGCTAGCCCAAAAGCAGAACGTCCTGCTGGGGGAGAGAACCACCTCAAAGAAATAGAGGAGAGCAATACAAGGGGATTCCTGATGCCCTCCCTCCTCTGGCCTCTGTGCATGCACCGCACAACACAACACAACACACACACACACACACACACACACCAAACATACTTAAAAATAAAGCAAGTCACTAGAAACATCTTACTCTCGGAGGGGATTGCATGGCTCGTTAAAATAGCCTACCACGTGCTGCAAAAGTTTTTACTTGATTTATGTTTCCTTGAAAAATTCTTAATCCCTTTTCTCATTTGCCCCTCCATCCTCAAGATATATAGAGCTACACAAAAGGATATGTGTGCTGTGTTTCTATGTTTTTAAAGTTATTTTTTATACATAGCCAACTTCCAGTTATACCTTGGATTTCGGCCTTGTACATGTTGATCTGTTCAGATTTATGGAAACGTGTTCAGAGAATTGTCGGAAGAATGAATGCATGTGTGAATGAAGACTTGATGGACATTTTAATCACTTGGAGAGTTGTTTTGGTGATTTTTTTTTTTTTTTTTGAGCTGTGTTTTCTCAAAGGAGAAGGAAGGGGAGGGCTATAGACAGATGACCAGAAGGTACAGGTTCTGGGTTGGCATGAGCTTCAGTAGGATGGGGAGGGAGAGCTGTGTGAAGGGTGAGGGGTGTGATGCTGGAGAAGAGAGTCGGGAAGAGATGAGCATCTGGGCTGCAGATTGGGGCTGGTCTTGTTACATAGGGAAGGAATCCTATACTAGATTAGCACTGTAGATGAGAGCCTGTGTGCCTTCTTTGTAAAAAGGTCTAACAGATGTGCCCTCAAAGTATCCTGTGCCTGATCATGAGGGTTGCATGAAGGTAACTGACCGTGTTGGAAAGATTCAAGAGCTACCTTGCTTTTAGAGGGTGAATATTGAAGAAACTAACACCTGTCCTTAATAGAGGTTTTTTTTTTCCTGTAGTGAACCACCCACCCCACCCCAAGATTAAAATTATATGTATTTTCTTTTCTGCAGCACTAAGTTTTGGTCTGTAGACAATGGGGATGGGGGTGGCTTCCCTGAGTTTTTCTTTTCTATGTATGGCTGGAGAGGAGAGCAGGCTTTTAACCCTCAAAGACTCTCTGGGAGTTTGTGGTCTAACAGGATCAGGGAGCCTGACTCCTTACTGAACCAGGAGAGCGAACTATTTAGTTCTTATTTTGGGTTCTTGTTATACAAGTCAAACCCAACTCAAGTAATAGGTGGGGCCAAAGTACAGGACTGCACAATTAAAAAGCTAACCTTTAATGTATAATGTCTTTGAGGACTGGATTCTGACTGCCTTACCTGGTAAGGCCTGAGTGGGAGAAATACTTTTCCCTTCTGTGTGTGTGCAGACTTTGAAGTGGTTTCTGTTGTTCCTAACTTCTTGGTTTGAACCAGCCACATTTGGTCAGTTTTGATTTTTGCTTGTGCCATTGTCCATTCTCTTCCATGTGACACAGTGAAATGCCTGTTAAAATTCTATGTTCTTCAACATTAGAAATGTCCTCAACCGTAGCCCGCATTTCCAGCCACGCTCCCTGTGTGGACTGATTGCGTTGGGGAATTTCTGAATAGCTCACTTCTGTGATGACCATGGGGGAACGAACACTGTCTGAATCTCTGAGATGTTTGGTTTAGCTCCTGAGTCCTAGTGTGATGTCTCTGGCTCGTTGTATTTCCTGAAGATCATTTTGTGACTGGACTCAATGTATCTGACTACTTGTGTTCTATCTTTTAGCCGAAAGGACTGAAAGGAAAAATTGTAGGTCGAGAAAAAAAAGTCATCCATCCGTACAGTAGGAAAGCAGCCCAGATTACAAGAGAGTCTCACAAGCAAGACAGGAAGGAAAGGTAAATGTCCAGTCCTGTTCGTGTTGTGCACTAGGGAAAGCTCCTCCATGCATCTACATGTCAGGCATGTTCCTCGGTTTCCACCCCTGTTTTTCCTCTGCTCTTGTACTGAGGTAACGGTAATGAAGCCTCTGGTCTTACAGAGCAGACCTAAAACATCAGTTTCAGTAGCAGTTCGTGGTGAGGATAGTGAAGAAGAATTAACACGGGTTTAAGGATAAAGAGGGAGAGGTTGTATTTTCTATTTTATAGGAGTCATGGAAGAGTCCCCAAGAGCTTGGTTAACATTTGAGCAGAGTTGAGAGGCAGAGGGAGGACGCTGCTGCTGAAGGCATTTCTGTCGTGCTGTGGGTTCCACATAACACAGGAAACAGTGGCGGTGTGGGTAGATGCCTTGGGTCTGGTGTTCAGAGACTGGCTAGAGGTCACAGGTTAGGGAGCAGTCAGTGTTGTGGGTCGGGTGGATTGGGACCAGGAGACTACATCACTGAATGTGTGCTGTAGATGGGAGAGAGAACGTAGCAGAGGCCCTAGTCAGCCTGGTAGCTGGCGTGTCATCTCAGAGTTGGGCAGAGTTTGGAGAGAAATCTGCCGTGGATACTAAAAGGAAAAATGTACTAAAGAGCATCAAGGTGTTTTTAATCTTTTTAACAGATTAAAGGCCCTTGTTTTGGATTTTTTTTTTAATTTGCATACACAGTTACAGGAGAGCGTCTGAGACTGAGGGGAAAGATACTGTAAAAATTCCATAAGTTAGATCAAATAGAAGCCGTGTCTGTTACCTAGCGTTGCTGATCCAGTGAGTATAAGCAGTGTCCAGATGGTGGCTGGAGGAACTTGTCCACTTTTATTGCATTTTAATACCTTACCTAAGGCTTAAAGCCTCTTGTAGTAAAGCTGGGCTGTTTTACAATGATTGGTTAGACGTTTCCTAGGAAAGACTCGGATAACATAGTCTAATTTTCTTTTTTGCGGGGCATGTGTCTTTTTTTATGTAAAGATGTATGGTGGTGTATATTTACTGTCTTAAAATAATAGTTTTTCAAATTTCAGGTGTTTATCACTTAGCAGTTTTGTTATTCTTTTTAATATGATTTGCTACATCTACACAGTGTAATTTTTACCATTGTCCACATGTGTATTTCTCAAACTTAATTGACCTGAGATGCTCATATTAGAGCAGTGTTTTCTGCTCCAGGGTTTCCCGCTCTGAAGATCGTCTGCGGGAGTGGGTTTGGTATTTCCAGGTACTCTCCAGGTGCTGCTGCTGCCGGCATAGTCATAGCCCAGTCAGACCTTTGTTGGCCTGAGCAGTACGGTCTTCTAGGCTTTCTCCAGTCCCTAGCATGCTGAAGCAACATTCTAGTGACATCTTATTCCAGTGATTTAAAAGATAATCATTCCATTCCATGTTTCTTGTTTTTAAAATTGACTTTTTTTTACTTACATATAAAAAATATCAAAGTTCTTTGGGAAGTTTTTCTTTCCGATATTTTGGCAGATTTCTAAGCCCCTGCTTTGGAAATGTCTAATTATATGCACCTTTTGGTTCAAGATTGAAGAATGAGAGGGCCTTGCGTCTCAACCTTATTGGTAAGTGGGTTTGGATGTTTGAAATTCTGACTACATACAGTAGAGTAAAATTTTGCTCTAAACCAATTTCGCTATTAATTTTATCCGATTTTTTAAAAAAGCTGGCTTTACTAAAAGAA
This sequence comes from Arvicola amphibius, assembly GCF_903992535.2. Lineage (NCBI taxonomy): Eukaryota > Metazoa > Chordata > Mammalia > Rodentia > Cricetidae > Arvicola > Arvicola amphibius. The sequence continues at coordinate 110,193,228 of NC_052050.1, forward strand.
CACAAATGAACTGGAGCGAAGCACTTGACTTTCAGAATAAATTGCTAGTACTCCATGCAGTTCAGCTTGGCAGAAACTTCAGTCCTAGTTCACGTCCACATCCTAGCTCATGTTTAACCCCCTCTTCCAACAACCGAGGTTATGATGGGCATGGCTGTGTTAGCTCGCTGCCACCTCATCCCTAAGAAAGTTGGTTTCTAAAGAGGAAAAGGTTTGCTTTGGCATATAGTGGTGGGGGTTTCCACTATGTTGTTAGGACTGATAGCAGTGCAGAAGGCAGTGGCAGAGGGGCTGGTGCTAGTAGAGCAAGCTGCTTACCTCGTCCTGGCATCTCAGTGATGTGAGAGTGCCCACTGGGCTTCCCCTCTCAGAGGTCTCCTCATCGCCTGGTAGCACCAGGTGCTAGAGCACGTGTGTTTAAGACACGGGCCTCTGGGAACAGTGTAGACCCAAGCTACAGCAATAGCTTACATATTGTGGAGCAGCGGGTTCATGGTTAGTAGGCTGCATACGTGTTCATCCTTTTGGACCTCTGGGAAACAGTGTAGACCCAAGCTACAGCAATAACTTTAGGCAAATACTATTTTTATCATTGATCAAATTTTAAAATACTTTAAATAAGTTAGATAGTTTTTCTTTATAAGAACTTGGAATTTTATATTCTATGAATCCATCTTTCCTCTGTTCCCTGATGTTGGACAGGAAATGTCTGGGCCCTGGAGAGGTGACTTGCTGGTTAGGAGGGTAGGCACACTGCTCTTGCAGAGTTCAGGCCCCAGAGTCCACACAGGGAAGCTGGCAACTACCTACAGGTCCTGCTCCATGGCACCCAGTACCGTCTTCTGGCATCTGGACGCTGCACTCACGTACATAAACACATAACAACACACGGCATGCACCTAACTGAATAGAAACACATTGTTTAAAAGGAAAGAAGAGTACAGAGAAAAATATCACTTCCATCCTTGTCTCTTTCTTAAATTGCTGCAGTTTTATTTCAGACAAATTGGTTTCATTGACTCAGCTACACAGACACAGATCTTTCTATTTAGAAATGAGATAGTTTTGCTTTGGTTTTTAATGCTTTAATGTGGATGATTGTGGGGAAAGCCGTGTCTACATGAAGTTTTTGGTGCTAAATTTGTTTGGTACTTATTTATAGGTGACAAACTTCGGTGGTTCACGGTCATCTGGATACAAAAAAAACAAGATATTCAAAGAAGGATGCCTGTGAATTAATTGAAGGTAAACATTGGGCATATTGTGAACAAAGGGTCAGAAAAGAGAATCCCAGCCTGGTTCTCAAGAGATTGCTGTGCTCTGGATTGGATGTAACTGGATGGGCTTTTTAACAGAAAGACTTGAGTTTGTGACCCAGCTTGATCCCCTCTTAGCTTCCTTGGAGTAGGGAGGCTTCCTGGAAAAGCATTGTCTGCACTGCCCTGGGTGTTAGGTTGAGGTGAGGGTAGCATGAAAGCGTCTGCAGACTGAGAGATTGGTGTCCAGAAGGCCTCAGAGGTGGGGCCAGACGCTGAACGGTGAAAGGGCCCACCAGCGTTTCCTGTGACTGGCACAGCAAGCTCAAGGCTAGTGTTAACCCGTGCTGCAGAGACAGCTGGCTTTTAACAGCGTTAGTGACCCTCTGAGTTCGGACCTTATCTGAGGACATAGGGAGCTCTGGGAGGACTTTGCAGGAAACTTGTGCAGTCCTCACGCATATACTTGAGGTCACAGCCGTAGAATGAGGACGGCTGAGAAGGGCAGTGGTGGTGCTGAGGACTCTACTGCCGTCCTCTGCGTGGTTAGCCGCAGCCCGGTGGAGAGCTAGAGAGCAGCGAGGTAGTAGTAGTGGGGCTTAGGTTAGAGCAGGGAGAGATGCACAGAGAGGGTTCGTACCTCTGAGTCTCACGTGGAATGTCACACTGTGTCCTGAGGTGGGGAGCTCAAACGGTGGAGCAGGCATGATGCTAATGTCTATGATGGGGGGAGATGCAGAGGTCTGAGGAAGAAATCCAGTCGGTAATTCAGTGTGAGGGTCCTCAGTTCAGCAGACAGCTGCTGTGATTTGTTCACTGAAGTTAAGAAATGGTTGGATTATTCATGAATGTGGTCAGAAAGGCTGAGGAACTGAGGAATTTGATTATGCTAATATTCAAAGGACAGGGACACTTGGGCACCTACACTAAAATGAATTAATATAGACCTTGTAGCTCATCATTTTCATATTTTTCAGGTATTTGAGTCGATTCAGCAGTGAGCTGGAGCAGATTGAGCTACATAACAGCATCAAGGACAGACAGGCCGGCGGCACCACTCCCGGGAGACGGTCATCAAGCAGACGATGGAGCGGGAGCGGCAGCAGTATGACGGCTATGGCTTTGGTGGGTACTCTCTGACTCATTTTGCCTTTTGAAAATAGAATCTGATTTATGATGGACTTCAGAGGTTCACTCTATTGATTTATCTTGAGTCTCTTCTGGCTTTATTTCCTTGTGACAGTGACAGCTATGACAGTTGATATGTCATCTCCTGTGAGAGCTGCTTCTTCCTAGCACACATCCTGCTTGTCTTCTCCCGTCTCCAGACACTTGTCCCTCCTTCCCACCGTGACAACTCTTGCTCTCCAAGCCGCAATAAGACATTGTCCCTTGTTAGCCTCTGGCCACGTAACTCATTCCTAAGCATAAGTACAGTGCACTACCAGTTGGCAACACTGACGCTGACTGGCCAGCTCAGTAGGCTGAGCTGATGACCTTAAACTGGTGCCCATTCCGAGGTCAATACAGATAATGCAATCACTGTTTTTTAAAAATAATGATTTTGTGACAACTTATGCTGGAGAGGTTGTGGGGAAAAGGGAACACTTCTGCATTGCTGGTGGGAATGCAAGCTGGTACAACCCCTTTGGATGTCAGTGTGGCAATTTCTCAGAAAATTAGGAAACAAACCTTCCTCAAAACCTAGTAATACCACTTTTGGGTATATATCCAAAGGATGCTCAATCGTGCCACAAGGACATGTGCTCAATCATGTTCATAGCAGTTTTCTTTGTCATAGTCAGAACCTGGAAACAGCCTAAATGTCCCTCGATCGAAGAATGATTAGAAAAATGTGGTACATTACACGATGGAGTACTACACAGCAGAAAAAATAACGACAGTTTGAATTTTGCAGGAAAATGGATGGAGCTAGAAAACATTATTTTGAGTGAGGTACCCAGACCCAGAAAGACAGTTATCACATGTACTCACTCATAGGTGGTTTTTTAAACATAAAGCAAAGAAAGCCAGCCTACAAAACACAATCCTAAAGGACTTAGACAACAATGAGGACACTAAGAGAGACTTACATAGATCTAATCCACATGGAAAGTAGAAAGTAGAAAAAGACAAGATCTCCTGAGTAAATTGGGAGCATGAGGACCTTGGGGGAGGATTGAAGTGGGGAGGGGAGAGGCAGGGAGGAGAGCAGAGAAAATGTAGAGCTCAATAAATAATCATGTAAAAAAAGAAAATCCAAATAAAATGATAATGATTTTGGCTAAAGCCTACATCTGTGTGACTTAGGAAACCAGATGAGGGCAGCAGAGTCTCCGCGGGGAAGTAGTCTGTCCCTTGCAGAGGTTTGACAGTTGTCATGCCACCGTCTAAGTTCGTGTTTCTTGCCTGACCCTGGGGGCTTTGGTGTTTATGTTAAAATATCAAGTTTTAATATGAAGAGCATAAACATACAAGATCCCAAAGAACTCTGGAAAGTACTAGAAACTGCAGTGTGTAGACTTCCCCTTCACTGCGAAAACGTGTTTGTTAACCTACAATAAATAAAAAAGGGAAAGCGTATTTTTCAGAAGTAGACATATTCACACTTGATCCCTGGAATCCCACTGGAAAAGTGAACATCCTCATTTTCCCTCAAAATAAAAATAAAACAGATGAAAGGGGGGAGTGATAAGGAGGGAAGGAGGGCAGGGAAACTACAGCCTGGTTATAAAATTAATTAATGAATTAATTAATTAAAAAATAAATAAAGCAGGCCTGGTGACACACACCCTTAATCCCAGCCCTTGGAGGCAGAGGCAGCTGGATCTCTTTTGAGTTCCTGGCCATCCTGGTCTACATAGTTCCAGGACAGCTTGAGCTACATAGAGAGCCACTGTCTCAAAAAATATAAACAAAAAAGAGGACATATTCTCTGGTTCAGAAAGGTGAGGATTAGCTCAAAAGTCCCTGACATTATACAAGAGTGGCATCGTGCTTCGCTACTCCTGTGATGTTCATACACTTACTTCCTGTGAATATAAGATGTCGTGTGTGTGTTTGTGTCTTTTTCCTGTCGCTAAGACAAAATACTCTGGCAAAAGCAACAGAAGGGGGAGGCTTATTTTGGCTCACAGCTTAAGCCTGTTGTAGTGGTGAAGATACAGCTATAGATGCTGTTTGACTCTGGATCCACCATGGATGTTGGTGCTATGTGCTCCCTTTTCATTCAGTCTGCGATCCAGCCCAGGAAGTGGTGCTGCTCGGCACTCTTCAGTGAACCTGCTCAAGGTGCTGCCCTGCCCATGGGCATCCCTAAGCCCTTCTCCCAGGAGATTCTGGATCTCTGTAATTAACAATTGGGACTAAGGACCACAGTTCCACCCTTTGCCAACTTGACACCCAAACATATGCTTTAACATGCCTTCTTTCTCAAAGCCATCTTATGTTGCAGGTTTTTTTTTTTTTTTTTTTTTTTTTTTTTTTTTTTAATTTTTTTTTTTTATTTTTTTTTATTTTTTTTTTTTTAGCAATTTCAGTTCTGCTTAACAGTCCCTGTCTGAGACTCAAAGTCAATCTATTAACTGAGCTCCCATGTGAGTTACAGGGTAACTTGAATTGTATTGAACTTGTTCGAGGTCCTAATGATTGTAATTCTTTTTAATTTTTCATAGTTTTGAATGATGCGATTTTATTAATGTTAAATAATCTTTGAAATACAGTAAATTCTACCGATGTGACATGAGCTGTGTGTTTAATAACTTGTCTTCCATAGCAGTACATTATAGACACCCACGTCTGCTGTGCCGACAGATGCACCCTGTGTAACAGAGCTCTGCTGTCTTCCCGACACTGAACTCTGTTCCTTCCCAGCGTTGGTGTTTGTCTTGACCTGTATCAGTGCTTTGAAGGTGATTTTTGGGGGGGGGGGGGGGGCGACAGCTCAGCAGCCTACTAACCACCAGTTCAGGTGGTTCACAAGTGCCCTGCCCTCCAGCTTTAGGACCTTCCTACGCCTTCTGGACTCTGCAGGAACCTGCACATCCATGATGTACACCAGTCACTTTACACATATATTACAAAGGTTTTCTTCTTGTTAACATCAGTTACTGTGTTGTATGTGCAATAACAAGTGAAACTACAGCAAGCAATTTAGAAAGAAAATGCCTACTGGCTGTTACTTATGTTCTTTTTCAGAGATCCCAGACATTTTAGACACTAATAATCTGCAGACTTTTCGGTGAGTTTTTGAGATCCTTTGAAGTTGCATGTGAAATACACAAGCATGAACTCCCCTGGGTGTAGTGTAGATGTTAATAAAACATTCTGTAGGCGTTTCTTCCCCTTAGCTGTGCTCGAGTGTGCGCAGCTGCCGCTGTAGATGCTCCTTCTCTTTCCCAGAAACAGTAGGGACAGTAGAGCTGTCTCTCCTCCCCAATGCAAATTTTTATTTCTGAAGCTAAATAGCAAGACACAGAAGACTAAAACTGACGCCAGGGCAAGAGTCTTGTCACTGAGAACCTCTGGATTCTGCCCTGGTAACCGTGGAGACTGCTGAGGCTGGAGGAACAGATTTCTGCTTCTCAAGCACAGATTGTGCTTATTAGAAAAATCTTTTTTATTAGTAATTGTGGTCTTTTCTAAAGCATGTTAGGGAGCATTTTTCCTTCTGTTCCTCTGAAGAGGCAGGCAAGAATTTTCCTGTCTCCTCACTCAAAAAAAGAACATGTTAGGGAATGAATTTTTTTAGAATTGAAATTAGATAAATTTAAATCCAGGCCATACTCGAAAACAAACTGTGCTCCATGTTTCTGAGGCAGTTGTATTTCTGCCTCTTCCAAAGCCAGGGAGAGGAGATGAGCTCAGTGTGTTAACATTCCTGCGCTTGCTCTGCAGGCGAGCCAGCTTGCAGTGTGAGAGAAGCCACCTTCACTGACGTGATTCTAACTGCTGAGGGTATGAAACCTTGTAAGCCTGATGAAGACTTCCTAGGGTAGGGAGAAGAAGGGAAGCTCAGAGCCTACGATTTGTGTGGTGCATATGTGACGTTTAGAGTGTAGGGCTCTGCACAGGCAGCACCAGTGTAGCAGTATTTAAGCGAGTCTGGGGCTTGGGCTGTTGCGTGCCCCACCCCGCCAGCTTAGTGCTATTCCACACGCGTGTGAAAATCTATGGATGTGAGGTCTTCCTTCTGCAGGCAGAGTTCTAAACCTGGCTGCCCTGCTGTGCTGTCACTGCCCTCAGGTGCTTACACTTTTATTGTTTCCTTTTCCTAGAGAGTGGGATTTTGATCTGAGAAATTGCCAAACATCAAAATGAGGAAACTTGTGCTAATGATGCAATTCCTAGAAGCGCAAACAGAAACCCATTTTAAATATAGACAAAGATTTAGACAAAGATTTAGAGGAATTAGATCTAACTGGGGACCCTGGAGACTCTGAAGATGGGAAATTGGAACCAACAAGTGAAGCAAGTGATTCGGATGAAGAAATGACCCCGGTGCCTGCCTGCTCTTAGTGAAATCTCTTGAGACCCTCCTGTCCTGCTCATTGGTTATGCTGCATAATCATGGGGGTGGGGCTGCTGAGGTGGCTCAGCAGGGGCCTTGCTGCCAAGCCTGACTGCCAGAGTTTGAGTCCCAGAATCCATGGGTTGAAAGAACAGATGCTGTAAGTTTTCATCTAACTCCACATGCACACCATGGCATGTGTGTGTGCACACACAAATAAATTTTTAGTGATTATTTATATGTATTTGCTGCTTTACTCATTCTCAAATAAGTCACTTGCAGTTTCAAAATAGGTTTATGGTTTTTAAGAATAAAAGTTCTTTTTCTTTAAATTGCTTTTAAAATACAGATATTGTGTTAGTCTACTTTTCATTATAGCTAAATACTGGGGAACTCAGATGAGACTAAACAGTAACCAAGTGTGGTTTGTGGGGAGGCTTCTCTGTCTGCATCACGTCATGGCCACAGGTCATTGATGGAAAGCGAGACAGGGTTGTGCGTGCAGGGAGATGAGCAGCCCTGCCTCCTGAAGTCCTTCCTGCCAGCTCTGAACATTGCCATCAGGGGACAAATTTTTCTGGCACATGAATGGGATACATTAATCTAACATCCAACACAGCATTGACCTTCAAAGGCCATTTAACCTGAATTTTGCTGAAGGAAAAATTGGAAAAAAAAAATAGAGTTAGGAAGATAGCTTGTCAGTGAAGTGCTATAGAGGGGCCTGAGTCTCTTTTCTTAGCAGCAGTGTGTGGCAGGTTTCTAGTGTCCCAGTCCTGGGAGAATGGGAGGATGTGGTAAACAGTAGACAGGAACAGAGTGATCAGTCTGGCTCAGTAGTCCAGTGTGAGTCTGAAGGGTCAGTGTTCCCAACTCCCACTGCCACCAGTTGCCCTTGAGGCCGGACACAGCAAGGATGCGCTGATGGGCTTTGGTCTGGGTGGGCATTTTTTACTGTGTTGCCATTGTGTATTGGAATGGTTCTCAGAAGGAAATTTGGACTTTTGAAAAATGTTGGGACTATTCAAGGGCCATGGAGACTTTAGATGACTATGGTGTTTAACTAAGGCATTTGGGATACCCCATAGACTTGAGGCCAAAGTCCAGAATGTTGTGGTTTGATTTTGTATGTCCCCCACAAGCTCACGCTTGGGACATGCAGACTGCCACCTTCTGGGGCTGTTCTGACGGTTGTGGAGTATTTATGAGGTGGGGGTTTGGCTGCCCATAGGGGCAGGTCTTTGAGGCTAAAACCTGTCCTGGGTTTAGCGTGGGAGATCCTTCTATGTGCTTTATTGGTTAATGAATAAAGAACTGCTTTGAGCTTATGGCAGGGAAAGAACAGAACTTGGCGGGGAAAGCTAGGCTGTATGCTGGGAGAAAAGGAGGAACAAGTCAGACGCCATGGAGCACTAGAGACAGACGCTGGGAACTTTAGCCAGTAAGCCACAGCCACGTGGCGATACTTAGATTAATAGAAATTGGTTGAATTAATATGTAAGGGTTAACCAATAAGCTAGAGCTAATGGCCAAGCAATGATTTAATTAATACAGTTTCTGTGTGATATTTCGGAATAAACAAGTGGCCCTCTCTTACTACATGGGTCCAGTTCAGTTTCCCACCATGGGACAAGTTGTGTCCTTAAACTGTGGCAAACCGAAGTCCTGGAACTGAGCCACAATCACTTTTCCTTAATTGTTTTCCTGCTAGGAATTTAGATCATAGAACACAAAAGTAACTATTCCATCTTTCAGAGAAGAGCTGACACCAGATGGCTCTTTCATGGCCTGTTCCCAGGCAGCAGGTCACTGTCAGGAGAATACAGCACAAAAGGTAGCCCTGTTGCACATTGTAAGTTGTGGTACTAGCAGTTCTGCTTGGTGGTCTTACAGTTCCACTAAGTCCTTTTCTTACCTTTCAGATTATGATTTCATTACTTTTTCAGCGTTTCTAAATGATAAACACTAGTTTGCTGAATGTTCAACTGTTGGATCTATGTGTTACAGAGCCCTGCTGTCTTTGCTGTAATGTAATGGCTTGTGGTATCATTTTCATTCTTACAGGCAAGGAGACTGTACTCCGTATTGTTTTCTCTGAGACCTAAATCATGTGGTGTAAATCTCTCGTGTAATTCCACAAGACAGAACTCTTCCTATTAATCTACTCTTAAGCATCATATATAGTAAGTGACTCTGTAGACAGTGTCACTGGGGAAGCTGCAGGAATACAAGTGTGCATATGTAGACATGCTCATTGTAACACACTTAGGTGACCCCAGGAAAGCAGACATTGTACTCTTGGGTGGATGTGCCCTGCTCTGTCTGAAGCACCCTTTCTTTGCTTTTTAATGAGGCCAACTGTGTTGACTTGTCCTGAAGCCCTTTCTTTGATGGAGCTAGAAACTTGGGCTTTAGCAGCCTGAAGTCTGTGCAAACAGCCCCAGGCTGCTCGGTGAGGAGCTGTGCCTGTCCAATCTGACAGTAGAAGCACCGTGGGAAACTGAGCAGCTGGCAGGCTGGGAACTGCAGCCTTGTTCATACTGTGGGGACTCCTCAACCGTTTCAAATGGGTTTTGGAAGTTTATGTATTATTTCCTTTGGCTAATGTATATTTATTCTTATCTGTTTTGAAGGCTGGCATTTCTTCTTGGTCAAAAGAATGCGTCTACTCCAGGCCTGTTTGGAGACCTAATAGTCCAAGCTATCCAAAATATCAGTTAGTCTGATTGTTCTGGTCCGTCACCTTGTTAAGGGACTACCTCTTAGGAAGGCCAGTTCACTTTATTTCATGCGAAAGAGAGGAGGAATAATTATCTGTTTAGTGAGATAATGTACTTTTCTTCTTCTTAGAAAGCCATGCCCAGGTACAGTCAATATGAGCAGCCATGAAGCTCTGTTAGGTTTACACACCGCTCAGAAAAAGCTGTGATTTCTGTCTTCCCCGGTACGGCCCTGACCTTAGGCATGCTTTCCCTTACCCTTTGGACTCTCACTTTTACTCTGGAGCCTGCCCTACATGTCTGCGTGACTGCTTGTTCAAAATGTGCTAATGGCTGTTGTTAAACATGCTATCGTTACTCAGATTGCATCTGCAAAGTCTCGTCCTCTCTTCCGGTAGCTGCTGCGGATTTCCATTTTGTCCACCCTGTTGTGATTAAAGTCGAATAAAATTGTTTGCAGCTTCTTTCTGTGTCTGTTCTCAGTTATTTATTGACAAGACTAAGTACCTCTAAAGGGCTCCCCAGTTTTCTCAGTAACATGATATCCTAACGTGGGACCCCAAGTTGCCTGTAATAACACGAGATTGGTAACTATAGATTTGACCAAAGTTATGTTCAAATTCTATTTCAGACTCAGACCATTATGAAATCTAAGAATTCAAGGGTTCGGGATGCTCTCAATGCAACTCTAGGATCTCGTTACACAGGCAGGAAGTAGAGGAGCTACAGCCAAAGATTTGGAGTCATTTGTTTAATATACAAAGTCGTTCACAGACAGTTCCCTTAGTTTGTCGTAAGCACAATTACTCACAAATAGTAAATTGTTAGTGAAAGACAATTAGATAGAACTAAAGTACAAATGCCCAGTCTCAAAAATTGCACACAGTTAAAATACTTCCTCCTTGAGTGTTATCTCGGTTTCAACGTGGGTTTCTTCAGGTGTGGGAGATCGTGCGGCTGCAGCCCCAATGACAACAACTTGCTTTCATTGTGTCATGCATGAAATAGGACACCATTGAGCTGATGGAAGGACAGGACTTTATAACAGTTACAGTGTAGCTTTAGGTTCCCCAAAGTGTTAACGTTGGCAAGGCAGGGAAGTTATATCTGACAGGTGCCTTGCTGCTTCCTACCTGACACTGTGATTTCATGATGTCAGCTGTGCCAGTGACCTCATTTCGGCAGAAGAGTAAGTGTCTGAAGGGTTACCAAAGGTCCTTTCCCCAGAGGAAAAACTTAAGTACAAGGGTTCTTGTGGAATATCATTACCTATAGTGGCAGCTCTGGGTGGGGTTTTGATCTAGGATATTCTGAGAAAGACTGCCATGCAGTAGTCTGGGTTATTGGGACTCAAAGTTAAATTTTTTTATTTTTGTAGGGGTTTTGTTATTTTATATTTAAAGTTAAACCTGCTTGGGGGGGGGTCGATCACTTTTTAGGTTTGTTCTTTGTAATTATGTGTGTATCTGTCTGTTGTTGGGGCAAGGGGAGGGTACCCTAGAGCAGGTATGGTTTTTGTGAACTGTGTGTGGGTACTGGGAACTCACCAGGACCAGCTATGAGAGCAGAGAGTGCCCTAAACAACTGATCCATCGCTACCAAACTCTGAGCTCCACTTTTAAGTGTTTTAATTCTTTCTCAATTGAATATTTAATTATAACAAATGGAAAAGCAGGTTGCTTCATGAGCTCTAAGTCAGGTCACCAAGCCAAACGTTTTTGTTGTTATTAAGTGAAACCTCATTAACACTCCAGATGTGCAAAGATGTCTCAATACTGACTTTATTTGTGTAATTTTAAAGCTTGTTGTTTGTTATCATTTTGTTTTTTGGGAAAAAGTCTCATAGCCTAGGCTGGCCTCTATTTGGTACTCGCTGCTTGTAGCAAAGGTTACAAACCTCCCGAATGCTGGGATTAGTTGTGTACCTACCAAAATGAATTAGAGGAGAAATAGGAAAACTAAATATTTCTTGTCCAAAGTAATGATCAACCCATCCATTCTTTATTGTTCATATTCATCTTAATCTTTAAAATGGAAACTATTCAGTTACTTAATACAAGTTTTTATGTCCTTATGTCTTACAAATCCTTATTTGCCCCAGAGGTCTGGTCCAGTTTAGTCATGTTCATCATATTCTCCCTGCATTCTTAATGCTTGTCCCTCCCACAAGTTTTAAGAAAGATGAGTTTTTAAGTTTCTGATTCCTGACTGGATATTAACATTTCTCTTGTATATGTACATGAATATACACGTCAAATACCACACACACAACTGACATTGTTTACTATGTCTTTATTTCTAAGAATGGAACTAATTGGACCCAGTGTCAATCACTACAAATACCATACTCTCTTCTTCATTGAAAGATTCTTTTTCCCTTTCCTTTGATAATCCGAGAAAAGCAAACACTGATAATTACAAAGTGCATGGATGTGGTACCCAGCTTTGTGCAACATGATGCCCATGCTTTGGTTTTAATGGCCATCTCTGCCTTTTAAGGACAATAAAAATGACAGCTAACTAAAAAGTCACTTTTTAAAAAATTGTGATCTTTGACAGATAACTTTCTGTGATTATTTACCTAGCATCCACCTCGGTGTCCAGTCAGTTTATGTGAAACATGGTGCTCAGCTGTTGAACTGAAAACCAGCTCATCACTCAACCATAGAGTCATGAATATTCTACGGAGTACAAGAATGCGTCAGGTGTGAACATGGTTGAGATCCTTAGTTAAGTTTCTCACCTAGTACACTGATACTCCATATGGGATTTAAAACCTTAACACATCTGGTTTAGTAACAAGATCCTTAATTTTTTATTTCCCTCTCATGATTACTTTATGGGTAGCACACAGAAGTTAACTTCATAACATCGCTATAGATTGCACTGACTCCCCATATTTTTGTTCTTTCACCTCTTTGAGGAGTTGGACCTTCACTGAATTCAAGATGGAATACTTAATTTGATGAGTTTAATGCTTTGTAAATCAACATTTAAATGAAACTGCAGAACAAATAATGGATTAAAGTGTTGTTTTGAATGTTCAGCGGTTAAGCGAGACAGGTGTGGTTTTTAATGAGAAGGCTTTGCTGTCCAATATCCCTTATCCTAGATCCTGTCCAACATACTTATCTTCGTTCAGTATTGCAGTGTGTCATAAATACATGCTGGATTTTGAAGAGTGGTTCAAGAAAAAGATGAAAGCTATTTTAATATTCTTTTCCACTGATGACATAAAATAACCTGTATATATAATGTTGAATAAATTATAAAAATTAATTGACCTATTTTACTTTTACTAATGGGGCACACTAGAAGATTTCAATTTACATCTGCATCTGCAACTCATGTTATGTGTCTGTTGTTGAGCACTGTGGTGAGAAGGACCAGATAAACACGGCATGATAGTTGCTTTCAGAAACCGGCACTAGCTAAGCTCCACAATGCTCTGAAACTTTTTCTTCATGATTTAAATTGAAACAAAACTCCAAACATTTCTATCTTCAAATGTGTGTCGCATCCATTTCAAAACATGCATCTGTCAAAATAACAAGACTTCACAATAGCCAGAAAAAATCAGCTGTCAAAGTGTAAAAAACCTCAAGTCCTCCAAGCTCGCTTCCGAGTTGACAACGACTCAGGGTCGACGCACACAGTTTCAGGCTTAGGACCAGATGTGTGTCACTTCCAGTGGCGAAGGCTCACACGACAGAACTCTAAAGAAGCATATACTGCATCTGAGGTCTGTTCTGGGATTCCCTCTGCACTGATTGAAAGAGGATCACATGTCCGTCCAATCTTTCATCGCTGGAAGCCTTGTACCAAGCGTTCCTTACGAACTCACTCCTCTCAGACCCTTCACCTTTTCAGGTCCCACTGCAGGCTTTGCTTCTTGGGATCTTGCTCACTTGCTCATTGCTATTTTCTCCTCATTTCCTTTTTGCTCCAAGTCAGGATAAACAAGTCAGTAGGGGAACTGAGAAGACAAGGAAGCCACCAAAGCAGAAGCATTTCTGAGTGTTGTGGCAAGGGCTGCAAAGATCCTTCTGTGATTAAGTTCTCCAGTTCCATCAAACCGGTATGACTTCAGGCGGGGCGCCCTCTGCAGGTGGCAGTGAATTTGAACCTGTCTGTGGCACAGGCACAACCACGGCATCTTTGATTTCCGTGTTCACATTACATGAGAAGTTCTTCTCCAGTTTGTTGGCAGTGTCTGGGCAATTCTGCACAAAGATCACACGGTTGTAGGCCTTCAGCCTACGCCACAGTTGAACGTAGACTTTACACTGTACGTACATGAAGACGAGACCTCCCGTGAAGCCAATGGCCACCACAACCAGTTTTGTCCAAAATGGCCATTCCAGCACACCTGTGAGACAGAAAGAGCGGGAAATGTTATCAAGCTGGCGTGTCTCCGTTTGGTCTCCCCCACTATGATCCCTACTACACGTACTTTCCTGAATCATGCACGTTGTAGTGCAAGGTCAGCCAAAGGAAATAGGGTCAATTTGTGGTTCTCCAGATTCTGAAACAGTGGGCATCTTCAGTATGTCCAGACTGCTCAGGAAGCAATACTACTGATTCACTCACAGAGCGAGGCTACAAGAATGTCAATGAGCCCTGGGTATAATGATTTCTTTCTCTTGTGAACAATGCAAACTTTGAAACCCTGGCAAAAGCTTTCATATTTTCTATCCTATTGGTCATTTACAAAGCTAGTGTTTTTCTAACATGACTTCCCTGGATCTTTATAAGAAAAAGTATTCCTTAAGTGTGTAACTGCTTTTGGTTTGAAAATGAAACTTTTCCTTTGAAAACTTGTGGGGGGCAACTCTCTAACCTTAAATGGACTTATGTTATGGGAAGGAAACATCTCCCCACTGCTGCTGATGCCACCTTAATCTCTTTCTGACTTTGCTCACCTACATGTATTTCTATGCTTCTTTTGGTAATCAAATAGGAAGCTTATCTTTACAGTGGATTAGGAGTGTCCAGTAGAATTTACAAGAAGGTTTCTGCATAGCCAAGAAGCTCCCTTCAGCCACTTTCCTCCTATACTTTATCTAAAGTTCTATTAGTGTAATGTTGGAAACCCACTGTCCCCTGTCCTAATACAGGTTCAGGCTGCAGCATGGGCTGTCCCCATTCTCTTTATAAACTACCGATTCATTAGCGCCCACTCCAGTGTGAAGAGGATGCAGTTTGTGCCATGAGGTTGACAAACACTGCTTCAATTAGTGACATTACTTCCTGCTACTCTCTGTGAAGCTGCACGATCTCCATCACCGTAGCATTCTAGGTCACCCTTTAGTTTTGGCATCTAAAGAAAAACAATGTTTTTGCTGTCTGAAAAGGCAAATGCCGTTTTTCAAAATACTTCACATTATCTACGTAGAATTCCACTAGAAATGCTACTAATGTCGATTAATTCGCTTTGGAGCAAACAGAAGGAGTAAGAATATTAAATTGGAAGAGGTGCTGGAGACCGTTAGGACTTCCCGAGTCATGACTTTGGAGAAGTCCCGCGGGCATTATGGTCCCACGGGTCAAACTTAGGTCCCCCAGGCTTCACCACAAGCGCCTTTACTTGCTGAGCCATCTTGCTCCTTTCTGAATTCCCTGCAACTGTCATGTTAGGACCAACATGCTAGATCATGCTAGATGATTAGAACAATAACAAAAGCCAAGCTGGAGAGATAAGTAGCTCAGCTGTTAATATTTAAAGGGGCATGATCTCAGTTTGTGTTGTCAGAGCGCTTACATCTACTTTCCATTTTCTGTCCTTCAGTGTACTGGCATGCACACACACACACACACACGCACACACGCACACGCGCACACGCGCGCACACACACACACACACACACACCACAAATACTTAGAAAAATAGCCAAACTCCTACACAGTTTAACTGCACCTGCCATTCTAGCTAATCTCCTTCCATTGCCAGACAGGTAAAGGAACCTATGCTTGACTATGCAGCTGCTGGTTGGAGTGCCAGCTCTCTCCAGGTGCAACAACTGACTGTAGAGATCAGCTCACATGGCTCAGGCAGAACACATGCCTAACCAAAACACAGAATGAGGTGAAATAAATGGTCGCTGTTCTAAGTCACCATGTGTGGATGGATTAATAGAGCCAAACTGACACATTGCTTAAAAATGGGGATAAAGTCACGCCTCCCCATGGGGTTCTTGGTGTTAGCTCAGTGAATTAACAGTGTGGCTTGTCAACAGTCACTGTGGTGGCCAGAGTGACTTGTGGGTTTCATGTCTCTGGCTGGCTAAGCTGATCATTAAGAGCAGTGATTTCTGTGGTGCCCACACTCAGATATTTCTCACTTTTTGTAGGCTCCAACTTCTGGATGCTTCCAGAATCCAGGGGTCTGAAATCCAGTTAACTGCCAACCATGGCATTGGCACAGAGGCAGCTACATACAGCTTCACCATATGCACCCAACATCCCTAGCTAGTTTAATTCTTTTCACCAGAGGGACACCTCAAAAAGACCGCCAAAAATCAATGAAGAGGTCCTTACACAGAAGGAAGCAGCAGCCATGTGCACTGAATTTGTTAGGGAGTTCTTATATCAAGCTTCCAAACAAATGGCAGTGGCTTATGAATTGGGCCACAGTCCCTGGGCCTTGCAGATATGCTTCTTCCCTAGGAATTCTGTCTCTCAGAAAATGCATTTTCCTTGATGGCAGAGCCAGCTCTTTGTCCTCTCTGGCACACAGACTAGGATATCTTAAATATATCTATTCTCCCTTTAAGTCAAGTCAGAGAAATCAGAAGGCCCCAGATGGGCTTGTAATGTGGCTGTAGATCAAGCAAGTTAACATTTTTTTCTCATCTGTAAACCAATAGTCTATATCTTTCTTTTAAGTATGGTATTTCTTGGGGCTCTGTATATCGTGTCACATGACTGGAAACACCTAGGATATTTAAAGCCTTTAAATCTCTCAGCAGTGAAGGAGAGGGCCCAGAAGCTGCAGGGACACCGCATGTCTTGACAAAATATCATACCACTAAGCTGGCGCTTTGATCACACCCACAGGAAGTGTGCATGGCTTGATGCTCTCTGCTTTCCCCTTTACAGCTTCATAAATTAAACAACACAGTGTATATTTTTTCTTAATTTCTTTTAATATTCCAACTAAGTTCTTAAATAATATTAAAATTTAAAATTCAGTGTAAATAAACTATGAATGGTATGGCACGACACTTATCTAAACACAATTCAGTTAACCCAAAGCAAAAACCTGCTCCATGGTGTCTGAAAGCAAGTCATATCGAAAAACCTCTAGAAGTCACAGAGCCTAGCTTTCTTGGTTTCCCAAATGAGGAAGCTGTGCTTTGAAGAGATGATTTTCTTCAGCACAACTGCCAGAAAAGTGGCCAGGAACTGCTGGCCAGTTGTCTGTCATATTAGGGCTGTGCTGATCTCTAGAAGTCAGCTACAGTTATGGCCATGGCTGTGGCTATGACTATGGCTACAGCTATAGCTACCATTATCACCTTGGCCATGGCTACGGCTGTGGCTACCATTATCACCTTGGCCATGGCTACAGCTATAGCTACCATTATCACCTTGGCCATGGCTACGGCTGTGGCTACCATTATCACCTTGGCCATGGCTATGGCTGTGGCTACCATTATCACCTTGGCTATGGCCATGGCTATGGCTGTGGCTACCATTATCACCTTGGCTATGGCTACTGCTACAGCTATGGGCAGTGAACTGTTTTGAACTTCCACCAATGCCAAGTGCTCTCTGAATAATAAGACGTGGTCCTGACCTAGAGGAGCGACTGCCAGTATTTGAAGAAAGAAATTGAAGAGGATACCAGAAAATGGAAGGATCTCCCCTGCTCATGGATTGGGAGGATCAACATAGTAAAAATGGCAATTCTACCAAAAGCAATCTATAGATTCAATGCAATCCCCATCAAGGTCCCATCAAAATTCTTCACAGACATTGAGAGGACAATAATCAACTTTATATGGAAGAACAAGAAACCCAGGATAGCCAAAACAATCTTATACAATAAAGGGACTTCTGGAGGCATTACCATCCCTGACTTCAAACTCTATTACAGAGCTACAGTATTGAAAACAGCTTGGTATTGGCATAAAAATAGAGAAGTCGACCAATGGAATCTAATAGAAGACCCAGATCTTAACCCACAAACCTATGAACACCTGATTCTTGATAAAGGAGCTAAAAGCACACAATGGAAGAAAGAAAGCATCTTCAACAAATGGTGCTGGCATAACTGGATGTCAACCTGTAGAAGAATGAAAGTAGATCCATATCTATCACCATGCACAAAACTCAAGTCCAAATGGATTAAAGACCTCAATATTAATCTGAACACACTGAGCTTGATAGAGGAGAAAGTGGGAAGTACTCTACAACAAATGGGCACAGGGAACCGTTTCCTATGCATAACCCCAGCTGCACAGACCTTAAGGGCAACATTGAATAAATGGGACCTCCTGAAGTTGAGCAGCTTCTGTAAAGCAAAGGACATTGTCACTAAGACACAAAGGCAGCCTACTGACTGGGAAAAGATCTTCACCAACCCTGCAACTGACAAAGGTCTGATCTCTAAAATATATAAGGAACTCAAGAGACTAGACTTTAAAATGCTAATTAACCCAATTAAAAAATGGGGCACTGAACTGAACAGAGAATTCTCAACAGAAGAAGTTCAAATGGCCAAAAGACACTTAAGGTCATGCTCAACCTCCCTAGCTATCAGGGAAATGCAAATCAAAACAACTTTGAGATATCATCTTACACCTGTCAGATTGGCTAAAATCCAAAACACCAATAATAACCTTTGCTGGAGAGGTTGTGGGGTAAGGGGTACACTCATCCATTGCTGGTGGGAATGCACACTTGTGCAACCACTTTGGAAAGCAGTGTGGCGGTTTCTCAGGAAATTCGGGATCAACCTACCCCAGGACCCAGCAATTCCACTATTGGGAATCTACCCAAGAGATGCCTAATCATACTACAAAAGCATATGCTCATCTATGTTCATAGCAGCATTATTTGTAATAGCCAGATCCTGGAAACAACCTAGATGCCCTTCAGTGGAAGAATGGATGAAGAAAACTGTGGAATATATACATGCTAGAATACTACTCAGCGGTAAAAAACAATGACATCTTGAATTTTGCAGGCAAATGGATGGAAATAGAAAACACTATTCTGAGTGAGGTAACCCAGACCCAAAAAGATGAACATGGGATGTACTCACTCATAATCGGTTTCCTGCCATAATTAAAGGACATCGAGCCTATAAATTTGGGATCCTTGAGAAGATAATAAGAAGGTGAACTCCCAAAAAAAGATATAGTAATCTTCCTGGATATTGGAAGTAGACACGATCGCCAGGCAAAATTGGGAACTTGAGGGCTGGGCGAGACTGGGCCAAGGGAAGATGGGGAGAGAAAAGTGTGAAGGGGAGAATGGGGGGAGCTCGGAGGAATGGGATGCTTGGGATACAGGAAGGGTGGATATGGGAGCAGGGAAGCATATATCTTAATTTAAGGAGCCACCTGAGGGTTGTCAAGAGACTTGACCCTAGAGGGGTTCCCAGGTTTCCAGGGAGACGCCCCCAGTTAGTTCCTTGGGCAGCTGAGGAGAGGGAGCCTGAAAAGGCCAGTTCCTATAGCCATACTGATGAATTTCTTGCATATCACCATAGAACCTCCACCTGACGATAGATGAAGAAAATGACAGAGCCCCACATTGGAGCACCGGACTGAGCTCCCAAGGTCCTGATGAGGAGCAGAAGGAGGGAGAACATGAGAAAGAAAGTCAGGACCATGAGGGAACCTCCAGCTGGCGACAGATGGGGAAGGTGACTGAGCCCCACATTGGAGCACTGGACTGAGCTCCCAAGGTCCTGATGAGGAGCAGAAGGAGCGAGAACATGAGGGAGAAAGTCAGGAACGTGAGGGGTGCGTTCACTCATGGAGACGGTGGGACAGAACTAATGGGAGATCACCAACTCCAGTTGGAATGGGACTGATGGATCATGCGACCAAGCCCGTCTCTCTGAATGTGGCCAACAGCGGGGGCTGACTGAGAAGCAAAGGACATTGGCGCTGGGCTCTGATTCTTCTGCATGGACGGGCTCTGTGGGAGCCTTCTCAGCTTGGTCGATCACCTTCCTGGACCTGGGGGGAGTTGGGAGGACCTTGGACTTGGCATAGAGTGGGGAACCCTGATGGCTCCTTGGCCTTGAGAGGGAGGGAGGTGAGGTATGGGTGGAAGGAAGGGGAGGGAAGGGGGAGAAGGAGGGGCGGGAAGGGGGAGGAGGAGCGGAGGGAGGGGGAGGAGGAGGGGGGATGGAAATTTTTAAATATAAATAAACTGAGAAAAAAAAAAAATAAAACTTAGAAGGCAAAAAAAAAGTAAAAAAAAAATTTTGTTTGAAAAAAAAAATAAAATATCCTAGCTTTTTAAATTATACGGTCCTTCTCCAGTAACTTCAAAGGTAAATTCAGGATCAGCATTCACAATGCCTGAGGAAGATTAAGATGCTAAGAGCTCAGCCTGATGGTATCATCTCACAGTGTGTGTGTGTGTGGGGGGGGAAGGGCGGCTTCAGATGACTCTGCCAGATGTGCATGCTGCCCTGCCATATGTGGGGAAAGGCTGTCCCACAAGTGCACAGCTCTGTGGAGAACCACAGACTCTTCTGCTCCACAAAGACCTGTTTCCTAAGTGACCAAAGATACCAAATATAAAATAATACCAAAGAGAAAGAGTATCTCATTGTGGTTTCTGATAGGCAGCAGAAATAATACAAACACTATCTAATCTCTGCATGAAAGTCAAATCTGGATTACCACTAAACTTTTTTTTTAAAGAGTCTCATATAGCCTACACTAGCCTTCAATTCGCTCTGTAGCCAAAAATGACTGAACTTCTGATCCCTCTGCCACTTTGCTGTTCGCCAAGATGACGGGTGCTGCCATCACACCCTGTTTATGTGGTAATGGTGACCAACATCACGACCCTATGGTGACCAACATCACGACCCTATGGTGACCAACATCACGACCCTATGGTGACCAACATCACGACCCTATGGTGACCAACATCACCGCCGCTACCAGGCAGGCAGTCTCCTAACTGAGATACATCACTAGCACCAAGGTTTTGATTGGGAAATCAGACTTCTGTAGGGGTGTTTGCCGTCTAAAGTATTGTAGCTGGAGAAGTGACTCATGGCCCTTAGAGGTCCCCTGGAAGACTGTGAGTGTCCCAGATCATCGGGCACTGAGCTATTTACACTGGAGGAGTTGGCTTTTGGAGATCATGACTGTGCCTTCTTCCCTCTCGAAGAAAGCATTTGAGTTAGTTTGATTTTTACAGGAGCCCACAGCTGAAAGACTTCGAACTTTTTAAAGAGAGTTTGGATTTTTACATAGATTGGATATTTTTAAGAGACTGAATTTTGGCTGTGTTTGAATTTGTAAGAACTGTGCCTTTTAAAGTTATGTATGTTTTATATCATGTTATTACTATTAAGGTGCCATCTTGTGGATACATGAGGAAAGGAAATTTCTAACTGAAAAATGATGTTTAAGTGTCAAGTTGACAAAGGGTCAGTTGTACTGGCCAGTTTTATCTCAACTTAACACAAGCTAGAGTCATCTGAGAGGAAGGAGCCTCAATTGAGAAAATGCCTCCATAAGATTCAGCTGAAAGGCATTTTCTTTTTTCTTTTCTTTTTTAATTTAAATTTATTTTTTAAAACAATCTTTTCTCATTTTACATATCAATTCTAGTTTCCTCTCCCTCCCTTCCCCCTGCTCCCCCATCTTCTCTCCCCATCCACTCCTCAGAGAGGGTGAGGCCTCCCATAGGTAGTCAACAAAGTCTACCACATCACTTGAGGCAGGACCACGGCCCCTCCCCCCTGTATCTAAGTTGAATAAGGTGTTCCTCCATAGAGAATGGGCTCCAAAGAGCCAGTTCATGCACTAGGGATAAATACTGGTTCCACTACCAGTGACCCCACAAACTACCCAAGCCACACAATGGTTGTTACCTGGAAGTATAAGCTGAAATAAACCCTCTCCTCCACAACTTGCTTTAGGTCATGGTGTCCATCACAGCAATAGAAACCCCAGTTAAGACAGTGACCCATATAGAAATGAGAAAGAAGCACTTAAAAGAAAATTCTACAAGCTAAAGAGTGGGAAAACTTGGGTACACACTTCTGCACACTGTCCTAGACAGTGATGTGGTGAGCAGAGATAACACCTCCCTACACTGCTCCAAGCCTGCTTTGGGCAAGTCCAGGGGACAAATAAATGATGAGTTGAGTTAGTTGGGAGTCTCTTGGTGGGGCTGAGAGTCTCAGCAAGGCTGCATGACACAGTCACATAAGGAGTAAGTCTGGGTGTCCAGGGAGAAGCAGCAGGCTTTGCGATGTTAGGGAAACTCCATAGACAATCAACATTCTAGGAAAGTGGAGGCTCACCCAAAGGTAAGTGTCAGGGCCTGGGGTAACGCGCAGCAGGGTGGTGCCTTTTGGAGCTACATACCCTACATCAGTTCCTCATGCAGAGGTTAGGGGAATAGAGGGCTGGGACGTACATTTCCAGTGAATTCCCAGGAAACAAAGTGTTGCTGGGCCTGGGCTCTTTGAGTTGAGTTTCCTAGGAGTTAGATTGGGGATCTGTATGGGAGCAGTCTCTCACTTTTTCTCTGACTCTCTCTCTCTCTCTCTCTCTCTCTCTCTCTCTCTCTCTCTCTCTCTCTCTCTCTCTCTCTCTCTCTCTCTCTGTGTGTGTGTGTGTGTGTGTATGTGCGTGCGCGCGCGCACATACACACACACACACTCACACGCATGCACATGCTGGGCAAGAGAACCTGGAAAGAATTATTTTGCCACAGAGGGAAAAAGCTGAGCAGGAATTTAGAAAAGATTCTCAGGGAAAGAAAGATGTTTGATCCTATTGCTGACACATAGGTCCTCAGGGCAACAGAGTCCCCCAGAAGGAATTGGGGTTACATACTCACAATACTAAGTGGGCATAATGTTTGAATTATTAATTTTGTAGTAGTTAATGAACACGAGTGAAGGTGGGAAGAATGGAGACGGTCTAGGAAGAGGCTTTCTCTGTCTTTGTATAAAGACAGTTTTTCACACGAATATTGTTGGTGGGGGAAGGAGAGAAATGGAAGAGTCTAGGGATAGAGGCAGAATGCAGAGGATTGGGTGACTGATTTCAGGGAGAAGAGAGACTGGCCAGAGAAAGGAGGAGGATCCGGTTATTAGAGATGCCTTTCTTCTGGTGCTGCGGCTGGATGTGGGAGATTGTGTGGATACTGATCTGAGTCCCTGGAAGACTTCCAGAGATGTTCTCAGGAGGGAGGGAGAATGCAAGCTTTGGAGTATATTATGAGCAGAGTATAAAACTAGAGGGGGTGGTTATCAGCATGCAAGCAGCAGCTAAAGGAATAAGAACAGAAGGATGGCCACGGGAGCCGCAATTAGCAGGGGGACAGAAGAAAGGAGGGGTGTGGTTTCTTCTCCATGTGAGGACTATTCAACCTCCTGGTACTGTAAACAGTCACAACTCATGTGTCTCAAGCATCAGACAAGTGCAGTTGACTAAATAAGAAGGTTTCCCATGGAAACCCTTGTCTGCAATGACATAGTAAAATGAAGTCCTTGCTTCTTGTACATCACAATGTGGCCAAGTCAGGAGAATGTCTAGTCATGCACATGCGTGGTTCTCCAATGGGGGCTTTACTTGGCATCTGAGAGTAGGAAGTCTCCAACCAGGCATCATAAGATCTGCCTGAGTAGCTAGCATCACCCTTACTCCTCAAGGGGGAGAGTTGGGGTGATGTGAAATGGGGATGGTTAGCTTCTATTTAGGCACGGCCAGGTGTCTGGTACTTATCACATGCAATCATGTTTAAGATCCCTACCTGCAGGGATGAGAATGAGAACTATTAAATCCGACTTAATATGAAACCTTATGTGCAAAACTCTGGGGAGAGTCATAGTAGGGCCCAAAACGCAGACATTTGCTGTAGCGATACAATTATAAATGAGTTGATGTTACATAAATGAATTCTAAAAAATCCCATCCTACTCATTTCTCTTGTATTTAGATTGATATAGATTTTTCTTGTGATTTTGTTTCTTAGGAAAGGAGACTGGGATCTTCAAGACTGGCTCCATCGCATCTTCCCTTACACTACTGTGCACACCAAGAGTCCTGCAGGCCAGCAAACCTTCAAAATCCCTCCACTCTGGGAGTACAGGCAGGGTGGTGTGCACTGCTGCCCCCTAAGTGGACAAGCCTGGGAAGGTTTTAACCTTAAGAATAGGACCTGGACACAATCCTTCACAAACTGGGTTTGGCTAATTTTTCAGCTATAGTGCTAATCCCCTGCATCAATTACCCGTACATACCTGCACTACAGTGTTACTGTGAGTCTTCAAAAGAAGCAACAGGTAGGATGAATTAAATAAAACCTTAAAACCCTCTACCCCCCCATTTCTTTTCTTTGTTTCTCTGTGTAGTCTTGGCTCTCCTGAAACTCACTCTGTAGACTAGGCTGGCCTCAGACGCAGAGATCCACTTTGTTCTGCCTCTCTAGTGCTGGGATTAAAGCTATGTGCCGCCACGCTCGGAAACTCTCCACTTCTCTAATAGTTTGTGTTCTCATACTGACAAAGCTTGATGCTCCCCAAGCCTCTGGGAATTCCCAGGAGGTGAATGATAGCCATGCATCTCCGACTCAAAGGTTCCCTGGGACCTAACACTTCTCAAGTCCTACATGGGATCCCAAGTGGCCCATGCTTTTTAGACAGAGTTGAACCAAGGAGATAATTGGAGAAGACGCGGCTGCAGTGCTGGCCCTTGCTCAGGTGTCCTACCTGGAAACCTAACGGAAACCTAAACTTCAGCAGCAGCTCCCTGTCTGCCCTTGGGTGCCATCACAGGAAGCCAGGGGTAGAGGAGGGAGAGAGGCATGTCCTTACCATTACTATAGCAGCAGCTCCCTGTCTGCCCTTGGGTGCCATCATGGGAATCCATTGGAGGAGGAGGGAGGGTGGCATGTCCTTACCATTGTCGTTACCTTGCTTGATCTCCTCTGCCGTCCGATCGATTCAGACACATTACAGAGACCCCACACCAACAGGTGACGGCGATTGACGTGGAACGTAACGGAGCAGAATATTTTCCTTCTCTCACTTGTGGTCATCTGGAGCTTTTCCCACTGCAAGCAGAATGAGTCACTCACCAACCGTTGTTTATAACCAGAATATTTGGCTTTCAGTTTATTTTCCAGGCAGGATGTGCAGTGCCAAAGTCAACATCGTTATTTTCAGTTTTACACCATGTTGCCTGTATTTACATAAGTTTCTTGCATTTGGAGAGCTATGAAATCATACTGACAAAGGAAAGACAATTTAATTGTAAGAAAACAATGTCAGAGTCCCCTCGTATGCTGTGATTACCATTAAAGGAATAAAGAAACTGCTTTGGACTATAGTAAGGTGAGAACCGGGAAGGTTAGAACAGTTAGGTAGGCAGGGAAAACTAAATGGAATGCTGGGAGGAAGAAGGCGGAGTCAGAGGACACCATGGAGATGCCAGAGTCAGATGTGCCGAATCTTTGCAGGTAATCCACTGCCACATGGCGCTCTACATATTAATAGAAATGGGAAAAATTAATATAAGAGTTGGCCAATAAGAAGCTAGAGCTAATGGGCCAAACAGTGTTTTAATTAATACAATTTCTGTGTGATTATTTCCGTTCTAGGTAGCCAGGATGAAGAAGCAGCTCCCCCTCCTACATTTGGCACACCAACATAGTGGTGTTTTTTTTAAACCATTTCAGAGGATGTCCTAGTCTCCAAACAGATGACTTCAGCTCAAGGTGATGTTGTGCTCTCTGGCTTCCCTGGTAGGAAGGCACAGAGATACCTGGAAATACAAATGAACAATCTCTTTTCAAAAATTGGGACTTAAATCTAAAAGCAATTTTATGAAATAAAATACATTGTCTAACATCAGGGGTCTAAAAAAATGCCCAGGAGTAAATAGGGTAGGAACAAATCATTGGCAAAGATCCCTGTGCCGGGCAATAGGAGCTCAGAGGCTGTCACGTGTTAGTGAAATTAGAAGTGACATTTTAAGGAGAAGTGTAGGAAGGTCACCAACTTTTTCCACAGTGTAGATGCAGGACCACAGCACCCTCTGCCCTATGAAGACATTATTGCATGTGGGCCTTTCCACAGGGCCCTCCCAGAAATCAAGGCATTAATCAATTGTTCATGTCTGCTCAGGTCCGTGTACAACTTTTCGACAAAGCATGGTTGTAATGGCAAAATAGATGGAGGAAGTAGTAAGGGTACAAGATTTATTTAACAAGTTATGAAAGTACTGTAGTTAATGTTTTGCGATGTTGAAAACTGAGTCAGTAGCAAGCTGGCGGTAGTAAAGACTGAGGAATCTCATTGCCTTTGTCTCTCTCTCCCAATGCCATGAAGCAGTGTGTGACTTGTGCTCACATTCCCAGATTGCCTGGTGACACTTGGACATCTCCTGCAGAGGCTCCTCCGGTTCTCAGAGCTTTTCCCACTATCAGCACCAGGTGACCTGGTGGACCTGCACATCACCAGCCCCACTGGTAGGTTATTTTAGGCGGGGGTGTCGCCATGTAGCCCAGGCTAACCTTCGATTCACAATCCTCCTGCCTCAGTCTTTGGAGTGTTGATCTCACAAAGAAGCTGACCTCATCACGCCTGGATCCTTTCCCACATCTCTTTAATTCTACCACCATCTCTCTTCCTGTTGTACGAGTCAAGTTTTCCTCTCTACCTGAAACCACATCAACTACGGTTGGCCCAACAAACTGCCCTCTGTAGCTGGCATGGACTTTGCTTTCAGACTTTGCATGTCCCTGGTCTTAGGTCCTTGTTGTTTTTATCACCCTTGGCCTTGTTTCTCTCGTTGAGAAGACCAAACATCAAGCATTGAGCACAATTGTTTTATTCCTTCCCTCCTCCTCCTTCTCTCCCTCCCTTATCCCTCCTTTCTCTCTTCCTTTCTCCCTCCCCACCTTCCTTCTTTCCTAATTCTCCTATTTATCTCTCTGATTTCTAACATAACCCATAATTTCTAGAGACTCTATACTCTGATAGCTCGAATGGTGCTCCTTGGTGGCCACCAGTCTCTATGAGTTCTTAGCAGTATTGTGTTTTATACAGTCAGGGCTAGGAGTTTCCAGCCATCTGTTTTAACTATTGCCATAATTTCATTTGCATAAATTCAAAGCTGCATTTTAACTGTTTGGAATTTTCCGAGTCTTCTTGTATTATTACTGTGGAGTTTGTCATATACATCAGGTATGAAATGCATTGCCTTCTGTAGACACCCATAACACAATCCATCATGTGAACGAGAGTGGTTACACACACCTCTCAAAGGTTCTGTGGCATGACACACTAGAGAAGCTTCTCGAGGTTCCAATCTAGAGTGGCAGTTCTGAAGAGTGTTCCCCAGAACCAGTCAGGGTGCTGGGGAGCTTGTTAGTAATCCAGTGTTTGGGGTTCCACCTCACAGTTACCAAACTGGAAATTGTGGCAACAGGGGTCCTGTAATCTGAATTTTTTTCAATTATTTAGTGAGTGAGTAAGTGAGTGTGCACACCTGCCACAGGATGGTTGTGGAGGGTCACAAGACAGCTCTATCCTTAGACTGTGTGGGTTCTTAAGTTAAATGCTGGTGCCCAGGTTTGGCAGCAGGGCCCTCGAACCCACTGAGGCGTCCCGAAGGTCTGCGATCGTGGTGTGGGCTAGCACTCTGGTTACTGTGACACAGTTGAAAACCTGATTTTCCAATGAGGGTCTTTTGTAGAGTGGCCTTGGCGGAGTGCAGAAACAGTGCTTGTCACTCCCAAGCACAGACTAGGAAGGTGACAGAATCAGCAGGACTTGCCTGCTATAAAGCGAATAGATCATGCTGAGTGAAGGAAATCATATGACCGGTTGAATTTGTTTAGAATAAAGTGGTTGGCAGGCAGTTCACTGCTCACTAAAACAAGCAGTTCCATTGCATTTTTAGTTTTACTTTCTAAATTAGTGTTGAAGTGACAGGAAACCTATTAAAATAGAATCATGTTACAGTTTCAAGTACTTTTGGGAGGGAAGCCAAATCACAGAGTCTGAACATTTGCGAGGCATAACTTTTGAGATAAAAAGTCGCAGCTACACCTGTAGCCAATCATTTAAGAACACCAGAAGGAAAGTTTACCTCTTCAGATCTTTAGTGGAATTCCTAAAAATTTGAGGAATGCTAGGAAACAGGAAAGCCACCCTGAGGCATAGTAGCTGGCTGAGGTTACTGAGTGACAGAGGCAGTTAGTGTCAAGACAAGTCAGAAAGTGTCCCTGATGTGAGCCTGTCCTTACAGAATGACACCCAACGTCCAAATGAATGACCAGGCTTTGTTGCTGATAACTAAACCCTTACCTGTTTTATCTGTGAATATTGATGTTGCTTGGCACCTCTGTACATGGGCCATAGTGAAAGGACAGTGTGACTGGTGTGTGTGTGTGTGTCTGTGTGTGTGTGTCTGTGTGTGTGTGTGTGTCTGTGTGGTGTGTCTGTGTGTCTGTGTGTGTGTGTCTCTGGTGTGTGTGTCTGTGTGTGTGTGTGTGTGCGCGTGGGCGCACCGCGTGTGTTTCTAGTCCTCTGTTTATCTTGACAATAGAGACAAGAGGAAAGGTTTTGTATCATGGCATTGCAGGGAAACACATCCAAAGGAATTTGAATGGAAACAGGAAGAGATAGGCCACATATCCAGAGGCGCCTGTGAAATACCCAATCAAAATAGAAATATTGTTGCCATTTGAGGAGTTTGTACATGGGTTAGTTTAGGATTGGAGGAAGTCACAGGTATCTGGTTGAAGTAAAGATAATATTGCAGGCAGTTAGACCATCTTACTAAAAATGACAACTTACGTTACTCTAAAAAGAACAGTTGAGAATCTCAAATCAATAGCCTTGTGAGGCTAATGCTCAAATTGAGTCTCCTTTTGCCTTTTGAACTCACGAGTAACAGGAATTCTGCAAACAAGGCAGTGAATGTGCTCTGTTCTGGGAGGCTGCTATAATTCCAAGTAATTTTCAGCGTTAGTTGTGAGTAATCTGGATTGTCAATTGATAGGATTTGATGTCACCATGGAAACACATTTCCAGGTGGGATTATTTAGGTTCTGTTAATTAATTGACATGGGAAAATCTACTCTGAATATGGGCAGTACTATGCCAGTCTGGGGTTCCAGGAGGGAGGGAGGGACGGAGGGACGGAGGGAGGGAGGGAGGGAGGGAGGGAGGGAGGGAGGGAGGGAGGGAGGGAGGGAGGGAGGGAGGGAGGAAGGGAGACAGGGAGAGACAGACAGAGACAGAGACAGAGACAGAGAGCAAGGCACACATTGCTCTGCTCTCTGCTTTCCACCTCCCTTGCCACAATGAGCTGGATCCCCTGAGACTGTGAGCCCAAATCAACCCTAGCATTAGTTGTCACAGTAGTGAGGCAAGTAACTAATGCATCCAGAAGACAGAGCCCTGTGGACGGAGCCAGTTCTCTGCGCACATGTACAGGTCTCTAATCCAAGGAATAGTTAAGCAAAGATGGAAATTTCTGGGGTCAAATTCTAGCTCTGCCAATAAGGACTATATAACTCACCTGAGGTTATTTTGTTTATTTGTTTGTTTTTGGTTTTGCTTTTTTGCTATTTGATAGCCAGTAATTTGTTAACATTACATATGGTTCAAGAGCATTCAAATAAGGACTCAAATAAAATCAGATGTTCAAATCTTCAAACATCATAGCCAATGATGCCTTGCTTGCCTCTGTTCTCCCTGATATGAAATCACATCCATACCTCAGTGGCCACCAAACCATTCCGCACAGCTTCCTGAACTGTAAATTGTTTGAAGCTGTTTCAGCCCTTTGAATTCTCTGTCCTTTCATTTCCTCACATCTAAAGTGCTGACAAGAATGGCTGGCGCTGGTAAGTGCCAGCAAATGCAAATACTGAAGGTTACCCATAGGTTTAAAAGGATCTGGTGAAGCCGGGCAGTGGTGGCACACGCCTTAGATTCCAGACCTTCGAAGGCAGAGGCAGGCAGATTTCTGAGTTCAAGGTCAGCTTGGTCTACAAAGCAATTTCCAGGACAGTTAGAGCTGTTACACAGAGAAACCTTGTCTCAAAATACCAGCCAATCAACCAACCAATCAGTCAACCACCCAACCAACCAACCAACCAATCGGTGAGCATTTCTCAGTTATTATAATGTGGACTCTGTCGTCTCACATCCAAGTAGACTTTGATTGTCCTCACCCTCTGGATTAAGGCAGAATGTTGGTGCCATCCCTGAGGGATAGGGATCATATCTGATCCTGCAGAATTAAATCATCCACCCAATCAGCTTTGTAACAAGGGCTAAATTTTTCTGAGTATCAAACCTCATCATAATTAGTAGGATTTATTTTGTTAACTATAGAGACAGAGAGGTAAAGGTAGCTGCTTTGCGTATCGTAGGTGATATCGTCTAAAAGCTTATATGCTTTTGTTTTCTTCATCTGTTAGGAGTGAATACAATATATTACAGATTATCTCAAATGCCCTATTGTATGTTTTCTTTTAATAAAATGTTAACGGACTCAAACACCCCAAGATTGAAGGTACAGCTCAATGAGTCCTTCTCTGTCAAACATTCCTTCCCTAGCACTGATGAGACCTGTAGTTCAGGTCCATATACAAACATAAGTATCCCAAGGCATCAATGTGATGTGTTTGTGCAAGGTTATGTCTGCCATGGGAAATGTAGCACTTGGGCAGCAGTCTGGCGGACACCTCCCAGGGAAGCTATCCTGACTACCTCAGCAACAGCAGCGCTCTCGGTTCACGTAGATTTTTTAGAGACCTCAGACTGTTAAATTTCGTAATGTGTTTGACGCCCCAAGAGAGTATTTTCCTGTGAAGTGTTCCGGTTAGAGCTCACTCACGTGATGCTCCTGCACTCGGAACAGAGAAGTGGAGAAGCCAAAGTTGCCAAATGCGGCTTGTCAAAACCCCCAGGGGTCGCTAGAACACCATTTAAAGATGTAACATGAGACGTGGTTAGTTTAAAGTGAGAGCAGCAAGGGGATGCTGAGCAGATAGGGTGGTTAAGTTTGTACCAGGAACTGTGAAGTGTAGCTCAAGCTGTTACGTACATGGTGTACTCTGATGATGCGGAGAGGAGTGTCAGTTTGCAGAAGAGAAACCATCTGAAAGCAAAGATAATGGCAGAGTCTGGGACCAAAGAACATGGAAGACATAGAGTGAGAAAGGGGAGCAGAGAGGAGGAGCATAGGTCGGATGCATTCACCTTAACACCTCGGAGAGCCACTGGAGCCAATTTGATGGACACTCCTGAATCTGGAGCGAAGCATACACTGACAAAGAGCTTTACTTTACTTGGGGCAAGTAACCCACCCTCCTTATATCTCACTTTCCTCTTTGGTAAAATTGGGGAGCAATACCATCTGCTTTAGTTTGTGCTGTTGATGCTCAACCCAGCACTGCACAGATGCCAGGCACACACCAGACCACTGAGCTACAGCCACAGCTCTGCAATGCTGTCCCTTTTGTGGATGGGGCTGTGTCGTATATTACATACATATAAGCGGCACACTGTAAGCGAGTTAGCAAACTGGGCATCACAGCCGGCTTTTGAAATAAAGTTCCGTTAGGTGCGCGGTAGGCTTCAGACAATGGTAATAATTCTTTTATTTCATTGTAGCAAACTTGATCTGCCTGGGTCCCCATCATCTCTTTTATTATCCTGCTTCTATTTTCATAGACAGCACCATGTCTGTGGACAGCCAAATTTGTGAAGCTTCAAGTGGCTGAAAAGCCGACCGCGTGAAGCAAACTTGTCAGGAGTTCGGAAGTGAGCACGCCTCCAGTCTCTTAGGTGAAATGACAGAGTGACTGCCTGTCACCTGAGCATATTCTTTTGTGTACTCGAAGCCATCCTCATATGAACGGTTGTACCAAGAACGGATACAAGACCGTAGTATCCAGGGAATGAGGGCAACAAAGAGGGTGGAACGTGATCAAAGTACAGCTGCCCTTTTCCTGCGGATAATTTAGAGCCACAATTGGCGGGATGTACAAGTGACAGAAACGGAGCACAAAAGAGACTAAAGTTCTGTGTTGTCAACTTTTCCTAAAATTCCCTCCCTAAAATATGTGTACATTATATAACCTACACTATAGATTCATTCATATTTAATTGTGCATAAGCTTGATACTAGATTATCGAGATGTTTTCTTTTATACCGTTCCCCTCATCTCTCCATTGTTTTCCACCAAGCCTTTTGTGATGGGTTTTTCCAGCAACATCTTTGTAATTCAGGTGTAGGGGATAGCACAGCAAAATTTTCCACTAGAGGGTGCAGTGCTACCACGAAGGCGATTTGGGAGCTCAGAAGAGAAAGAGAAACATGCGTTTTTGATTAATCTATCTTGAGGGCATGAAAGTATATGCTACCCTGACACATCTGTGTGGGCCTGTTGGGTAGGCAATTAAAATGGCAAATTCCTAGGCTGCGTCATGGACTCATGGCTTCGGGTAGGAACTACGAGTCTGTATTATTAGTGTGAATTCCAATGATTTCGTGTAGGGAAAGGACTAAGAGTTACTTCTCAAAGAAAAGAAGTATTTAGAAGAATATTTTAGAGAGATAATGGAATATATAATAACAGTTTTGTACTAGTGATTCTATTTTTCCCTCCTTTTTATGTTTCCCCCAAATCTACCTATATTGGAGTTGCCATTTATCATGTTAAAAACATAAATTAGTTAAAGATCAATTAACAGATTAAACAAAGTTTTTTTTTTTAATATTGGTTATTCTATTTTCTCCTGGAGGTTCTTGGGAGAAATAGCAAATTATTTGCTTTGGAGAAGTCAACAGGGCTGTTTCACCGTGTTGATGCCTCAGCAAATCTATGGTGCTATGTTCATGGGGATGTTTAATTATGCACAGCAACTGTGTAGGGTGCACACAAAAGGAACCGTGTTGTGTTTCTGAAATGGCACAGTTCCTCTTCGCAGTAGATTTAGGGGCTCCTGTAATCAACACAGCCTTGTGTCTATCGACCAAGCTGCTCTCTGGGAAGCCATCTCATGCTGATCTGCCTGGGGTGTCTCGTTTGTTCCTCTTTAATGATTCTCCACAGCACATGTGGGTGCTACTCAAGCCAGATCGCTCTCCCATCGCTCAGTGATCATAACCTTGGACGGAGAAGTGTTTCTATTTGCCAAGCAGACTCACAGAGATTGGGAATATTAGAAGACAGGCTGTTTGTCTCTTGGAACAGAGTCAGTCAATATTGTCTTGACTGCCCTGAACCTGTGAATGTGACCAAGCTGGTCTCAAGCCTAATACGATCCCCCTGCATTCCAAGAACTGGGGTTGCAGGTGTGTACCTCCAGGCCTGGTGAGAAAGACATTATTTATTTGTCTATCTATTATTTATTTATTTGTCATTTATTAATTTATTTATTATTACTACTGGTCTTTTGAGACAGTCTCTCTACATAGGTCTGGCTTTCCTGGAACGTACTGTATAGACCAGGCTGACCTCAGATTCAGAGAGATTCACCTGCCTCTTGGCCTGACTGAAAAGATACTTTAATTGCTCCGTTTCAATCCCTCATTTTCTGGAAGAAGAAACAAAGGCCCAGAACATGAAACTGGGGTGACAGTAGATTTTTTAAAAAATTAATCTAATAAAGCAAGTACCATATTGTACAGGAGGCTGTTCTAGGTGTTGGAAAAGATTGCTGATTAGGGTGGCAGCTGTGGAATTTAAAGTGTTTATTAGATTAAGAGACTGTGTAATTGCACATCAATAAGTGATAATAGGCTTTGATTTTATAAGCACTTATGTTGCTTTTTCAATTGCATTTCATTGTGTCAGAAAATATCACTCTAGAATATTCCTTTAGGTGGCAGCAAAGAGAGAGAAAGTTTCTCCTTGGAACCCACAGTAAACTCCCTTCTATGGACAATCAATCCTTTGTCTGGACTTATTTCCTTGGATCAAAAACAGTCTTATCTTCTCAATCTGTCCCAACTCAATGCTATTCTCAGATCTCAATATTGCACAGAAAATTCAATTAGAGCTGAAGTTTTTAAAAACTGAGTCTTTTTTTTTTTTTTTTCAAGACGAGGTTTCTCTGCAGCTTTAGAGCCTGTCCTGGAGCTAGCTCTTGTAGACCAGGCTGGTCTCGAACTCACAGAGATCCGCCTGCCTCTGCCTCCCAAGTGCTGGGATTAAAGGCGTGCGCCACCACCGCCCGGCAAAAACTGAGTCTTTTAACCACTTTATTTTGAAACAAATCTGAAACATTTATATTGCATTGCATTGCAAAGGGAAGCAAGTTCAGTTTTAATGTATAACTCATGTGTTGTTTTAGAACTAGCAATACATTTAAATGAATAGTATCCTTGTTAAAATATCTGAAATCAGTTTTAAAAGTATTTTGATATGATGCATGACTTTTTAAACTTGACATTTTAATCTCTATTCTTTATTTTTTTTATTTTTCAAGAAAGGATTTCTTGTGTAAAAGCTGTGGCTGTCCTGAATCTCATTTTGTAGACCAGGTTGGCCTTAGACTCTCAGAGATTCACCTGCCTCTGTTTCCTGAGTGCTTCTACTCTTTATTGATGTGTACATACATAGAAGAGAGAGTGGTGGACATTTCGGGAAGTCAGAGGAATCTATGGGAGTCTGATGATTCCCTTTAATGTATAGGCTTCAGGGATCAGACTCAGGTTCTTAGGTTTGGTGGCAAATGTTTTTATGAGCTGAGCCATCAGACCTGGACCATGATGCCTGAACATTTATCCCAGCTTATCATACCAGAACCTGTTAGTGCCATTATGAGACATAGCCATAGAACTTCCTCCTGAATCTAAAGATAGTCATTTCTTTGTTTCTTTCTTTGTTTCTTTCTGTTTCTTTTTTTGTTTCTTTGTTTCTTTCTTTCTTCCTTTCTCTCCATTTTTATTTTTTCCTCTCTCCTTTCTTCTTCCTTTTCTCCTTCCTCCCATCCATTCTCTCTCTCTCTCTCTCTCTCTCTCTCTCTCTCTCTCTCTCTCTCTCTCTCTCTCCCTCTCCCTCCCCCCTCTCTCTCTCCTTTTCTCTCTCTCTTCCATCCTCTGTCTTTTTTCTAATTTCTTTCTTTATTTCCTTTCTTCCTTCTTTATCCTTCTTCTCCTTCTTCCTTCTCCTCCCCCTTTTTTTTCTCTCTCTTTCACTCAGAAAACACTGAGGTTTCTAAGCATGCACAATTTCCTCTTAAAAATTTTGTGCAGAATATTGTGTTTATATTTCCTGGGGATCAACCATAGTTTTTATGAGTTCTCTCAAAGAGAACTAATACATATCCCATATTAGAAACCTTTGCTTTAAACTGTACTACCATGACTTAATATAAATATGAGCTTGCAAAAAATAGGGAGGCATTGGACTGGGTTTGAGGTTCAGAGACTTGATGTGTTTGGAAAATAGAGTGTTTTTGTGACCACAACTGTCCAGATGTCCGCATTTTCCATGAGTACAATGGGTTCTACATCCCAGGGCTGATTCTCAGCTCACTTGGTAGTGGGAGTGATGGTTAATAATATTGTTACGTTACAGTATAGAATCATTGAAGAGGTAGACTACTGTGTATGTCTATGAGAGAGTTTCTCAATTAAGTGCAGTAGAAATACCCACACTGAATGCAATTGGCATCATGTCATAGGCTGAGGTCTTAGACTGAATAGAAGGAGAAAGTGGGGTTGGCGAGGTGGCTCGGTGTAGAGAATTTGCTGAGCAAAACTCATAACCTGAGTTCAGTCCTTGGAGCCTAGGTAGTAGGTTGAAGGAGAGAAGCAATTCAATAACATTGTCTTGCACACAATAATAATGCAATTGAAAAATTGATTGTTATGTGAATTCAGACTGTAAAAGCAATATGGCTGACTGCCCCCATGCTCCTGTCACCCTGCTTTCCCTGTCGGTCATCATGGTATTCTGTCACTTGCTCTGTCACCCTGCCTTCTCTGCCACTTTCCTTGTCTTCCAGGCTTTCTGTCACTTTCCCTATACTTTCAATTTGTAAACCAAAGCAAACCCTTCCCTTCTTAAGTTGCTTAATTTGTTGGAAATGATTGTCACAGCTACAGGAAGAGTAACAAAATAAGTCGTAGAAAATGAGACATGCTCATTCACATATGGGAACAGTCACATGTGTGGCAATATTGGCATCACTGAAGAGGGATTCTTTCCACCCTACCATACCCTGAAGGCTAATGTCTTCATGGAGAAATGGGCTTGGAATATGGACACCCCCAGGGGCCTCAGGCTCTAATTCAGGTGTGAGGATGCCAGAGTGATTTCTTGTTCATTAGGAAACTATGCCAGAGACTCATTTTCCTGCAATGGCCCCTTGGGTTAGCATGCTCTGTGAGGAATTGCTGAGACCTGGCAATACACACATTCTATACAGATGCCATTTTTCTGCTGAGTGTTTAAGAATATGAAGATATCATGGGGGACATTGCTCAGTAGAAGAGCACTGGTCTGGCACACACAAGGCCCTGGACTTAATCCTCAGCATGGAGGACGAAAAGGAAAACTCTTATTTTGAAGACCTATTTTGTAGTCTGCTACATTCTGTCCTTCCTATTAGAAATCTTATAAAAATAGGGTGGCCTTGCTTCTTTTTCTATACCCTTCATTACCAGTTATCTATGATTGAGGCTTACTCTTGATTGCTGAATTTACTAGATAATGAACTATTTTCTCTATTGTAGAATCAACTGCTAATTTCCTTGGAATCACTAGATCCCATTTGGCCAGAAGAAATTACTAAGTAGTCTGACATTAATCTCATTATCTCTTCTAATGAAAAGAAAACAACAACAACAACAACAACAACAACAGCCAAACCCAAAGAAATTGCATGAGGTGGTTCATGAACTTCATCCCAGCACTCAGGAAACTGGGGCAGCAAGATATTTCACATTTGTGGCCAGCTTGTACTGTATGTGAGCTCTAGATCAGCTTGGATAACAGAATGAGATGCTGCCTCACAAAAACAACCAATCATGGCCTGTGAGATGACTCAGTGGATAAGGGCACCTGCTACTGAATTGGATGACTGAAGTCCAATACCCTGGTCTCACATGTAATGTGGGATTCCCCTCTGTATGCCATGAATATGTTTTATTGCCATTGGTTAATAAAGAAACTGCTTTCTGCCAATGGCTTAACAGAATATAGTCAGGCTAGAAAAGATATATAGAGAGAGTAGGAGGAGTCAAGAGGAGATGCCATGTAGTCGCCAAAGGAGAAAGATGCCTGCAGGAACCTGCTGGAATCTTGCCAGTAGGCCATGACCTCATGGTGATGCACAGATTAATAGAGATGGGTTAATTTAAGATATAAGAGCTAGCTATCAATATACCTGAGTGATTGACCAAGCAGTGTTTTAATTAATACAGTTTCTGTGTAATTATTTTGGGTCTGGGCAGCAGGGAACAAATGAGCAGCCTTGGCTTACACACATGATAGAAGGAGAGAATCAATTTTCATGGGTTACCTTCTGACCTCCCTATGTGTGCTATGGCACATGTGTGAAAGTACATGAACACACACAAAATAAAAGAATTTTAAAAAAACAATCAAACTAATAACACCAACAAAGAGGCAAAGTTGTCATGAAACTGAAAATGAGGCCAGACTCTAATATTTCCATCTAAGTATCTCTTTTCTATTGAAGATCGTAAGTATCTTCTGATTGACTGTGCTATAAGGGGAAGGGGCAGGGAATTTTAGATTATCTTAAAATATGTAGTATTGTCTGGGACAGAGGTTTAGCTGAGGATGTGCACAAGGAAAAAAAGTCATAAGAAGAGAAAAAAGTGGCCAGGTAGTCAAGACTCTTGCTACTTAGTCTGAGTCAAGCAGTACAGAGTTTAGGATTGACACAGACTGGTTAGTGGGCAGAGAGAAATCGATGGCATTCCCAGAAGTCCTTCATGCAGTTGCTTGCAAAGTTTTACAATTACTCGACATAGAATTCAGTGCCATAAGGGACAAGGATGTAAGCTAGCCTCTTCTGGAGGAGAGAATGCAAATAGTAGGTCTGTCCTTCTGAGGAGACAGGGATGGGGGAGCAGAGAGAGGAGGAGCAGGATGAAGGTAATTTTCTGGTGCTGAACTCACCAGTTGTGAGGTGAAATCTACAATGCAGCCAGTCCCTGGGCTCAGATTCATAGGAACAGATGAGGGCCATCCTGAGCTATGCAGAAAGTGTAAATGAACGTCTGGCACTTGAAAGAGGCAGATGACAGACGTGGAAGTCCCAGGTCATGGTAGTCAGATGGATCACATTCACCAAATCTCCAGTTACTACATGCATGGAGTTTTTAGGGTTAACAAAAGGCCATTTGTGCAGCTATGAGGATGAAGTGGAGAAAAGGGAGCAGCTTCTAGCCCTACAGTACTCCAGAGGAGAGGGCCCTCATTCTGCTGTGACAGTAGGTCTCACCAAAGATGACTTCTGCTTTGGAGAACACTGTTACTCTTATGGGTAAATTCCCCTAACTTCCTGTCTTCAGACTAAGTACGTATTTATAACTGTTTCAGGCCTCTCACTTCCTTTCTTCTTATTTATGAGGACAAAAGGGCCCTGTAAAGTCCAAATCAATCATGTCCTGCAACTATTGACCCAACAATAATTTTCCATTTATTTTTACTTGTCTTTCTTGGTAGTGCCTTTCCTCCAACATGGGAATTTACTGCTACGTCTTTATATTTCATTTCACAATGTTGTCATTTTTAACAACTGCCTTTTCATTGGAGATAACTTATAAAATATAGAAATTTAAAACAGATAAAAATTATTCATAATTTTGCTGGCAGTTTTTCTTTTTTATATGTACATTCAGATCTGCTGGAATGTAAGCATTCAAACTTTTAAAAATGTAATTATAATTCTGTGTCTGTTTTGTTTTCTTAGCACTTGAAGGATAGAGTGGGGATGCAGGCAGTTGCTGATGATTTAGAAAGTGAAAACCCGCCTGCCCCCTTGAGGGCGTTCATTGTTCTAAGAGGGCAGAGAAAGGCAGGAGAGAGCTAGCACATCACAACAGGGGCGGGAAGTGGGGTGGTGATAAGGAGGCTGTCCCCTTATAGAGAAAGAACAATTGCTCAGGAAGCAGCTGGAGAATAGTCCAGCAAAGAGCCTCTGTGTGTCACAGGGTTGAAAGATGGCTGAGGGAGGACAAACAGGGAACAAGAGACAGCAATGGAAAGGGAAAAGGTCAGACGAATATGTCTTTTCTTTCATACACAGAGTCTACATTTAAAGTACACACATATATATGACATAAGAGATCAGGATGGGTGCAGCTGGGAGGAATGGGAGCAGCAAGGCAAGGAGCATGAGGGGTGAGGAGAGCACATGCAAGGTGCAGTTACAAGTCTGTGGAAATATCATAGGGAAACTCAGTATTTTGTACACCAATTAGAAAGAACTCAATAAAAATTAAAAATAAGACAAGGATAGGAGCCAAAAAGGGCCTGAACCCCCTCTAAAAGACCCCTGTCCTTTCCTTAAGACTGATCTGTGTTGTGTCTCATACATACCATTCCTCAGGAATGGAGGCTACCCATTGGTTGCCTAGCAGGGGTGTTTCCTTCCATGTTGTATACTGCTGCAAGTAGCTGTCTGCATTGTCAGAATGAGAATCCCTTTAGGATGCTCCAGAGCCTTTGCACGTACAGGGGCCAACATACAGGGCTATGCTGAGGAAGGTTGTGGAGATACCTTCTCTATTCTCAGGAAGGAGAAGCAAGAAATGAACACTGGGAGCCACCCACCCCTGCTTCCTGCTAGGTTAAAGACAACAACAGCTTTATTAAGATAAATTCCCACATGCAATGGACATATTTGAACTGTAAAAGTTTACAGTTCTTACCTGATAAGCATGTTTGGTTTGTGAAGCCAACAACACAATCTGGGAGACTAGACTACAGTCACTCTCTTTAGGCTGCCAGGAGACTAAACTACAGTTAACCTCTGCAAGCTGTGGGAGACGAGACTACAGTCACTCTCTGCAGGCTTTTGGAGGCTAGATTACAGTCACTCTCTGTAGGACTGTGGAGACTAGACTACAGTCACTGTCTGTAAGTTGTGGGAGACTAGACGACAGTCACTCTCTGTAGGCTGTGGGAGACTAGACGACAGTCACTATCTGCAGGCTGTGGGAGACCTTGTTTTTTTATACTTTCTACTTCTCATGTAGATTAGATCTATTTAAGTCTCTCTTAGTGTCCTCATTGTTGTCTAAATTGAGACAAGGTTTCTACGTGTAGTTTTGGAGCCTTTCCTGGAATTTGTTTAGTAGTCCAGGTTGGCCTCAAACTCACAGAGATCCTCCTGCCTCTGCCTCCCAAATGCTGGGATTAAAGGCATGTACCACCACTGCCTGGCATGCAGTAACTTTGGAAAAGATATTTTGGCCAAGTTTGATATATCAAATGGACGTTTTAAGCACTGTTTTTATTTTGAGACAGAATCTTGCATGTGGGTGCGCACACATTAATGTATGGCCATGAGTGCCCATGCATGTGGATGAAGAGGCCGGATGCCAATCATTTTCTCCTTTTGTCTTCCTTGCTGTTTTGAGACAAGGTCTCTTAGTAAACCAGAAATTCACCAAATTCACCATTTTGCTGAGACTGGATGGCCAGCAAAGTCTCAGGATCATCCTGTTTTGCCTCCTAATGCTGGAATTACAACTGGAATTACAAGCACACAGAGCTTATGCCTGTTTTTTTTTTTTTTGGGGGGGGGTGCTTAGCATTTGAACCCAGGTCCTCATGCCTGCAGAATAAATAATCTTACTCACTGATCCATCACTCAAGCTTCTCTTTTGTGGATCTTGTTTGTTAAAAATATTTGCCTAATACAAAGTCATAAAAGTTTTTTTCTTATGCTTTTTTTGTGGAAGTGGCACAGTGTAGGTTCTACATTTATTGAACAAAAATTATTGCTAATTTTTGTATGTGGAGTGAGATGTGCATCATAATTTGTTTTTTTCTCATTTGTTCGAGTTGCTTTTATATGAATATTTGT
Source organism: Arvicola amphibius (assembly GCF_903992535.2). NCBI lineage: Eukaryota > Metazoa > Chordata > Mammalia > Rodentia > Cricetidae > Arvicola > Arvicola amphibius. The sequence continues at coordinate 110,233,977 of NC_052050.1, forward strand.
CAAGTCTCAGTTGATTGCACATGCGATAGTCTCTGTCTTGATTCTTGAGTTTGGCTCACTGATTTACTTGCCTGTCTTGATGACCATTCTATGCGGCTTGGGTCTTGCAGTCTTATATGCTTCAAGTGTTATTCTATGTGGTTTGGTCCTGCAGTCTTATATGCCTCAATCAGTTGATTGCATATGCGAAAGTCTATGTCTTGAATCTTGAGTTGGCTCACTGATTTACTTGTCTGTCTTGACAATCATTGTATGTGGCTTGGGTCCTGTAGCATTACATGCCTCAAGTGTTATTCGCAAAGTTGTCTGGGTATTCTAATTTTTTGACCTTTATACCAATTTCATAATTAATTTGGCAATGTATTTAGGAATCTTTATAGAAATTTTATTAGTATTGAATTCGGTTTTTGGATCATCTTAACAGATAGATTTGTCTTAACACATGTATTCTTCCAACTCCAGAATAAAGTTTGTCTCTCTACTTATTTACATCTTTAAATTAGTGATACTTTGTACTTTTCAGGGCATGTACCTTGGGCTTTTGTCATGTCTGTCTCTAAATACTTAGTTATTGGAAGGTTATTATTAATAATGTTTTACCTTCAATTGTTTATGTTTATTTAGGGTTTTGAGACAGAATCTTATTATATAGCCTAGGCTAGTCTCCAACTTTTGGGGGTTCTCTGCCTTACTCTCCTGAGGACTAGCATTACAGAGATGCACTGCTACATCTGGCTTTATTTAACTTTTAAATCACACTTTACAGTATTTTGTGTGTTTGTGTATAGAGACACATTTGATTTTTATATACTGAGCTTATATCTAGAAATCTTACTAAATTCACTTATTGGTTCTAGAAGTTTTTTGGTAGATGTCCCCATGTTTTTTAAGGATAAGGAAATTAACTGTGAGAAATGCTATTTAAGTTAATGCTTTCCAATCTGATTTTTTTGCTTGCCAATTGTCTTGGCTTTAGTCTTAGATAAATAATTTGCTTTTTCATAGTGATGAAGGATTTTATTTGCTTTCTTCTACAGAACATATTAATAAATTTCAGATATTGGTACTCACTGTTATGAAAAAAGTGTCAAAATATCATTATATACACCTACATATTTCATTAGTGTTTGTTTTATGTATTTATTAATATGTTATTACATACAAAATTAGAGACAAATTACTTGACATATTTAGACCTTTCTCTTTCTCTGTAGCTCTCTCTCTCTCTTTCTCTCTCTCTCTCTCTTTCTCACACACACACAGAGACACACACACAGACACAAACAAACATACACCAAGCTGTAAGAAAATATTACATATTTTCCATATTAGTCTGCATAAATTTTAGGATTTACGCAATGATAAACCAGTAAAAGACTATTTAAATGTTTTACTTTTTAGATTGCTAATGAAGTGGAATTGTGTTTATGTTTATTGTTTATGTGTTTTTTGAATTTTCTCCAATTTTCTATAGTATTTTTTCTGTTGCGGTCATCTTTTTCTCCAGGACAGACAACTATTTTCAGTTTCTAAGTTGTTCATTTTCTGTGCATTTAAAGCTGCAATTGTCTAGAATGTCCTCACCTTGGTATCTCAGTGGCAGCTGTGTTCCCACTATGCACATCCAATTTCAACTGCTGTCCTGGGGAAAAGAGTTCCTAACCCACCTTGACAATATGACTTCTCCTTACTCTTTTTTTTTTAGGTCATATAATATATTCTGATCATGATTTCCCCTCCATCAGCTTCTCCAAGCTCCTGCCCACCTCTCACTTCTCTACCCACCCAACTTCACATTCTCTCTCAAAAATTAAAGACGGAAACAAATGCACCCCAGCCCTCTCCAAAATGAAAATCAAAACAAACAAACCCCAAACCAGGAAGATTAAAACAGTGCCCAAATGAATACAGAAAACAAACAAAATCACAGACTTCTTTTTGTGTTGACTGCCCACCCCTGGGCATGAGGCCTTCCCTCAAGTGTGGCTGATGTACTCGATGAAACTCCATTGGTGAAAACTTATTTTTCCTTTGCAAGTGGTTAGTAACTGCAAATAACTTCTTGGTTAGGGGTGGCATCCATGTCTGGCTTGACTCTGTGCTGCTACAGTCTCATACTTGCATCCGGTCCTGCTGTGTTTGGAACACATTGCTTCCTAGGTGTCCTCCACCCCGTCTGGCTCTCATAGGCTTTCAGCCTCCTCTTTTGCATATATTCCTATGCCTTAAGGAAAAGGGTGTGATAAAGGCACCTCCTTTAGAACCCAGTGCTCCACAGTCCCTCATTGTTTGAGCATTGTACAGTTTTAGGACTCTGTTAATTCTCAGCCTCTCCCTCTTCTGGACCACAGAGGTGCTGTCAAGAAATTTACAACCCATGCCATTGGATATAGCAATCACTTAGGCTTGAATCCAGTTATTTCTGGGATGACAGTCTTCCTCTCTGCAACACTATGACCAGACCCTCTGGGCTGGAAAGAAGGCTCAGCAGTAAGCAATTTGTGCTGTTCTTCCAAAGGACCTGAGTTGGGTTCGCTTCATTCTCATTAGGATGCTCACAACTGTCTATAACTCCAACTCTGAGGTCCAGTGCCTTCGGCTGGCCTCTGTGGGCATCTGTACACATGTGCACACACACACACACACACACACACACACACACACACGTCTGCATTATTACAAACTGTATCTTAAAAAAACCCACACACATCAATTTGTCGTTCTGGGGAGGATTAAACAGGACTATGTACATAGCAAAGCAGAATGCAGGCATTAGTTAGCAATTGGGAGCTTCTGGCTAATGATTGTGACCATTAACATAATCTCCTTAGTTTACAGTTGTAAATGGTCTGTCCCTCTGCTGGGTTTATTTAATGATATCCTAGGAGGAGATTTCCCTTAGGATCTCAGGGACATGACAGTCTATGTATTTAGTGGTTCATTTATAGAAATGTCTCCAAACATAATTGTAACAAGAAAGAAGGCTTACTAATCATTTAATTGGTCATGCATTCATCTTTACTTTGGTTGTTCTTCCCCACCCAACTCCATAGAGGGCCCAGGTACACATCTTCCTCGTGGTTGATTTATGGTTTTACTTCCTGTTACCACAGCCTCCTTAATCAGTCACTTAAGTTTCTATATGGATTTCCATACCCACTGTGATGGTTGTTAGCCCTGATTGCTAACTTCTCAGAACCTGGAAATACCTAGAAGGCAAGCCCTGGGCATACCTGTGAGGGAGTTTCTTGATAGGTTATTATTTGAGGTGGGAAGGCCCACCACTATTGCCTAGGCTTGGATTCTGGACTTCATAGAAACTAGATTAACTAACCGAGAACCAATGCCAATCATTGTTAGGAACCGCACACATTCCAGAACCAGCCCTTCCCCCTTCTCCAGGGACTCAGTAGAAACAGTCACATGGTCACCAGCCTCCAAATACAGCAGTCATACTCTCTGAAATCCCTGCTCCCCACACACACCAAGACCTGATCAGTCTCCCATTCACCAAGGCACGCTTCCCGCTAACCTTAATATTGGTGCCTAGGACATCCGGTGTGTTTGCACTCGTCCCTCAGGGGTCTAAGCTGCACTAGGATCCTATCCCATATCTTCAATCCGCCCGCAATCGACTCACTTGGGCTAATCGCTGGGCAGCCAACCTCCTCAGCTTTAGTTTTAGTTTCCCCTTTGGTCAACGGAAATGTGTCCCTGGACCCGGGGTAGTGACCATTGATCGTCTAGTCCCCCCTCTGGTATTCTTAGAGGTGGAGGTGCCCCTAGCCTTGGTCTATAAATCTATGGTTGACCCTCTTCTCAACTCCTCCTTTGCCCCTTACCCTTGGGTGAGGCTTTGTTTCTTAGCTCTGCTTTTGCTTTTTGGTTTTATTTGAAAGTTCTTGTACCAGGTGACAGTCTCCTAGGGCTTTTAACCCTGGGCCCTGCCCAGTGTAAGGTCAATCTATTGAACAGTTTGTGTCTTCCTTGCTTAGTCCTCCTGACTCCTGGGGATGCCTTGGACTTCGGGCCTTGAACCTTTCCCTCTTCCTCACCCACAGAGTAGTCTCTCCACCTGGCACCAGATCTGAAAAGCTTCAAACTTATTTGTCTTTATACTGCAAGCAGTTGAGGGTAACGGAAAAGGATTCTACATCCCCTATTTCTTTTTCTATGCTCCAAGCTCTGACTGGTTTTGTCCGGTCTCCTCTGCCTCCCACACTGTGTAAATGTCTTGTTTGAAGTTGTGATTGATGGAATTGTAAGTTTATTGCAGAGTGGGAGCAAGAGTTGGACGTAGGAGGAGGGGAGTGGGAAGCAAAGGAGAGGCCGGCTGCAGCGTGGACGCGCCCAGCACACACCTTTGCTCCCCTGCCTCGCTGGCTCTTAACTAAGCTGCTGCCCTGACTCTCCTTAGGTATGTACGATCTTTATTTGTGACTTTGATTCCAGATTCTAGAGTCTGGTTTTCAACGGCTGCCTCCCCCTAGTCCGCTGTTCCCTGCATGTGGGCACCTATAAACTTGTCTGCGGCTGCGGCCTCCTTTTCGTTTCCTCTGCCAGAAGTATCTCTCTGGTTCGTGGAGGAGCCTGCTTCTACATTCTTGGTGTTAGCATCCAGGCACACCTAGCCCTGCCACTTGGGGACCTGACAGAGTGCATCACTCCTAGAAGCATGGCAAGCAGTACCCTGGCCTGTTGTGTGGTCTCTGTGCATATGCATTGCACCCCATACCCCATAATTTAAAAAAGCTGAACTCTGCTTACTCCTTTTTCTTCCTCTCCTCTCTTTGCATGTCTCTTCATCTCTCTCTCTCCTTCTCACACTCTCTCTTCCCCCCTGCACTCTTTCTCTCTTCCCTCTTCCCCCTCCCCCACTACCTTCTTTTCCTCCAATAAAACTCCCCAGGTAAGCTGGCCTGTGTCTCTCTCCCACCCTGGGGCTCCTTGGACCCAACTCACCCACCAAGGCCCAATCTCTCACCATATCATAACACTTGGGGCTCCCACGTGTTGGGGCAACTGTCTCTCCTGGCTCTAGCCTGCTACACCCACCCATATGGGTCTCTTTACTAAAAAAGCTTTCTGGTTCCCCTTTCCTCTGCGCTCTCCTGGCTGTCTCTGGCTCCAGCCTGTGTTCCCATAGCTTCAGCTCTCAGTTCCCTCTTGGAATTTACGATGTTCTGTGTTGGAACCCTCCCTCTCTCTCTTCCTCCACACACCCAGATTCCAGCACAACAGCTTTGCCTCAGTACAAATCAATGGCCGAAACTTGGCAAGCCTTGATTCCAAATTCCTTCAAACCCCAACAACTGCTGCTGCACAGACAAAGGATCCCCGAATATCTCGTATCTAAACTTGCTCCACTCGGCACTTGTGGGGGCCAGCCATAATAAGCTAAATATGGGCAGGTCACCCAAAGAAAGGTTTTTTTTTTTTTGTTTCCAGTTTATTTATTTTTTTATTAAAAATTGCCATCTCCTCCCCTCCTCCTCCCCCTTCCCTCCCCTCCCCTCCACCCATACCCCCACTCCCTCCCTCTCCAGGCCAAAGAGCCATCAGGGTTCTCTACACTATGTTGAGTCCAAAGAAAGGTTTTTATTCCCAACCCTTATCACCTGCCAGAGTAGAACTGAAGCAATGCCTGGTAGCAGGAAAACATGACCACCGCCCCAGAGCAGACCATTCAAGGGAAATGCCTAACATTTTAACCACTATAGGTAGGATCACCTGCCAGTGGACCTCACCAGGACACCCCTAGACAAATGTCAGCCAGTCAGGGGCCCTGAACCTTTACTACTATAAAACCCCAATTCTAATTGAGCCCGGGCCTCTCTGGTTATTCCAATACATTGGACATGCAGAGAGACCAAGTTCGCAAACTTGATCAAAATAAAGGCTCTTTGCTTTTACATACGGGACTCGGTCTCCTTGTTGGCTTTTGCCGGGACTTCACGGATTTGGGCATTACACACTTTCCCTACTTTCCACTCTTAAGACTCTCTTTATCTCTACAATTTCTTTGTGCTCTGCTCTCAAAACAAAACAAAAACAAAAACAGAAATAACAACAACAACAAAAATCTCTTAAGTTTATGTTGTAAACTCTATCTCAGGATTTGTATATTCCTTGAGCATGGTTTAAAATCTTTCAAATTTGTAACAAAATTTGGCTTTAAACTTACAACAAAAGACATAATTAAAATCTATATACAGATAATCTTAATTTGCTCCAACATATTATATGTGATTCAATTCTTGTTTAGGATATATTTATGCTTGTATATGTGCATAACTTGGATTCAATTTTCACTATAAATTAGATCTACTAGGAAAACAGATGTTTTTAAATAGCAACCATGTGGCTCTCCTCCATCTTGGCCAATAACCTCATCAAGATGTAAGTAGCCACATGGCTGGTAGCCATTTTTACTAAGATTAAAGAGTATATGCTATGTGACTTAACCACCATCTTTAGATGGCCATATGGCATAGAGCAACAATTATAGACCTTCTCAGTCCTAAGGAGCTCTCTGTTTATTACTGTGTCTCTTTTTAGGCTAAGGAAGCAACAACAAGTCTCTAAAGTATTTTGGATTAGTATGGATTTTTTCATGATGATAAAAATTTAAGGTTATATTTGCTATAACATACTATATACATGCTTCAACTCTGGTTTTGTATTTACTGTATATGATGATAAAAACTTAAGGATATAAAAGTCTACTCAGATTATCAAAAGTTGATTTAAGATAGCTACTTATGTCTTTGCTAACTATTCAACACCAAGCTGCTGGAAACTTTAGATACATAACAACATATGTTTGGTCAATAAGGTATATTTGATCATCAAGACTTAAAATTTCCTAAGGTTTACTCAGGTTCACAGTAATATTTGTCTAGCTTTTTTGTCTTTGCTTACCCTAAACTTTAGACATTTGGATAGACTAAGCCATACCAAAACAAAACAAAACAAAAAATAAAAATAAAAAAGATCTGCAAGATTTTATAATGGTGTACTATGAAAAAAATCAGTAAACTTGCTAGTCTCCTCATGGACTGTATCTAGAATAACAGTTTTATTTTGATATGAAAATAGCTTCAATTCAAAAATTGTTATTTTTAAGGTTTGAACTTAACAGGGATAAGGCTACAAAAATCCTTATCTTTCTTAAACTGCTAATATTTAAATTGTTAAGGACAATTAATATATGCAAGTTAATGGCCAGTTAACATATAAATGATCAAATTCTTTTTTTTTTTTTTTTTTTTTTTTTTTTTTGGTTTTTCGAGACAGGGTTTCTCTGCAGCTTTAGAGCCTGTCCTGGAGCTAGCTCTTGTAGACCAGGCTGGTCTCGAACTCACAGAGATCCGCCTGCCTCTGCCTCCTGAGTGCTGGGATTAAAGGCGTGCACCACCACCACCCAGCTAAATGATCAAATTCTTAATGTCTTCAGACATATACTTGTAGCCATGCTAAGTGCCAATGTAACAATTACAGGGAAGGAGATTTATTTAGCCTCCTGTATGTAACTAGAAACAAAGTTTGTTAAGTTTAGGTAAACTTAATAGAGACATGGTTCTCAAACTCTTCAGAGATCTGCTGAATATGGCATTTAAAATGTTTAATTTTAAAAGACGGAGGGACTCTTTCCACAGTAGACATGCCAGCTCTTTGCAACACTCATAATCTCCTCCAAAGAAGATGATGGGACAAGAAAGAAATCCAACCAGGAGCTTGCTTTAAATGTGGCAAGGCCAGCCACTGGGTGAAAAAAATGCCCTTTACTTCAACCACTGTCAGGACCTTGTCCAAATTGTGGACAAGCAGGATACTGGGGAGTCGATAGGTCCACTTTGCCTAGACAAGGTAGGACAGTCGCTCAAGTTCCTACTCCACAGGAAAAGTCTGAGTCTGGCAGCTGCAGACTGATGCTACCCTGGGAACTCTGCCCGCAAGGACCATGGAGGACCTCAGTGTGATTGCCCAGGCAGCCAGTGAGCCTCTGCCAGTTTTAATGGATTCAGAAGCTGCTTGGTCTGTACTTTCTGCTTACTCAGCTGAAATTTATCCTTCTTAGACCTCTTCACATGTAAACTGTGAGCCTTAGGCCCCAATTACCTTGAGCTATTACTAGATCTAGACACAGTTTACCTTGCTACCAGACTCTAAAAAGACAGGAAGTCATAAAACAGTTTTTCAATGTAACTTTTTACTCTTCTGTTATTCAAAGAAACTCACATTATAATGGCTTCTGTCAGTAGTCAATCACCCGGGTCATGTGGCAAATTATTGGATAGAAAAAAGTGTAAATTTCATGTAAGGTCTGAGGATACAAAAGCTTAAGTTGTAAGGATTGAGAAAAATGTTTAAGATATATAAATAAAAGTTATAAAGGTCTAAGAAGGCGTCTTAAGGTGTGTAAGTGCAATTTGTAAAGATATAAGAAAGAGATTTAAGATATATGTAAAAATGAAAAATACTTCAAATCCTTTTCTCTCTCTACATCATTGTTATGTTAAAACTTCAATAGTATTTTAACATTAATCAATGGGTTTTAATAAGTTATTAGTCTAGTTCTGGCCAATACTGACTATTATTATCATAGTTACAAGCTCAAGATTTTAAATTTGGTTGTTTTCTAAGTATAGATTTAAAAGTGCTTCTCGTTCTTCTAAAAACATCTACCTCATTTTATGCACCTAGAGTTATGATCTGCTGTTGGCTTCCCTGCCACTTGGGTACGTTGTTCCATTAAGCGATAAGCCCCACTCCACTCCCTTCCTTCCTTTTAACTTTTGGGTTCCCAACCTTCTCCTGTGACTCGGCAGCATGAATCTACTGCCTTTTCTACTATGTAGATTTCAGTACGGATTACAAACAATGGTAATGCTAACATATTTAAAATGTCTCTTTCTGTAAACAAAAAATTCTTGTAAACTTCAGGGAATCTACCTCTCAAAGGTCAAATGGACACCAGATAAGTATAGTCAATTAACAACCTGTTCCCCATCTGCCAATTCTGCCTATTTCTCTGTCTCTCTCTCTCTCTCTCTCTCTCTCTCTCTCTCTCTCTCTCTCTCTCTCTCTCTCTCTCTCTCTCTCTCTTTCGCTCTCTCTCTTTCTCTCTCTTCCTTAGATAAATTTTCTCTTAAGCTTTTTAACTTTACCTGGTATATCAGTACCAACAGATTTCATATCAACTGCAGACTGCCCCAGCACCAGCTCCAGGTTTTCCCCTCAAAATCTGTATCCTGGACAGCTTCAAAGTGGCCAGTTCCAGGTAATACAGTCTCAGAGCTGCCGCCTGCACACTCGTGAAAAAGCCTGCTCTCGGAGGACAGAAAGCTGGGAAGCTTTCTTGGGTCCCCAAAGATGTCAACACCCCTCAGAGAGCAGTAAACAGTTTAGAGAGCATGGTATCCCTAATTTCTGCCTCCACAGCTCTCTCTTCTTATTTTCTCACCTTTTATAATTAGCAAAAGGGAGGAATACCCAGCAACCCAGTAGCAGCAACTACATAATCACCAGTTACCAAATTCAACATGCATACCCTTGAAAGTCCCCCCATCATGGCCCACTCTCTCCTTCTGTCTCTCTCCTTCTGTCTTTCCCCACCTGCCTTGTTCCTGCTTAGAAACAGCCTTTCACCCCCCCAATAAATCTCTTGTGTGAGATCTGTTGTGTAGTGTGATTTCTACAGCATTTCTTGTCCCTGATCCACCAAGATTCTCTTGCAGCAAAACCCTGATGACTACTTTCTGCTTTCTAACTGTATATACAATATGACTAATGTGACTAGTTGTCTCTACTTTCTGACTGTATATACAACATGACTAGCTGTCTCTTCTTTCCGACTGTATATACAACGAGACTAATGTGACTAGTTGTCTCTACTTTCTGTAATTAATGTGACTAGCTTTCTCAGTCTCCTGCCACCATGAATTCTCTATTGCAATGGTCTGAACCACCCACCAAAACAAACCCCTTTTTTTAAAATTTCTGTCAAGTTATCTTAGCATCAGGAGAAAACAATTCGTCTAACAGTATTAAATTCTTTTTTGCACAGTATTTTAGCATTAATGCTTGGAAGGCTACAACAGGAGAGGCTGAATAGGCAACTCTAAAACGTGTTAAGTCTGATTGGCTTAAGTCAGTCAGCATTCTAACACAGAGGGAGAAGAGATTTACAAGCCACCATCCCTAACTGAGGAGCTATGCAAAGTTGATAGCTCCTGGGGAAGAGAGTTAGTTTTCTTTAAGGGTGTGGTCCCTGGAACATTGACCATACTCCATAGATGGTCATGCACCCAGGAGAAGATGGACAGCGTGAACTGGACTCAAGGGAATATTTTTTTAAAAATTAAAAAGAGCTCAAAGAGTTGGAAGGGATAAGGGTGGGTCTTTGATGGTAGAAGTGAAAGTGAATACCACCAAAATACACTGTGTATAATTTTAAAATAAGTAATAAAATATTTGCAAAGTATCAACATCCTGCCTGACCTTTAGAGACTCATCTGTCTAATACTAAGAAGTTAAAGAAAGTAAAGCCAGTTCCCCACAAGCAGAGATGTCACTTGGTACTAGCTTTTAATGAATACAATTGTTTGGTTTCTTGTAAGATAACTGCAGCTGAAGGAGCTGACAGGTGCGATGTGAAAGTGTTGTGACCCACCAAGTGTCATACAGAAACTTCATTTAGAGCCACATACTTTTCTTCGAAAACCTTTTTGGGAATTATAAAATTAAGCATTCCTGCCAATTTGGTAATTGACTTCCAAGCAAAACTGTAAGGGCATGGGAGCCTTATAAATATTTGAAAACATAACTGGAAATTTAGGTCAGTGGTCCTGGTTGACTAAGAATGGAGAATTACTTGGGATTACTGTTAAACAAAGTGTGGCCTATGTAGTTCATTGTGGAGATCCAGGTCTGAAAATAATCATTACCTCTTCAGAACTAAGTGAGCACCTCTTATTAGGGACCAAACAACAAGCACCAGACCCCTCTTCCTCTCCTTCCTTTGGGATTTCCCTTTAAAACAAGGAGGGTGCTGCTGAGATCTCTGGAGAAATGATTGCTTGTCCCTTGTACTGAAGAGATTCTCAGGTAATTGAAAAGTGACTCCATTATATGGAATAGGACTCTCACAAGGTCTTGACTCTTAAAACGGGCAAATATGTAACAAATGGAGGGTACTAACCTCTGAACTTACTTTCTTTCCAGCCATTTAATTTCACAAACCATGAGAAAGTTGTTGATGACAAATAATTTACATAGAAATTTAGTCAAAATATGTCGACATAGATATAGCAGTTTCAAAAAATTGGAACTGCAAGTAGCAAAGAATCTTGTGTATCCTGGGAATGAAGCAACAAGATGAAAATGCTATGGGATTATTTTAACTCTGGTGCTTTAATACACATTTTATCCCTCAAGTCAAATTCTTTCACTGTAACGACACAGAATATCATAAAAAAGTAACAGCTTTACACATAGAGGGGACATATCTGACCCTGAGTTTTATAAGGGATGATTGTGATTTAGGGTTTGCAATGTTGGAAATTGTTTTCTAGAGGAAAAAAAAAAGCAGGGAAGTTGGTTGCCTTGACAACACGGAAAGGTTTTTTCAAGAAATCCATGGCAGTGCAGGACATCTGATATGTCAACATGGCAAACGATTTACCAAATTAGGTTAAAAGAAAACTAATTCCATGGCAAGGCAATGTTACCTGACCTATGAAATACTAGTTCTCAGTTTTTATCCTGAGCCTTTTTAGACAAGATGGAAACTCTGCACAGCCAAGGTAGAAAGGAGAAGGGGAGTGAAATGTGTTTTCCCCAAGCCTGTCTCTTCTCTGTACACTGTACATCTACAGGACACCCAGGGCCTTCTGCACTTTCTCTGAATGTTGATTGTGCTGAGAAAAAGATGTCTTGCCCTGATTCTGTTGGTTTTTCCCTCAGTCTCCCTTTCAAAGCTTCTCCCCAAGGAATATCACTTAAGCCTATTGCATATTCGTAAATAAGGAGCATAAATAAGGATTACTGCTCCAAAGCTGGTTTTGAGTCACATAGGGAAAAGCTTGTTAAGATCCAGTCCAATTACTGTGGCATGGCCAAGGACAGATTTATCTGGGAAGCACCAAGCCTCAGACAGAAAGCCTGTTATCAAAAAGACAGGTTGTTGAAACAGCTTGCTTCCTTCCTCAGCAAGTGCCTCTTTGTAACACTGTTCAAAGTCCACAGCTCTGATTCTCTGCTCTAATAAATCACTATAAAGCAATTTTGAATGAGATTTTCCTGTCATAAAATGCTATTTCTTTTAAAAAATAAGAGTTATGCTCTTCTTTGGCTTAACATGATGTATGGGTTTTGTTTCCAACATAGCTTCATCATGTGATATAATCAGAGATGGTCCTCAGGGAAGGAGGTGTCCTGTGTAACTGTGTCTCACTCATTCCTATAATCTCAGGGGAAGCTGTGTGGACCTGCCCACATTTCAGAACCAGATGTGCCCCCGTCCCACCGGTACTCATTTCTTTATCAATTTTCCCTGGGAACTGAGCTTAGGGCCCGATTTCACATGTGCTAGGTGAGCTGTCTACTTCTGAGCTACATGCCCATGTTTTACTGCTAAATTTGACACGGCGTCTCATTAAGCTGCCGAAGCAGGCCTTGCACTTTTGATATTCCTGCTTCAGCCATTTGAGTAGCTGCTATGGCAGGTTCTGCCATCAGGCCTGGCTTTAGCTGCTGTCTGAACTATTCTTTCTTAACTAGTGATATTCCTTAGTGATTTAAGGATATTTATCATTCTTCAGGTATTATAAGATGGAAGAGAAAATCCCCCTTCTCTTTTGAGGAAGGTCATTATAACAAAGCTCTTGGTGCTGCAGATAATCTTGTTTTACCTGTGTTACATTATTAGCCGGGCAGTGGTGGCGCACACCTTTAATTCCAGCACTCAGGAGGCAGAGGCAGGTGGATCTCTGTGAGTTTGAGGCTAGCCTAGTCTACAAAGTGAGTTCCAGGACAGCCAGACGACACAGAGAAACCCTGTTTCAAAAAAAATTAATTAATTAATTTAAAAAAAGAATTAAGGAAGTGAGGTGTTCCTGTTTTATTCTCCTGGAGCTTGCTATTGATGAAAAATGAAACAAATATTTGTCTGGTTGTAGATTTCAGTAGCAAAGTTAATACAGAGCTAAGTGACTATTCCCATGACTAGAATAAAAATAGACAGTAACAGTTTCCCTGAAAAGTGACATTAGTTTTCAGTGAAAGAAACAGCTAAATTAATATATAGATACGCTTAGTAATAAAAAAGAACTGAACATTTGTTTAGTAGTCATTTATTTAGTCAGTGGTTACTTATTCAAAAATAGTTTGTGACAACCTCTATCAAATCCATCTCAGCTTCCTGATTCTGGTCCCAAGAGTCTGGGATGCCCAGTTATTAAGTGATACATCTATATTTGTATGAAGATCAAAGGAGGAAGAGATAGCCAGTTTGCTCCATGGTTATAGTTGTTCTTTTATGTTCCTTTGACTAGGATAGTTTACTAGATTATGCTTTTGGCTGCCAGCTTGTTTTGGGCTCCCTTTTTCCCAATTCCTTCTGGAGCAGATTATAGTCTCATATCCTTTCCCATTCTTCTCCACCTACATAGAGACTGTGGGGTTGCTTTGTCTTTCCTGTTGCTAAACCTTCCTGGCACAAGGTAGATTCTTAGCATATAGTATGCTGAGCAAATGCATGAGTTGGGCATCACTGGGTTTCTCCTGGAATGACTATACAGGCATGATTTACTGGTAGTGTGATTTCAAACCTGCCTAGAAGGACCATATGTATGTATGGACATTTCAGACATAAAAAAGAATTTACTGGCCAGAAAATATTTCTATTGTAGACAAACTGTTCTACAATAGTGATTCTAGATGACTATATAGTTATTTGACTGACTAGTGTTTTATTTGAAGACTTGAAGACACAAACCCATGAGACTAGACCCAACTGTTGACTAGAATGAGCTGCAAGGCTCCTGTGTTTTCCATCTCGTACTTTTCAGAAGACCAGTAGGCAATGTCATGGATTCACACTGCAATATTATCTTAAGTGAAATATTAATTGCAGTTATGGAGGTATCTGTGTGTTAAGGCAATATAACTAATAAAAAACTTCAATTTAATGGAAAAGTTAATGCTTCTATCAAGTTGAAGTATTAAAGAAGTAATCTTTGTGTTGTTTAGTAGGTTGCTTATTGTTTCCTGATTGTGACAACAGACACCAGCCAACCAACTAGACAACCCATTTTTGTGAATGGCATAGTGGAGGGTGCTCTTTGTATCCTGTCTGTGAGAGCCAGCCCACCAGACATGCCATTTCTGTGAATGGCACAGTGGGGAAGAAAGAGTAGCGTCTGACGTCATCATCAATAGACAGTGAAGAAGTTGTGAAAAACGTATCTGGCATTGGGACAACAGAAGTTGGAAAAGAGTGTTCTGAGCCCCTTAGGCTTCCGTCAGGGGTGTTAGAGTGATATCTGAAACTAAGTGCAAATCAGCAGGAGAACATGTGTGCATTGTGAATTAAGGTCATTGCAAGAAAAACAGAGAAAGTTCTGTCTGCACTGTATACTAGGACAGAGATAGATGTTCATGGCCTGTAGCTTTTTATGTGATGAAATAGAATAACAAATTTCCAAACCTGAGCTCAGTTGACAAGAGAACAGCTTCATCTGCTGAGTGCTTTCTTATCCTGTGATTTCAAGATTTTTGAGTAAAACTGAGAACTAAAAAGGGCGAGAAAAGGAACTTTGTAAACTCCAGAATGAGGCTCTAATGTCCCCAACACAAAAACTCTTGCTGGCCATCAAGGGAGAACCCTGCAGAAGGTCACCAGAGCTAGGTCCAGCCTTTGGTAAACCCGTCAGAGTAGCTCCCTTGCTTGTTATTATAGAACTCAGTAAAGAAGTGTGTCTAAGGCTGTCTCAGGAACAGAGAAATGGCGTTAGTTGCTGAGAGCAAGGAAGAAAGAACACATGGCAGATTGACAAGCTCAGAAAACACATTTTAAAAGACTGAGAAAAACACAGTGAAGAAAAAAATTTTTGAATTATTGCACCCAGGGTTTGGGTGTATATATAATGATGTAACTGAGCTCTGCTGGGACAAGGAGTCTGGGTAAAGTGTTTCTTCTAGACTGAAGGAGAAATATTCTAGAAAAAATGTTTTTTAGAAAGATTTCTTTTAAAACATTTCAATCAGAAATAGTTTAAGAAAAATGGAAGACATTCTGTCACTCAGCCTTTTAAGGAGAACATCTCCCTATGTTGCTAGGGTAGCATTCATCCCTTGATCCTTTGGCCTCAGCTTCTTGTGCCTCCATACCCAGAAAAACAAATGTTATGGTTCTTTTTTTATAATTAATTGTTATTATTACAAATTTTCACCTCCTCCCCTCCTCCCATTTCCCTCCTCCTTTCCCTGTTCCCTCTTCCCCTCCTTCTCCAGTCCAAAAAGAATCAGTGTTCCCTGCCCTGTGGGAAGTCCAAGGTCCTCCCCACTTCATCCAGGTCTAGGAAGGTGAGCATCCAAACAGACTAGGCTCCCACAAAGCCAGTACATGGAATAGAATCAAAACCCAGTGCCATTGTCCCTGGCTTCTCAGTCAGCCCTCCATGTAAGCCATGTTCAGAGAGTCTGGTTTGATCACATGCTCCATCAGACCCAGTCGAGCTGGCCTTGGTGAGTTCCCATTAGATCAGCCCCACCATCACTGTGGGTGGGCGCACCCCTTGCCTCCCTGACTTCCTTGCTCATGTTCTCCCTCCTTCTGCTCCTCATTTGGACCTTGGGAGCTCAGTCCAGTGCTCCAAATGTTATGGTTCTTAAAGAGAACTCAAGAGCTAGGGGACCATCATGTACCATGCAGTGAGTATAAAGATATTTGCATTGTGTGGCACTAAGTTTGATATGATGACTCTTTTCTTCCTATTTAAAATGGGATCCACATATTTACTCAGACCAGGCTTAATGTGGGTTGAATTAGTTAAATGAGATAAAAAAGTAGATACATTCTATATTTGTCGTGTGGTTCATATGCACATATATTTCAGGGCAGAACAGAAGTCATCAGTGGTACTTGCTGTCTCTGAGAACCTGCTTTATGTCAGAACCTGGCTTCTCATTCAGGGAGATTCAGTTTGGAATCCCAGACTTTAGCTTCAGAGTGGAAATTTAGTTTATGCTTCTTAATCAGCAGTGTGTACGTTTCCGGATTTCACTAGCTCAACACTGTGCTTTATTTGTGACTTTTTTTTTCTTTCCTGGGCTCTGAGAGCTTCTCCCGGCCCTAAGTAAGCTAGTTAATGGGACTCTTATTGATTGTCATAAAAGTAGCTGAGCTACTGACTTAATAATGATGGGGATTTGCGTTCCCTGGAATGAACCCTTCATTTTATTTTGACTTTAAAGATTTTCTTCTACAAACATTAGACTCCCTTGATGACTTTGCTAACTGTAGTTTTTGGTGTAGTAACGACAATCAATGAGGTAAGGATTTACTGGTATCTCTAGAGACAGTCAAGCCCCACGCTCCATCAGCCTATGAAGACTAACATTTTCTTTGGAGAAATTATTTCATCTAACCACAGACCTCACTTCCATTCACTGATGGTAGAGATCCAGAATCATTAGCTAAATTAATTGTTTCATGTACTTGGTATTTAGAATGCTGGAAAGTGTAATGTAATTACCGAGCTGGATGTACCTTAAATATATTCACACCAAACATTATGCATGGCATTCTTTACGAATACTCAAAAATGACCAAGAGAATATGCTGTTGAACTGCCATCCCATCAAAACACACCATCTAGAACAGCTTAAAATTCTTTTATCATGTTGTTTTGAACCACCTCACAATCTAAAACAATGCTGAAGGCACTGCCTCCTGTAGTCCTTGGCCGTGTTTCATATTTTTAGAGAGAGGAGAATGAGAATTTAGAATACTTCTTCCCATAGGTTTTGAATGTCCTGGAAGGATGGACAGGATGTACTCATGTCTCATGTCTAGGAATCCTGCCTTGCACAGGAATTGAGTATTCGCCTCCTCCTTCCAGTCCACAAGCTGTGCAAACAGAGGTGGTGCATGTGTGGGGGGACTTCAAGATCACATGGGAGGAATACCAAGAAGTCAAAAGCAGATTACAGTAGTAACATTCCATTGCCATCTAATCCTACCTCTGTAGTCATAAGGAATGTGGTTCCAGTCAAGCCAGGTGTTGTGATATACAAAATTTAATATGTGAAATATTACCCAAAATAATCACATAGTTAAGCTGATAACTAGTATTCAAGTTTAATGACTTATAAAAACACATTTGTAGGCTATCAAGGAGCCACATCTCTTGTTAGAAGTGAACTCTCTACACATTATGCTATCAAATATGAAGGATATTTAAATAATGTCTTTTGTCATTACTTATGATCAAAAGAAATGCTCCTTTTTTGTAAAGAAGTTATGCTGTTTTACTAATAAGCAGTTAGGTTACTGTTGAGTTGATCAACACATTCATTGTATGGATATACACAGATGTATTTTCTTATTCTGGTTACTGTTAATCCTGAGATTCGCCAGAGAAAAACCAGTTCTGCCTATTGGGCCAAATTAAAGCAAGCTTTATTAAAATACTAAATACTGAACAAGATGGAATTTGGTCAGAGCCACTCCCTGGAAATATCCCAGCTCAGTGACTCCAAGACATGTATTGTAAGGGCTTTTATGGACAAAACTCACAGGCTACTGTACTTTCCCATGAGGCTTTGTTGTTATTTTCCAACTACAAACAGGTTAGTTGTAGATTCCTGATCAAGGCATATTAAGAAAGATTCTAAGTCATATTTAAAGAGTTCCTTTGTTCAGATAGGTTTTGAGTTTTTTCCCATTACCATGTTTAATATGTTATGTTCCCTCTATAAATGTGTATGTGTGTGTTGGGAGGCTTAATATAAAAGAGACAACTTGAGTGTGTTATTTTTCTCGATTCTTGCTTTCAAATTCAGATATTATGCTTGACTAAGTTGAAATGAAAATGTTGTGTGGGTAGAGGATGGGCAAGGGGCAAGGAAGGCTATAGGCCTTCCTTGAAACAACTTATCATTCTCGGAGGGACAAGAAGAGAAAGTCAAAGATTCACAAGCGCGTCATCCAGCTCCTTTAGTACAGTTTCCGCTTAGCATATAGAGCAAGAGTGTAGAGTACCCATCATGTCCTACTTCTGCAATGATTGCTCTGGGGCCCAGGGAATCAGAGAGTCACTTTTTGGCATTTGGGTCATCCCAAGTTAAAAAAAAAATACATCTCCCTAAAGGTGATTTGTACATAGTTTTGAGATGTATACACCATTTACAAATTAAAAAAAATCAAGTCTACTGCAAAATTAGGGCATATTACTCTCCCTCCTTCTGATTTAAGGAATAAATGAAGAATTACAGTGGCTACATGGCTAGCCCCTCACCCCCATTAGACGCCTAGTGGAAAATCCTTGTTTGCGCACATCTCTTCTCATTCCGGAACTCCTTGCATTTATTTCCATGCATTGCTCTTTCTGTGTTAGCTCTGCATTTAATTTAAATAGAAAATCAGTCCTTGGCCAATTCATTACTTAGAATGCAGTCCCCAAAGTCCCTTTGGATATAGAGGCATCTATATACATAGACATGTTTTATATATGTGTATGTGTGTGCATGTGTGTTTGTGTGTGCGTGTGTGTATGCAAGGCTGCAGTTAGGCAAAAGATGAAATTAAATGGCAAATTCCAGGGCTTGAGGATGAACGAATGCAGCACATCACCTTACACAAGCCCTTGACAAGTGTTCTATTGGAGACTGTTAACTTTATTCTTGGCTCACAGTCTTACTACCATGTTCTATAAAAGAATTACCACAGATGAAGGCTTTGAAGATAAATCTTACAGTTTAAAAATATACTTCTAGTTCTGTTTCAACTTGATGAACCATATAGAAAATAGTGGCTTTCCTTGTACCCCCTCTAGTGATTCATCTAACATCTGACCAAGTGTTAAAAGAAATTATACATAATCTAGGCCATGTTCTATAGAATAAATCATTTTCTTATTATCTAATAGTCAGCCTTTAAAAAGTCAAGTGAGTTCATGTCATTTTGTGGATTTTATCATCTAACTTTGGATACTGACCTCAAAAGATCAAAATTCTCAAGCTTCGCATCAGTTACATTGAATTCTAATTGTATTTTTCATTTATACACAGTTAAATATTTCGCTGTGAATATATGTATTTGTACACCATTATAAAATTTAGAAGTCACACAATATAAAGCAGAATAAACTGATTTACCTGCAGACATGGCTGCATTTTGCCCATTGAGTCCACTGTAGGACAAACATCCCCCATAAACATTAGCATGTTGGCAGAGGAAGCCAGGTTTGAAAGCAAGCCTGCCCTGCATGCTCCTTCTCCCCTCCCTGTTCTGCCCACAGCCCACACTGTACCTTGCGAAGAGGCTTGAGCTTGGTCTCCATTATGAAGTCATACTTGCAGAGCTCACAGCATCGGGTGTCTGAGCTCTTGATCCACTGGTGGAGACATGACTGGTGGACAAAGCGCAAGGTTCCCGTGCAGCGGCAGGGTGTGATGAGTGGGCTCTCCTCATCTCCTTCGCAGTGACAGATCCTGAGGAGGGACGCAGCACAAAATATGAGTTCTCCCAGAGGACACTGCTCCTCCAGGAGCACTGCCTTGCCTATTTCGGGTTGTATTAGAAACTGTAACTTACAATCTAGAACACAAAACACAAACCATGAGTTCTCCCAGAGAACACTGCTCCCCGACGGAGCACTGCCTTGCCTATCTCGGGTTGCATTAGAAACTGTAACCTACAATCTAGAACTCATGGGCTTTTTACTTCAGCCTTGGTGGTAGAACCAAACCTGTGATCAATACCCATTTACTTTCACATGATAACTGTTGGACTCCAGCCATGTAAGAGGGCATATGAGACATTTGCACACCAGAAACACATTTCATTTGGACAGTGGAGCCATTTCAAGAACAAATTTTTGGGGCATTAGTCTGTTTAAAAGGTCACTGTCTATGGTGTTTTATATATAAAGGTCATGGCTTAGAAGGATCCCAATGAAGCTGGCTGTGGTGGCGCACACTTTAATCCTAGCACTAGGAAGGCAGAGGCAGGGGACCTCTTCAAGTTTGAGACTGACTTGGTTTATAAAGCAAGTTCAGGACAGCCAAGAAATTGGAGAGAGGAGAGAGAGGGAGGGAGAAGAGAGGAGAGAGGAGAGGAGAGGAGAGGAGAGAGAGGAGAGAGAGAGAGAGGAGAGAGAGAGAGAGAGAAACTGAAGAAGACACAATGCAAAGAATGTTATAGTTTGATGATGTCACTATGTTATTTTGATGCCACAATTAAAGGGTCACATTGTATAATTTACAAGTTTGAGATATTACTACTATGGAAAATTTTGAAAACTTCTAAAGTGAAATAAAATTATAAGGTTGATATTGTAAGTTGGGTCTGAATGTATCACCAAAAAACTTTTTGGTTAGGTCACAATGAACTGTCAATAATTATCATCATATAAAATTCTCAAAACTTCCTGCTCCCATAAAGTTCTAGTTTGGTAAATCCTATTGTTTGAAAATGTTAACATTTCTATCTATATATTTAGAGTTCTTTTAATTTCTGGGTTAAAATGAATTCTAGTTACATAGTTATAGTCTTTTAATTCTACATTACTTTCTTTTATTTTAATAAGTTTTCTTCTTGAATGAGACAGACCTTTTATTATGCTGAGAAGTGAATTAAAAACTTGGCCCTTGGCAGGAGAGATGGCTCATCAAAGAAAGTCCTTGCCCTCTAGGACTTCAGTTGGAAACCCCAGGACCCATGTAGAGCTGGGGGTGATAGTGAGCCTGTAACCCCAGCTAGGGCAAGATGGGAAAGCAGAGAAAGGGATATCCTAGGAAGTATGTGGGACAGCTGTGGCTAACAGCTAAGATACCCTGTGTCAAACCAGGTAAAGGTGAGGACTAAGGTCTTCTGACATCCACATGTGTACTGCACACATGTCCTGAACTCACACACATGAATATGCATGCATACACATGTACCTGAATCATATACATAGAACAAAAAAAATCTTAGACCTTCAATAATTTTATAATTTACCCCACTGTTGACAGCAGTTAATAAACTTCAATAAAAATGTTGGTATGTATTATTCAAAATACAAGCAGTGACTATAATATTTAAAGACCTTTTAAATCTGCATAATGACCCAGTGGCAGGCTGGAAGAACACATAAATCAGTGTGTTCTACTTCCTCAGAGGAGTGCACACTCGTCTCCAGGAGCAGGAGCTGTGAGGAGAGGATTAAGAATCTACTCTTAAATTACACTGTTTCCCTGGAGAGCTAGAGGAAGTGAGGCAGTTGCTCACACAGCAAGTACAGGAAGTTAGAGGAACTGAAACCCTATGATCTACCAACCTTAAGAAGAAAGACAGATGACAGAGCACATGCGTCTTTTGTATTTATTTCTTAGGCAAAAACAAAACCCAGGAGCACTGACTCCTGTACCTTGGGGTAGGCACTGATGGATGAGAACAAGTTCACAGTCACTACCCCCTTTTTCCTAGCTGAGTTAGAAAGTTAAATGTCAGCTGGGATGTCTTATATAAAAAGTCCGCAAGGTGGAGGAAAATGAAATTTTTTCTGAGTGCCCATTTTTAATGTCTAGTCTAATAATCTCTCCTTTATCCAGACCTAGAGCACAGAAACTGAGCCTGCCATTCTTTGTCCCACACTGACGTCAATTCAGTATCACAGGAGTATTAGGGATCCCTGGGTGTTGAATAGTTAACATGCCATCCTATAAAAACAGCCAGTGTTATTGTATGTGTGTTCTCAGTGCTGACCATTTGATATTGGACAACCGATTGGTGTGCTTTTCTCTGTGGAGGAGCACCTCTCCTGCTCCCAACTTCCATCACTTGCCTATAGTTGTGTGTTTGTGTGTGTGTGTTTGTAGGATTGAGGCCTAATGGGCTTCTCTCTATCCAGTTTGTTATGCCTATTGTTGTCATCCTTGAACTCACCAGGTTATATTTATATTTATGAATATGCATGTTTTTACAAATACACATATACATGAAATAACAAAAGAGGCCACGTATTTGAAGGAGAGTTGGGAGGGATCTATGGGAAGCTTTGGAGAGAGGAAAGAGAAAGGGAAAAATAATTATAATTTAAGTTACAATCTCAAAAATAATCAAAACCAAACAAACGAGCATCTAGTGAAAGAAAATGATTTCCATTGTGCAGAATTTGATTATAATTTTATTTTTGTAGTCACTAAAATTACAGAGAATAAGAAAGCACAGAGCACAGGAAGTGGTATTGTCCTGTCCTCCAGATTAGTCATTTAAAATTAGTATACAAAGGAAGAGTTTGACTATGCGTTCTTTCATTGTTCTTGATGATCTCTTGTGAATCCCCCTCCCCATCTCCGGTTTCCCATCTCTTCTCCCACTGGTCCCATTTGGGAGATACCTCCTTCTGCTTTCACGTCACACATGTCCTCTAGTCCTCTTTCCCCCTTTATCCTAAGATCTCTCTCCACTCTCATGTTCCCTGTCTAGTTTTATGTTGTATACTCTCTTCTGTGTATAGAACATTCACATGTTTTCCATAAAGATTAAGGTCTACGATCCATGTATCAGAGAAAGACTGTGATAGTTGCCTTTCTGTTTTGCATTTTTTCTCAACAATATGTATCAGTTCCATGCATTTTCCTTGCAAATGATATGATTGATTTTCTTTATGGATGGAAAATTAGCTGTGCATATGTACCATAATTTCTTTATCATTTCATCTGTTGATGGGCATTTGGACTGGTTTATTTCCTACCTAATAAACCAGTTGTATCTCTGTGGTATGATGTGGAGGAGGGGTAAAGCTGGGTCATGCGGTAGTCCCAAGTTTAGTTTTCTGAGCACTCTTTGTACTGATGTCCACAGTGAAGATATTAGTTTCACTTCCACCAGCAGTGAATAGATTCTCCATCCCTACCAGTGTTGTTTATACCCTTCATGCTGTTATTCTGACTGGGGTAAGAATTCATCAGTGTTGAGTATTGAAACCAGGTCCTTTGCAACAGCAATGAGTACTCTTACCAGGGATCCACTTCCTCAGCCCTCTAGAGCAGTTCAATGTAGACGTTTTGAGACAAAGGCTGAAGTCCCCTACCTTAACATGTTTGTGGATTGTTTTGGTGTTAAGAACAGTGTACAGCAGCAATAACAAAGTATGCCCTATAGATGAGTCATCCTAATCCCTTTCTTCAAATAACCAAGGAATTTAGGGAAAGAGTAAAAATAGAAGTAAAAAAAATCACAATGCAGATGAAATCTCATGGTGTGGTATTAAATTTCACCCTTTCTGTGGACCAAAGTTCTTACTTGAAAAAGAAAACGTAGGAGTTAATGCCATTTGATAATTCCTCATGGGAAAGGAAAGATTGTGTCAAATGCTCTACAGCTGCCCAAAGACTCAGGCTCCAACTTTTCCTGACACGGAAAAAGAAATTTATTCATAAGTATCTTTAAACAAAGACCTCACTGATTACTAAGTCAACATGACCTTGCCAGCTTGCTGATTTTGGTCCAACTTCCTATCTTAAAATGTCTCTCTTTTTAGAAAAATCACTTAAAATCTTTCCCTGAAGTAAACCAGCAATAGCCTTTTCTCATAAAATTAAAGTTATTTCCCACAGGGAAAATCAAAAGCTTGATTCATTTTCCTTTCCATTTTACACAATGTACATTTGCATGGTTTTAGTATTTTGAACTTTTTCTAAATTATCTAGTTCCAGTTGAACCCCAAGAGTCTTCTCAAGCCATGCTTAGATTGTTCTGAAAAAAATTTAAGAGCAAAATATCAACTTCAAACCTCTAATAAAAATAAAAAATAATGTAATAGTGCCATTAAAGAAATAAACAGTTTTAAAATTGATGTACTTCTCACAAATCATCATCGCTGCATTATAGATGAATACACGGCAATGAAGACTTTTGCCTAGAGAGTAATTGTGTAAAGAAAATTATGTCAATATGATAATAAAATTCCATTGTAAAATGTATGTACTGTGAGATATTTTATCTGGTGCGAGCTTAGAAGCCTGGGGAATCAGTGATTCTATGAGCTGTTCTTGACTCACATTATCTGACATTCAGAGAGAACAAGCATAATTCAGAGGCTTGCTTGACACTTTCGTGTTTTTTTACAATCCAGTCAGTGCATATTGAGACTCTTTTTATACACAAGACTTGAATTATTGAATACATCCTTATAACCTTATGTATAAAAAAGACACCAACGCTATGGGCCAAACTGCATTTTAGGTTTTTCTGTGTACAACGTCCGCTTTCCTTCATTGCTTTAGTGTTTGAGTTGAAAGGAAAGCAGCCAATATTTTTGATTTTATGTATTTTTAAAATTTTAAAAATCACCCATATGAATAGTATTATAATTACTATTATTATTAGCATGTGTGTGCGGGAGGTTGTGTGTATGTGTATGTGGAAGGGTTAACCTGTACCATGCCTTCCTGCGGAGGTTATGGTCAAGTTTGTGGGAGTTAGAATCTTCCTTCTACCATGTGGGACTGTGGGATTGAATTCAGGCTGCCGGTCTTGGCAGCAAGTACCTCTATCTGTTGAGCCATTTGAATGTGTCAGTCCTTAAATATCTTAAAATGATTTCTACCTTGCATCTACCCCCTTGCCAAGCCCTCTTGTCTCAGTCAGAACTTTTTTTTTGATAAATTGCAAAAACATTTAAAGTTATCTGTAAGGATATTAATGGTTGTGTAACAAAGTTTAAGTTCATTAACTTTGTAGTCAACCTAGGTGTTAACCTGCCAATTTTACACCGTGTTTTGTCAAATCTTTCTAAGTCTACCTCTGTGACTACTGTCTATTCCTTTCTCCAAATTTTCTCTAAAGGATTTTTAAACATAATAATAGAGATGCTTCTAGACTTGGAGAAGTTCAAACACAATCATTAAAAGTTTAGTATTCGTTTATGAACTCATTTTTCTAATTTTTAAGAGTATGCTTTGTGTATTGATTGATTAATTAATTAATTAATTAATTTGTGTGTGTACACACATGTGTGTGTCCCAGGCATTCAACTCAGGCTGTCAGGCTTGACAGCAGGCACACTGCCTGCTGAGCTGTCTCATCAACATCTGTACACTGGTTTTCCGAAGCCAAAGGGGTATTGGAAATATTTTTGGCTAGAAGCATAACGCAAAGCAGTGAAGCAGAGTTGAGGTGGCAGTGCTGAAGCAAATGACTGAAGGATAAACTTCTCTCTGAAGGGATAAGACACCTCAGTCCCTGTCTCCACTCCTGGGTGATGCAGCAGGGAGAGAAGAGGCTTGAGAAAGGTCTATTTTATTTTTGTTTTATTTCATCTTACTTTTAGCAGGAAAACTTTGTGCAGGATGGAGGTGCCACAAAGAATTAGACATTAAACTACAGATAAGGAAAGGCTCGGTTATTAAACAGCAGCCATCAAAAAACCAAAGTATTGAGAAAGAAGGGATAGAAACATCTTCGGACGAGTGCAAGAATCCATGGATGGGCACAGACACCTGAGAGCAAGAACTAGAGGAGAAAATGGCAGGTAGAAAGGAGAAGGTGGGGGAGGTAGCTGTGAGGGGTTCAGTTAGCTCTTGCTACAGAGGATACACCATGACTGCACACTCAACACAAGGGAGGAAGACCTAGGGTGAAGGCCTTCCACAGGCTGTAAAGAGTTAGAGAAAGCTGCCTGGAGAAAGTGATGGGAAGCTAGCCAAGCGTGGATGTAAGACTATGGCTCAGCCTTGAGGCCCCTGGGGAGATGAGAGGGCAGGGGTTTATAGTAAATGCTTCTAACACCATGGTGTGACTTGGCAGCATTTAGTATGGAGTGGAATCCTGAGGTGGGTAGCACAGGTCACTGTCTCCGCCTTACAGAGTGCCATAAGGAGGGCACAGAAAGCAGGGCTTTTGCACTTCAGGTGATACACAGTGAGGACTCTAGCCCAGATTGACTCTGCGCAGGTCCGCAAATGAAACTGACTCATAGTTACTACAATATGGGAAAATGTGAGCATGGTAGCCTGGAGGTCACAAGGCACAAGGAGTGTTGGTGGTAGAAGTAGCGACATTTGACAGTATCTATGTATATGTAGGATATTTTCATGGATAGTTTTATTCTTTCTGTTGTACTTGTTTATTACTATTATAGGAAAAAAACAGTATGCAGAGTTATTTGGTCCTTAGTTTCAGAAGTAAATTGGATCTGGATGACTTTAGTCTTTGTTCAATTAAGTTATGGAAATTCTCAGTTTCCTCATTTGAAAAGATAAGTTAAAAATAATGCTTAATGAGCTATTAAAATTAAATAAGAGCCTCACAAATCTTGACCCAAGGCTGGTACACAAATCTCTGCCTACTTTCCTTATTTATTTAAAGCATATATGATTTTTGCATGATTTTGAACTCTTAATTCTATTATGCCTAGCTATGGCATCCTAGTATCATTACTATTACTTCTATGCACTTGGCTTATATATGGAACCACTTTCAAGACTTCAGTTCTGAATGCTTTTAGCAGATAGATAGCTACAAACGCACACTCACGGAGACAAGGTTGTGAATTCTGACTCCAGACAGGTTGATTAGAAGACAATGTATTTGAATCCTTGAGCCAACCATGACAAAATCCTGGTTCAAAGAAAGCAAGGTGAACGTGAAGATTTGGGCTCTTGCAGGGACATTTGTAACTGAGCTTAGTTCTACAGTTTGCTCTAATGGACAGCTTAAGACCAGTTTTCAGAATTGGTTTTTCTCATTTGTAAAATCTTATAGGACTATTGGGAGGCCCGAGAGAGCTGAGAAAATACTATAAAGTATAAACATCTCCACAAAGCAAGGCACTACTGCTAACATATAATCAGTAAAATCAACAGAAATTGCTTCTAGGTACTGTAATGAAAGGCTTTACATGCCTTTTGCTTTTAAATCTTTTTAAAACTAAAAGCAATGTAATTTTCCAAGTCTCTACTGAGTATAGGAGCTTGTCACGTGTTACCTCAAAGAGCTGTCATGTCAGACAGGCCGACATTCCCTCAGTTGTCTTCGTATTGTGACTGTATTTCTAAGATGCCCACCGTCTTGCTTTATCTAAACCTAAGGACACACAGCCATATTCTCTCCCTCCCCATCCTCTCGCCTCTCTACGAGCTCCTACACTCTTTGCCAATTTTCCTCCTCGGAATGTTCTTCCTTTTTGCTTATGTCATTCCGCACCTATATCCCTATTCTTAAATCTGGGAAACCTAGAATCAGAAGGTACGTACAATGATTATAGCAATTGAAATAGTGACACTTACAAAGAGACCTGAAAATGTTGGGATTTTGGAGTCTAGAGGACACAAAATGATAGAGAATTTAGAATTCAATCTATCTAAATTCATATCTAAGACTATTGTATCTCAAAATTATAGGTCTAATGGAGGACCTTTTACAATGTGGTTATAGTAATTGTGAGCCAAACAAGATAAATCACCATGCATAACATCTCAGAGGAGGAAAGGCAGGAAAATCAGAGATGGCCTCATGGTTGTCTTCAAATATGCAAATGTCTTCTGTGCAAAAGAACAACTGTCTTGATTTTCTCTCACTGGCCAAAGTGAGTAGAACTTGGTAGACATAAATTTTCATTATGAATGCAAAAATGCAAATCAGTGAGTTTTTTTTGAGACAGAGAAGGAGGTGGCCTTCCCACAGAAAACCCATATAGTGGTTATTTGGCAAGTAATAGGAAATGAACCGGAATAAACAGGACCTCACACTTCTTTGCCAAGGCTGCTGCTCCCCTGCCAACTTTCAATGTAAGGCCACGGTTTCTCCTCCACTTTCCCTGTGAGCTTTCCGCATGAACCTCTCAGTTGTTCTTGACTTTAACTACCTTAATGTTGATCCTCGACTTGTGACCTTGAAACATTTGTGTCACAGCCCCGCCTCTCCAGTAACACACTAACTCCTGACTGTGCGCATTGGGATGCTTGCCTATCCCTACATCTCATCTCCAAGATGCCTTTCCCCTTTTCAAAAGAAATTATTTATTTTATATCCCAACCACAGTTTCCCCTCCCTCTTCTCCTCCAAGGCCCTCCCCTACTCCCCTCTGCCTCACTCCCTGCCCACAATCCCCTCCTCCTCTGTTTCTGTTAAGAAAGGGGCAGACCTCCCATGAGTATTAAACTATGCATGGCATATCAAGTTGCAGTAAGACTAAGCTCCTTCCTTGTATTAAGACTGGACAAGGTCATCCAGTATGAGGAATAGGATCCCAAGAGCTGGCCAAAGCAACCCTGCTCCCATTGCTAGGAGTCCCACACACAGACCAAGCTGTACAACTGTCAATCATCTGTAGAGGGCTTAGGCCAGTTCCACGTAAGCTTCCTGGTTATTGGTTCAGACTTTGTCAGTTCCTATGAGTCATATTAGTAGTTTTTGTGGGGTTTCTTGTATGTCCTTGACCCCTCTAGCTCCTAGGATCCTTTCTCCCTCTCTTCTGCAGGATTCCCGGAACTCAGACTGTGGATCTCTGTAGCTGTTTCTCTTAGTTACTGGATCAAAGCTCTCTGATGACATTTAGGGTATTCACCAATCTGATCTTAGGAGTTGGTCAGTTCAGACACCCTCTCCACTATTGCTAGAAGTCTTAGTTGGGGTCATTCATGTAGATTCCTGGTAATTTCCCCTTGTATCAGGTTTCTATCTGATTCCCCCAAAGCCCCTCACCCTTTCTTTCATCTCTTTCAGTGGAAGCCAGAATGGGGTTTCCTTTTTAAAGATCTCATTTCATAAGATCCCCACAGTCTCTGGGTAAATACCTCACTTTTATCTTTGAACCTTTCATGTACTGAAGATTGTGTTCAAACTGCCATCATCATGCTAAGATTTTTCTTCAGTATTTTTGAGTATGTCCTTTCTATCCCCACTGGCTTCTCTCTGGGTAGGTCTTTCTCTTTCCCTACCTTCCTGTCTTTTTCTCTCCTGCTCCTCCATGACTCTTCTCTCCTCCTCTTTTCTTTCCTCTCTTCCTTACTCTCCTCCTGTCCTGACACATACTAAGCACGTATTCTCTCCCTGAACCCCAAAGAACCCACACTCACTCTCTCTGTGGTAGTGTTGAATTGTTAACAGATGCAAAAGTTATCTTTAGGCAGTCACCTAGAAATTTCAGAAGCCACAACCAAGAAGTCTAAGTAACATGGCTGTTTAACATGATCTGAACAAGGACCATGCCAGTAGATATGCTAACACAGAAAGGGACAGAGCCCAAAAGGCTCAACCTCAAGACTTAATTATAATACTGAGAGCAGGGGAAATAGTCTTCACCAGGGAATTGCACACTGATTAATTTTCCAATACCAATGCTGAGCACTGAAAACATATATACAAGTAACATATTTGCATGAGCAAGTTGTGTTTAGGAGTACACACACGCACACACACACACACGCACACACACACATGCACTCACATGCACACACACACACACACACACACACATACTCACGAACCAACAATTAAGGAATTTGAAAGGGAACAGAAGGATGCATGCTGCACATGGAAGGGCTTAGGTGGAGGAAAGGGAAGTGTGAAATGATTAATTATATTATAATGTCAATAAATAAAAAGACTTCTTCCACTGGAAGACATTCTTAAAATATAGCTAATTGGAATCTCTAAAACACTAACTGGGAACTCAGCTCAGTTGGTGGATTACTTGTTGGCAAGAATGAAATCCTGGTTGCTTAGCAACACAACTCAAGCATGATGGTGCCTACCTGTAGTCCCAGCACTTACAAGGTGAGGCGAGAGGGTCACTGACATCTCTGCACAACAGCGCTGTATGGAGTTAACTCCTCTGAGTTTACCTGCGAGAAAGTGCTCTTGTGCAAATATCTCGGTTTCCTTAAGCTAGCAGCAGTGTACCAGTCCTCGCTGAGCTGTCTGTTCAGGGCAGGTGGTTCACAAATGTGCTACCATGTGACTGAGGTGAGAGCAGCATCGATGCTGAATTCATAGCCTTCTCTGTGTGTCCCATATGTGTTGAATTGCCTTATCTCATGTGTTTCAAGTTTTGCAGCTGTAAAGTAGGAAGTTCAAGTGTCTGTTTTATAGATCTTCAGTAAGAATTAGATTTCACCAACAAAACTTCTGGAATACTGTTTTCAACTAGCCTTCACCTTTTCTTTTGAGATGTGGTCTCACGTAGCCCAGGCTGGCTTAGAACTTGTTATGTAGACAAGGATGGCCTCCTACCTCTACCTCCTAAGTGCTGAGATGAGAGACTTGTGCTAGCATGCCCAGGCCATTCAGGGCTCCGAATAGAACTCAGAGTTTCACGCCTGCTAAGTGTGCCCTTTGCCAGCTCATCAGAGGTCAGACAGCTATTTTCTCAGTCTTCTGCACTGGGGATGTTCTCAAATCTGATTTCATATGACATCTTTCCTTTCTTGGTAACACCTCATCTTACTTTAAAACCATTTAAATTGAAGATTCATTAAAAAAACCCTAATTCTCAGATCTTTCATGGAACTTTCTCTATTTTCTCCTTCTCTGTGATGAAAGGACTCCATTTTTTGAGCTGATGTTGCTCTGAAAGCTTCTAATACCCAGACTCCAGCATGTCCCCATGTTGATTGTCTTATCTATGTAGGTAATAACCTATAATAATAGAATTCTTATAAAAATAAGTAGATTTATAATTATCAGTTGTGGGGTACTATGTTTTCATGTATTTGTATTTATATTAAGTGGAATGAGTGTCAACAAGTCAGGGTGAAAATAAGTAACCACTAGGCCATGAAGGAATTGATGCTGCCTGACCTTCATACTGAAATGTGAACAGAGCTGACACCAAAGGGGGCCTAGTCAAATGAGCCAGCAGTTCCCAGAAGTGGACTCCAGTGATCAAGCGGATCATTTACGGTTTGGGAAAGTTCATGCAGAGTTAAAGTGAGGAATGTGTAATAGTTACATATACCGTGCACTCTTCAATTTGCATTTGAGGAACTGAGCTGAGGTGTGTCCTATTTGAGCAGCAGAGGAAGTCCAGCAGGGTGATTTCAGCAGAAAGGAGAAGTAGCTCGGCTAAGAAGCAGAGGAAAAGAGGGACAGCACTCACCAACAGCTTTTACCAACAGCTGCTTCCAGCTCTGCTTATTGGAATGGAGCCAGCGTGCATTTGTATAATTTAAAAAAAGAGTTTAGAAACAAGATTTCTAAAATTTCCTTATCAGAGATGATGTTAAATCTAAACTACTATCAAGACTAAGATTTAAAACATTTTGAAAATTCAAATAAAAACTATTAATATTGCCTTACTTGTTACACAAATAAAAATGTTCTAGAAACAATAACAATGAGCATAGTTTTATGATCATAATTCTGGTCACTTTGCATGGTTTTTTCTTAAAAATCTACAACAGATGAGTGTCAGCTCCTTATACATAGTGATGTTTATAAAGTGTCTCATTTTCTCGATGCAGTATTTTCAACACACATGAGCTGCTATGTAACATGACCTCCTGAGTGTTATTTTATGCCCTAATTTGTCACCAGTGACTTGGTCAAAATCTCAGTCCATCTGCAGGGGACTGTGGGGCATGATAAACAACCAAGTCAGTGATCTAGCAATGCTCCTGGCTCCTCGTGATGTTCCTGGAACCAATTCAGAGCATCCGCAATCAGCTAAATTTTCTTCCTACCAGTTATCACAGAGAGGGACAGCCGTGGAGAAGATAATGATTGTCCTGCTGTTCCAGTGATGGAGGCAGAGAAGGCCAAGTCTCACGTGCATTCCCAGACCTTGGGTTCTGTAACAGATAGGGGAGGTTCTATTGGCACTGTTCCCTCTAGGCCCTCGCTCTGCTGGACATGTTATCTGCCGTCGATACTAGGAATTTAAATCCTAATTGTGTTGGAGGATTCAGAGAGTCCTGCATTCTTGTCTAAACTTAGTGATTGGTCTCACAGTGGAGATATTAGTTATGCTTGTATAGCTGTGACCACCTGCTTGGCAGAACCAGCTGGAGGGAGGGCAGGTTTAGTTTGGCGTTGGAGGGCTTCAGTCCACCATGATGAACAATGCATAGACTGTGCTGGAATTCATCTAATGCCCTCATGGACCAGGAAATGCAGTGGGCTCGAATCAGGATTGAGTGTAATCATCCAAGGCCAGACTTCTACCTGGGAGTATCTCCTTTTTATATAAAGGTTTATTATTTTTATGTGCGTGGGTATGCATGCCATAAGTGCAGGTACCAACAGAGACCAGGGAAGGCACCAGATTTCCTGAAGCTGGAATTGCAAAAGATTTTTAGCTGCTTGACTTGAGTGCTGGGCACTGAACGCAGGTCTGGAAAAGCAGCGAGTGCTCTTTTTTAAAAAAATTTTATTTTATTAAAAATTTCCATCTCTTCCCCTCCTCCCACTTCCCTCCCCTCCCCTCCATCCATACTCCCACTCTCTCCCTCTCCAGGCCAAAGAGCAGTCAGTGTTCCCTACACTATGGGAAGTCCAAGGTCCTCCCAACTCCCCCCAGGTCCAGAAAGGTGAGCATCCAAACTGACAAGGCTCACACAGAGCCCGTCCATGCCGTAGAATCAAAGCCCCAAAATGTGAAAGTAATGGACACTTTTTTAGATAAGTACAATATACCAAAATTAAATCAAGATCAGGTGAACAGTTCAAATAGACCTGTTAGCCGCGAGGAATTAGAAGCTGTCATCAGAAACCTCCCTACCAAAAAAAGCCCTGGACCAGATGGTTTCAATGCAGAACTCTACCCGAACTTCCAAGGGGAGCTAATACCTATACTCCTTAATGTGTTTCACAAAATAGAAACCGATGAGTCATTGCCAAACTCCTTTTATAAAGCTACAGTCACCTTGATACCAAAACCACACAAAGACTTAACTAGGAAAGAGAATTACTGACCAATCTCACTCATGAACATCGATGCAAAAAATTCTCAATAAAATACTGGCAAACTGAATCCAAGAACACATCCAAAAAATCATACATTATGATCAAGTAGGCTTCATTCCAGAGAGGCAGGGCTGGTTCAACATACGAAAATCTATCAATGTAATCCATCATATAAATAAACTGAAGCGAGTGCTCTTAATTTCTTCCAGCCCCATGTTCTGCCTCTTTACAGCTCAGCAGTCTTTAAAATCATATCCCAGTCTGAGACTCAAGGGCTCAGTGAATAAGCCTGTGGGACGACCGCAGACTTGAACTGTAGTGGAGGATGAGGCTCTCATAGGAGATTTCCTTTAATTCCTTTAATTTTTTTTGAGATAGGCTCTTGCTGTGTGGCTTAGACTGACAGAGAACTTACTATCCTCCTGCTCCACTCTACTTCTGGAATTATAGGTATGTACCACCTTGACCAGCTTTGAGAATTTTCTTAGGAATCTCATTGGGCTTGTATAATACATTGTATTATTTCCAGCTCCTTGTGTTGGAATATATAGCCCCATGGATAATGATACAAGGTATATGTAGCGTGGGAGTAGACCTCCATCAGCTTTAGAATTAACTACATTTGCCGAAATGTTCCACATGAAGGAGAGACAGAAGGCTGGGATGTAGTTTTTAGGATAATTCTTCCTCTGTGAAGCATCTATTTGCCCTACCTGTTATTTCTTAAGTTTGGAGAGTAACTTCCTTCCTGTGTGAGGAAAAGACACAGTTTTCCTCAAAGGTGTTTCTCTTTTCTGATCTTTATGATTTTGGCTGCTTCTCAATAACTAAATTGATGACATAAAATGTATATTCCCACAGTTAGGATTTGCTCTCTATTTTCTGAGACTTCATGAGTTGTCTTATATATACTTGGAGAACACTTAGGGATAGTTTATAAGACTGAAAAATTTAAGCTAGACACAGACATAATTCTAAACACATATTTTTAGTGTTATTCAGTCCAATTTTTATCATACTCATGACTCAATAAAAAGATAAGCAAAAAGACAAGACAAACTCATTTGACTTCCCAGCTGGATACAGTCAGAGGGTACATGCTGTAAGATGCAGCAGGTGTCTCCCACACATACAGGAGCAATGACTGCTTAGATACAGTCAGTGAGGTATAAGTGTTATTTACAAAAGACTGGTTCTAGAAACTCCAGAGTATTGCACACTACCATTGCTCTTTAGGTAACCCCCAGAAGTTGATGGTAAGACCCTATTGCAAACATTGGCCGCCCCTTCATTTGGTTTTGTGTTTTGCTGTCTCTTCTGTACACACTCATATAGCTCCTTTCTCCTTACACTCTAAAACATCCATCCTATAATCATCTCATTGCAGGATTGTGTGTCTTACTTGTAGCCCTATGATTCTCAGACTTTAGTGTACAGCAGACAGACACACATAGAGGACAAGTTAAAAGCTAGACAGCTGGATCCAGTTCCCAGACTTTCTGATCCAGTAACCTCAGGTTGGTACCTCTGTTTATTTAATGAATTTCCAGATGCAGACTTCATGTTTTCCTTGAAGCGTTTTTTTAACAATTGAATGGTATTTTATTTTTTAAATTTTAATTAACATATGATTACATCACTTTTCCCCTTTCATTTCCTCTCTCTAACCCCTCTCATGTACCCACTTCCTCTCAAATTGATGGTCACTTTTCTCAGTATTATGTATTTATATACACACATATGAAATTTATATACTTATAAACAAATGACTATGCATATATGTGCATATACACACATATATATGCTAATGGGTTTATTTGGTATTGCTTATGTGTATATGATATTATGACTGACTACTTTATATTGGATAATAAGTGAGGGAGCTCTTCCCTGGAATATACTAATTCTTCATCTCTCAGTATTCCTTAGTTGCCTATAGTTTTTAATCTATCAGTGGGTCCCTGTGAGATTTCCCTCTTCCCTGTTACCATACCTATTGTTATTGTCATTGTCCAGGTCTTGTTTAAATGACCATACTATTGAGGTATCATGGATGTAGCTTCCTTATTATTTCTAGGAGACACAGTCTCACAGCAGCCTTGAAGCGTTTTTTAAAAGTAAGTTGCATTATTCTATACCAACTTGTTGAAAAATTTGAAGTTTAATCCAAAAGCTAAAGTTAATTATGCTTTCTAATCTAACAATAAAGCTGCTCACATTGTAACTACTATCCTAAATTTTAGATGTCCCCAGGAGACGGAAGGAAGTAATTTTCACTTATTGATCACCATCAGGCTCCATTATTAGGTGTTTAGATTACATCACAAAGCCGAGGAGAACACCTCATAAATTTTTTTCCTAATTGCTTTTTAAAATTATTTCCTCTTCTTCTTTCTCTCCCCCTCATTTCTCTCCCATTCCTCTTTCTTTCCATACACACACACACACACACACACACACATGCATTTGGCCCAGGTTACGGTAACTTCTGTTTGAGAATCAGTCTTCATATTCTTGAAAATACTCTCATACTGAGACCTCCAGAGGGATCTGGAAACAGAAGTTTTTCCTTTAAAGGTCCCAGGTGAGTCTAAGAGCATCTTCGGTTGGGAATCTGTGAAATGCTGTTTCAGGTCTTTTCTAATGCTACCATGGAGATTATGAGGTTTTAAAATCCTACTGGAAGTAAGATGCATGGGGCAATTTCATGGTGTATAGCATGTATGTTATTGTTTTTTTTTCATTCTTTATTCCAGCTTTCTCCATTGTCACTCTCTTGGAGTATGGTATTTGGTTACATCTGAAAGAATTCTTGGCCTAGATTATATGAAAGAATTTCTAAAATAAACATGGCAGAATTTACAAGGTAAGGTTCAGAAGGGCAGCTAGAAAATGAAGAGATAGAAGTTAGCGACTTTGGTAATCACTTGTTGGGAAAGCCCATGGAGAGAAGAAATATCCCAGTATACTATCTCAAATAAAATCTAATTTTAAGGAGGCAGGAATGTACCTCAGTGGTAGATCATTTTTCTCCCTGGGCAAAGCCTTGAATTTTGTCTACAGGATCAGAACAAAAATTAATCATCTCTGTAAAGAAGAAAAGTCTCAGTAGACAGTCTTTAGGAAGATCTGTTCAGAACTCAGAGACACCTGTGTTCTGGCATCTTCAGCTCTACACATACTTGGAAGAGAGTCAAGGTAATGAAGAGTTTTCTCTTTGGATGCTTCTTGCATCTTGGATGGAGAGCACAGGTTGCTACAGAGCATCTGAGCGAGGTGGATGAAAGAAACTCACTGAGCTGCTGAAGCAGCATTTGAACCTGTGACTACACTAGACACTAGTATTTATATTCATCTAAACCTGAGGATTATTGCAGAAGACTGGGTGGGAATCCAATTGTTCTGCAATGGCTATAAGGAAGAGAAAACCTGAATATGGTCATTTAAATTGAGGAAATGTTCAAGCTTGTGATAAAAATCACAGACATGAATGATTTGGTAGCAACAAGTGCTGTCTCAGTGGCCGGATCACAACAGTGTTCATTTTCTCTTTGCCTGAGTATGTAGTGTGTCTAAATGTAGTGCACATGACTGTGTTAAAAATGCATTTGTGGGAGAGGCTTTTTATTTTGTTTTGATATTTAGGGAGGAGAAATTTTATGTTATCCAACAGACATAAATTCATCAAAGGAAACATAGATCTGAAAATAGCTATAATCCTGAATATATATTTTTTTAATTAAAGAAGTAGAAAACTTCATGTAATTGATTTTTCTTATTAAACATTTTTTATTTTGCTATGAGTATTTACCAAACTTAGTAACTAAAAAGCAAAGAAATAAAATAAATGTTACCCATTATAAAGTTGACTATTGCATGAAAACAAGTTGATCTATCTCCAAAAGCATCTTATATTTACCTTTGCCTGGGGTTTTCTGAGATTACAAATTACCCACTGATATTCAAATATACTTCAGTATGGTTTGGAAGCAAATAAATATCTACTTTTGTTTGCCCTTTTCTGAAAGCACAGCTTAAACAGCTGGCATATAGAACACATGCAATTTACAAAATTTGTGGGACCAGTTTAGCCAGATTACAAAGCAATTAATCAATGCAGGATGATCTGATTATATGAAATAATTCGCCAGTCAGATATAATAAGCATTATTGATGACACCACTATCTCATTACTGTGAAGATTATTACTAAAATTTTGAGTAGTTATAAAAACAACAGAACTCCAGCGAAGAACAATCTATAGCTCTGCCCCAAAGGATGGCCTCACACCCAGAGACTGCTGACCGGCCTTCCACAGAGGGATGGAGTGAAACTGTGAGGGGATTGTGGGGAGACAGGGCAGGATTGCAGGGTGAGATGATCATATTTCATTGTATATATGAATGAAATTCTCAAAGAATTAAAAGTTAAATGGCAAAGACATATCTCTTATTAAAGGCATATAAAATCCCATTTTACTAATCCTTTTGATTTATCTTTTTTGTCTTAATTATCTCAGTATCCTCATTGTTTCTTTTCATTCAAAATAAAAAATATTTTTGATAAATGCTGCAAGAATGTGATAAATAACACTAAACATTTGTGACATTACAAGTGTTGCATTACACATGTTCTCTGTTGGTGGAGAAATCTATGCTTCATGAAATAAAAAAAGCAGAGTGTCCATCTGAGTTTTTACCCAGGGATGGCAATGGATGCCATCATTCACTCCAATGAAGAGATCAGTTCTAATGCATCGGAGCACAGGAAAGGTGCTCTTGTGCTATGTGCACAGCTTGTCTTCTCCTGAAGTGACGTAAGCAAAGAGAGAGCCACTTCAGTTTCTCTAAGTTTATCCATCCTACGTGGAAGAGAGTCTAAGACATGACTTCTGGCTCTCTTGGGCACTTTTCCATGGATTGTAGCTCTGGAAGATCAGTAATGCTTATTTACAGCTGTAGTTTCTACCAACTCAACCGCTGTTTTATTTTGTTTGTTTGTTCAAAGCTGTATATTATGTAGTTCCTGCTGGCCCCAGCACTCTAAGTAGCTGACGTTAGCCTTGAACTGCTGTATCTTCCTACCTCCACCTCCCAAGTGCTAGGATAACAGGCATACACCCTTCTCTTCGTTTAGCTGCTATTAAGATGAACTGGATAAAAAGCGCTCTTAATGCCCCAAAGACTCAGTGACCCAGAGGCCACAACATAAGAAAGAGAACAAACCTTTGTACTTTCTTAAGCATGGTCTCTTAGGAATGGATGTTTCCCACTGTATCACACAGGATAACCTTTCTAACCTCAACACTACAGAGGGATCAGCTTCTCTTTTACCCATTATGGTGGATTGGATGAGAGCAACCACCATAGACTTGAATGTGTAAATACTTTGTGCCCAGCTACCGCAACTGTTTGGGAAGGGTTAGAAGTGGTGTAATTATTGGAGAAGGTGTGCCACTGGGGTGGGCTTTGAGGTTTTAATGGTCCGTGCCAATTCCAGTCTCTTGTCTCTTTCTCTGTCTCTGTTGCTTTCCTTCCTCCCTCCCTCCTTCCTGGTTTTGGCGTAGGATATGAGTTCTCAGCTACTGCTGCAGCACCTTGCCCGCCTGCCTACTGACATCATGATGGTCATAGACTCACCCTCTGAAACTCTGATCCCCAAGTAAACTCTTTTGTCTGTAAGATGCCTTAGTCATGTGTCTGTCATAACATGGAAAGAATTTTGACAAGAACAGACAGGCTCACTTGTATAGGAAGAAAGGATCCTAGTGTAAGAACAGATAGGCTCACTTGTGTAGGAAGAAAGGATCCCAGTCTACCACTAACTGAATCCGAACATAGGATCAACGTGTGAGAAAATACAAAGAGCTCTCTTAGAGTTAAGGAACCTTCTCAGAGCTAGAGACTAGGAAAGAGAGCAAGATCACCACTGAATAACATGCTTTGGAAGTACAGATGGCAATACATGCTGGTGTTCCCAGGGTCTTCACTGAGCAGGTAGGTGGAGAATCACCTAGGTGATGGGTGAACCCATGAAAAAAATCTTCTCAGTGACAGATAATTATTTAAAAATTTAAGGCGAAAGAATTTCTGTAGAGTCAGTGAGATGTCTCAGCCAGTAACAGTACTTATTACCAAGCCTGACAACCTGAATTTGAATTCCAGAAGCCACGCAGTAGAAAGATAGAAAGGACTCAAGCAAATTGTCCTCTGGATGCCACATGTGCACCCTGGCACACATGACACATGACACACACACACACACATACATACACACACGATATATAAAAAGCTTATATTTTATCTAACTGACTAGTGCAAAAATATTCACTGAAGTGTTATTTTACTTGAAAAAAATCTTACCTGCATCCCATTTGTCCCAGCCTTTATATCTCTACTTTACCTCATCATGCATATGTAAAGCTGGTAAATACCAAATGCTTTGTGATCTCATTCCCTTAGGCTCATGCTCAGTCGCCTTCCTTGGCTATGTCTGTACTTGAATGAGCTACTGCAGAGGCAAATCAAACTTCACACATGCTGTAGTGTCCGTACTTACAGTCATGAACTCAGACAGGATTTCAACAACAGTCTATGCTGTCCTAATTTGTCCTCACTCCCCTTTATAAAAGTCCAGAGGATGTCTATCTAGTTTGAAGTTCAGAGAAATAGTGAGAACTCTCTTAGCATTGCTATGTCCCAAGGACTACTTTATTTCTTAACTTGAATTCAAATTTTATTGGACGTTTGATTCTGTAACCAATACCGCTAATTTAAGAAGATCTACAAAGTCGCCAAATCAAACTTCCAGGCTCTGTAGATCTATATGTAGCCATACCTTTCATCTTGTCTTTTACTTGGAGAGGAAAGAAAGATATACCTATTTTAACTGCCTTAGCCAATGCTTCCAATTTGGTCATGGTTTAATTTTTAAATTGTATATTTATTTATTACATGTCTGTATGGGATTTGGTTCTCTCTTTCTACCATGTGGGTCCCAGGAACTGAACTCAAGAAGTCAGGCTTGGCTACAAGTGCCCTTACCCACTGAGCAATGTCATCTGCCCGTGCTTTACAAATTCCTCCTGATGTCTGTCTGAAAAACTAATGGCTGGGTATGAAGATCAATTTCAAATACAATTCTTTCAGACTCAGGTTCAACATTCAGATGCTATTTAGATTAAGTTTGCAAAAAGTTTTTTTTTTTCAAAAAACTTTTTCTTGTTGCTCTAAAAGTTTTCATTTGCTCCTCTTTGGCTTCCTATTTGAGACAGTCTCACTATGGAACCTTGGCTGACCTGGAACTTGTTATGTAGGCTAGTCTGGCCTTAAGCTTATAGATATCTGTCCTCTTGTCTCTGCCTCCCAAGCACTGGCATTAAAGATTTGAGTCACCATGCTTGGCCCTCAGACAGCTTAATAAAAAGAGAACATGCAGAACACATATGAAAGTTACAGCACAGTATGTTCTGATGCAAACCAACTCAAGTGAACCAGGACATTTCCAGATTTTCACCTTCAAAGAATCTGTGGAAAGAATTCAGTATTCCTGACTCATGTACAGTGTACATCCAGTTCTTGTTTGGCATCCCTATGGCTTGTGCAAGTCTTTCCTCTTAGCAATCCCTGATTATGAAAGCCATTTCAAAAGCGCTGCTTGAGCAATGCAACAATTGTGGTACGTGTTTGAGGGCATAAATAAAATGGATGCATGACACAGTACTATCTTCAAAGATCGCAGGGAGAGCAGGAATAAATGCCAAAGAGATTAGGGGAGTTGAGTGCTAGGCATGTGATATTCACCACAGGAATCTCAAAAGAGGGACAGATCATTGTGGGCCATGCTAGTTTGGAAAGGCTGCAGAGAAGAGGGTTAAAATCAGGTGAAAATTCAAGCATGTCTGAATCCGCATGTCTGGAGAGGACAATGAAGAGAAGGAAGACCACATTTAAAGATGGGGTAATTGAGTACTCTTGTAGTCTTCTAGTTTGTTTTTCTTTTTTCCTTTCTCCTAACTTTTTTCCACTTCTGATACTGATGCCGCTCGTTTTCTTTATAAATATCTTTCCCCAATCCATAAGACTTCAGAAAAGTTGATAGTTCCATTTTAAATACAGCTTTTCTACCCAAGGATTTCACCTCTTCTATCCCTGGTGTGACAGAGTCTAGGATGCCTGTGACCTAGGCCAGGCTTTTTATATTCCTTCCATGGGATTTATTTTCACGGAGTTGGGACCATCTCTTTCTTGTTCAGATCACTGTTAATGGAATGTAAACCAGAAGTTGCTTCTGTCTACACAAATTCCCCTTTGCAATGTACAGAAAATCAATCTTTAGTTAGAGAAAATGAAAACATACAGGCAGAAAGGCAGTCACATTCTCTGAGCCTCTCATGTTCCTGGAGTTTAATTATTTATTTTTGATTCTTGAGACAGGACATTTTTACGTATCTCAAGATGTCACTGAACTCAGGATCATCCTGCCTCAGCTTCCGAAGTATGATAAGCATTTGCTACCACATCCGGCTTAATGCATTCTTTTCTGCTTCCACTTACTCTAAATGAGTATTCATCACTTGGCGGTAGAGAAACCCAGATAGGAGTGAAATGAGCAATGCAGGTTTCTCTCTCTTTTTAAAAGCATGTATAGGTCCTGAGTTTAACTCCTAAAAAGAAAAGGAGATAAAGAGAACCTGATTGGAAGAGTAGAATTGAGAAGTATGTGACAACAGAAACCAGTCTGTGGCATGAAATGATGTGACTTGCTGAAGAACAGACACATGCTACATAGATGAAAAGAGAGTCTAAAGCAGGATTCAGGAAGCTTGTGGGCTGGCAGAATGCAATGGGGTTATTTGGGTGGAGGAAGTTTGCTTTGAGTGGAAGAGTTGCCTGACCAGGGTGGTTGGGTTTCTGGTAAAGAGTCAACTATCTCAGCCTATGACTGGGAAGAAGAAAGAAACGGAGTTAAGCTTTGTGTCGGAATTCAGGGGAATGTGACACAGATGTCCATTTTAGCCCCCGAAACTCATCTTTTGCTTCCCTTTCCTCCATTTTCTTCCAATGTAACCCACAAGGAGACTTACAACATAGAGCAACAATTCTTAGGACATAGTATTTAATCTCAAGCATCAATACCATCTGGGACTACCCCAGCAATATAAATTCATGGTCCCAACACCAGAGTACAGGAGACTCTAGGAATGGCCCCTGGCCTATGCTTTAGCAAGCCTTCTAGTAGATGTAGATTCTTATTAAGGTCTTAGAGCCACAGGAGTCAATAATCCTTTATAGGCAGAGTTTTAGAGTGGGCAAGGTCACCCAGAACTGGATTCTATGACTTTGCATAGTCAGCATCAATATCTTAAAATCCCATTTTTCTTAAATTTATTCCAAAACTGTTGAGCAGCTTGTACTATCTGCAAGGTGTTATTATAGATACTTTGGAAATGTCAAGGAGAAAAAGATGACAGCTAGCAAAAAATAGTTGCATTTTAGCAGTGAAAAATATGCTGTGTTTTCTCTCACATGTGGTATCTAAATTTAGCAGTGTGTGTGTGTGTGTGTGTGTGTGTGTGTGTAAGGCATAAGGCAAGCAACAAAAGGGATAAGTAATGGAGGAAAATGGGAAAGATTATCATGCATGAAGGGGAACAAAAAAGCAGAATAAAGTTACCTCTAAAAATGAATAAAAATAATAAAAAAGTCTGCTGTGGACCTGGCTGTGGAGGATCCTGAGTTAAGAGGTCAGTGGAATGTCATCGGAGAAATGACATTTTAACTGAGAAAGAGTGACTAGCAGTCAGTCTGGTGAGCATCAGAGGAGGAAGGTGTTAATTTAGGCCATGTGTAGAAAAGATCTATTTTCTTTTAGGGAATTAGGAAGAGCTCAGTGCAGGCATGTCACAGTTAATGGTGCATACCAATCCTGGAGAGGCAGATCTTATGCAGAGACAATGTGGACCCTCACACATCATTTTAAAGATTGTGTATGTCCCACTGAGAGCAATGTGCAAACCACTAAAACTTCAACAGGAGGCTAACATGTTCTCTTCTGTTCACTTTTAAATGTAATATTTCCATGAAGAGACTTTCCAGCAGCCCAGACAATGAAACTAACACGATGATTTGATTTCCGATTTACAGTTGGTTAATAGCAGTATTTTTCAAGTGTGTGAAAGAGGATATGGTGTCCACATGGGGACCAAATGCCAGGAACAGAAAAGGAGGAAGGGCTCAAGGGT
Source organism: Arvicola amphibius (assembly GCF_903992535.2). Lineage (NCBI taxonomy): Eukaryota > Metazoa > Chordata > Mammalia > Rodentia > Cricetidae > Arvicola > Arvicola amphibius. Next base: position 110,277,341 of record NC_052050.1, read on the forward strand.
CGCTTCTTCTTCGTGGTTGTGACTAAGGCTGGTCCTGCCTTTGCATGTCTGAAACAACAGAACTGCAAGTTCACAGGCATTTTCTGCCTCTCTCGTCCTTAGCTTCCTTCCTGTGCAGGGGAACCTGGTGTCTAAGGTCCCCCTGGAAGCATCTCTCCTACACAGACTGTGAGTAGAGATTTAATTTTCTTTTTCAAGTATCACTGACACCCCTCTCGGAATGATTCTCAAATCTTTGTATCTTCCCTGGCCTTGAGAAGAGCTTCCATGTTTAATAACTTTCTCTTGTTAGTATATCCTATTATTATACCAACCTGCATGAATTACACATATGCAGCTGTTTGGTATTGTAGTGTGTAGCTTACTAATTATTGGAAAATAATAATCAGTTCCAACTGTCCTGTGTTTCAATGACATACATATAATTAGTCTATGTTTCTAGAGTTTTAGACATGAGACCCACATCTAGATCTCTTCTGCTTATCCTCCCTTCCCCTCTGGTATCACCTTTTACAAAATTGTGACCTCTTCTTTAATTATTATTGTTACACATCTATACACACACACATGCACACATGTATATATAACTTACGGAGTCTGTTTAGTGATGCTTTATGTGCATGACTCCAGAGTCGATCAAAACATGCCTATGATTGCTTAATGGACAACTTGCTCTGGAATGCCACTGGGCTCTGAAACGTTCTACTTCTAATAGGATTCGCCACACCTTTCTCCAGTCAGTTGGCCTCTGATGTCAATATCAGTATCTCCCGTTTCTCAGGCTCCCATAGTTGCCATGGTATTCAGCAACTTTGTCTTAGACTCTCACTAAATCTAACAAATAAGGTGGTTCCTGTTCACGTTCTGGACTACCAGCATATCATTCATTCTCCCTTGCACTAATGGTTTCACTGTATCCAACTTAACTCATGGGCATATACTCTGCCCCTAGATAATCTAGGTCTCTGACAGTACATCACCAGGGGAATGGCGGCTTCTATGCAGCTCTTTTAGTCTACTTTATTTATCAAAATCCTTTCTGTATTTATTTTTGCGCTGGAACATTTTTATTCTTTAAAGAAATATGAAGACTCCTACGGGATACAAGAAAGTCAGTGATAAGCATTCTGTGTCTCAAGATGGGCTAAAGTTAGCACAGTACTTCTGACCAATCTCAGCTTTTTTTTTTCTTTTTTCTTTTTTTAGTTTTTCAAGACAGGGTTTCTCTGAAGCTTTTTTAGAGCCTGTCCTGGAACTAGCTCTTGTAGACCAGGCTGGCCTCGAACTCACAGAGATCTGCCTGCCTCTGCCTCCCGAGTGCTGGGATTAAAGGCGTGCGCCACCACCGCCCAGCTCCAATCTCAGCTTTTAAGGTAAAAAAAAGCCTCATGAGAAGGGAATGGTGGAGGAGAACTTGAGGGACAGAATGGTTGAGATGGGGGAAGGACAAGGAGGGAGAACAAGGAAAGAGATATCTTGATGGATGGAGCCATTATGGCATTGCCAAGAATCCTGGCACTAGAGAAATTCCCAGGAATCCACAAGGATGACCCCAGCTAAGACCCTAAGCAATATGGAGAGGATGTCTGAACTGGCTTTAACCTGTAGTCAGATTGATGACTATCCTAAATGTCATCATAGAACCTTCATCTAACAACTGATGGAAGCAGAGGCAGAGATCCACAGTGAAGCACTGGACTGAGCTCGCAAAGTCCAGTCCAAGAGAGAGACAAGCGATAATATGAGCAAAGGGGCTAAGACCATGATGGGCAAACCCACAGAAACAGCTGACCTGAGCTAATGGAGCTCACTGACTCTGGCCTGACAGTGGGAGGAACCAGCATAGGACCAAAGTAGGCCCTCAGAATGCGACAGTGGTGTGGTGGGGGCAGACTCTGGGGCCACTAGCAATGAGGCCAGAATTTATCCTTACTGCTACTGGGTTTTTGGAATCCATTACCTTTGGAGGGATACCCTACTCAGCCTAGATATAGTAGGGAAGGTGTTGGTTCTGCCTCAAGGCAATGTGCTAGACTTGAATAACTTCCCATGGGAAGGAAACCTTACCCTCTCTGATGAGTGGATGGAGGGGGGGGACAGGGAGATGGAGGGAGCGGGAGGAGGGGAAGGAGTGGGTACTAAGACTGGTACGTGAAATGTTAAAAGATAGGTTTTCTTAAAATAATTAATTAAAAAAAGCCCGTGGAGGCCATTGGGAAGTAGAGATTAATAGAACAGAGCTAAATCAAGGAATGATTCTGTATTTTTCCACAATTCTTTGAAAATTTTATTAGCCTGTATCATTCTTCCAATTTACCCACAAAAATTCCCAGGAACATCAGTGCAGACTGTTGTCTGACCTAGTGGCGTTTGCACCAGATTGAAGGTCTGCAGCTCCATTCATGCTTCTCTACCAAGCTAAAGTTCACTTTGCCTCGCTCCAGTTCCACCTCATCTGAAGGGATTTCAGCGTCATCTCAGAATAGGACAATATTTTTTCCCTCAGAAATTGAAGGATTTCTCTATTTACACTTAACCTTCACTCTCTGAAGTCTTTGTCTTTTCAGGTGTACATTCAATGTCTCCCACTTAGACAACAGACCAGCTAAAGGAAATGTCACGTCTCTTGATACTTTTGGTCCTCAGCGTCCAGTACAATACGCTGCCCATAGCAGTTGCTTTGCTGGTTATTTTGATAGCAGCATGCAGCAGCAAATAATACCTATAGAGTCTTTGATCTTCTTCTCACTTGTAGAAGCCTAAGCTAAATACATTTCTTATCTTTGGAAGTACCTCGCACCCAACACACAGACACACAAAGCAGGGCTTGTGAGGTTTGGGAACCTGTCACTCTGGCTCTAGCTGCAACTATTACTTTTCTCCTCCAATTACCAGGAAAACAGCATCTATGAGTACCACTTATTAAATAATATTAGAAATAGATTTGGGAAATGACAAGAGTTTAAGTGGGACCTTCTCAGTATAGATCACAAATAGTATAAGATTTCAGTAAAGACACATAATTATCAAATTCAAAAATTATAATAAACATACATTCATATGTAAATCACATGATGCCACTTTACTTGCAGTGTGTGTTTTATGTGTATCATATATGTATATGTGGGTGCCTATATATGCATGTATATGTGAAGTCAGGGATCTAATTTCTTCACCTATTGCTCTCCACCTTACTATTATTATTAGAAAACATGATTATTGCATTTGCTGATTTGTGTATTTATTTATTTGTGCATGCACGTGTGTGTGCGTGTGTGTGTGTGTGTGTGTGTGTGTAAAGGCACATGCATATATGTAGGAGTCAGAAGACAACATAGGAGGGTTGGTTCTGTCCTTCCATAATGTGGGTCCCAGTGACTGAACTCAGGTCATTAGATTTGTTGGTAAGTACTCTTCTACAATAAGCCATCCTGATGGCTCTTCACCTTGTATTTTGAGACAGAATCTCTAAGTATTAGCAGGAACTTACTGACTTGGCTAGCTAACCAGGAAGCTCTAAGAATCTTCCTACCTCTGCCTACCCAACATTGAGATTCTAGGTACAAGCTGCTGCTGCAGACATTTTGAAAACTTGTGCTCTGGATCTGAATTCAGAGCTTCATGCATTTACCATGGGAACCCTAACCACGGAACCACTTCCCTCGTCTTTCTCACTTCACTTCCAAACCTCTACAGTTCCCTAGAACGCTTTAAGGCCTTGGAAATTCTGACCCATTCTGCTTCTTCATCTGAATCTCTACCACCCGCTACTGGCACTCACCACATCCTGGCCACTGCAGCAGGCTATTGGTCTGGACTACCACACTCCTACCACGTCCCTCACTCCTCTTGGCTTCCTGTGGACAACATCCTCTGCAGGATGGGCTTTGTGCTTCTTTCTTTTATCAGGTCCCTTTGTCATTTGAATTGCCCTCTGATTTTTAGAGAAACGAGCTCCTGAATTATATATTTCTACATCCTCCATTGTGTGCAAATATGCACAACTGTGGAATAATTTTTGTGCTTATGGTCTTCACCCAACTAGAAGTGCTACCATAACAGAATCTATGCCAATACCATGCACTATAAACGTTCAACGCTTAGAATAAAGCCCAGTGCATAATACACTTAAACAATGGAACAAATGACAATTTCATGAATAATTGTCTGATACAACTTTCAGAGACCAAGTTGTCCTGTTATTCACAATCAGACCTTAATGCTTCTTGTTTTGGCTGAGTGGATATGGACTACATTGTCTAGTTTGTGTTTCCCATGCATGCACACAGTAGGTTGTATAAAAACAGTAACAGCATTTATAAAAACCAAGACCAAATAAACAATATGCAATGGAAATCTTTACTTGGATTCAGAATTCAGTATAATGCAAAAATTAGTTTGTTTTATGCCGTCAATAATAGAAATCTCATTAATTCTTTTCAACATTAAGTTATCTTTTTAAAATATCTACGTTTTGAGGTAAAAACCAAAACCAAACAAGCAAAAAACAGAACAAAACGGTCTTATTGATGTGAAACAGCCCCAGGGTTCAGAATCACCAGTGCATGATTGTCAGTGAATGAGGCTCCCTTTCCCCAGAGACTCTGGCACCCAGACAAAAGCCCAGGACCTATGTCCCTGTCCTTCGCCTCCTGAGTTACCCTGCTGAGTCAGACAACTGAAGAACAAATTACAGCTAACAGCAGAGAAGACTTTTCTGATGCAAAAACCTGACCTTTAAAGACCTCTGGCTTGAATATCTTTCTGTCAGGCTGCAGAAAATTGACCATATTTGAACTGAACATTTGCACACAGTCTCTCTCCTATAGCTTCCATCACCATGGTTTGAGGCAGAATGCAAAACTCAGTTGCTTTTTCCATCTCTAGTACAGAATAAGCCATTAACTAAAAGGTAGAGAATAAAGCTTATGCTTTTGTGCCTAGGTTCACAGCCTTATGCTTTCCATTTTATGGCCACTTCATAACGGTACAAGTGATTGTCATGCTTTGAGGGATGTACAAACACACACATCGAGCTCCCAGGCAGAACTGTATTTGGGTGCCATCAAGTCTTTCCTTTTAGCTACTGACCTGCACACTGCGAAATTATCAGAGCCATCATCACAGACATCAGTAGGCTTCTGAGCGGAGCTACTCACTCGGATCTCTGAGTCTGCCACACGCTCGCCCCCTTCTGTAGCTGCCAGCATTTCAGAATCGGAATCAGTTTCTGCAAATCGTTTTGTAATTGTTTCTTTTTCCCTAAGTGTATGCAAGAGCTGAGATTCTCTGGGGCAGCGTCTGCCTTTATTCCCTGAAGGGCTCCCTGAGGGTCTCTTCTCCACGGACCCCCTTGGCAGTGGTGAGATGCATCCTTGGTACTTTGTGAATTTTCCTCTACAGATGTTTAAAGAATGACTTTCACATTCCATCAGCTCTTGGTGCTGTTCACCTTTGGATCCCAGCTCAACAAGTTCGGTTCTGTCAGGCGTGGAGGACCCAGCCAAGCTTCCACATGACTTATTGTTACTTCTCCTTCTTCGAGACAGTCTGAATTTAACCTGAGCTCGTCTTTTTGCCTGAACCCAGTGACTCTCATCTGTGGAGGATGAATCTGAAGTGTTCGTATTAATTTCTCTCCACCTGGGACTTGAGATCTGGAGGTGAAAGTCCTTTCTTCTCCCCATTGCTTGCTCTTCTGAGTGCTCATATCTCTGAGAGACCCTCCTCCTCCTCCTAGGCTTCTGTTTTACTGGTTTCTGACCAGACTCCTTTCTAGCCTGGCTCAGAACCATGACAGGGCTGCCGTGCTCAAATGCATCTTCTGACATATCATGCAAGATGGAAGATCTAGACAAGGAAGACACCAGGCAAAGGGTGGGAAGTGGGAATGGAAAGGAAAGTCATGGGAAGACAAAGAGAGAGAGAGAGAATGATGAACATGACAGCATGTGCAGAAGGTGTTAAATAAAGATAGACCGAGGAAAAGCTAAGTGGGCGATGGGGCATGAAATCCACGAACAACACAAAGTAGAAGCAAGAGCCACTGATTCTCAGCTCACGAAACAAAACTACTACACACTGGTCTAAGAAATATCAAATAGGATCATTTACCCGGGACTTACCTGCAGATGTCCTGAGTAGACGGGCAGACAGACAACCTTGATTGGCTCCTGGGAGCTGTCCCTGTGGTTGGGCTGCTTGCCTGGAGAAACAAGTTAGATAATTTGGCATCTTGATTAAGATAATACATGGTTGATATTTTGCTTTTTTTCCACATATTTAAAAAATTACAACAAATGTGGCTGCTGGTCATGTTGCTCATAATGCAGCTCATCGAATGTGGGAAGTCAGAGGGCTTGTTTTGCAAAACTAAAACTCATTTGAGGAACTTGAAACAGCTGATGTGCTGTGCTGCTTTGCTGTTGCTTCATTTGTGAGAGAGGAAGATGATTCCACAAGTTTCTATTCTTTTTACTATGAGCACTGGAGTGGAATAGCTCAATTTGCCTGGGAAACAAATGAGTATTTAAAGGTCCCAATGAAGTCAAGGGCTACAGTGTCAAGATGTAAGAAAGGTCATGATAGGCTGGTAAGAGTGAATAATCAAATTGCCATCAGGTTGTTACATATTATATTGAGTTAGCAAGGTGGCCCCATGAGATCATATATTTGAAAACACCTTGTAATATTTAAAAGCCTGCAGCACTATTGTTGTGAATTCATTATTGAAGTAAATGAACCCATCTTTCAAGACATTGTTAACCTTTCTTACATTTTTGCTTTTCCCTTCAAACACTAAGTTTGAAGCTAAGAGCCTGAAATAATTCAGATGGGTAACACACAGTTAAGTACATGTCACCAAATTCTTTCTTTTGAAAGCCAACAGTTCTAGACTCCACTTGACTTCTTCACACTCATGTGCGTACTGCGGAAAATGCTGATGAACTAGAAGCAGGGATATACTGATGATTCACTGTTGGACTTACACTGTGGCTTTATCTAATCTTTACGATAATTTCACACATGGGAAATAATTGGCAGATTTGAGTTATTTAAAACCACTTCTGCATATTCAATTAGCACAATAAGTGTTTGTAGTAAACACTATAATTATTTCTAAGTACAGTTGAGGAAGCTGAGAAATTGAAGTAGCTCTTCATTAAGACATAGGAGAATGAATATTTAGATCAAAAACCTGACTTTGTTCTTCTATATTCTAATCACCAGAGATGCAGCCTCTCCCAAGAGAAACAAAGCCAATGACGGGTCCACATTCTGGTGTGACTGTAAAACACATGATTTCATCACTAAGAAAATAACACTGAAGAGTAGAATAATTGCAAATTTCAAAGTAAGTCGCAAAACTATTGTGTTAGAAATATGGAAATTGTCTCTCACTAGTGATTGTGTGATTCAGAATGTTCTAAGCCAAGAGGCAAGAGAAAAATTGTGCAGATCTTCATAGTTAGCTGAAAACTGGCAGTCTTAGAAGGTCTACAATCTGATTTCTGAATATTTTCTCTTCCCCCTCTCTCTTTAATAGGGACTCATGTGGTCTACACTAACCTTGAGTTTTTTGTAGAGCTGAGAATTACCTTTATGTTCTCTCTGTCTTCACCCTTCCAGTTCTTGGAGTATGCCACCACACTGAACTTCTAATCTCTGGATATTGTGTACGTGGTTCCTTCCATGATAAAGAGTCTTTATAAACATGACTAAGTTAGGGGTTTTGACAAAGAGAGATTTTGCTGAAAATTCCCAGCAGGTTTAATGTAATCCTAGAACCCTATAAGAAGAGGAAAGCAGTGGGGTTAAGGGAGAGAAAATGAAGGATGGAGATGGCCGAGGAGCCCCGCGTTTGGAAAGGTAAAGGCTCTGAGCTAAGGACTGTGAGTAGCTTGGAGACACTGGAAAGGGATAGAAAATGCATCCCTCCTTCGTGTCTACAGAAGGAATGTGAGCTTGTCGACACCATGATTTTATCCCAGTGGAATCTGTGTTTGGCTTTTGATGACTAGAATCATAAGACAATAAATTGTGTACGATGTCAACTAGTTTTTGTTGGTCTTATACAAGTTAGAGACAAATTACATTATTTCTTCCATAGTTTGGCTAAAATTAAATTGGGAGTAGTTTGGCTAACATTAAAAGACAAGTCGAAGTCATTAAAGAAGAGATTGAGACATTTCAGGGAGATCAAATAGTGTGCAGAAAGAATAACATTATGAATGTGTTCTCAGTCTGATACACATCTGTAGACTTCTGATTTATACATTTATATCATCTCATGAATGTTGTCTCTCTTAATCTTTGAATATTTTTCAATATCAACCCATGTTATATGGTATTCATTATCTACATAAAGATTCCTTTCAAGTTATTGATTTTTTTTTGCAAAATAACACCGTTTTGAGCTGCCAAGATGGCTCAGTTGATAAAGGTGCTTGCTGTTAAGCCTGAGGACCTGAAGTTAATCCTCTGGAACCATATGCTAGACAGAGCACTAGGTCCTATAAACTGTCTTCTCACCCCCTCACATGCTCTCTGGTGTAGACATTCCCAATAAAGATAAATAAAAAGAAAAGAAAGAAAGGCAATAAATAATTCAAATCCACAAGATAACATCTCTGTATTCTTTGAGCAGGTACACAGTCAACATTTATAAACTGTATTTCTGTTCATTAAATAACAAGTTTCCTTACATTTCTGTCTTATAATTCTCATCTATCCATAGAGATTAGTAGGGAGCTCTGAGCAGACTAGACACTGAGTGAAGATCATTTTTGAAGATTAATGCTTATTCACGTTAACAAAATGAATGAGGCCCCAAGTGTGCTCAAATTGCTGTTGATATTACTATGGATATGAGCGGCAGTAGGACGAGCACATATGTCTCTGAAGCTGTGCATAGATGTTGAAAGAGGTGTAATAATAACAAACTCATTTTGTAACCTCATGTGTCTGCACAAATACATGTTGTATTACAGGAAGCATTTATCAGTGAATAAATACACAAAACAGGAAAAACATGTAGCTGTTGTAAGAAGGCAACAGCTAGTTAGTTAGTTCCCGACTGCTCAGTTCCAAAATAATCACACAGAAACTATGTTATTTAAATCACTGTTTGGACCATTAGCTCAAGCTTCTTATTGGCTAACTCTTACATCTTAATTTAACCCATTTCTAGTAATCTGTGTATCGCCATGTGGCTGTGGCTTACTGGGTAAAATTATAGTGTCTGTCTCCAGTGGGGCTACATGGCTTATTTCTCACTCCACCTCCTTCCCCTCAGCATTCAATTTAGGTTTCCCTGCCTACATCTACTCTACCCTATCACGGGATCAAGACAGTTTCTTTATTCACCAATGGTATTCACAGAATACAGAGGAGGAATTCCACATCTCCTCCCCTTTTCTGTTTAAATAAAAAAGAAGGCTTTATCTTTATTATAGTAAAATTATTATAACAAAATAATTATAAAGCAAGAATTATAGTTACAATATTTATATCTATTTTATCTTTTATTATGACTAAGAAATGCTATATCTATTCTTCAACTCCATTAAAGACTCCAGAAAGATACAATATTACTTAAGTTAACAGGAAGTGCATTGAAGCAACTTCCAAAACTCTAGAATTGACAGAGACATCTTGTTGTCTGGACAGTCACCCAAAGTTTTTTTGTATCGGAGCATCCATTTTTAGACTACTGGCCCATAGTGTTTGGCAGACTTTTTACAAGCAGGAAATTTCATCTGTGTCCTATAGAATGTCTAGCAGATTCTTTAAGGAAGCAGGAACCCTAAAGGATAATTTTTTCTTTAGGCAAGTTTAGCAGTCATTTTTTTGTAGGTCCTGCACATCCAGTTCATCAAGCAGTCCAGGCAAGAGCAGGATTTTTGCCCAAATGACTAATCAATGCCATAAGGAGCCTCTTTGATGCCCATCTTCTTCTTGAAGTAGATTGGGGCTGCCAAGAGCAGATGTTTCTCACTATCATGAAAAGTCCTAAGTTCTTAAAAATTTTAAATGCCATGTTCTGTAAGTCTCTGAAAAATTTGAAGAATACTTATCTAACTGAAATATATCTTGATATAGCTAGAAAACCTAACTAACATGACTACAAGCTTGACTATTATAGATAATTATCTATGAACCTATGTTTCTTAGTTAAATATTATATTTGTTAAATGAACTTTACAATTACAATATCTTAATCAAGAGAAGATATATATATATACATACACACACACACACACACACACACACACACACATATATATATATATATATATATATATATACAGTATAACAAAATTGATCTTAAATTTGTATCAGTGTAAAGAAATATTTATAAACAATATTTGGGAATTTGGGCATTATTCTCTAGACTACTTTCTGCTTTTTTGGGGATGCTGTTAATCAGGTCTTTTATGGTGTATCCTGTGTACTAGGTTCATCTCAGTCAGCAGTTGGGTGAAGTAATTTTTTGAGGGGTATTCAAGGCAACCTTTCAGGGGGTCTTGATTTATCCAACAATATTAGTCTGGAAGCAATCCACAGGTTCCCATCCTCTGTGGAAACAAAAGAAGAACCTCTTTCCAAGGCAACATATCCTTAGACCCAAATTCTGAAGTCAAGATACCGTTATAAATATACATGCTGGTTTAGCTTAGCAGCCCATACAATGAAATGTCTCTCTGTACTTAGCTCTTTTACAGTCCAAAAAATTCAAAGACAGCACAATAATATACATATTCCAGACTCTCTATGTATATTTCATGTTTAAATGGCTTGTTTTTACTTTATTACTTTTTAATATTTGTTTTATTATCTTTACTCCTTTAATCTATGATTGTCTATACTCTGTCTCTATACTCTTTTTCTTCTCTCTTACTCCACCTCCTTCCTCCCAGCATTCAGTTTAGTTTTCCCACATTATGTAGGTACCTTTTATAGTTTGGGTCCACAGTGACACTGAATCAAGTAGTTTTTATATCTATAGCTTGTTTACTATTTTGTTACTAGAAAAATAGTCAATTTTCTATAAAGTACATTCAAATATCTCAAACCAACGATTATCCATGATCAGCTGGTTATCTTACTTAACAGATGATAACACCTGTGTTCTTGAGCATCCCCTGAGCTCACCTACATGCTGACTACTTCCCACCCTGTGATCTGTTCTTGTTTCTTTATCTGCTCTTGGTCTTCTCTGGTTAACTTCTTTCTTGACAGGAACCAAAAAATAAACGATAAGTTAATACTTCAGCGAGTAACTTCTAAGTGAGAGCCAATGGCTGAAAGTGTCTCCACTCTGCAGAAGGCTCAGTTCTAGGTCTTATCTTTTCCGTGTCTTGTTACTGTTGTCTTTTGATTGTTTGGTTTAGTTTATAAAAAGCTGCCTAAAGCCCACTAAGAACAATTAAGTGAGACTGTGTCTGCAACCCAGTAAGAGCACCTGTGTGAGACTGTGTCTATGATGACCTGTCGACTCTTCTCACAGAAACTGAGAGAAAAATGACCTCTAGCTTATTTCAGTTTTGATTTATTTGTTCAGGAAACATGAATTAATGGCCCATATAATACAACAGGAACTGTGATGCATTAGGAAACAGAATCTGAAGGATTTTTGGTTTCATATTTTATATGTGATTTATAGAGACTGCTGACAGGCAGTCTGAAGGAGGATGGCTGCTGTAGAGTGGAGCATGGGTTTTCAACTTCCTAGTAGAGTCAATATTTAACCTAGAAAGGAATAACAAGAGTAAAATTGGAGGACCTGTTCAGAGAAGGGTAAGAGTGTATAAGTGTGTAAAGTGCAAAAGTACGAATGGTCAAGAAAAAATAGAATATGCATGATGCATAGGAAGATGTATATAGCTAATTGGAACTAAGAATATATGTATTCATGCATGTATATATGAATGCATGCATGTATATCTATTTATCTATATCTATCTCTCTATCTTCTATTATTTAACTATTATTTATCTATCATCTTTTATCTATTTATCTACCAATGAATTATTTGGTATTCATTTCTATCTCTGTTTGTTTTCTGACTATCAAGTTATATATCCCTTAGTTTGTACAAAGCTGCATTTTGAGTAAGTTGGACATGGTAGGTTATTAACAGTGGTGTTGGAACACGATAAGGCACTTGGAAACTATAAACCCAGTCTACCTTATAAATTGCACTAGCTTAGGTGGATAAAAGATTTAAATATAAAAAACCACAACTGTATGGGAATGAAATATAGTTATGTATATTTTTAATATTGTGGAATAAGTTACAAGAATATGAAAGGAGAAATAGGAAACCATATAAACATGAGATTTAAAAAACAAAAGTTTCTAATTCACAACAAAGAAACATACAGTCAAATAGCAATATGGCCATAGGTGAAGCTTGCAGGGGATTTGTCACATTTTATAACACATATGTAGCCAAACGGCTAATTTGTCTAAGTCAGAGATCTCTCACAAATCATGGCATTAATTTCTACTGAGAACAATGAATAAGACACACAGACAGGTAGTTCACACTAAAAGAACTACAGATAACCAAGAACCTTGCTTATAATAATTTCAATTTCTACAGGCAAACCAGCGCAAAGGGAGTTAACAGTTAACTGCCTGTCACTGATCAGTATGTTCAAGAAGACTGATTGTCTCTACCAGGTGCAGATATGGACCAGTTGTGGTGGCACATGTCTTTAATCCCAGCACTTGGGAGGTAGAGGCAGGCAGATCTCAGGGAGTTCAAGGCCAGCCTGGTCTACAGTGTGAGTTCCAGGAGAGCCAGAGTTGCCACACAGAGAAACCCATAGACCTTTGTCTGGCATTTTAAAAGATTTTATTTTTATTTGTGTGTGTAGGTGCTGCTGGAGACTAGAGGAAAGCATCATGCCCGCTGGATCTGGAGTTACAGGTGGTTGTGTGTTCCCTGATGTGGGTGATGGGAATCTAACTCAGAGAAACAAACACTGTTAATTGCTAAGCCATTTCTCCATTCCAACCCCATGTTTTGACAACTTATTTGCAGGACAATTGTTAAACCTTATTGAAATAGGAAATATCATTATAATATAGAATAAGAATTCTATTCATCAAAATTAATTTTGCTAAAACACTCACCAAATTGTTCAAAGACAAATTTCTACAAGGGTGTTCACTTTAACTATTTATAAAAGTAAGAAATTAGAAGTAACCCAGATGTTTAATTATTGACTATGAATTATACAAGCTTCTAAACAAAATCAGGTATGACGTTCATATGCACACATACTCTTATGCCAAATTTTCATACTAATCTTAATTTGTTTTCACTTTAGGCTTTTCTTTTTGATAATCATTGTATATAGCACTGTGTTATATAAGGATGTTTAATTCACTTACATGGTATCCATTGAGCATGTTCTAGCCCATATCACCCTACTATATACACGCACTTTTGAATCTATTTTCAAGAGGAAGATTGCCTTTCAAAATTGTGTGCAGTGCACTCTTGCTTGAGCTAACTGTGTTTTGTTGGTGTGTATTTGTATACTCACATGAAAAGTCTGGAGGTTGAGAACTGGCCATTGGGAGTGCTCATCTCTGGGGTGGAATGTTATGGAAATCTTATTTTTCAATTGTATGTTTCTATAATTTAAAATTGCTGGTTTTAATAACAATAATTTTGTATCATATTGACAATTATTTATGAATTTCTCTGTCTTTTAATATATAAGTGATTATTATTATTATTATTTTATTTTAAAAAGAAGTTTATTTAGCTAGCAATTTAGGAAGTTTAATATTTAATATTAATAGCATGCCATCATTGTTTGCTCTGGTCTTGTGAGGGTCTTATGGAAGATGGCATTGCAATGGTGTGCGTGTGTGTGTGTGTGTGTGTGTGTGTGTGTGATGCAAAGGCAGAAAGGGAGTCAGAGAGGGGATGAAATTGCCCTTAAAATAGCTTATCCTCCCAGGAACCAGGAACTAATCCAGGTCTGGATTGGTAAGACCCACGTTATCCCCTTTCACCCTAGTGCCCTATACTGGAACTATACCTAAAGCATACGAACCTCTGTGGGACAAGGATTCAAACCCTGGCTCTATATTATAACTCTGGAGGTATGTCATCCTGGCTTCAATCCTCAGCATGCAGAAAATAAGGGAGAAAAAAAGATGTGGCTGGTTCATGGAAACAGCATAGCTTCTAAAGTGAAAACTTGCTGTCACCCATTTCCAATCATTTATAATTGATCACATTATGTAATCTTCCATAGCCCCAGTTTCTTCATGAAAATAGAGAAGTAATATAACAACTTTGCAAAATATTCTTGAAGAATGCATGTAGTAGGAGCCTCTTGTCTGTTCCCAGCTTCTCCGCCCTAAAATAACCACACAAGAACTGTATTAATTAAACCACTGCTTGGCCCGTTAGCTCTAGCTTCTTATTGGCTAGCTCTTACATATAAATTTAACCCATTTCTATTATCTGTGTATTGCCATGAGGCTGTGGTTTACCTGGAAAAGTTCTGGTGTCTGTCTCTGGCGGGGCTACATGGCTTTGCCTTGACTCCGTCTTCTTTCTCCCAGCATTCAGTTTAGTTTTCCCTGCCTAGCTCTACTCTACCCGATCACAGGCCTAAGATAGGTTCTTTTTTTTCCTCATTTTTTTTTTATTAAAGATTTCCATCTCCTTCCCTCCTCCTCCCCCTTCCCTTCCCTCCCTTCCACCAATACCCCCTCTCCACCCCTCTCCAAGACAAAGAGCCATCAGGGTTCCCTTCACTATGTTAAGTCCAAGGTCCTCCCAGCTCCCCCTAAGTCCAGGAAGGTGAGCAACCAAACTGACAAGGCTCACAGTGAGCCCATCCATGCTGTAGAGTTCATGTTCATTGCCGTTGTCCTTGGTTTCTCAGTCCTCCTCCACCGTCAGCCACATTCAGAGTCCGGTTTGGTCCCCTGTTCCATCAGTCCCATTCCAACTGGACTTGGTGGTCTCCCGTTAGATCTGTCCCACCGTCTCAAAGGGTAAACGCACTCCTCACGGTCCTGACTTCCTTGATCATGATCTCCCTCCTTTTGTTCCTCATCGGGACCTTGGGAGCTCAGTCCGGTGCTCCTATGTGGGGCTCTGTCATTTTCTCCATCCAATGCCAGGTGAAGGTTGGTTAGCTTTTCACTTAAATATAGTCATGACACCAAGTAGAATTAGAGCTAACATGATGAGGTGAATTCGTTGACCTTACAGCTGTTTTATAGAGATCCCGGAGCTGTAATGAGAAGCTAAGATATCAGGGCATTTTAATATTTATTTTCAGGAAGTCATGCTTGCCTTGATTAATGGAATCTGTCCTGTTTCCTTGAAGAATGTATGCAGCAGCCACAGGCCTATGGGTCTCAACCCCGGCTAAATTTGGAATTCTGGGGCAAGTCTGAATATAATCTTAAGTCTTTGAGGGATGAGATCCCAGCACAGGTGCAGAGATCAGTATTCTAAGGGCTCCACAGCGGCTCTGAAGCCCTTCCGGAGAGTGGGAAGCAGGCGTGTGACTGGGGCAGTGCCTATGAGAGACTCCCCAGGGTGTGTCAGGAAGGCACCAGGACCTGATCCTGAAGCCTGACCCTCCTTTCCATGTTCCTGTCAGTCCAGCATTTCAAACAGCACGGGCGCTGGCAGGTATAAGCAGCTGGAATACATGGGTTTAGCTTTGTGTTCTCTTAGGCCAACAGGAGCAAAGCAATCCACTTAGTCTGTATTTAGGCGGGAGTGCTCACCTACATAAATAAGCAGAGATCACCATAGCTAACGTATAATTTTATTACAGGACTATTGGAAAGGTTATCTAACAAAGAGGCCTGGCATTGCTGGTGAAAGACAAAACCTGAAATAGGTTGGAAATTGAACCTGGCTTAACCGTAATTGAAAAACTGGCCACCAGCTCTCCAGCTAAGAATACTTAAGCATCCAGTCTGTTAAAAATCTAGAGGACAAAACTCTATCCAGAAGTTCCCACAAGATATTAAGGTTGAAAAGAAGAAATCTTGAGGGATTGTTCAAGACTAAGTTGTGAGCTGGCAAGGACTGAAGTTTTTCTTTTGTTGTTGTTGTTTTGTTTTGTTTACCTTTTAAAATCAAGCATTTTCCACATCTGCAGCATTGGGAACTCAGGGTTTGAAATGAAGACCGAGATCATGTTTAGAAGTTCACATTTTCCTACCCAATTACAGAAAAATTACCTCGCAACATCCTGAAGGTTTTGTTTGATTCCTGAGAACCACTACGTAGCACTCAACTGTGTGTTTTGTTTGTTTGTTTGTTTTTTGGTTTTTGTATTTTTTTTTCAAGACAGGGTTTCTCTGTAGTTTTGGAACCTTTCCTGGAACTTGCTCTTGTAGACTTAAACTCACAGAGATCCACCTGCCTCTGCCACCTGAGTGCTGGGATTAAAGACATGTGCCACCACTGCCCGGCTAAAGTTGCTTTTTAAAATTATTTGGTTTTTGGTAGCAGGAAACAGAATGTCTCAAGGTCTGGGGACAACTTAAGGGAGTCAGGTTCCTTGCATCACGTGGGTCTCGGGATCACACTCAGGTTAGCAGGCTTGTCTACAGTGGCCTTTATCCGCTGAGTCGTCTTATACCACCTTTTCCGAGACTGGGTCTCACTGTGTAGTCCTGGCTGCCCTGTAATTCACTATGCACACCCCGTTTATGTTAAACTCACAGAGATCTGTCTTCCTGCTTCTGCCTCTTGAATGGTATAACTCCACACTTGACTTGAAGTTTTTTTTTATTATTATTTTTTATTTTATTTTTTATCCTATGAGCATTAATGAAATATAAAGGGAGAAAATTATGGAGCATAAGGAGTAGGAAAGAGTGGCAGATTGGGTGGTATTAACAAACCTTTGGTACATGTTATTTGCAAGGAATGGAGAGTCTTTTAAGGGAAAACCAGATTTGCCTTGACAAGTGGCATTACTAGGAGAGGCCCTCTTAGAACAAGACTGAACTCTTCTAGTAGATCATAAATAGAATACACAGTGAGCAATAGGGAATCCTAGCACACATTTCCTATTGAAACATAGAGTCAAATAACCAAAGGAATCAACTCTTGCTGTTTTGCTAAATGGCAAGCTGATCATGAAATGGTCATGCATGTCAAGCCACCTTTTAAATACTAACATGCTACAGATATGTGCTAGCTAAACTTGCGATGTCACTCCTGCACCTCAAGTGGATGCCAGTTATTTATTTTCTGGTTCCACTTTCACCCACCTGCCCTTTCATAAACCGGAGCAGGAGGGAGTTAATCCCAGCAGGGACAATGCTTAACAAAAATGGACAGTGGGAGGCTGTGCATTAGTGATTGAGCTCAGCCCAGGGGGAAACCTGAGAGACAATAGCTATTTCTTAGGAGAATTATTTGGATAATCAGAACCAGGTCTCCCTGAATTAACTCAAAATGTCCCTTTGAATTGACCACCATGGCATTGTATCATAGCCTTCGTATTTCCTTACTTAGAGTTCCTGAAACATTTCTCAAATGCTGTACCTGCAAACAAATTCTTGTCAAGTATATTTTTGCAAGTGAATCTTAAAATGAGACAATCGATGGGAATGAAGATGTAAATGATAGACTCTTGGGGACAGGCTACCTATAGTAAGATTTACAAGGAATCTTTGCTGAGTGCTAGTAGCACTTAGAGAGCTGTCACTCAACAGGTCCCAGGGTGGGTGAGATTTGGGTGGAAAGGGAAGTGCAGAGTGGTTCTGTGTTTGCAGAGGAAAGGTCAATGAGAATTAGCTGTTCCCAGGCTTTGTTAACTGCCCTGGAAATGTCTCTTAAAGAGAAGGGCAAATTCAGCTAAGCCAGCTATCAAAACTGCCAAAGCCTGCATACAATCATGCCTCTAAGTGTCGATAAGTAGTTGCTAGGCGACCTTAATAGACAGAAGCTAAGATGGAAGATAAATGTATCAGCTCCAGTCTTTCAATCCTGAAGCCATCCTTAGGTGGTTTCCCTGAACCAAACTCTGCTGCCACACGTGTGTCTTTACATGAGGTATTCTTTTAATTTCTGCTGTTATTACTTCTCTTAAAGATACAGTCTCATAGCTCAGGCTTTCCTTACTTTAATAATATCTAGAATTCCGGACTCCACTGCTCTGAAGAGCTGGGTTTAACAGTTGTGTGCCTGGTTTTATCCAATGCAAAAGTTTGAACTCAGGACTTCATGTACGCTAGGCAAGCACTCTTAGCTGAGCTATAGTCCCAGCCCATTGGCTTATGATTTGTTTCTGCCTATCCACCTTTCCCCCATCTCTCATTCCTGTTGCCTATGACCGTTTCCCAAACACATTACTTGCAAAGGCACTTGTATTAGACTCTGCTTTTGTGAGAACATAAATGCCATGTCAGAGGACTAGGGCAGCTGTGTTGGCCGGCAGTGGGCTGATGGATCTCCAGGACCATACATGAGTTGCACAGTAGGAGAATAAGTTGGCTGATGGCTGACATTTTCATATTTCCTTTTATGAACTGTTCTCATTCACCATGTGCCCAGTGTGTTCAGTCTGGTGTTCAATCTCTGTCCTACTGTACTGATATCAAGTCCTGCATCTGGACTTTCCTTAAACTTGTTATAGTTAGTTACTAAGAAAAAAATAGAGTTTTTACTGCCTTTTATTTTTTCTTTTATGCTCTGCATTCCAAGGATCTCTGAGATTTTCTTTCCCAAGTTACCATCCTGACCAATATACCTTTCCTTCTCAGAAGGATCTCAGTTACTCCTTATTACTTAGCAAATTCAGTACAACGACCAGTTTGGTATTTAGGTTCTTTTTGTTCTGGGTCTATCTAATTTTCTGGTATCGATTCACTCATTTCTCTTAGTTCCTGTGTTGCAGCAAAAGCTAGCACATTTGCAGTTTCTAAACACGCCTGTACTTTTGTTTCCACACCTTTATGGGGAGGAAACCACGAAAGCATGGGTGTGGAGTGTCTGTCAAGCCTGGACAGTCTTCCACGGTTTGTCCACACGTGTCTCTGAACTTCAAGGGCCTTCTTTAACCTCTCATAGACTCTGCAGCCTGCTTTCTTCCAGAATTTATTTTTATCAGCCGTACCCTCGTCTAGTCACTGAAAAGCCACCACAGGCTTCCCCAGCTCATCTTTCCCCTCTTCTCACTGCAAACAAAACTGAAGAGGCCGTGCCTACTCATCACCCAAATGGTGTCTCCATGGCTGAGCAGGCAGCCGATAGAGAGTTCCAGAGTACATTTGATCTTGGTAATTGTTGAATTCTGTTGGACTGAGCTTGGTGATAGTTGAACTGAGTTGAAATGTTCTAAGTAAATCCTGTCCTGATTGCAGGAGAGATCAAAATGACAATCATTTCACAATGAACACTGAAGAAATTCAGCCCTGCGTTGCAGAGAGAGAAATCCCATCACTTAACTGAGTAAATGAGCTGGGGTGAAAACGTTATTTAGATCCTGAGACCCTATCCTTGGAAACTGGAATCAAGAAGTGCATGAAATGAATGCCCATCGTCTGTTTTCTTTGTCATACATACATATTCCGATTTAGAAAATGACATAATTATAGCATGCCGATAAGAGCATGTGTTTTAGCGATTTTGAAACTGGCAGGGTCTGTTTAAAAGGAAAATGCAGTAATTGAGGATAAAAATGAATCAAAATATTTTAAATGCATGGTCTCATTCAGCAGCAATGTATTGTTTTAATTTGCTAGTTGGTACATTACAAGAGCTTGGGTAATTTGTGCATCCATTTAATAGGTGCAAGATTGAAATGGAGATAGGGAGGGGAAAACAACAATTGGCTGGATGAACAGAATAATATGTTCTTTGAAATGAAGCATTCTTTATAATGGATGTTTACTTCAGAAGATTACACTGTACAGCGCATTGAAATGGGAAAATCAAACAGCAAGCCAGCTGCATTAATTTTATCAAAGTTATTTATATCATCAGTATAATTAAAGGCAGTAATTTCAAATTAGGTTTTCGGAGAATCCATTTATAGGCAACACAAGGCAACTTGTCTCCACGGCATCTCATCCGTGATTGTGTTGGGGGGGCATTGTTAACTACTACTACCAACTGGCCTTGGCATTCTGAAAATTAATTATTGCTTCAAAAGATGCTGAAGTTGTTGCCTCCTGCTGCCCTGACCAGTTTTGATCCACTGCACAAGGAGAGCCCAATAAATAATTTAGGAAAATGACAAAAAATAATCATGCATAATCATTTACAAATAGCTTCTTTTATTTAGAGATACATTAATAATATACAAGAAGCAGCATTCCATAACTCCAGCTGGGAAAACTTCTTTTTTAAATATAAAAAAAGCCCTCATCAATTTCAGAAGGAGTACCTGAGCAGCATACTAAAGATTTAAATGTGAAATGAAATATTATACTGGGTCTTGAGAATAGAAATTTAGCCTAAAATTACCCAGAAAACTCTTCTGGTGATGAAAAAGATACTCCAATCATGTTAAAATGCGTGAATTTTGAGAGTGTCCTTACACAGTCTCAGGGATTGAGGGAATGAGGCCTAATTCCTGTTTAACACATGACGGCACTTGCAACAGGCGGTCCTCTGGCTCTTGCCTATCCAGCAAAGGGAGTTCATTCATTAGAATGTGCTCCGCAGCTCTGGGGTTGTGTAACTGTATGGATCTAGCGTTATAGTGGAAGCCCTCTGGTTGCCTGCATCAGCCTTGCTTTCACCTCCATTGCAGCCTCACAGAATTTGCTTAACAGTTGTTTCTGTCCAGTACAGAAACCTTTAGTGTTTATTCACCGTCACAATGATCCATACCCCCACCCCCGCAGTTGCTCCTTAGGTCCTCATTTTGCTTTATATAAATTGGAAATCCGCTTGAGTTTCATTTACTTATTTTTCATTTTAAAGTGTGTTGTATCTTTCTCTGTATGTGTGGATATTGATGTAGTGCACGTTCACATGTGTGTGTCTGTATCTCTGTGTTGGCATGTATATGAGTGATTTTACCTACAGGGGCCAGAAAGTGTCAGCTTTCCTGGAGCTTGAGTTAGGGTGGCTGTGAGCTGTCTGATAGGGGACTGGAAACAAAACTAGGGTTCTCTGCAAGAATAATATTCATTCTTAATCACTGAGCCATCTCTTTTGCCATTTATAAGGCGTTTTCATTTGAAATGTACAGGTGTAGAATATGTATTAAGAGATCTGAGTAGTAAAATTTATTAGAAAGACAGGAAATAGGAGACAAATCTTTACAGGAAGATTTCAGGCAATGTGGACCTTCAACGTACAACCATACAGTGTTGCACCTTGTTTGATACGTAATTAGTGAATGGTTTTGAGGAAGAGCTGAGAATGATAAGAAATTTACATGCAGTTGTATGATATTGTGGCTTAAAATTTGAAGATTGATGTTCTATAATATATTTTATATGCTTATTAGAATTTGAATATTCTTAATGGATTCAAAAATACTTAGGACACTTTTATCAAGTTATTTGTCTCCCTATTTCTGAGTTATATTAGTGTCAGCATTTTTGTACAATTTTTTTTACTTTATGTTCTTTACCCAAAGAACACTTAAAAGTGCAAAAGTTTTAAACCATATTCCACATAACTTATCAGCATCTTATTTTGTAGCTTGTGCTAACTGGTTTCATCTGGAGGTGACCTCTTCTTGCTGAAAGTCAGATTTCCACGTGTGCTTTACTCTAGTTTTACTCCTTAATCTTTGTGCTAAGATCTTTGTGCTAAGTTCTGAGAGCCAATCCAGGTCAGTTCAGTATGTAATAAAGGTTGGGATTCTATTTCTTCCTCAGCACTATGACTTTGTTACAATTGTCTTTGATAGATGAGTTGTATCTGGAAGCTAACAGTCCATTGGAAACTGGATTAAGACTACTATTATTTTGGGAAAGCATAGAATCTTGATGCATTGTGTCCTTACCCTAAGACTTTTTCAAAAGATGAATTTAAGAGTAATACACTGATTTATGTGTAATAAGATACTTTGAAATGTCAGATAATTCACAATATGACATCAATATTTGTTGACTGAGGTTTCTGTCCTGCCCAGTTCCTGCAGTCGTTAAGTCCCAAAGAAATCACACAGAGGTCTATATCAATTATAAACTGATTGGCTCATTAGCTCAGGCTTCTTATTAACTCTTATAGCTTACATTAGCCCATTATTCTTATCTGTGTTAGCCACATGGCTCAGTACCTTTTTTGCAGGGTAATCACATTTTCCTTCTTCTGTGTCTGGGCAGGACTGGGGAGGAATGGGCTTCCTCCTTCCCAGAATTCTCGTGTTCTGATTGACCCGTCTCTACTTCCTGTCTGGTTGTCCCACCTATACTTCCTGCCTGCTACTGGCCAATCAGCGTTTATTTAAAACATAATTGACAGAATATAGACAATTGTCCCGCAACAAATATTACTGGTTCCTTTTGCTTGTTTTTTTCCTTTGAGATTTAAGAGCAAAAGTAAGTTGAAAGATTTATCTAATTCATGGCCTAGTCAGGGAAGATGTGAGAAGAAATTCTGGGAAAGCATAGAAAAAGGGAATGTGGGTGAGCAGCAATTTGCTTATTTGCCAGAGAGATGAATGTGGATAAAAGGGAAGATGTGTTACTTACTTGCAGGTAAAGTATTTCAAAATTTCTGAAACTATGTTTTACATGGGTTTAGATGCACTGTTTTGCTAATGTGGAGAAGGCAGGGCTGTGGAGTCTTGGCATTTCACTGATTTGTAAGGTAGACCAGAAATGTCAAGGAAAATGATGCTGCAGCTTCTGAACCACTGCCAAGTCATGGTGGATCTGGTATACTTGTTGGATGGACATATACTAGAGAACCCAGAAATGTGGAGTAACAAGGAGTAGGTCACTTATCAGCAGAAAGCTTGACAAGCTGATGACATTATGTGCTGCCTCGGGGAGACTATCTGCACAGATGTGACTCCTCAGTCCCCAGCAGAGGACACCCAGAATGCTGCACTTGGACCTTTAGGTCTTGCTCTGATAGTCCTATTACTCCTTCCTGTTTCTCTATTCTTGGTTTTGGAATAGGAATAGTTATTGTGTACCTGTCACACTACTGTATTTTAGAAATGTATATATTGTTATTAGAAATGAATTACTTTATTTACATATTCACACCTAAAATAATTAGCCTTCAGCCTGATGAAACTTTGAACGTTTGAGCAATGCTAGAATTGTTGTCTATACAACTCTTAGGAATCGATGAATGTTGCTTGCAAGTTGAGATGGATCTGAAATTCTTCAAAGATGAAGATAAAATGCTGTGGTTTTGATAGAGGTTGGGTCTTAGTCATTGGTCCATATGATCCCTATGACTGAAGGCCTCATTCCTCAGTATGGCTGTATGGGGAAAAGGTGAAATCTTAAGAGGCAAGGCTATGTGTTTCTATATAGACCAGGTGTTCTTGAACTTATAGCCACTCTGCCTCACTCTTGCAAGTTCTTGGATTGCAAACATACTTTACAGCAGCCACACTCAATGTGATCATTATAATAAACCCTGAAGTGTCTGACACATGCCCATTGTTATATTCCAATGGCCTAATGTCAAAACAAAAGGCAGTGAGCAGGAAATATTTTGCTTTGACATTATGCCTTCATAAAATGAATATGGCTTGACATTTGTTCCTATGTTTGATATAAAATATTCTTAGCTACCCCTTCCATCTGGTTTTGTAAAAAGAAAAGTCTGTCAAGTATTTGTCAAGCTATTTGATTTGGCAGAGAGTATTGCTTAGTGAAGAAAATATAGTGGGATGGATTTTTTCTCCAAAGGAAACATCTGTAAAGGACATAGGATCAAATAAGAAAGTAGATTAGAGATCGAGCCATAGCCAGGCTGTTGAAAAGAGGTTTACTAGTTTTTGTGGGTGAGACAAAGGTGATCAGATCTTTAGTTAGTAAAGATGTAGGAGATAGAGACAAGAAATTACACCTTTAGAAACCCTTGTTATGTGTTAATTGTCCTGATTCATACCTCTTCCCTCTTCCTCACCCTGCCTCAATCCACAGACCACCGCAAAAAAAAAAAAAAAAAAAAAAAAAAATCAAGGCAGAGAGCACTGTGTTTTCAGAAGTTGAATTTGTACATTTTTGAATAATGGGCTAATCTTGTGGGAACTTGGAGAGTTGTGATGTTGAGACAGATGCAGGGAGAAAAAGCTTGCATCATGGTATTGCAGAGGATATCAAGGACTCCATAAAACAAAAACAGGCCACTCATGTGATATTTTGGTCAAGAATTTGGCTTTATTCTGTTTATGTCCTAGCATATGACTGAGGTTGGACTTGATAAGGAACTGCTTTTTCTTGGCAGAGGAAATTTCAAGATGGGAGCATTCAAACTAGTGCTGAGAAAGCAGTTCTAATGGTGAAAGAAGTCAGTGTCGATTTAGACAAAGGTCCAGCGTGTAAGGGGATCCATATTCACTGCAAGGAAGGTACCTTACTTAAATTGAAGAGGTTCTCTGCTCCTCACATACAACTGCCTTGGGAAGTGCAGAGCTAGGAGACAGCTGATTATACAGCAGTAGAGCTGGCATCCATTTGGTACTGGCTTTACAGGCATAAAAGATGCAAGACTGACGGGGTCACAGAGTTCTATTTATAGAGAGTGTTGATGCCAGGTAATATGTGTCAGACCAAAATTCTTGAAAGAATCCCCCGAGAGGCCATTATTTGTATCTTGGAAGATGAAGCCAAATTGCCATAGAAATTTCAGGATGCTGGGGATTCCAGGACTTTGGCTGTCCATCTTTAAAGCTGCAGACTTGAAGTGAGATGGAGAGAGTTGGGGGAGGGAAAGATGAAGAAAGAATGGGCACATTGGCAGCAGAGCTGGAAGAATAGGGATACCCAAACCACTTGGAGCCCAAATGATTACAGGAAGAGTCGCAGGTCCCGCATGGGTTTGCAGGAGTTGGTCTTTGTCCTTTTGTGATTTTCCTATTATACCTTGCTGTGCCTTTTCTTCCACATTGTAATGGAAATGTTCAGTCTCTTCCATTGCACCTTGAGATTATATAACTTATTTTTATTTTACAGGAGCTTACAGTTTAGAGATTGCCTTGAGACTTAGAAGAGACCTTGGCTTCTTAAACTGTCAAAATCGTTAAAGTCTTATAGGAAGTTTTGAACATGGGTTGTATTTTGTATTATAAAATAAATACAAGACTTTGAAGTTAAAGGATAGGTTTAAAGTTATACATTCGGGTGTTAAGTTGACAAGGAATAGAGTCGTGATGGTTAAACTCAGCTGCTAACTTGACGCATCTAGAATTACTTTGGAGATGGGTTTCTGGATATGCCTTTAGAGAAGTACCTTGATTAGGCTAATTGAGAGGATCTCCCCATTGTGGGCAGTATCATTCCCTGGGCTTGTATCCTAAACTATATAAAAAGGATAAAAATGACCTGAGCAGAGAATTCATCATTATCTGCTCCTTGACTGCAGATGGAATGCAGCTAGGTAGCTCAAGCTCCTGCCAGTGTGACTTCCCAGACACGATGAACTATAACCTCAAAACCTCTGCCAAAATAAGCCATTTCTTTCTTAAGTTGCACTTGCTATAGTATTTTATCACAGAAAATAGAAAAGTAACCATGACAATATCTAATTATATTTGTTCTGTTTTATGCAAAATATTTTTTCCCAAAGTCATCTATTTTTAGATAAAAGCCATCTGTTACATACAACTTAAGTAAATTGTCAGCTTCATACCTAGGTGACATAAGTTTGATTCTAAAATGGGAATATTGTCATTTTAGATCATAGTAAAAATTTGTAGATATTTGGTTGGAAAAAACAAAGCTGACATACTTAGTATCAAAGAATCCACAGAGCAGCTTTCAAATCTTGTCATTTTCTCTTTGATATTCATTTTTGATCTTCACATATCTTCTCTGTTTTCTACATGCTAGCTTCATCATCTTTTAATTTTAGAAAATAGATTATTTTCCAATAAAATACATCTTGATTATAGTTTTCCCTCCCTTATTCCTCCAGGTTACACCCCATGTCCCTCCCCTCTGGATTCACTCCTTCTGCGTGTCTAATTAAAAAAGAATAGGCACTAGGCAGTGATTAAAGGTGGTGATGTACACCTTCCATCCCAGCACCTGGGAGGTTGAGGCAAGCAGATCTCTGCGAGTGGCCAACCTGGTCTGTAGAGATAGTTCCAGGAAAGCTAGGGCTCTTCACAGAGAAACCTTGTCTTAAAGAAAGGAAGGAAGAAAGAAAGGAAGGAATGAAGGAAGGAAGGAAGAAAATAATAGTCTTCTAATAGACAACAGCTAAACATGACAAAATAAAATAGAGTAAGATGAAGCAAAACTTTCATATCAAAGTTGGACACCTAACAGGAGGAAAAGAGTCCCAAGAGCTGGCAAACATGTAAGAGACCCACTTTTTCTCAGAGTCAGAAGTGGCATTTATACTAAGCTAATAGCTGTAATATAGAAGCTGTAGAAGATTTGGTGCAGACTCACACAGGCCCTGTGCCTGCTGCTTCAGTCTCTGTGAGCTCATATGCACCTTGCTTAGCTGATTCAGAGGGCCGTTGTTTTCCTGGCATCTTTTGCCTCTTAGAATTTTTCTGCCTCCTCTTCCACAGGATTCATTGAGATTTGGTGGAGACTTCCAATTCTGACTCTCTCTACTAATGTCCAGTTAAGGGTCTCTGCAACTGTTCCCTTCTACTTCCAGAGGAAGCCTGATGATGGCTGGATAAGGCACTGATCAATGAGCATAGCAGAATGATATTAGAAATCACTTAATTGATTATTTTTTGTCTATTTGTATTTGGTTTTACCTTCGGTTTCTGGGCTATCTAGTTCCTGATTCTTGGTTACCCAAGCAGTGCTGGTCTGGGTTCTTTCTCATGGAGTGAACCTTAAGTCAAATCAGATACTGTTTCGTTGCTCCAACAAGTTCTGGCATTGCCCTAGCATATTTTGCAGGCAGAACAGGTAATGTGTCAAATGTTTTGAGGCTAGGATGGTGTCCATGTTTCTTTCAATAGCCCGAAGATCACCTGCCCACTCCAGAGAGATTAGAATGTAGGGAGTGAATGCTCCATCAGCTCAACCTGTTCGTGTTCAGTGAGATGCGTGAATCTTGTCCTCATCAGTGCAGCCCTACTGTCAGTTTTTGGAGACCAAACCTTTATCTTAGCATCAGCCTGGATTATTTGGCACTTCTATGGGGCTCCTTGTCCAACAACCAAATTGAATGTAATCTAGTCTCTTCAATGGAAGCCTTGCCTGACTACAAAAGATGGCCAGTTGAGACTTTGTATCTCCTATTACTTGGAGTCATTTTCATAGATCCTAAGAAGTTTTCACTGCACTAGGTTTCCATACCAGCCTCCAAATGTCCCCAAATTCCAGCCATACATCTCCATACTCTCCCCCTTTATCCCATCTCCTCTCTGTCACCTGATCCCTCCTGCCACCCATAAAGTCTACTCTATTTCCCCTCCCAGGAAATCCAGCATTCCCCAGATCCCCCCTCTTTATTTAATTTCTCTGTTCATAAAGATTGTACCTTGGTTACACTTTACTTAATAGCCAGTGTCCACTTATAAATTTGTCTTTCTAGTTCTAAGTTACCTCACCCAGGATCTTCTCCTAGTTCTATTCATTTGCTTGCAAATTTCATGATGTCTTTTAGCTGAGTGTGATTCTGTTGTGTAAATATACCACATTTTATTTATCTATTCTTCAGCTGAGGGGCATCTAGGTTGTTTCTAGCTTCTGGATATTATGAACAAAACAAAAATGAACATAGCTGAACAAGTGTTCTTGTGGTAGGATGGAGTGTCCTTTGGGTATATGCCCAAGAGTGGTATAGCCAGATCCTGAGGTAGATAAATTTCCAGTTTTCTGAGGAACTACCAAACTTATTTCCATAATGACTGAACAAATCTGTACTCCCACTAGCAATGGAGGGGTGCTCTCCTTGTCCCACATCCTTGCCAGCATGAGCTGTCACTCGTGTTACTGATTTTACACATTCTGACTTGTGTAAGATGCAATCTTAAAGTAGTTTTGGTTAGCCTTTCCATGATAGCTAAGGATGTTGAACATTTTTTGAATGGTTTCTCAGCCACTTGAGATTCCTTTATTAAAAATTCTCTGTTTAAATCTTTACTCTACTTTTAAATTACATTGTTTGTCTTTTTTCCGGCACCTAGTTCTTCAGTTTTTTATATATGTAGGATATTAGCACCTTGTCGGATGTGGGGTTGGTGAAGAACTTTTCAAGTTCTGTAGGTTGCCGATTTGTCCTATTGGTGTGTCTTTTGCTTTATAGAAGCTTTTCAGTTTCATGAGGTCCCATTTGTTAATTGTTGATCTTAGTGCCTAAGTTGTCAGTCTTCTGTTCAGAAGTCTTCTCCTATGCCAGTGAGTTCAAGGCTATCCCCCACTTTCTCTTCTCTCAGGTTTAGTGTCACCGGATTTAAGTGGAGGTCTTTGATACACATGGATTTGAGTTTTGTACATGGGGATAGATATGGATCTATTTGCATTCATCTGCAAACATTCAGTCTGACCAGTACCATTTGTTGAAGAAGCTGTCTTTTTTCACAATGTGTAATTTTAGCTTCTTTTTAAAAAATCAGGACCCTATATGTGTTTGGATTTATGTCTGGGTCTTCAGCTTGATTCCATTGATCAACATGTTTGCTTTTATGCCAATGCAATGCAGTTTTTATTACTATAGCTGTATAATACCGCTTGAAGTTAGGGATGTTGATACCTCTAGAAGTTATTTATTGTTTTTATTATTGTTTTCACTTTTCCATATGAAGCTGAAATTTGTCCTTTCAAGGTGTATAAATAATTGAGTTGGAATTTTGATGGAGATATCATTGAATATGTAGATTGCTTTTGGTAAGATGGCAATTTTTAGTATGTTAACTCTACTGATCCATGAACATGGATGATATATTTCTTTTTTCTGATGCCTTCTTTAATTTCTTCTTCAAATACTTGAAGCTTCTGTAATATAAAATTTCCCCCTTTTTTCCTCAAGATTTTTATCAAGATATTTTATATTACTTAGGCTATTAGGAAAGGTGTTGGTCCCTTATTTCTTTCTCCGTATGTTTGCCATTTGGGTTAGGAGGAATATAAATGTTTGTGATTTTTGAAAAAAATTTATCTAGCTACTTTGCTGAAACTGTTAGTCAGCTGTAGCAGCTTCCCATTAAAATTTTGGGGTCACTTATGATACTATAATATCTACTGCAAATAAATATATGATATATAAAATTTCAAGAAGTTAAAGGCTTCATGGACTGTGCTAATAAGAATGTAGAATGCTATGCCTTGTCTGAAGGTATGCTTGTGTTAGGGATTAGCTCATTTGAATATCCTTACTGCTGAGACAGTGGCTGTTGCCAGAGTGAGCTGAATCAGCCAGATTTAGGTTTTGAAGGCCTATTTTTAGAGGTTTGGCAAGAGAGGCTCCACCTCTCTGCTCGGAAATGATCAGCCTGCAACCATTCTTATCTCTGCATTGAACTGATCAAATACATCTGTAGTAAGCCAGATAATTAGCAAAGCAGACAGCCTTGCCAATGCTTGAAGTTCTGGGGTCTGTTCTTCCCCATTAAGTGACTTAAACTTTTCTTTTTTGTTCAAGACTCATGTCACTGATTAAATGCCTTACAACTTTCATCAGCATCCAATGAGCTAGGTAGATTTTTCCACTCTTTATTTTTGGAGAAAACTTCCAGACTCATTGAAGCTAAATGGCTTAGACAAGGCTACAGCTGGATGGTAAACTTGATTTCAAATCTAGTTCAGTTTTTTTAAAATCCTCGATAACTGACTGCTTCTCATGACACATGACTTTCGTATCCGATCATAGTTTTAATATCCTACTTGCCCGTCTGCATATATGGAGTTGTGCTGTCCTTTCCCCGAGCACCCCATCACCCTGTCTTCACAGAATCAAGAATAAGAGAACCTGTGAATATTCAGATCCAATTGTGCTAATTAAACATTTTATTTGAGACTTTGTCTCAGATAGTCCTTGCTGTTCTGTAATTAGCTGTATGGTTGAGCATGACTGTGAATTCTGATCTTCCTACCTTTGACTCCCAAGCTCTGCGATTGTTAGTGTGTACTGTTACATGTTTGTTACATAGCACTAGAAACTGAATTCAGGGCTTTATGAGTGCTAGGCAAGAACTGTCCCAACTGAGCCAAATCCCATCTCCTTCATGTAGATTTTCATGTTCCAATGCACTTCATTTCCTTTCTAAGTAACCCCGGAATCAGAAAGAGCCTCCCTCTCCTAGCTACCTCTGACCCATCTTTGCTGCCTATGTCCATTAATCTCCTAGAGAGAATAGCAAAGACGTGCAAGGGTCATGAGTGGAATTTAAACTGTGACCTCTTGCTTAGGATTGGAAGGTTTAATCTAGGAAGAAAAGCAAGCTGGAAGCTTCATATAGTTTCTCTATGCATTATGTACAGAATGAATACATAAAACACTCATTTGATAATTCATGTGAGAGAAGTGTTCCTTTCCAAACACATAAGAAATTCTATGCAAAAGGAGAAAAACTCAAGGGATAGTGTGTGCATGTGCCTACGTGCATGTTTTATATTATTATTAATGATTTAAATTATATCCAACTTTGTTTACAATATTTGCTGTTTTGATGATCTGGATTACAAGCTACAAATTAAAATCGTAAGACACCATGGAACATCTCTTCCTGTCCTTTCTCGTTATGTCCTTGAGGTATTGCAATGAACATTATCTCTAGAGAAGACAAATGTGAAGGCACAAGGCACAGGGCAGTTGCTGCAGTCAGCCTATTTTCCCAAGGGAACTGTACTCTTGGCTTTTTTCATATCATCATGCTTATAGAAGGCAAACAGTATATCTAAGTTGAAGGTGCAGCGCAACATCCATGGCTCACATGATTTATTTTTTCTGGAATATGCTGAACTTGACTTCATTTCTGGTAACTCATGCACCTGGTTCAGCACACTCCTGAAAATGAGTTTTTCTTTGAGTACAATATGCTCCATTAGCCTGGTGTTCCATTAAAACAAATGGATCCTATGCTCCGAAATGGGCTACTAGTGCTCTCATATTAACTCACATCATATAAACAATAAGCATTTTCCTGGAGTATTTTTAGAATTTAACTGTACCCAGTTTAATTTCTTCAAACCCCACAGGGATGCTTGATGCTATGATGGGAGAAATAACTATAGGCGGAGGGCGATAAATCAAAAGGCACTGCACAGAAGAAAAGGCAACTGGAAAAAAATAATTGGTGATAACTCATGTTTTTGTTTCCAGATCTATCCATCATGGAGATTGATCTGGTGAGATGTTAAATTGATTATTTAGTATGTAAATAGAACCCGAGATATAGATCCTGAGACTTTCTAGGCTCAAGTAATTGAGGGTGTTGAGTCTATCCGCACCAGAACACTTTGTTTCTTAATATAATACAATAGTTTCAAGACTTATGAAAAATCACTAAACCAAGCCTCACAAAGATGCCATCCAGTGCTGTCCCCACAATCACCACAAGCTGTCACTCTTCTGATCCTCTTATGATGGACTGCGGATTCTCTACTGGTATAGATGGTTCATCCCTCCTCCCCTTGCTTATTTTTATGATTCTATGGCTTCAGTTATCTGCTGCTAACTGTGGTCCAGAACTGGGAAATATAAAAGCTGAGAACTAAGAAACTTGTCAGAGTTACACTATGCATTGTCCTAAGAAGCATGATGAACTGTAAAGTGGACTTTACCCGGGATGTGAGTCATCCAGAGAATGTGTGTGCGGTGTGTAACAACCACTTTTAGATACAGTAACATTGCTGTTGTATTATATACAGTTGTGACCCATGGCTCAAGTAATATAGAAGTCATTCTTCTGCATTATTAGTTATTGTTATACTGTGACCAATTTAATCAATGAACTCAACTTTCCCACAGGAATTCCCATGGAGGTATAACACAGTCTGTGTAGAGTTGGTACTAACCATGGTTTCAAGCATGCCTTGTGGGTGTTGAAATACATAGAAAAAGGAGGATCACCACACCTAGTTCTTTTACTGTGTTCTGTGCGTAGTTATTTAGTTGCTCTACTCCTCAAAGGAGCAGAGAGCAGACCAATTGGAGAATAAAGGCAAAACGAGTAGCTGATTGAGTGCAGGTTCCTCTCTGATGTGTAGAGACAAACGGTCCCTCCCATTTACCTCCTCAAGGTCGTCTGAACAAGGAGTCTGGATGTGGGGAGGTCTTTCCTAAAGAGTGTACTAGTCATCTTTCCATCACCGTAGTAAATACCAAGATAACCACCTTAAACAGAAAAAAGGTTCATTTTTGTCTCATCATTTTAAGGCTCTAGTCTAAGATTAGAGGGGAATCATGTTTAGGCTGGTGACGCCCCTTGCTGGTTAACAAGGGCAGGAGACTGTCACGGAGTTAAACTGCTCATCTCGTGGTCAGGGAACATCAGTGGCTGGAGAGGGCCTGAGATTCTATTCTCCCTTAGAAGGACACAGCTCAAGAGTATGAAGATCTCCTATAAAGCCCCATCTCTTGAAGCCTTTACTATCTTCTGATAGCACTGGACCAAGTATATGGAGCTTTGTGGGACACCCAGGACCCAATCAGATTCTTGATAGGATTCAGGATGTAAAGAATGACCAAGGATTGGGGTGGTGGAGAGGAAACTGGGGTTCTTTCACATGATGGCTACTGTACCACTGATATCACCTAGTACTGTATAAATTCTTTACAATTTTTCATTTTTTTTAGTTTGGCAAACAAAGTAATGGGTTTCAATGTAACACTTCATATATACTTCATTCTTTCCTTAAAATGTATTTTATTAATCCTTTGAGAATTTTGATGACAGTCACCCTTCCACTCCTCTCCCTAACTCCTCCCAGATTCACCCTCACCTTGCCACCCCCTCCAAACTTTTTTTCAAAAGTTTTCAGCAATTCACAGAGTCCAGTTTGTGCTGCTCATCTACTCCTTGGTATGGGGTAAAGCACATGTTCACCCTACCAGGGACTGTACCCCTAAAGAAAACCGACTCTTCCTTTCCCATCAGACTTCAACTATCAATAGCTCCTGATGTGGGGTTGGCTGCTTCAGCTTCTCTGTCACTCCCATGCTTGAATGTTGACTGAACTGATCTTGTTCCAGTCTGGTGCAGGCAGCCACAGCTGCTGTGATTCACGAGTGTGGCGGTCCTCTTGTGTCCAAAGGACAAGTTCCACTCTGGCCCTTACAATCTTTCCATCCTCTCTTCTGTGTCGGGCACTGAGCCTTGTGTGTGTGGGGGGGGGGGGAATGACATGGATG
Organism: Arvicola amphibius; assembly: GCF_903992535.2. Taxonomy (NCBI): domain Eukaryota; kingdom Metazoa; phylum Chordata; class Mammalia; order Rodentia; family Cricetidae; genus Arvicola; species Arvicola amphibius. Next base: position 110,310,777 of record NC_052050.1, read on the forward strand.
TCTTATTTAGGACTCAGAATTCTAATGACACTTATCTTTGTATTTGGGTCAGTTTCAGGGCTCCTTATTAACCACTGCTTAACAAAAATGAAGCTTCTCTGATGAGGTCTGAGTGCTATACTAATCTGCAGTCAAGAGATGGATTTAGAGGGCAACTTGATAATATGCCTACTTTAGTAGAATAAGAATAGTAACTTCATTCCCCGGGCCTGTGAGCCTCCCCACCACGAGAGCTCTTTAAATTATCAGATTTAAAATAATAGGCATGAATTTCCTTTTGTGGAGAGGTTGGTTGGTTATGATCATAATATTTATTCCACTAATGCACCCATGAATGCATTTTACTGTGGCTGTCATTATTGAAGTTCACAGTGTTACAGATGGGTAAGATTATGAATGGACCTACATGCCTCTAAAACCTACATTGCTCCTTCTGGTACTGTTTAAGCCTTTAAAAAATATTTGTTTATTAGTTCATTCATTTATATATGTATTTATTTGTTTGTTTCAAGAAGGGTTTCTCTGTATAGCCATGGTTATCCTGGGCTTGATCTGTAGACCAGGGTAACTTCAAACTCGGAGATCTGTCTGCCTCTGCTTCTTGAGTGCTGAGACTAAAACCAAAACTGACTGTTTAAGTTTTTATATATGATACGGCACATGATTCAAACAAACTTATGAGGGATCATTCTTTAAGATGCTAAGAAATATGACAGCAAACCAAACAAATTATTAAAATTTCTTCACCCAGGCTTAATCAAATAGTAAAAGGTGTTAACCACTATTTATATCCTGTGAACTCTAATATCAGGCAAGACGTGCCTTCTGGTGCAATAGTAACGTGACTGTTTTGTGACTGACTACTTTTTGATTGAATGTGAGGTATGTCCCACAGGAGGGAAGCAATGCCTGGTATTGAAAGTGCAGTCAGGAGCCTGTGACTGAGAAAGTCAAAGGCTCTAGAGAACTAGTTACCGCTGCTGTGGTAAACAGACATGCTGGTACACTAACTGCTAAGTGTATGTGCTTTTGATCACAGATTAATGCTCTCTTTACCCTTTGCCTAAGCAGGTTTGGATAACTATGGAAACAATCAATACAGAGACTTATAACTGGTCAGGACACCAAGAACAAATGAGGATGGCGTGCTTGACTCAATTGGGACATTGATATCCTTTCTTATTAGTCTCTGGGACCACTGAGGAAGAGAGGGTGGACAGAATGTAAGGGCCAGAGGAGAAGGAGGTGTGGTGCAAAGAAACATCAGGACATGATGTGGTGGTTGTACCCATGAAGTCGCTACATAAGATCAACGTGAAATTAGGCATGTCAATCTCTTATCAGGGATAGGAGCATGGGTCATCAACCATTCCCAACAACACTGGCATTGTGGCTATCCTTGTTCAACTCACATTATGCTAATGTTGGTGAGGCTTTATGGGAAAGGCCATGAATTTGAAAGAAAGTAAGGACAGGTAAATGAGAGGATTTGGAGAGAAGAAAGGAAAGGGGGAAACAATGTCATAATCTCAATAAATAAAAAGTATAAAAATGGGTATTAACTCCCAGACTAGGTTATATAGAGTCAAATTTCAAATTTGCTAAAGATTTTTTTTTACATTATCCCAATTATCACTTTATTTGTTAGAGCTTTCATCCATAAAATAGCAATAAATCTTATATCTAATGAATTCAGTAGAGAAGAAGGGTAACTTCTTGGGAAGAAGAATTTAGCTGAAGAGAGGGAGGAATGAAAGAGAACAGTAGAGGTGACACATGACTGAAATTCGCTATGTATGTTTTAAACTCTTAAAGAATCATTTAAAAAGTAACTGTTAGATAAATAAAGGACAAAAAGCAATTTGATCTGTTTTATACACTTATTGTTAAAAATATAGATATTAGTACAACAGAAAATACGTCCGGAGATAGGAGACCATGTTGGATGGGCTTTGAAGACAGACAAACCCAAGTCTGCTTCCTGTTCTGCCACTCTCTGTTTACATAGTTCCTGGTACTTCCTGAGTCACCGAGTCTTAGTGGTTGTGACTGTGCCGTGTGTGTCTGGTTTCTTGTATCATGTTAATTTCCTCTCTGGGAATCTGCTGATGGAAATTCAATTACACAGAACATATGATGGCATCAAGTAAAAGCTTTCATTTATCCAACCTTTCCTTAATCTCAAAACAGTACTAAAAGACAAACTCTCAATGGATCTCTATGGGTTCCCAGCATTTACCGGTCTCTGATGACTTCATGCAATCATGAGTTGTCCAGCTGACCCCATCTAGTTTGTCCTTATACTTTAGCCTGACTTTGATTTCAGGACTTGGGGTCATAGTAACAAAAGTAGAAACAAACATTTACAATGTACTTACTATAGAACAGAAGTTTAAGATGCGAATTTGGTCTTACTAACAGTCAGCTGTGCTGAACATTTGTGTAGATCTGTCTTAAAGGGACATAGATGTGGGGGAAGAGCATGGGTCCTACCCAGAGTCACATAGACAATGCAGATTGTTGATGCCTATTGATCCTCTACAAAATATCTTAGTTTAAGAATCTTTTTATGATGCATTTAGACTTTTTAAAGATCTTCAAGTTGCACCAAAAATGTACTTTTTTCATTGAGCTGCTATTGACAGGAATGATGATTTATTTCCTAATGAAACAGTTCTCTGACTATATTCTGTGTTTCAGATAATAGTCAGCCCTTGACCATGACATCCAGGGACATGAAGCATGTCTTTGCGTTATAGCATCTCACTCAGGGCAACTCCCAGCCACTTCTCTCCTGCTCCTTCAATTTTCGGATCTTTCCTCTCAGCAACCTTGCATTTATTCCTTATTTTGACTTTTTCAATTTCTTTTTTTCAAATCTGCTTCCTAATCTGCAGCCCTAAACAATTTGATCTGGAAATTTACTTCTCTGTTAACATTGTGTATCAGCACCTTGGCTAGTATTTACCACTAATTTCACCAGAAGGGCAGAAATGTTTCAACATTTTAAAAGTTCCAGAAAGTTCTAGACATATTATGATTTTTAATTAAAAGAGAAAGAAATTGCTAACTTCAAATATGTATATGCATTTCTGAGTCTTATTTTATTTTTCTTACTCAAAATTTAATGCTTATGCAAGTTCAAATATACTGGTTCAGTAAACAATGAACAAATCTTTACTGCGGTCTAGTTTTGTTGCAAGTCCTGGTAAAGGTGGCTGAACTCATCTATGAGAGTGGGAGAGGATGGAAATGCGATGTTGAAATATTAAAAGAAAAAACCATATCATATAGTTTTCAGGACACAGAGAATACTATTTAGACAAACTGATCAGGACAAGAGGATAAAGAATCTTTAGTAATGGACATTAACATTAAAAATGTTTGTTTTTCTATCACCAATTGCTTTTGAAATTAATTTATCTCTTAAAAATGTATTCATATATGTAGATATGTTGGGTGTTCAAGGGTCACAGCACAGGTGTGTAGGTCAGAGGACAAACATAGGAGATGATTCTCTCCATCATGGGAGTCCTGAGGACTGAGGTCAGGTTGTCAGCTTTCAAGGCATATACCTTTACTTCTGACCTATCTCGCAAGGCCTTGAGTATTTGTCTTTGCTTTGTAATAAAACTTCTCAATTTCTTACTTTACCTGTTTCTGATTCTTCCTTTGATGGATACAAGAACTTGAGAGCACTGGTAGAGATCTCTATACCTATTTTTCCTCACAATCCACTTCTGAATTTGCAAAAGTTCTGTCTCTCTTAATATTCAACACCTTACACCATTATTCTCATTTTTTTTCATGGTGATGTCTTTTAAGATGCTTGCTTATCTTTGGCAGTGACGTGGTGACTTTGACTGTAACTAAGAGGGGCCCTAACTGTTGGTGTCCCTAATGAAATTTTGCCGTGATTCCAGTGTCTCTCTTTATATTCATATGAATCTCTTTATATCTCTCCTATTTTAGAAATAAAATGCAAGGCATGCATTTTCTAAACTTTAGTTTCTCAGAAAACACTTTTAAAATTTATTATTACCATGTGTATAATGTGTGTGTGTGTGTGTGTGTGTGTGGTTTTGTTTGCATGCATGAGTGCATATGGCAAGTCAAACATATTTGGCTACTCTTCATATTCTCATGCATTTTTAAATGAATTATTATGCATGCATGTTGGTGATGGGAGAGGCGCCAAGACAGAAAAGAATATTGGCTCTCCTGAAGCTGGAGTTAGAAGAATTGATGAGCTGCCTAATGTGGATGCTGGCAACCAAACTCAGGTCCTCTGGAAGAGTCCTCGACACCTCCAACCTGACCCATCTCCATGTTCTTAGGTCTGTACCATGTAGCTTTGCACTTTTCTATTTACAAAGTCTACCCTTGCCATGGGACATTGCATTCATAAGTTTTTGTGCCTGTCATGGTCTCTACTTTCTTTAAGTCTACTTCCTACCAGTCTTTCTTTCTCTTCTCCCTTCATTAAGCATTCCTCAGATAGCTATTCATCTCTGGACGTTGTATCTTACTATGAATGAGTTTCTGAAAAGCTAATTAGAAATTCCATGTGGATGTTTAAGAACGACTTCACAGTTTGTTCTCGCTCATACCTGACTCTGTGGAGGAATTCCCTGAAGTCGAAGTATTTAGAGGTTCTATATTTTCTCTGTGTGACAGTTTAAAAATATCCTCCACATGTGACCTCAGGGCACATGCTTGATGCAGTACCCTGGTTACAAGAGGGGAAAGAAAGCCCGAACTCAGCATGGGAACTGTCTGCCCTGTTGTGACCCCACATTTCAGGGAGATAGTATTTGCTTGCCGGGGCATCGTCCTTGGCTTAGGACAATTGATTCCCTAGACCACTCCAGCCCTGCAGTGTTGACTCTCTCAATGAGATGTGGAGTGCAGCAGACTCTACTTCATCTTCCTCGCTCTGTGGGTGTTGTCTCCCTACACTAATAGAGCCTTGCAATAGGATTGTGGAATCTTAAAAGTCTCTCACTTTGTTCAGTGCTGCTCGGCACAGACATGCAGCCTTGTGCTGTGGGGATCTTGACCCCTGTGCACTTGGTGGCCACAGCTTACAGAACCCAACACTCCTGCCACTCTCTCCAGTGGGTGTTCCCTTCTCCCATTCCAATCTTTGTAGCTTTTCCTTCTTGCTAGTACAGCTTGGCATGGAGAGAGTTTCCCCGATAGAAATTACGTGGTGTGGCCGGAGGGGATGGCTGAGCCAGACTAGGGCTTGCTGCACAAGCATGACCCCCTGAACATGGATGCTCCCAGGTCAAAAGCCAGACATGGTGATGTGATGCCAACCTGTATCCTGAGTGGTGGTGGTGGGAAGAAGTGGGGAAGAACAGAGATGGGGAATTCCTGGGGCTTGCTGATCAGTAAGCTCCAGACTCAGTGAGAGGCCTTGCCTCAAAAAATAAAGACTAGGTGGAGAGTACAGGAGAAGTCCTGACATTGGCCTCTGACCTCTACACATGGGCAGGCATGTGTACACATATACACACTGCATTGGCCTCTGGGCTCTACATACACGGGGAGGTATGTATACACATATACGTACAACATTGACCTTTGGCCTCCACAAATGGGGAGGCATGTGTACATATACACACAGCATTGACCTTTGGCCTCCACAAATGGGCAGGCATGTATACACATATATACACAACATTGACCTTTGGCCTCCACACATGGGTAGGCATGTGTACACATATACATAAAATATTGGCCTCTGGCCTCCACACACATGGTCAGGAATGTGTACATATATACACATAACATTGGCCTACATATACTCAGGAAGGCATGTATACACACATATGCACAAGTCATGAGCATTTCTATGTTTGTGTTTTAGAAGCAACTCTGGATCATTCCGATCATCCTCTCCAATGCGGTTACTCTGGTATTGTTGTCTCGGACTCATCGGCACACAAGGGACCTGAGGTTCTTAGAGCAGGGACAGCTGACCCAAGCAATAAAGAAGTGTAGAGCCCAGGACACCCCTATCCTGGCCCAGTTCCTTCACCAGCACACCATAGCCCTGAATTTCTTCAACTTCTAAAATGATTTTTTGACATACTAGGTGCATGGACTCCTGGTAGCACCTCTGGTCTGACATGCAGAAATGAGAACCCGGCACTTACACATTGGTAGAAGGGCAGTTTTCTCACTCTGAACTCGTAAACTGTTGCTAAGTTAATTGCTCCTAGGACTCTGAGCTGTAGCTACAGCTGGATGGAGGCAAGAATATACTTGCTAAAAATAGGGGCACTGAAAAGAAAAAAAACAGACAAGAACACTGCTTGCAGTCAGCTGTGATACATGAATTTGCATCATCCAACTGGGTTTGGACACTGAAGAATAACCAGCCCAGCAGCCTCAGTGTCTACTTCTCAAAGACAGTGAAGTCCACCAGTGCCTGCAGCGAGGTAAAAGCCCGAGAATAGTCCTACTCAGTTATGCTAAGGAACAAGATAAATCTGGGCTTCTCTCGCATCTGTTCCTTGGGAAATGATAAAGTGCTTCCCAGCATTTCTACTGGTGGCAGTGCTGAGTGTGCACCCAGGTGTGCAGACAGGGCGTGTTAGTTGAAAGGTATTTTTAAATACAGAGACTAGTTTCTATTTTACAAGTAGGTAGAGATTTCATAAATCCATGCTTAACTATTAAGGCTCCTCCCCCAGATCAAGTACCATAGAGTACTTTTAAAAGCAAATGGATAGATTAAAATAGAAATGCCGTCTTTGAAGGAGTGAAGAGGATTTCTTTGTCGTTCCTGTTGCCTGTGTCACTTGAGGGAGCTCAGTGTCCTGCAGTCACTGTAAAAAATGCCACCTTCTGCACAGAGGTCATCTCAACCAAGTCGTTTTTTTTGTTATCTTTCATGTATATGTATGGTTTATGTTCCTGTCCGTGTATATTTTTGTGTTAATTTGTGTGAGTGTGGACACACATGTACTTTGACATGCATGTGTTTGTGTTCATCTGTGTGAGTGTGAACATACATGTACTTCGACATGCATGTGTATGTGTTCATGGTCATCTGTGTGAGTGAGTGTGGACACACATGTACTTTGACATGCATTTATTTCTGTATATGTGTTCATGTTCACCTGTATGGGTGTAGACACACATGTACTCTGACATGTATGTGTTTGTTTCTGTATATGTGTTCATGTTCATCATGTTTGACACAGGGTCTGTCTTACCATTGGCCACTGTATATGCTGCCTGTGAGCTTCTAGAAATTTCCAGCTCTCTACCTCTGACCTCCCTGAGGAGATGGGGACACACAGGTGTGCTACTGCGTTCAGCCTTTATGTGGGTTCTGGGAACCCACACTCAGATTGTCACGTTTCTTTGGTAAATGCTCTATCCAGTCAGCATTTCTCTCACTTCATATTTGACATTTCAAGAGAAAATAGTAATTTATCACTTATTTATTTAATTATTTTTATTTATAATAGAATTTAGATTTATAGCCCAGACTAAAGTCTTTCTCCCACCTCCCAAGTAATGAGACTAAAAGTTTATATGAAAATGCCTCATTTAAGTTGTTTAAGTCTGAGGGGCCAATTTTAGGTAGATATATTTTAAAGTCCCATATTTTAATTATAATTTCTCTTAAAATCAGAAAAAAGTAACATAGTAAAAGCAATGTACAAAGCATGAATCCAGACAAGAAGATAACATCTGCACTAAATATGATCATAAATCAGAACTTTAGCTGGTGTTCAAGGAGAGCTTCCACCCAGGCAACAGTACCTTATGTTTGAGAAGCTCAAGACACCTGTTCTAATGTGGCTACTTACTGAACGTGATTTGTAGGCTTGATCCTCACAACTCCAGGACCTTGCATACAATTAAGAACTTACTCAAGCCTTACTATACAGAAACAGACCAAGTTGTTCTTGTGGACAGAGTAATTAGCAATATAGGCTAGCATACCCACAGAGATGCAAATTACAGTTTGAAAAATTGCTTGAGGTTTGGGCAGTGGTGGCACACACCTTTAATCCCAGCACCTGAAGCAGAGACAGGCAGATCTCTGTGAGTTCGAGGGCAGCCTGCTCTACAGAGCAAGATCCAGGACAGGCTCCAAAGCCACACAGAGAAAAAAAATCTAGAAAGGATATTCAAAGATGTTAACTGAACAAGAAGATGCTGAAGACACTGGCAGGAGTGGAATGTGGCTTTGGGCAAGAACATCACTAACAGATGCTTCTTCCTATAGACGGTAGATGCCATTAGATGCTGACGTGACAAGGTGTCTGGAAGGCTCACTCCTAGCCTTTCTATTTCCAGGGAGCTCTATTTTGAAGGTACATTGTTGGACAAAAATTGACTTGTGAATTTGCACTAGCATTACAGTTAACTATAGTCACCTTTCATTCCTATACTTTTCACATACATATCAAAATAGTCAAAAAAAGTATTCACCTCCTCTTGATGTTACCACCAGAAGGCTTACAACAATAGGGGCTCTCGTTTTAATTTTTATTTCTTATACAAATAGCTGATGTAATAAAATCAATGTATATGTTGATGAATCCAGATCAGATATTTACTTCTAAACCAACAAGACCACAAAGTGAAATTTAGTGTATATTTTAGAAACCAACTAACAAGTGTGGGCTCACTTCTTCCTACCCCAATTCCCTGCATTCTGACTTCTTTTTCTCTACAAAACAGCACAACCCTAGAAAACTGTTTGAAATAACGCAATTCACATTGTAGGCAATAATCAGGTGATTCTATTCTAATACAAACTCTATATAAGTGTGTCTGTCTGTCTGTCTGCCTGTCTAAGATCACAATGTCTTCAGCTGTCCCCTACCTTTCCTTTCATGACACAGTCCCTCAATGGCCTGGTACCTGTCACAAAACTTCCTCCTTCAATGTCTAGGGACCCACCTGGCTCTGCTTCCTCAGGAGGAAAACAAACAGACACCACAATGTGGCTTTTTAACCTGGGCTTTGGGGATTGAATTTCCATCCTCCTGTTTGCAAAGCAAGTACTCTGGCAATATCGGCAACCTCAGGGCTCCTGCACAGGGAACAATCAGATAGTTCTATTCTAATACAGACTTCTGATAACTAAAAGCTACCAGATGTGACTGGAGTAATAGTTTAGTGGGAAAAGTGATTGCCATGAAGTGTGAATGTGTGAATGAGTTCAAATTCCCAGAAGTCACATAAAAGTCAGAGTCAGTAGTGAGCACCTGTCACCCAGAGCTTCTACAGTCAGAGGGGAGGTGGACACAGGAGACTCCCAGAAGCTTGCTGAGCAATTCTCCTAAGTTACAGAGCTGAGCATCTGCTGCAACCAGGATGCAAAGTGGGAACTAACATCAGAGTAAGTCTTCTGACCTCTACACATGCTGTGGTGGGCGTGTGCAACCCACAGATTCAAAACATAATTACTAGTTTTCCTACTTCATCAAGAATAACAAGTTAATCTCCCAGAGGTTACAATGTTTCCATGACTGCTGAGGCTGTGCCCCAGGGGTTCAGCAGGGCATTCCTTTTAGAGCCCTTCAGATGGACTGTGATGCCTGTTCTGCATGCAAACACACTTAATAAACCTCACTGGGTAGAGTCTTTGAGCTCTCAAAATTACCTGCTGAGCATGTTTGTAGTCAACAATACTTTCAGAACAGATGTTAGTGAAAAGCCCAAGTCGTCAATGGCCTTCCTTCAGTTTAGCTTTTGAAAGCAGAAAGCTAGTTTAGCCAGGACATCTCAGCCATCATATCGTGTGTCTTTGGTAAAATGTGACATATGTCATCTGATAAAGTCACCTGGTTTGATAAAATTTTGGCCGTCATCATGCAGCTGTATATTTTCTGTCTCAGGAGCTTCAGTTGACCTGTGATTGCTTGAGCTGGCCATTTAGAACCTGTTCCCCATGCTGAGATGCCTTGCACAGCCTTGAAGCGGGGAAGGGGGGCTTAATCCTACCTCAATTTGATATACTTTGCTTTGTTGACTGCCATGGGAGTCATCCTGCCCCTCTCTGAATGGAGGAGGAGTGGATAGGACAGGGTAGATGGGAGGTGAGGGGGGCAGGGAATGCTTGGTATGTAAAATAAATGAGAAATTTTCATAAGAAAGGAGAAATATTTAATCAGTAATAGAAAATATATCTTATTCGATTGCCTCTTACCAAGTATTCTTTCTGTTATTTGAAAAACAGTAATTTTACAGAGCCGCTGGAACAAAGGTCATGTGGTATAGGCTTTAGTGCAAGTATTCTGCTTCTTGTATGTGTGGTCAGAACATCTTCAGGGAAGCCTCTTGGTGTTCCAGCTCTTAACTTGTTCAATCTCAAAATCATCTATCATGGTTTTCACTATCAGGTTTATTTGCAAGGAAAGAGTAGGTCAGATCACAAGACTTGGTGCTCAGAAATCTGCTTTTGGCCTGTTTTCATGGGCTAAAGGTTCTGCTTTATTCTTCCTGTTTCTAACCACCGGTATATGTTCCCATTTTAAAGTGCAGCTTAGAAAACAATTTAAAATTTGACTTTGCAAAGGTAAGTAGGAAGGACACAAACTTCTCTTGTTTTTGTCTCGTACTTTGGCTCAGGCTTTTTGAGAAGTGGGCAGCTTTTCCTCCTCCTGCAGCTAGATGCTGCCTTGTGGTTGTTTTCTTAAAATCTAGTGACTGAAATAGCAGAGGGGAATTTTCTAGACAAAATTTGTTCAGGAGATTCTTTTTAAAGCCATCTTTTGAAAAACATCGCAGGGGGTAAAAATGCTTGCTAAGAAGCCTCACTGCTTGAGTTTGATTTCCAGGATCCATACAATGGAGTGCTGTGTGTGGGGGAGGACTAACTCCTGAAAGGTGTCCTCTGTCGTTATACACACACACACACACACACACACACACACGTGCACACACACACACACAATCTAAAAATAATAATAAAGTATGCTTTCTTAGAAAGGAAAACGCAGCACTGCTGATTTTTGAGGCTATTCCGACAAGGAAGCAGGAAATGCTCCTGGACTCCAGGACAGGTTGAAGCTGACTTGAATGTGTGGTGAGCTCTGTTACCATAAATCTTTCCATGCTCTGGGTGTGGTTGAAGGTGAGTGAACTGGCCAGCCAAAGAAAAATATTTCATTTTCTACTGTTAATTATATTTAGTTTCCTTCTTATACCCAAGGTTTTAGTAACAATAACAAAAATGCCCATAAATAAAAAAATCATTGAAAATGGTGGAGTATTCATGTCATAAATCTTTTTCTTGATATCAAAATGCACGTATTTACTTTTCATAAATTTAAACTGAAATGGAAATTATATTAAAAATCCATGAATTTGTATGATATTCCAGAGGACAGCGGTAGCCATCTCAGAATGCTTGTATATGAAACATGTAGCTTTATCCATTACTGTAAAAACCTTTAGAGTGGATGGAAAATTATACTTTACTTTTTTTCTCTTTTTTTTCTCACCGCCATTTTGCTTTTTTGTAGTAAATTTTCTACATATAATATGTTTTGATCACATTCTTTCCCCTTTCTCAATGCTTCCCAGAACCTTCCCAGCCTGCACCCATTCCACCAACTTCATGCTCTTTCTCTTTCAAGAAAACATAAAAGAAAAACCAAAGCACTAATGTAAAAGAGACTGTTCGTTTCCCAGCGGCTCAGACCTGAATAATCACACAGAAACTATAAGAATTACAACACTGTTTGGCTAATGATTCTAGTGTATTCCTAGCTAGCTCTTACATCTTAAATTAACCCATTTCTATCAATCTGTGTATCGCTACGAGGCTGTGACTTACTGATAAGGTTTCCAAGGTTCTAGCAGAGCTACATGGCATCTGTCTCTGACTCTGTCCACTCTCTCTCTTTATCTCTGTTCAGATTTCTTGCCTGGCTTCACTATGCTAAGTCATTGGCCAAAACAGCTTTACTCATCAACCATAAAGCAACACATATACAGAAGGATATCCACAAATGGACTGTGATTTTCATTCTACTCTATGTGGTATGAACAGCCAGAACCTGAGGAGAACTTCACTACAGCTTTATGGGTATACTCAGAATGCTCAGACGCCCACAACGCCTCGTCTAGGTTGGAAATGAATTGGTGAATTTTGTTCAATAAAACGATTACAGTCCTAACCATATGCAGTGAGACTTGCCACAGGAAATGAACATTAAAGGATCGATCGTGATTAACTCAAGAAAGGTCAGAGGAGCTAGAGTGTGGGTTCAGAGGTTAAGAGCACTTACTGCTCTCCCTCAGACCCAGGTTTGATTCACAGTACCTTTGTGGTGGCTCGCAATCTCTTTAACTCCAGTTCCAGGGGATCCAAGATGCAACAGGCAAGCATGTAGTATTCAGACATACCCAGTGGTAAAGCACCCACACATACAAAATAAAATCTTAAACAATGAAGAGGAATTGTTAGAATTACTGGTGAAATGTGCATGGAATGAGTTTTCCCAGTGAGGGAAACCACTGTAGGGTCTTTACATGCTAGAGAACGGCACAGAGGCATGCTGATTCTAGGCAGGATGAGGACAAGCCAGTCTTGTGGAAGGTGAAGAGCTGAGCTCGATTTGGTAAGGATGATATTCTGGAGGCAGATGGGCAGCCAAGCAGCTTACTGTTGAGGTACAGCAGCAACAAAGACCTGGGTGGCAGGGTTAGGTAGAAATTGGAAGGAGCTATATCGTAGGATGCCATTGCAATTCTCCTTCCCCCAAGAGCTTTTAGTGAGAAAGGCTTTGGAGTGGTTTAGAAAGCTGACTGCAAACTGCATCCGGTATAGGTGTTTGCAGTTGAATGTGTGGCCTCACCTGAGAACTACCACAGTGGTTTTTTGGTGAGCCCTGTAGGTCTGTCTATTTCCCTCTGTACAATGAGGTAGTTTGTGGGAACCTCAGATAATTTCTGGAACACTGCAGAAGCAGCGCTTGTGAAGACTCCGAGAAGCCCTTGTTGGTGTCTTGTTCATGAGGCGCTTGTTTGTCTACGAGATTCCCAGTCTACCAGTCTCTCAGACCTTCCAGGGTTGGTAAAACTTACAGCCGTTCTGGCAAAGTCTCAACATCTGGACTATACAAAGCAGTTTCCTCTTTTCTGATTGGACCACACCTTGTCTCAGTTTGTTGCATTTGTCTATTTAGCTTTTCTTGGCCACTGTAATCAAAAGAATGAAGCTTGCTCAAATCCAGGAGCACGATGCCATTAACACTACAGAAACGCACAAGTCTTGCTCCAGAGACTGTTTCATGCCTCTTCTACTTGATCTTCATATTCAGCTTTTGGGTTCAGTCTTGAATAGTTGTTGAAAGCGAGATCCATTTTCTTGGGCAGTGGAAAGGTAAATCCATGACTCTGACCCTAGTTTATCTAGCCTTCAAGTGCCTATCCCTTACAAAAGCTGGCGAAACTCCTGGGGAAATATAGCCACAATATGGAACACCCCAGCCCAGCTACTTCATCATGCCCTGTTAATTCTTCAGGCTCCAAGGAGCTGAGTTTTGTAACTTTTCAGCTAACTCTCTCTGCTAGAATTAAGATCCATGATACTTTTGGAGTACGTGGAGAGGTCAAGGTAGGTGACATATTTACAATTGGATTGTGAAAAATGTGATTTCTTAACTGTAACTATCATGCATAATAACATCTAGGTTGTGTGACAGAGATCAGTATAAAAATATAACTGTAAGGTTTAAATAATTGGCATGTGATAAGGGCTTTCTAAATAGGACATCAAAAACTAGGAAGAAAAAATTAGAGACAAAAATTAATTCTTAAATATAAACATTGAAACAAGGTAAAATTATGAATTGGAAAAAGATATTTGGTGTATACTTAAATAAATAGATAAGCAAGTATATCTATAATGCTATGTCTTCGTCTGTACTTTTATTTTATTTTGCATTTTTCTGACTTTACACATTTTTGTTTTGCCTTCTTTTTCTTCTCTTGTTTCAGCTTATAAGTCTATGATTTTTATAGTTTGTAGATTCAAGAACTTCTTTTCATTTATAAAGGAGAAGAATAATTTCCTATAATGTTTATTCACTAATGTATTCAATATTGATTGGGTTACATAAATGCATCTCAAATCTTCATAGATTTGAGAATCTGGTGGTAAACAAACACAAGTGTTCTATCTGTTTCTGAGTCTCTTTCTGTTTATTAATCACTGGATAAGGAGAGGGCCAGGGTGACCAACACACCAGCCAGAAGACAGGAGCATTCTTAGACTCCTGGGGTCATTATTTGCTGGCTCAGTCTTCTCACCTGTTCTGACCTAGACCATCTCCTTCCCCAGGTCCATTTTGTAACATAAGGGATCTTTCTCCTTGAGAAACTGATGTCAGTGTAAACCCAAATGATCGCTACTTACTATTGCAAAGTGTGCCTTATTGCTTTCTATGGTTATAACCATTTCTCCATAAATCTACTGGCTTGGAAGGAAATACAGTCAACAAGAAGATGTTCCAGTGCTGGGAATAACCGAGAGTGTGTTGGCTTCTGACAGCTTCAAACCTATAAACCTTCACCACTGCTATGGCGGTGTTTCAGTGCTGACATCAGCTGGATACAGGACATTTAATATTCTGATAGCTTTTATTTATTTTTATATGTCTATATTTACCTTAGCTAGTACTCAGGTCAGTCATAGATGATGTTCTGACACCCCCACTCCCCAAGGTTAGGCTTTAGGTCAATTTCTTATTCTGTGTTTTCTAACACAGTTCTTCGTAATTTATTAGGAATTGTACTGATATCTTAATAGGCAACTCTTAGGTTTGGAAGTTCTGAATGAAATGCAATCAAACAGGTCAGGCTATGATTTTCTTTTCACACAATTACAGATTTGTGTAAAATCCTCAGCAATTTAGTCTGAAGGAAGAAAGGTACTTTTCTTTCTAAAATTAAATGACACTAGCCAGTACTTTTCTAAAGGCCATCTCAAAAAAAAAACTTTATCTCACGTTCTTTTTAAAATTCACCTGCTGTTTGTAGAGCTC
This sequence comes from Arvicola amphibius, assembly GCF_903992535.2. NCBI lineage: Eukaryota > Metazoa > Chordata > Mammalia > Rodentia > Cricetidae > Arvicola > Arvicola amphibius. The sequence continues at coordinate 110,325,809 of NC_052050.1, forward strand.
AATAAAAAAATCATCTGCTGTGTGCTTCAAATGTACTCAAGTTTGTTGTTCAGGTAGAGAAAAGAAGAAAATAAATGTTTCCACAGCACAGCATCATGGTGGCTGCAATGTTGATTTGGTTATTCAAGGATTGGTTTTACACCCAGGATGAAGTGCAGGCTCCGGTGTCCAATTACTCAGCTTTAAATCTCTTATTAAATGAGTGGTCCTGGATTAGTTAACTTCCTAGGGTCTTAATCTTCATCTGTAAAGTAACAATAATATTATCTTCCTCAAGGAAGCTAGAGCTGGGATGACCCATGGATGTTTGTTTAAAAGTTTCTGGAGCACAAGAAGTGGTAAATCAATGCGAAGTATAGAACTTTGTAGTTTCCTTACTAAAATGAGCTGGCACCACTTTGTTTACTAATATAAAGAGCATGGCACAGGCACCTTATGTCATCAAACGTTCCGTAATATAACATTGAAAACTGTAAGGGCCATATTTTTCAAGTCACAGTGTTTTAACTTCTGTAATTTATTTGTTTTGTAAACTTTTACTATTAAACATTGGATAAGTTTTCTGTTATTATTTTATAAAACTATCACAATTAAGGGATTAAAAACAATTCAGATTCGTTTTCTTAAAATTCTGGAGCTCAAATCCCAAGTGGAGATGTTGACAAATTGTCTTCTTTCTCCAGGCTCTTGAGACTAGCTTTTCTAACTCCTGGTAGTCCCTTCAATCCCTTGGTTCACACCCTTTCTCTAAAATACAAAAGAATGTCTGGTTCTTTGTGACATGTCCTCCCCCCCCCCCCTTTTTGGTATATTTGCTGTCTTCCTTGGCTAATAACTCTTTGAACACATTGGGCCTACCCAGATAATTCACGAGAGTCCTTCCAGCTCAAAATCTTATTAGTCTTCCAAATACCCTGCCAAAGAAAGCAACATATTCACAGATTGCTATTATTAGGAAGTCAGTTTCCTTGGGGGCCTGTTACTCCATCAGCCACAAACAATATGCCAGATGGAAACCAGCAAGGCAAAGTAGGTTACATGTTCATTAAAAACACCTAGACAAAAAGTACCTGTCAAAAATTTTGCTTGATATTGGTCTACTCAACACTTAGCAAAAACCTACTGAATACTATCTAACTTACCCCAAGAATTTGTTAACCCGTACTTGGATCAGAATTTCATGACAATTTCATGCTATTTTAATGTTGAATATTTTGGATTCTATAAACCTTTTAATAATCTTTCAACATATGTTTTCATTTACTGAAAATAGGTATTTTTCATACCATATATTTCAATTATGGTTTCCCCTTTCCCAATGCCACCCAGATTTTTCCCATCTTCCTTCCCATTTAAATCCACACCTTTCCTTTTTCTCTCTTGTTAGAAAATAGACGAGTATCTAAAAAATAATAAAACAAACTGAAATAGGACAAAACAGGTAGAAGAAAATACGTCAAATAAAAAGCTTATGAAGAAAGTCTAGACACAGAGATTACACAGTCTTAAAACCAGGTTTTTACCTTGTTGTCTTCTACATCTCTTCTGTGTTTGTTTAGTTAGTTTTTGCTAATAAAATCTGGACCTTAGTATTTCCTATCCAAACAATATTGAATAGAACAAATATTAAGTAAGATTTACTATTTCTAAGTTCCTAAAACAGATATTCCTTGAATTCATAGAAAAGAATAGATGAGGTATTACCATATCTAAAACCTAAAATGGAATATACAGAGTTGTGATTTAATGAACAAATCCATAGGCAGTATTTAATGGGAGCCAAATGTGCTTTTACAGAGGCTATTTCAGCCATGGGTGGGCTTGATGCATTAAATATTCTGTTTGGAATCTGTTGTGAATATAATCATGAATTAGAGGTGGAGAGTGTGGACAATATTGATTTAAATAGGAGAAACGTGAGAAAAGCAGAGTGAGAAAACAAAAACCTACTCTTTCCCTGAAGGAAAAGCAAGTGTCAGTTTCTAGCCACGCCCACTCACTCAAATCATCAGTACAAGCAAAGGGCAGGAAGGAAATGAACCACCGACGTCATTTGACCCACTGTGGGCAAAGGCCATGGTGGACCCTGCCAGGGTGGGAGCTGATGAAGAAGGGCCTTTGAGCGGTTTGAATGCTTCTCATTGTCCTTTCCCTTTCCACGCCAAAGTCAGGTTGACACCCAGAAAACGAGTGCTTTAGGGAGACATAGGTTATAAAGAGATGCATAGAAAGAAAACAAAGGCCACAGGTCAAGGAGTGACAAAGGCCCACAGGCATGTAAAAACCTTTCCCTTCTCCCATCCTGAGTACCCCGGCTGTGAGGCTTTATTCTACCAGTCTGCTTTTCTGGTAGCTTCCTTGCCATGGGTCAGGTTGGAATCTGACTGCATAAGTTACAGATTTAGTGACGTCAAATGGAGGCTATCAACTGTAGTTCGGGTGTGTGGAACTTTTTGCACAATTTTCATTCCCACTCCTGCCTTAGCTTGCCCCTAGCGCCACCAACTGGAGGAAACTGATGCCTGCAGACAAATAGGAACTCCAGAAGGAACATGATTAATATACTGTTATAGAAGAATAGTAGAAACTGAACAATATATATCACCATAGGACAATAGCTGGAGATTTACTGTCAAATAAGTGTAATATGCACATTTATACTCAGGGGAAAGGTAAGATACCACTAGCAAGAATCTATAATAAATCACTTAACTGAAAACATTAAGTTTGAAAACACAAAAGCTGACAAAGAGTACACAACTGAAGGAGTAAACTTTCTCCCATAGGGCTTCTCCAAAGAAGGAGAGAATAGAAGGAAGCACATTCAATACAGATGCGCTTCAAGGAAGACCAACATTTGAGAGAACTGGTAGAGCGCTAAACACAAGGCAGAAGGAAACATTACCTAGACTCTGTAGCCAGGGTTAGCAAAGCCAAAGACAGCCACAGCATTCCAAAGGCATCCAGAGTTTACAGCCATTCTCCGTGAGCTTACAAATCAGTTTGTCACACAGGCGATGAGTGGCATGTGGTGGGGTAACAATTTTAGTGTGTGGAGGAATACCCGAATGAGTGATTGTTTAACTAAGGAAACATTCAAGTATTGTTAGGCATTTAAGATGTCAGGAATTTTGATGTTACATAATAATACACTTGGAATAGATGTTCCAATGAATGCAAACAAAGGGGAAAGGGACAGAGGTGCTCCAAGTGTCATGGAGAAAAGTTGATCAATTTCTCAGTAAATGTTATTGTGTTCAAGGAAAGAAAAGGAAAGAGGAGAAAAGAAGAACCAGGGCAGAGAGAGACAAAAGGGAAGAGAAAGGACAGAGTGAAGAGCAAGAGAATCCGAGACCTAAAGTTAGAATAGAGCAAGGGAGAGAGATACAGAGACATACACAGACAGAAAAGCAGGTACAGAGAGAAAGAGAACGAGAGGGAGAGGGAGAAGGAGAGGGAGAGGGAGAGGGAGAGAGAGAGAGAGAGAGAGAGAGAGAGAGAGAGAGAGAGAGAGAGAGAGAGAGAGAGAGAGAATGAGAGAGAGACAGAGACAGAGAGACAGGGAGAGAGACAGAGAAAGAGACAGAGAGACAGAGACAGAGACAGAGAGAGAGATACACACAGAAAGAAAGACAGGGCCAGAGAGAAAGAGAATGAGAGAGAGAGAGAATGAGAGAGAGACAGAGACAGAGAGACAGGGAGAGAGACAGAGAAAGAGACAGAGAGAGAGACAGACAGACAGAGAGATACACACAGAAAGAAAGACAGGGGCAGAGAGAAAGAGAATGAGAGAGAGAGAGAGAGAGAGAGAGAGACATACACACAGACAGAAAAACAGAGGCATAGAGAAAAAGAACAAATTGTTAAGATCCAGTTAAAATTAGACAATTAAAACAGCAAATTTAGTGTTTAATTTAAATTTTTTAAATTCTTAAAAAAATCAAGAATAAGATGGGAAAAGAATAACAAATGATATACGCATCCATAGGTTTTTATCATGGCAAATAGGAGGTTATCAGTAAATTGAGAAAATCTGATACCAAAATAAACATCTCAGTTCTTTGGTTGAGATTAATTGCCATAAGAACAAGGTAATAATATAGATTTAAATGAAAAGAGATAAATCAGATCTACCAAATAAAAGCAATAAAATTAAGTAAAAATTAAATGGCTATAAGAGAAGCAATTATATCTATGTATAATTAAAAATAAAAAATTACAGAGTTTCAGATGGGACTTAACTTTTAATAATATTTTATAGTGTTTTTAAAGCAATATTCCTACAAGATATAATTAAAAAATAACTCAGCATCATCATAAAATGAATTTTATGAGAAAAATAATTGGAATCAGATATTGTAATAATTTAATATATTTATGAACATTTTTACATATTTTGATGTACCATAGTCATAAATGTCAATATCCATTAACTTATTTATGAAATTAAAATAAAAGCAACTAGATATTCTAACAAAATATAATTCAAGGCAAAAATATTACATGAGGAGATGTAGATATAAATATGGGAAAAAGAAAGTTTAAAGAGGGCATGGCAGGCTCAGACCACACTAACCAGGATGGGTGAGTGACCCTTCTCTAGACCATGGTGTCCCAGCCTGCCCCTGTTCCCCTCTGCTAGGCCCTCTCCACAACCCCAGAAGACTTCTTCCGAGCAGACCCAGCTCAGAACACACCAGCCAGAATGAGTGAGTAACCCTCCTGCCAGCAGAACTGTACAGGGGTCTCCCTGGATTCTGTCCCCCTCAACCCTTCTCCAGGCCCACATCATTCTAGCTTGTCACTCACCCTGCAGCTGGGCACTGGCCCCAGCCCCAGGGAAGACCACACCAGCCAGAACTGGTGGCTGACCCTTCCGTCCTATGGCTGGCCCCCTCCTACCTTAGCACCACCATCACTGCTGGGTCCTGCCCCGACTCCAGAAGAATCACACTGCTCTGGTACAGCCCTCACCAGCCAACCAGCAGGTGAGTAACCCATCCGGCAGCTGAACTACTGGATTCTGCTTCTCTCAAACCCACACTGCCACCCAGCCCCTGCCACCTCATCATCTTCTCCAAGGCCAGCCTTTCCCCACAACTCTGGCAGACTCCATCGACTCAGGTACAGTCCACATCAGTGGAAAACACATTCCCAGCAGCTTTATCAGAGGCCAGGCTGGACCCAGGTAACCCAGAAGAACATGCAGTCTTTTCTGGGGGCTAGGCCAGATCTAGCGACCCAAAAGGACTTTGCTTTACCAGAGGCCAGCACAGATCAAGGGACTCAAGTCCCCCTCAAACTTCTGCAGAGAGACCATACTGGATCTGAAGACTCTCAGTCTCCAGAACCCTTCAACATTTAGGCCAGAAGACCAGAGAGGAAACAGAAACTAAGGAACAAAACAGCCATCCAATAAAGAGAAACACAGAAATCAACATCCAGACTTATAGTCATCCCAAATCCAAATGTCTAAATGTTTAAATGCCAGTACAAAAACATAATCAATAACAGAAGGGGCAACATGGCACCACCTGAAACCAGCTATCCTACCACAGCAAGACATAAATATTCCAATGAAACTGAAACACAAGAAAAAGGCGTTAAAAATAACTTTGTGAAGATAATAGAGATGTTTAAAGAGGTAGTGAAAAAAAATTCCTTGAAGAAATTGAGGAAAAGACAAACAAAAAATTGGAGGAAATTAATAAATTTCTTAAAGAATGCCAAGAAAGCCAAGAAAAAAACGAAGGGGCAAAGGAAACCATTCAAGACCTGGAAAGGGAAATAGAAGCGGTAAAGAAAACACAAACTGAGGGAATTCTGGAAATGGAAAACGGGCTAAGCAAATAGGAACTACAGAAGCAAGCATCACCAACAGAATACAAAAGGTGGAAGAGGGAATCTCAGATGTTGAAGATATAATAGAGGTAATAGGTTCTTCTGTCAAAGAAAATGTAAAATCTAAAAAAAAAAAACCCATAACACAAAACAGCTAGGAAACTTGGGACACCATGAACAGACCAAACCTAAAAGCAATAAGAATAGTAGAAGGAGAACAATCCTTGTTTAAAGGCCCAGAAAATATGTTCAATAAAGTCAAAGAAGAAAATTTTCCCAACCTAAAGAAGAATATGTGATAAAGGTACAAGAAGTTCTCAGAACACCACATAGAATGCTCCCTTATCATGTAATAAAACACTAAACATACAGAATAAAAAAGGATATTAAAAGCTGCAAAGGAAAAAGGCCAAGTAACATATAAAGGCAGACCTATCAGAATTACACCAGACTTCTCAATGGAGACTCTCAAAGCCAGAAGGGCCTAAACAGACATCTTTCAGACTCTATATGACTATGGATGTCAGCCTAGGCTGCTATAGACAACAAAACATTCAATTACCATAGGTGGAGAAAACAAGATATTTTGTGACAAAATAAAATTTAAATGTAGTGACATTTCATTTGTATTTTAGTAAATAAAACTAACCTGAAGGTCAGAAAATCAAAGTAGCTTGCCACTGGCTCTTACATTGATTCGGTTTGAAAATGACTATTCTGCCTCCAGGAATCTCAGAATAAGCCTGAGCCTGAGAGCTATCTCCTCCCATTTTATAATCCTCCCTTCTTTTGGGATCAAGAGCATGCTACCACCTGGTTTCTATGGCAAGTTAATGTGGCTACTGGGATTAAAGGTGTGTGTTATTGTAAGTCTGGCCTGTGTGGCTGTTTCACTTTTTTGATTTCAGTTTAGTTTTATTTATTAAAATACAAGTGAAATGTTACTACATTTAAACAATATCTATCCACACATCTAGCCCTACAGAAGCTACTAGAAGGAAAACAATCAATCCAAGAAAATTAGTTATACCCACAAAAGCAGGCAATAATCTCACACCAGCAAAACCCAAAGAAGGGAAACACACACATACACACACACACACACACACACACACACACACACACACCCCCACCCCCACCACCACCACCACCACCATCATCATCATCCCCAACAATAAATTAACAGGAATTATCATTCACTGGACATTAATATCTCTCATTATCAATGGACTCAATTTGCCAATACAATGACAAAAAAACACAGGCTAACAGAATGGATATGAAAACAGGATCCACCCTTCTGCTGCATACAAGAAAGACGTCAACATCAAAAACAAACATTACTCCAGAGTAAAGGGTTGGAAATTTTTTTTTTTTTTTAGGCAAATGGACCTAAGAAACAAGCTGGTATAGTCATTCTAATAATATGTAACAAAATAGACTTCAAACCAAGATTAATCAAAAGAAATGAAGAAGGACATTTCAAATTCATCAAAGGACAAACCCACCAAGGTGATGTCTCAGTCATGAACATCTATGCTACAAGTACAAGGGCAGCTACATCTGTAAAAGAAAATTGCTAAAGCATAAATCCCATATCAAACTCCACACATTACATTAATAGTGGGAGACTTCAACTCCTCACTCTTGCCAATGGGCAAGTCTGCCAGACAGAAGCTAAGCAGAGAAATAATGGAATTAACAGATGTTATGCCTCAAATGGACCTAATATATACTTATAGAATATTTCACCCAAACACCAAAGAATATACCTTCTCATCAGCACCTCATGGAACCTTCTCCAAAACTGGCCATATACTTAGTAATAAAATAAGTCACAAAGAATACAAAAATTAAAATAACTGCCTATATCTTATCAGATCACTATGGATTAAAGTGGGAGTTCAACAGTAACAACACAAACTACAGAAAGCCTACAAACTCATAGAAACTGAACAACTCTCAACTGAATTACCATTATCACTAGATCAAGAAATAAAGGAAGAAAGAAATTTAAAGACTTCCTGGAATTCAATGAAAATGAATTCACAACGTACCCAAACTTATGGGACACTATAAAAGCAGTGCTAAGAGGAAAGTTCACACTACTAAGAACCTGCATAAAGAATTTGGAGAAATCTCATACTAGCAGCTTAATAGCACACCTGAAAGCTATAAAACAGAAAGAAGCAAACACACACAAGAGGAGTATACTGCAGGAAATAAATTGAGGGCTGAAATCAACAAAATAGAAACAAAGAACAATATAAAGAATCAATGAAACAAAGAGTTGGAGAAAATCAACAAGATAGACAAAGCCTCATCCAAATTAATTAAAAAGCAGAGGCAGAATATCATAATTAACAAAATCAGAAACAAAAGGCGGGCATAATAGCAGACACTGAGGAAAAACCTGATCATTATTAGATCATACTTCAAAAAACTGCACTCCACAAAATTGGAAAATCTAAAAGAAATGGACAAATTCCTCGATAGACATCACATACCAAAATTAAGTCAAGATCAGATAAACAGTTTAAATAGGTCTATAGCCCCTAAGAAAATAGAGGCAGTGATTAAAAATCTCCAAACCAAAAAACAAAACAAAACAAAACAAAAACAAAAACAAAAACAAAACAACCCAGGGCAGATAATTTCAAGCAGAATGCTACCAAACTTTCAAGGAAGAGCTAATACCAATACTCTCAAATTATTCTGCATGATAGAAACAGAAGGAGCATTGCCAAATGTTTTTTATGAGGCTACATTCACCCTGATACCCAAATTACACAATGGATCAATAACAAAGGAGAATTACAGACCAGCTGAGTTGGGGAATTCTGCTGAAGAGAGAAAGAAATGATTGTGGGAGCTAGAGGGCTCAAAGACATCACAAAAAGACCCAGAGAAACTAACCTGGGTCAATAGGAGTTTACAGACCCTGAAACAACAATCAGGTAGCTTGTATGTGCCTAACCTAGGCCCTCTACATATATGTTGCAGTTGTATAGCTTGGCCTATTTGTGGTCTCCTCTAATAATGGGAGTAGGCACCTATCCTTAAGGCTTTGACTGGCTCTTGGGAACCTACTCCCATACTGAATTGCCTTGCCCAGTCTTAATACAAGGAAGGTACTTAGTATTAGGGCACTTGATATGCCACGATTTTGATGATAAACATGGGAATCTGAAAAAGCACAATTAATAAAAATTCAGAGAGAGAAATTGGGGTTCAACTTGAAAATCTGAAAAGCAAAGCAACCAGCCACTGGCTCTTACCTCAACCTCAGTCCAAAATGGTGATCTTGCCTCCAAGAATCTCAGAACGAGACTGTGACTGAAATCTGTCTCCTCCCATTTTATAATATTCTCTAGTTCTGGGATTAAAGGCATGTACTGCCTGGTTTCTACAGCAACTAGTGTGGCTACTGGGACTAAAGGTGTGTGTTACCACTGCCTGAGAGTAAGGTTGACCATTGCGCTGTTTTACTCTCCGATCTTTAGGCAAGCTATACTTATTAAAATAAACATAAAATACTACTACATTTCTCCTTTTTGTCTAAAATAAAAAAGGCTATAACTAATATAAGAAAAACTATATACAGTAAGTACAATAACTATATACAGGCCATAAATAAATCAACAATGTCTAATCTGTTTGCATTTAACCAATTCAGAGAAAATACTCCATATCTCCTATCTTTGTGAGTCCAAAGTCTTGTACGTAATTTACCTTTTATCATAACTTGCTTTCTGTGTCAGGTAAACAAGGAAAACTATAACTATCTAGTCTTCCTCCCCCTCAGAGACCCAAGAAGGAAATAATATTAACTGAGTAAGCAGGAAGTGCAAACAAGCGACTTCCAAAAAATGTGGATAATGACAGAAACAGCTGGCTGCCTGGACAGTCACTCAAAGTTCCTCTGTAATGTTGAGGCATCCATAATCAGCTTACAGGCCTACCATATCAGACAGACTTTTCTGTGAAGCAGGATATTTTGTGCCTTGCTTATCTAATTACAACAGTATACTGTCAACAGTTGAGGCAGGGGCATTTTCTTGCCCAATGGCTTAACTTTTGCCACAAAGAAAGTAAACCCCATGTGGAGTTTCTTCAGTGCTCATTATCTTCTCTGAAGTAGATTGGTGCTGCCAGAAACAGACATGTCTCATTGTCATAAAAAAGATGAACCTAGGTTATTAAAAACCTTAAATGCCATATTCTGTAGATCTCTTAAATGTTTGAAGATGACCTGTTGATCTAAAATATAACTTTGTTTGACCTTGAAAACATACTTAATATTTTCTAAGTCATTAATTATTAACCTGCATTTCCTTATTATCCTACACAGTTGGTAATAATAATTTTCAAGGACTAAAAATTTGCTTTACATTATTAAATGAGCTGTATAGGTACAATACCTTAAACTGGTATAGGAAGTCCTTCTGTATTTGCATTGCTTTCATTGGTTGAATAAAGAAACTGCCTTGGCCTTTTGATAGGGAAGAGCTTAGATAGGCAGGGAAAAGAGAAGTGAATTCTGGGAGGAAGAAGGGCAGTGTGGCAGATGCCATGGTTTTCCTGACCAAGGCGGACGCTGGTTAGAAACTTTCCTGGTAAGCCACAACATCGTGCTGTTACACAGATTGGTAGAAATGGGTTAGATCAGGATGTGAAAGTTGGCCAAGAAGAGGCTAGATATAATGGGCCAGGCAGTAATTTAATTAATACAATTTCTGTGTGGTTATTTTGGGACTAAACTAGCCAGGCAGGAAGAATGAAAGGACTCGCTCGCTACAACAGAATGGTACCTCAACATGGTCGACTAACTCCACATAAAACCTGAGAGAGCTTGAAAAGGAATTCTAGACACACAGGAAAAAAAAAAAAAAACAGTTTATCACAGCTTTTTGCTGTTTGCTGGCGGTGTGCCACAGAGAAATTTTCCTGACTCAGCAGGAAAAAAAAAAGCTGCACAGTTTTAAAACGCCGGCTTTCTGTGCGATGCTTCTAATGTAACCTCTGTCTCTTGCATGAGACAGAGAATTTGGATGGGGTTTTGTGAGTAAAGTGTTATGTCTTGCTTGATGGCAATAGGGACTGCTGTGTGCCTGGAACTACGTGTGGCTCAGGGGCATCGAATGACTCTGAGGCAGGAGCAGCTCTGCTCTGTCATGCTGAACTGTGCTGATCTCAGGCAGGAACTATTGTAATTATCATAATAACAGCACAGTTAAGGTTTAGACTGGGCAGGAAAAAGGTGGCACCATATTACCCCTACATGACACAACTTAATTTTTTAAGAAGTGCTTAGCAATTTAAGAAGTGCTCCTGGTGTAGGAGGTCCTTCTGTATTTGTGTTGCTTTCATTGATTGAATAAAGAAACTGCCTTGGCCTTTTGAGAGGAAAGAGCTTATGTAGGCAGGGAAAAGAGAACTGAGTTCTGGGAGGAGGAAGGGCAGTGTGGCAGATGCCATGAATTTCCTGCCTGAGACAGATGCTGGTTAGAATCTTTACAGGTAAGCCACGACCTCGTGGTGTTGCAGATTTGTAGAAATGGGTTAGATCAGGATGTGAGAGTTGGCCAAGAAGAGGCAAGATATAATGGGCCAGGCAGTAATTTAATTAATACAATTTCTGTGTGGTTATTTCGGGGGTTAAGCCAGTCAGGCGGCAGGATGTGGCCCACTCCTCCTACAACATTGAACAAGATTAGAAAGGGATATACAGTATGTTTCAACAGAATTAATCTCAAATTTGTATTTATAAACAAAATTTGTATACAATATACAAAAGTCCAATCCAATGTAAAACATTTAAAACTAATAATTGCTTTTAAAAAGTAGATTCAATAATCTACCTTTTCATCTTCTCATATCTTTATCCTCCATTTTTTTCAAAACAAGATTATATCTATATTCTCTTTTTTTATTTTCAGAGTAGATTCAGTAATCTACCCTTTTATCCTATCATACCTATATCCCCCCATTTTTTCTTTTCAAAACAAGAACCTTGAATCTAATTTCCTTTATTTAGCTTTTTTCCTAACTATTACCCATAACAACTTGTAACCAACACTCTAAACAAAGACAAACATCCATAATCAATTTTTTTGAGAATCTGGACATAGTTTTTAAAGATACTTCCTGCTGATTGGGAGTGCTGATAATCTTATGGGGACCCAAAGAAAATTTAGGAATATAGTAAAGTCCTGACTGGAGTATTCTCTGAGGCTGGATCATCTCAACCAGCAGGCTGGGTATTCCCACCCCTGGTGATCCTTCACTCCTTTAATTAGAAGATATTATAGCTGTAGAAGTATGCATGGCACAAAGTATTATCTGCTTGCTTACCATTAGCTAAGTGTTGATGAACTTTCTTGACAGAAACTTGGCTCAGAAACACAGAGTTCAGTACTTTTCCCCTTAACCCTTTGCTTATAGAAGTCAGCAGTCAGTGATGGGTTTGATCTCCCCCCCAGGCACCTAAGACATGGATTTGCATAGTTGGAATGGATGTACCCAAGAAGGATAAGTCTAGTAAATAGAAAAATATTCACCTAAGACAGATGCAATAATCTGTCCTGTTGCAGAAGGCTTTAATAAAATTAATAAAAAGGGAGGTATTATGGAGGCCCAAAAATGTGAGCCAGTTTTAATGTGGACCAAAGGTCAGAGAGTTCAAACTTACCTATATTTCTTCAAGGTTATTGTGTTTCTACCTCAAACAATGGTCCCACATAGATTTAGATCAGAGAGTTCTGCTCTCTCAAGATTATTGTCAATAGGTGTGGCTAATAGCCAGACCATGTATTTCAGGAATAGAGAAGTAGACAAAAGTCTAAGAATACAACTAAGGGTCCAGTTCCTTTATGGAAATAACATTGGATTCCACTCAGAGAGTGGTTTACCTACAGAATAATTTGGTTTATAGTGTGAGCATGATTTGTTTTGTTCTAGTAATAGAATGTTTAACTATGAATGTAGCCTGCTGCCGTCAATTGGTCTGTTCATATCCTTGTATCATGTTAATGCAGTTTTTTTTTATTACTCCTACCTATTGTGGTCAGGGGCATTTTAAGCAATTGGAAATTAAACATGGGTGATTTTCAGTATTCATGGAACTCCCTCCTGGTATTATTCTATGTTTTTTCTTTTTTTGTGTGTCTTTGTATTCTTTACTATATTTCTAAATACCAATGCCCCTAGCCTGGCAAGAGGTATTTTTGTCAATGCTAGTCCCTGACAAGTCTTGTTCTGGATGTACAACTCAGAGAAAACTGCAACAGATGGGCTCTAAAACATTGGATCATCTGGGTGATTCACTCCTATTAGAGATTTTTTCAGGGGAGCTTCCTTGATCAAACCTTTTTTTTTTCTTAACCAAGAATGAATCCACAGTTGATTGAACCTTACTTTTATTAACCAAGAATAAATCCACAGACTCATTTCCTGTAGAAACAAAAGCAAAACCTCTTCTCCAAGGTAACATATCTTTTGACTTAAATTTTGAAGTCAAGGAATTTTCAAAATATATAGATTAGATTAATCCAGCAGCATTTATAATCAAATGTCTTTTTAGCAGCTGTTACTCCTTCCTCAGCAGCCAAACAATTCAAAGACAACACAATAATATGTAGTATCCATACTCTCTGTGTATTTTTCTTCTTTATGTGACTTTTTAAAAACTCCATTTCTTTTATTTTTAATTTTTTTCTTTTTTCTTTTCCTTTCTTTTCCTTTTTCTCAGACAGGGTTTCTCTGTGTTCTTTGGCTGTCCTGGATCTAAGATCTCTGTAGACCAGGTTGGCCTGAAACTTACAGAGATCAACTTGCCTCTTCCTCCCAGTACTGGGATTAAAGGTGTGTGACACCATACACACCCAACTACTCTCCTTTTTTTTGAGATAGGGTTTCTCTGTAGCTTTGAAGCCAGTCACAGAACTAGCTCTTGAAGACCTGGCTGGCCTCAGACTCACAGAAATCCACCTGCCTCTGCCTCCTGAGTGCTGGGATTAAATATGTCTGCCACCGCTGCCCAGCCCTCTCCTATTTTTTTTAAAAGGACTTTCTCTATTCCAAGGCTACACATATTTTTAAACACACTGTAAACTGTTTAGAGTTTTTTTCCCATATGAATCTGCCTTTACTCTATGTATCTTTCTTTTTGACCACATGAGTCTTTAGTCTGCTAAGTGATAGGACTAGGAATAAAGTAGAGTCTTTGACTACTGGATCTGCCCAACTCCTTGGCGTTCTGAGAGTCTAGCTTCATGAAGGAGGTACAGGCAGATGCCACATTTTTTTTTACCACAACTCTGTGGAGCTTCTAGCTCCATTCCACCGCTAAGAACCCTGGACAGGAGCGGAAGCTAAGTCAGGGTGGATGGGAGCTGGGAGTGCCAGTTTTCTCTGAACCCAACATACAAGGTTTGGGTCCAGCTCTGGCCTGAGCTGGTGACTAAAAAGCCTCAGGCAATGATTTTTCTATAAAGTTGGGTGCCAAATGAAATGAAACACAATTAATAAAAATTCAGATAGAGAAATTGGGGTTCAACCTGAATATCTGAAAAGTAAAACAATGAGCCACTGACTTTTACCCCAACTTCAGTCCAAAATGGCAATCCTGCCTCCAGGAATCTCAGAATGAGACTGTGTCTGAGATTTGTCTCCTCCCATTTTAAAATTTCCTCTTGGGCTTTGATTAAAGGTATGCACTGCCTGGTTTCTAAGGCAACTAGTGTGGCTATTAAAGGTGTGTGTTACCACTGCCTGCTCTGTAAAGCTGACCATTGGGGCTGTTTTACTCTCTAATCTCCAGGCAGGCAAGCTTTATTAAAATAAAAATGAAATGCCACTACAGAAATTCTGCTTTTTTCTAGACAGAAACAGGGGAGGAGTGGGTTGGGTGGTACGGAGGGTAGGCAAAGGGAAGGGAGGAGAGGAGAAGAGAGAGGGGAAATTGTGGTTGGGATGTAAAATAAACAAATTAAGTTTAAAAAAAGAGGGCATGGATCCTAAAAATGCACCTATAACAGGACCTAAACACATATGTCAAGTCTTTTCTGAGAGAAGCCCATGAGTTGACAGCTGTCAGAAATGATGGTCTTACACAGAGCCCAGAGCAAAGTCTAGAGACCCGGCGGCCCCATTTTCCTGTGGAATTGCTTCTGTACCTTCCCACTGTTGCTGCATAAAATATAAGAGTTCTACAGTCTCTGCATAATTTATGCTTCATTCTTCTCTCTTCCTTATACACCGTTACCTCTAACAAAGGCCCCTCTGCAGGTTCCTGGGCTGAAGAGCTGCAGCTGCCTGCCTGTACATTCCGAGTTTGCTGTAGACCCACAAACTTATCATGTCTGTGATTGTTCAGGATTCTACTCAAAACAACTCTGCATCAGGAGCTTCACCACTGTGTGCTCTGTTTAAAATAAGCAAATAAGCAAACGATTCCTATTCCTCCCATCTCTCAGTGACACAACTTCTTATTTCTTCACCAGCGTTTAATGAAAAGTGATGTTGTATTGTTTTTAATCTTGTCTGCTGTCTGCTCCTTTAGTGAAAAAAGCCTTATCTTCAATTGTAGCTAAAAAATTACATCACATATTTATTTATTTACTACGTATCTGTTTACAGTGTGTTTGTGGAGATTAGAGAGCAGACAGCTTGCAGTCAACTCTCACCTTCCACTGTGAGGTCTGGGGATTGAACTCACGTTGGCAGCACTGACAGCGTTGGCATCTTTACCCACCGTGCTATCTTTCTGGCCCAGATCTCAGCTCTATCCTCAGCTCCAAGGCAGTGAGACACATTTAATGTTTCAGTGTATTTCTGGATGCAGCTGCATAGTGGAGCTGATTAAACATATTTTGGGGATGCCGTATATGTGGCTGACTGGCTGTGCTGAAACTCTTTGGGCCTCGGTCTCCTCTTCTATAAGAAACATAGTTCTGAACAGCTTCGCGGGGTAGAAACTCACTGCTGAGTTAATTCGGGTGAGCAATGTTTTGAATCTGTGCGTATCATCTAGCAGATGAATGGGTGATGGTAATAAGCAAGATTGGGTTCCGGACTTCTCAATTGCCCTTGATACAGAATTATCGGTGTAACTACAGGCTCAAGCGACCACAGATGGAATTCTTTGGTTCCCTGCCCTTCCTTATTTCTTATTGTAAAACATGAGTGTTATATTCAGGTCAGAGAAGCACTTGAACTTCATTTTGATTATTATGACAATGTTATCAGGCCTGCCAGATTAAAGCAATCTCTATCTCAGCATTGTTTCCATGCTCAGGCAAAGTGGATGGTATACATTATGATTAAATAACACAGAGACTGTGCTGCCACTTGCATAGAATTAATTTTGGTATAGCTTCCATTTCATTAGAGGCGCACTTTAAAACAGGTCAAGTGTAACCCGGACTAAATTGAAAATGCATTATTCTATTTTGGTAGACTCTCCAAGCTGATACATATTTAATGCAATTTTATAAGGAAGTTCAAATGTCAGGCAGATGCCTTTAAAAAAACAAATGTCTTAAGTTTTACACTAGGTAATTTCTGAATAAACACCCAGTATATCTCCTCCACTATCCCAGAGCTTTTTCTTGGCGGAAAATAAGCTATTTGTGTGAGTTATGTGGGTAAATCTGACAGCGGCATGGTGAGCGCTGCTCTCTTTATTGGCTCTGTCTCTTTGGGATGTAGCTTTGGCTTACAGAAATATACCTTGCATTTTTCTGTGTCTTGGGGGGTGAGATACGGTTCTTTGAAGTATAAAAGTTTAATGCAATTTAAGTGTTTGCCTTACTATTTATCCATATATTCAGTTTTATTGATAGGTAGCTCACTCAGTCAGACAACCATTGTGAGTTTTAACTTTACACTTGGTGGCAAGGTGGGCTCTTACTGTCAACAAAGACCCCTTCTTTGGGAGAAACATGACTGCAAAACTGAAGACCAATTTACATAGCTGTCCCCATTTCTCACAAATAAAGGTGTGGACTAAAAATTACTGGTCACGTAGGTATTTGCGACTGTCATCACTGTGTGTGATTTGTGAAAGGAAGTGTACGCCATGGTCCTCAGCGGTATCTCAAATCATTAAGCTTCGTTGTTGCCTCTGGCTATGCCTAAATCATTTGAAAGGCCAGTGGAACTGCTTCCTGTCCTGTCATAGTGCTTTGGGAGAATCTGAAAAAGAACGCTTGGGATTTATGTTTAATGTCATGTCCTGAATTTCAGAGAACCTTTTGGATTTTTTAGAATTATTTTGCTAAGTATCAAGATTTTTCATTTTTTTCTCCAGATGAAAAACTCTGAACATTTAGAATACTATGATCAGTCATTTTCTGAATCTCAGGAGAGCCTGTGAAGAACCTGCTGCAAGCTGAGAAAACATCGGAACATAGGAAGCCTCATGGCCCTCTGTTTCTCTACCTTTTTAGCGCAAGCAGCAGCACAGGGACCCACACATCATTCTGATAATGATGGGAGAGTCCTGAACACCTACCTTGTATAATTCTCTCTTATTGAGCCCCCAAAGTTTCAAGCTGCACGTCTTTTACCTGTAAAAATATAGCTCATGTTTATCTCCAGTACTTCAATGCCTATCATTCTCATGGGGCAGCTGGCAAGCTGGCATTACCTTGTAACTCCTTGGCTTCTCTGTCTTTTCTTGGATCAAGTTGGCTTTAGTTTTCCTAAGAAAACTCAGACCTTTATACATTGCTTTTTTGTTTGAGTCTTTAAATGCTTTCTGTAGCTGATATGGCAAAGTTATAGGTATTAGTTTGATTCAAGACTTACGTGAATTTTACCCTACTAACAGCTAGTCCTCATTTCCATCTTTGTCAGTTTTACGGACATATCCTTTGTTCCTAGCTAAGAGCTGCTCCCAAATACATCTCTTCTTGGTTGCTCTAGTTCTCTAAAATTGCTATGCCCTTCCTCCCATCTTCTCTGTCACCATCCATTTCTCCTTCTTTTTTATTCCTCTCCCTTCTCCTTCACTCCTTCCTTCTTCTCTTCCTTCCTCTGTCTTCCTCTATCTTCCTCTCTGTCTCTCGGTCTCTCCGTCTCTCTGTCTCTCTGTCTCTCTTTTTCTCTGTCTCTCTCTGTCTCTCTCTCTGTCTCTCTCTCTCTCTCTCTCTCTCTCTCTCTCTCTCTCTCTCTCTCTCTCTCTCTCTCCCTTTGTCTTTCACCATCAGCTTGAGTTTAACTTATACAAAAAGCCATTTTGGATTTCACTATTCAATCCCCTTTCTTTGTAATGTTCTAATATATTTTTATGTCTTATTGTACAGCTAAGAACCCCTTTTCTGAAGTTGACAAGTGCATAAAATAAAAAATTCTCAATACCAACACTCCCTTAACTCTCCAGAACCGTAGATCTTTCTAAAGCACTTGCTTTGGTATTTGGTGACTGCGAAAGCTCCTGATTTTTTTCCTAACCTTCCTTGTCAAGTTCTTCTAGAGTCCCTTGTCAGCCTTTCTCTGTGAGACTGGGGATGTTACTCAGAGCAGTCTTTAAACTTATTAACTTTTATTGACATACTTTCTCCCTGGTATATTATCTCTTTGGAAATTCCACATCTCCATGATTTTATGATTCTACTAATGATTGTTTTATAAAAGTTTAACATAATTTCTTTTTTGAATTTTTGGGAATTTCACATTATGGACCCCAAATCTGCTCACCTTCCAGTACCTCCATATCCTTCCCTCCTATCTGCAATGCCCCCTGAAGTGAAAATTAAAAAAAAAATCTCAAACCAAACCAAAACAAAACAAGCAAACAAACACAAAGAGAAATACAAAAGAACACAAAACAAAACAGCAGCTAAATCTTTTCTCTCCTCCATTTTTCCCATCTCTCCAAGATCTCTTAATTCATCCTGGTGGCACTGGGAGCTGCAGTATGTCACACAGTGCAACTTTTTGTCCAATCAACTTTATTTGCTAATGTTCATTGCAATGAGTGACTGGTTCGGACACTTTATTCTATAAATTTTCATTGCATTCCTCGGTGTGTTGGCACTATGTGTGACAAGTACATGTGACACATACATGCATATACATACTAAGTGCTCAATAAATATGTAACAATTAGATAAATGATAACCAGATGTTCAGTGGGGCTACCATGTTTCTGATTTGCATGCAGGAAAAGGGCACACAATACACTAATGCTTTAGAGGGCTGTTTCTGCATCTATACAGAATTTACTAAGAGATTCCTCCCTAACCTCCATGAATTCAGTATCTGCAGCCTAAACAAGAGCACATAGACTCTGAGAGAGAAGCAGTGTAGCATGAGTTCGGAAGAATGCTGCTCTCTGTCTCTAAATGAAGATTTAGAAAGCCTCAAGAGGAGTTTGCAGAACAGGCATGGAGAGTTGTGCAGATTCCACACTTACTTGAGGAGTGCCATTCATGCCAGCGCATCACAGACATGACAACTTAGTATAGTACAATAACCGTCCATCCAGTGGCAGCTACATGCTTTGCTGTAATGATGGGTGTAGTGCGGCCATTCGATGATAGGTAGAAGTTTAGTGTCCTGAATGAGTGACATTTTTTCTACCTTATTCAATGTAAATTTTGGATTTTATCCAGATTACTGTCCGTCTGTTCTGTAGGAATAGTTAACAAGGCCTTCACACAGAGTGAGGAGAGAAAATTAGTTGAAAAAAGATTTATTTTCACTGATGATGAAGCACTCATGCTTTCTGCTTAAGTTAAAAAAAAAATCAGGTTTTTTTTGTTCCTTTTGTTTTTGTTTTCCCCCCCTAATAGGGCAAGATAGTTTCATTTGAAAATTTCCATGTATGTATTCTGGAAGAGAGGCGGAGGGAGGAAGAGAAAAACCTACACATATAGGTCAGTTTTAGCCACTAATGGTGTTTTTGGAGCCGTGGTCGCCCACTAGGCTTAGAACACACCATTCAACTAGACTGCCAGCCAGTGAGCTTCATAAAATTGCTTGTCTGTTTCCCTGGTGCTAGGATTAGTGGTGCAAACCACCATGCTCGGCTTTATCCATTGCTTCAGGGAGTTAGATTCACATTCTCATACTTAGGTGGCTTCCCACCAGGCCCCGTGTGACTTTTTTTTGTTGGCCAAGTGTCATACGATCTTTTTTAAAAACATTTTTTATTGATTTTATTGAGCTATACATTTTTCTCTGCTCCCCTCTTTGCCTCTCCCCTCCCCTTCAACCCTCTCCCATGATCCCACACTCCCAATTTACTCAGGAGATCTTGTCTTTTTCTACTTCCCATGTAGATTAGCTCCACATATGTCTCTCTTAGGGTCCTCTTTGTTGTCAAGGTTCTCTGGGATTGGGACTTGTAGGCTGGTTTTCCTTGCTTTGTGTCTAAAATTACTTATAAGTGAGTACATATGGTAATTGTCTTTCTGGGTCTGGGTTATCTCACTCAATATGGTGTTTTCTAGCTCCATCATTTGCCTGCAAATTTCAAGATGTCATTATTTTTTTCTGCTGTGTAGTGCTCCAGTGCCATATGACCATATGATCTTTAGACTCAGTGGTTTAACATGATGGCATCCATTCTAATCTTTTGTTTGTTTGTTTGTTTTGGAGACAGTGGTTCTTTGGAACCATTCTATTCTTAAACTTACAATCTGGACAGAGATTAACAGGGACAAGTCCTTTGGTTTCATTTGATGCCAGCTAACCAGACTCAAGGGCTAGGGCAAGACCCCCATGGATGTGCGCTGGGTCAAGTGCCTGATGCGGAGCTGAGAAGACTCACAGAGATCAGGATGGGTGGAGCTCAAGCAGCTCTCCCCTCTCTGTTGAAATCATGTGATAACTCCATCAGGGTGCTTGGAAGCAGCCAGTATCCTGAAAAAGCATCTCAGTTGAGGATCTCAAGGAATACATTTCACAGGAGAGAAAGAAGCAGGCAAAAATTTGCAAAAAACCTGCTGTTTTCTGTGACCTAGGCTGAGAAGTTACAGATAACACTTTTGTTATTTTAAATGGGCCAGGGAAGTACAGAGGGAGCCTGGAGGAAACAAAGGGTCCCTTTACAGGTAGAAGAATGCAATGTCGCATTGCAAGCAAAACACTGGGTACAGAATAATTACTGATATTAGGAGAACATTCCAGAAGGGATATGACTATCAGAACGAATGTTGTTTTTCCATGGGCAGAGTCTTCAAAACTATAAATAGATAAACCCTATGACAGAAGTCCCTACACAATAGCCACATCTGGAATCTCAAGGTCACACTATTAGAGCACCACCCTTAGACTTGGCTAGAAAGCTATCCGTGCATTTATTTACTCTTTACCCCTCCTAACTTTAACCAGTACCTTCTTTTCTTCATGCTGAGTCAATCACAATAAGTGTTCCTTCTTTCTCTTTCTCATTAGCATCACTCTGGGTCTTCAGAGCTCATGTTAGATTCATTGGGCTGCCTCAGGGAATATTGTATTTTAACTCCTCTATTCTGTGTTGTATATTCCTACCAATGAATATATTTTCTGAGTTATATATAGATATAACATAGAAATTAAATATATATAATGCATATGAAATACATATGTATATACATATTACGTGCATGAGTGTTTTGCCAGCATGTGGTTTATGCATCATATGTGTGCCTGGTGCCCATGGAGGCCAGAAAAAGATCAGAATCCCTGGAATTGGCATTACAGATGGTTGTGAGCCACCAGCTGGATGCTGGGAACTTAGCCCAGGCCGTCTGCAAAGCAACAAGTGCTTTTATCATTGAATTATCTCTCAAGCTCTTATTTTACCCAACATTTTATACAAATTTCTAATAAACATGAAAGCTGAAACTACTATGCAGTGAGCATCATTGTATCTGATATGCAAGTATTTTTCTCAATTTTACCGAATCACATATTATTCATCTACCCATTGCCTTATCCACTTGCAAATATTCTTCTATTCATGATGCATGCAAAATTAGGTTGCCGACAAAAGGATAATTTATTTCTAAGTAATTCAGAGTAGATACCATTAATTGCAATTCAATATTTAAATACAGTAGTAGTATTTAGGAAGTACATGCAGTAGAATATACAAATCTTAAATAACAGTGTGACTAAACCACAATAATGTTCTATTTATTTATTTGTTTATTTTTCAAGACAGGGTTTCTATGGAGCTTTGGAGCCTGTTCTGGAACTCGCTCTGTAGACCAGGCTTGCCTCGAATGGAGAGAAATCCACCTGCCTCTGCCTCCTGAGTGCTGGGATTAAAGGCATGCACCACCACCACCTGGCTACAATCATGTTTCTAAAGTTTTATTTGAATAAGTGTGGTGGTGGTGGCTGTGGCGGCCGCAGTGGCGGCCGCAGTGGCGGCCGCAGCGGCGGCACGTTGTTGTTGTTGTTGTTGTTGTTGTTGTTGGTGGTGGTGGTGGTGGTGTGTGTGTGTGTGTGTGTGTGTGTGTGTGTGTGTGGCTGTGTGTGGCTGTGTGTCTGTGTGTATTTGTTTAGGGAACAGCAGAGGTCATAAGGGTTGGATCCTCCCAGAGCTACAGTCAAAGTTGGTTGTGAACCTTCTAATAGGACTATGGTCACCAAATTCAGATTCTTTGTAAAAATTATCTCTCTGGCCCCTGTAGGCATTTTCAAGCTTCATTTTGCTTTATTTTATTCGATTTTTCTTCTCAAGAAATTCAATTGGCTTTTTATTGCCCACAAAAATAAGCTTTCCAAATATTTCTTACTACAACCACATTCGTTCTCCAGTTATTTTTTAAACTCTTTCAAATCATATTTTAAATGACATTGCCATAGAAAATTTTATTTAATGGCATTATATTTTAAAATTTTTAATTGAAATTTATTTTTAACATGAAACCATAATTATATATACATATATATATACATATATACATATATATATATATATATGGTATCAAGTGATGCTTGAATGTGTACAAACATTTTATAACCATTTAATCATGTTAAATATGTTTATCTCTTTTTAGTTTTTCATTTTTTGTGCTAAAAGCATTCTAAACTGCTTTTCTAGTTCTTCAATTAGACAATATATTCTCATTATTCATTGTCATCTGTGGTGGTTTTGATAGGCATGGCCCCATAGACATGTATTTGAATGTTTGACCCATAGGAAGGGCCCTGTGGGGTAGATTGATATTTCAGTCCTCAGACATGTAGCTATTGAAGCACATGCAAGTTCTACCCTAGTCTGTTTTAGCATGTAGTCAATAATGGGTGTAGCATTGATGGAGGAGGTGTGTCACTGTGGGGGTGAGCTTTGAGGTCTCATGTGCTCAAGCTATGAGCTAGTGTGGCACACAGTCTCCTTTTGCTGCCTGTGGATCAAGATGTAGGACTCTCAGTGCCTCCTCCAGTACCATGTCTGCCTGGATGCTGCCAGGCTTCTCATTAATACAATAATGGACTAAACCTCTGAACCTATAAGCTAGATTCCAATTGTTTTCCTTTATAAGAGTTGCTGTGGTCATGGTGTCTCTTCACAGCAATAGACACCCTCACTACAACATCATCTTACTGGGCACACCTTATCTTTTTGCCCTGCACTGCAATTCAGTTGCCCCTGAACAGGCCTTACTCACCCCTCTTTTCCCCATTCTCCTCTGCTTCTTCCTGCTAATATCTCCTCTTCTGGAAAGTTCTATGAGAGCAACATTGAAGAGTCCACACATAAGTGGTACTTGCCTCTCTGTGGTTGGCTTATTTCAATTTACATAGCCACTTTCATGGGTATTTATACTTTGGAGTGTCACACTGGAAAAAAGCCTAAGAGAAGCCCGTGGGGTACTTGATATTTCAACCCTCAGACAAATCACTATTGAATCAAATACATAGTTAAATAGCCAGGTTCTGTCACTAGTTTGCTTTGGAATTTAGGGCCAACTCCCCAATCGCTGTTTAGTTTTCTAATCTCTAATCTCTAAATCATGAGTCTATCTGAAAAGGTTACTGTCAGGGGCTGAGGAGATGGCTCAGCAGTTCAAAATGCTTTCTCTGCAAGCAAGGAGGCTGAGCTGGCATCCCCAGGATCCAGGTAAATGCCAAATGAATTCAGCTGCCTTCTGTAATTTCAGTTTTGGAAGGTAGAGATAAGATTCCCAGAGCAAGCTGGCTAGTGAGACCAGTCATGTAGCAGGTCCTGGGTTTTATCTAGATACACTGATTCAAGAAATACAGTTAAAAAAGGGAAAAGTCACAACAATAGCCCTCAGTGTCTACACATGTGAACACACATGCTCACTCTCCCACATGGGAATGTGTATACATACATGCATGAAAACCACACACATACAAGTATTTGAAGAGAAAAGGACATATTCCTGTCAGGGTTAGAGATGACAAATGTACAAGGCTTCCTAAGATTTCTGGAATTAAGTATATTTTTTCAGTGTGGCATCACTGCCTTTAAGAAACTTTAAAGTTTAAGGCTGGAGAGATGGCTCTGCATTTAAGAGAACTTGCTACGTGTGGCTCAAAACCACTTGCAACTCCGGTTCCAGGTGTTCCTACATCCTTTGTCTTTTGAGGGCAACAGGCACACACACGGTACAAATAAACTATTGTAGGCCACACAAATACGCACACATGCTTAAAAATACATAAATAAATACTAAAAAACTTTAAAGTCCCATCCTGCAATATGTCAATAACACAGGGATTTTCGCATAAAACATTTTCATGTGTTAAAAATTTAAATGTAAGGGGCTGGAGAGATGGCTCAGAGGTTAAGAGCATTGCCTGCTCTTCCAAAAGTTCTGAGTTCAATTCCCAGCAAACACATGGTGGCCCACAACCATCCATAATGGGATCGGGTGCCCTCTTCTGGCCCGCAGGCATACACACAGACAGAATATTGTAGACATAATAAATAAATAAATGCTTAAAAACTTTAAATGTAATTTTTCTATGTCATAGCCATCAATATATTATTTTCTACCTGGGAAAAGGGCTTATCTACAAATTATATGTTACTCCTTTTCTTCGTTTGGGTTCATAGAAGAATTAATGGATGTGGAAGGCAGAAGATATGGGAAAAGTAGATAGACACCTAAATTCTGTTAGTTCTTCCTTCACCTATCCTTCAAGTACTGAATGAACATGTACTCATCAAACTATCTCCATCCTTGTGCTGAAGAGTTTTATACCAACTTGACACAAATTATAATCATTTCAGAAGATAGAACCCCAATTGAGCAAATGTTTCCTCTAGATGGAAACATTGTGGGTAAGCCTGTCATACATTTTTCTTGATTGAAGATTGATGTGGGAAAGCCCAGATCACTGTTGGTGGTACCACCCTGGACTGGTGGTCCTGGCCATTATAAAAAAGTAGGTTGAGCAAGTCATGTGGAGCAAGCAAGCAGCGTTTCCTCCATGGCCTCTGCATCAGCTCCAGCCTCCAAGTTTCTGCCTGTTTGAGTTTCTGCCCTGACTTCCTTTGATGGTGGACTGTGATGCATAAGCTGAAACAAACCCCATATTGCTCTTGTTCATGGTGTTTGATCACAGCAACAGAAAACAAGAGACAATCATTAAATCTGACATTCTGAATACTATAGAAAGACCGATATCTTGGGTAAAATGTTAAACTTGGCACTTGACAGATGCACTCAATAACGGCTAATATTATTGTTATTGCATTTTTCTATTAAGAAAAATATTAAAGAAAAGACTCAATTCACATAAGAAAAATGCTTTTTCACAATGTATATATTATGTACAAAATAAGTATGTTATAATATCATAGTTAACAGTACAAAATATATAAATACAATAATTAGAAGAACTATTTGTCATTATTCAGTAATTGTACTGAATAATAAAAATTTCTATTTGGTTATATTGCTCTATCTGTTCTCAGAACAAATAATTTTAAAAAAAACAAACTCTTTTACTGAAGCACAATTCAAGCTGTAGAGTTCTCTTTGCAGGAAATGAGTTGGTGATCTTCAATTTAGTATTAAAGTTTCAGCAAATGTATTTCTGTCTGGAGTAGCTATTATACAAAATATATGCAAGAATGTAAGTTTTATTGGTTGTTTTTTTACCTTAAATACATTGCCCTAAAATTGTGGAAATATCAAGGTTTGGGAACCAAAGAAACCCTGAAGGTCTTCTTGTACTAGCTGATTATTTCTTGAGGCCTACAAAATCAGTGTGAATTCTCAAAGATGAAGACTCCATATTCTCGCCCAGCATATATCACGTACACCAAGATCTTTACAGGAGAAATTTATTTTTCATTTAGGAAAACTTTTCCTTCTGATAGACTGGAGCATGTGAGCTATCATCAATCACTTTATTTTCACATTTGAGCAGCACATCAGTAAGCCTAGGAGTCTTGCTGTGTTGTGAGGCAAGCATTGCTATCAGGGGTTTTGGAGAGAGTCAACATAGAATCCCCCAAGTTCATCTTTGTCCCTTTGTAAGCAAGAAACAACACATTAATAAAAGTTTCCTTACTTCAGTGGAAAGATGAGAAGGGAAACAAAGCACTTAACTATTGAATTTTATTTTGATCTGGTCTATTTGTGCGTCACCCTTCATTCACATAGTCTTAGTGGTAAATTTTAATGAAATGAGATTTGAATGAGGGAATACATAATGTGCCTCTGCAGTAATTAGTGAGATAGAGATTTGACAAATATCCAGCTAATCTGATCAACAAAGACAGCCAAATTGGGTAGTTTATCTCAAAGTGGATTTATTTGGCCTAATCAGTCAGAATCAAGTCTACACGTTAATTACATTAACAACACAGCTGCCATCATCCACCATAGGAGTCACGGAAAGGACTCAAACATAGAGAAGATGAAGGACATAAACAGGAAATGTTATTAGATAATAGCAAGTTACCAAGTATATGTACGTAGGAGAAGCCAAACAGAAGGACTCAGCTGTAACTAACATAAAAAAGAAAAGAAAAAGTCAAACCCAGAACAAGCCTGAAAACTAAGAGTAATCAACTGCTATCTGAGAATCTAAGAAACAGAAGGGAGAGAGGCACAAAGATGGGAGGCTGATGAGCTATGAAACACGGTGCTACATCATCGCTGTTTCTTTTGTTAAGAAAGTAAAGGATTGGGGAGGATTAAAACTTCTCTGGATAAGTATTTGAACATAATGGTTTCATCATCTTGACTGTCTCTACAGGTTAGGGCTCATTATGAAACCGAGAGTCATTAGATTGGAAATGTTATTTCTTTTTTTTTTTTTTTTTTTTTTTTGGTTTTTTGAGACAGGGTTTCTCTGCAGCTTTTTTTTTTTTTTTTTTTTAGAGCCTGTCCTGGAACTAGCTCTTGTAGACCAGGCTGGCCTCGAACTCACAGAGATCCGCCTGCCTCTGCCTCCCAAGTGCTGGGATTAAAGGCGTGCGCCACCACCGCCCGGCTGAAATGTTATTTCTTAATATAAAATTAAAATCATAGGCCCAAAATGCCAAGGATGTAACCATAAAAGTGCGATGTTAGAAAACTTGAATTAAAGGAATGTTTCTATAGTTTATTGAGTTTTGATGGAGGAGAGTCATCTGTCTATGTGTTACTTTCATTGGTTAATAAAGAAACTGTCTTGGCCCTTTAATAGGACAGAAAATTAGGTAGGCGGAGTAGGCAGAACAGAATTGTGGGAGAAAGAAAGCAGAGTCAGGCAGACACTTCAGGCAGTCGCCATGCCTCTTCTCTCTGAGACAGATGCAGGTTAAGATCTCTCCTGGTAAGCCACACCTCGTGGTGCTACACAGATTACTAAATATGGGTTAAAGCAAGATGTGAGAATTAGCCAATAAGAGGCTAAAACTAATGGGCTAGGCAGTGTTTAAATGAATACAATTTGTGTGTTGTTATTTCGGGTGTAAAGCTAGCCATGCAGGAGCTGGGTGGGAACACAGCCTGTGGCTCTTACTACAGAGTTTGAGGATGAAGAAAAGACTATCTTCAGATCCATTTCTCTTGTATTGTGTTTTTAGTCAGTGAAATTCAGAGGGAGACAGAATAACCAAGAATATCAAGAAACAGCACCCAATACTCTTCATGAGAGTATAGTCTTCACTTGCAATCTCCCCAGATCTCAGAAAACCATCAATTTATATATAATTTGGCATTGAATATGGTTTTCATGCCACCTCAGAAATTCATTACACTGAAATGCATGAACACAACATTTAAAAATGAATCCAAGGACATAAATCTCATTTAAAATAAATTGCTTTTGACGGAAAGGAAAGCACACGTTCATGTTGACTTATTGCTTTTTCTTTACATAACCTGACAGATGGTAAATAACAAGGAATGATTTCCAATCCTGGCATCAAAAACTTATACGTTACTTATTTGCTTTCCAGGGTTACAAAGGAAATCAAACACTACACTAGCTTGGTTTAACTTTATGATTAAGTCTGGGAAACAACTTCCCACATCAGACATGCCACGCCCACTACTACAGCAATCAGAGCTGTCATAAATTCCATAGGCCTCATTCATAAACAATTAGTTCAGTACAACTGAACCCAGGTTTAAACCTTATATAATTGCAATTAATTTAAATTTAACTAGTCACCTGTGCTAATGACTGCCACACCAGACAGCAATGGTCTAGTATCAATAACTAGAAATTTTTACTGGAAATCAACTGTACAGAATATTTTTCCCATCTATTTTTTAAAGTAAATCTTTTGTGCCAGGACCAAATGAGGCCAAGATTCTCAGAAATAGTTTCTGTATGACCTATAAAACGGTAAGAACTACTGACATCATTGGAAAGGAAAGACAGTTTAAAAGTATATTATTGAGCTGGATGGTATAGCTTACTGGTATAACATTTGCCTAACATGGGCAAAGTCTTGAATTCTACCAATAGCACACAAAACAAACAAAAACAATAATATTTTCAACTCATCTTCAAGTACACCAACATACATTTTAGTGTAAATGAGGACATGTAAGGCCGGAATTCTGCAGCTGAGAAGAGTCAAAGCACAGCAATGAAGTGCCAGTACTCATTTCCTTTCTGTTTTGATAGAAAAGGAAGATGATGTGAAATTCCCCTCTGTATTCTGTAAATAATTTTTATTACCATTAGTTAACAAAAAGCTGCTTTGGCCTATGGCAGGGTAGAATAAAGCCAGGCAGGAACTATCTATCTCTATCTCTGTCTCTCTCTCTCTCTCTATCTCTCTCTCTATCATCTCTATCTCAGCTATATCTCTATCTCTATCATCTCTATCTCAGCTCTATCTCTCTCTATCTCTATCATCTCTCTCTCTCTATCTATCTCTATCTCTATCTGTCTATCTATCTAGATTATATATTCCAGTTATTTAATTTAAATAGTTATTTAATAATTCCAGTTATTAGAGAGCTAGAGAGTTTTTAAAATCAAATCTCTTTGTAATGCTTGAAAAAAGATAAATACATAGCTCAAGAACAATGCTACTGAAGGAAAGAACATAAATCATACTTGGATATTTCTATCATTTGTCAGAATATCACAAGGAACCTTGGCCACAGCTCGGCAGGCTGACAAAAGCTAACTTGGATAATAACAAATACCTCTGCTTCCTGATGTTCTGATAAACAGCCCTCAAAATGACCAAACTATAGTCTCAACTTCCAACATTAGAACTCTCTACTGTGTGTCATGTTTGGACCAGAATGTGCAAACCTGCAGAATCCTAAGTGATACCTTTCGTAAACACACATTATCCAAGTTGATTACTGGCAATGATCATGACTGGGATAAAGCCTATTGTTACTCACTAATTTTTGGTGAAGACTAGAGATTCACAATATTCATGTATGTTTGTATGAAATAGGCTGTATTCTATAAGACTTAGTCTCTCTTTCCTGGGCTGTCTTCTAAGGTGATAGCTGTGATGCTGCCCTTTCTAAGGCTTTAACAATAGCACTGTCGAGCAGGTAACACCTGCAGGGATGTAGAATAAAGTCCCAGCATTGTACATTAGAGTCACAGCTTCGGAGTCCCTGAATGTGAGATGATGATAAGCAGGACCTATCCTGCATTAGGAGATCAGAGGACTTCTGGGTTCTCAGGAGGTGGTACTTGCTGACAGTGTGAGCAAGTTCTGTGACATAATATGAACAGGGAGAAATACACTGCTCCTTACAGGGTAGACTAGGGAAACTTTTCCTTGTACTTTTGTGGTTATAAATGATCAAATGCAGTAATGGTGACCTGCTGAGTGTTCTAGCCAGATCCTCAAAGAAGCCAACTAAAACATCAGAGGTCCTAGAAAAAGCTAAAAAAATATAGAATGCATATGGACAAACAAGGTGGCATCAGTTATGACTTCTGAATCAAAAGCACCAACAAAGGCTGGATTTTACCAGTGTATCTTTCTTTTGTAAGTTTCCCAGAAATATAACCTGGCAAAGTTCTGTTAAAGTGAAATAAAATAAAATATGATACACAAGTAAATTGTAATGGTCCAAAGACAACCTACCCAAAGTCCTCACTAGTGATCAGTGTCCCATCCATCAGGAGCTGAGATGCTAAGTCATGATCTTGACTGTTTCCTCTTGCCTCTGGCTCAATAGCAATGGTTTTACCAAGAGACCCATGTACCTCTATGTCAGCAGGTCAGTATCTGCTTGACAACTCATTTAAAGGGGTATATTATATAGAAATGAATATTTTACATTGGTATGGACTATGGTTTATTGATACAAATTTAAGGTCAAATTGATAGACACACACACACACACACATATATATATATATTTATATATATATATATATATACTCTTGTTTAAGATATTATGTTTATAGCATTCATTTAAAATGTAATGCATAATTTAAAATTGCAGATTAATAGATATCATTTATAGTAGTCCAATTTGTATGTCATGTTAGTTAGGTTTTCTAGATATGCAGAGATATATTTCAATTAGGTAGATAATCTTTAACACTTTGAAGACCTATAGAATATGTCATTTAAAAGGTTTTAAGAAGTTAGACTATTCTCAGCAGTGAGACATGTCTGCTTCTGGCAGCACCAATTACTTCTAGAGGATTATGGACATCTAAAAGTCTCCTTATGAAGTTTGTCAGCCATTTGGGCAAGAAACTTCTTTGCCTGTACTGCTTGGTGGTATGCTGTATGAATTGGATATGCAGGACCCACAGAAAAATGACTCTTGAACTTGCCAAAAGAAGGTGAGACAGCCCTTCAAGGTACCTGCTTCATGAAAGAGTTTGTCAGACATTCTGTAGGACACAGAAGAAAGTGAATGACAAACTGTCAATATATGCAAAACATTCTTTCAAATTTCTTGCTTTGTAGAAAAGTCTGCCAGATACTATAGGCCTGTCGATTGAAGATGGGTGCTCCAACATTACAGAAGAATTTTGGGTGACTGTCCAGGCAGCAAAATGTGTCTGTCAATTCTAAAACTTTGGGAGTTGCTTGCAATACACTTCCTTTTTACATAGGCAATGTTTGAAGGAGGAGGGTCATCTTTCTATGTGTTGCTTTCCTTGGTTAACTAATAAAGAAACGTCATGGTGCTACATAGATTATTAGAAATGGGTTAATCAAGATGTGAGAGTTAGCCAATAAGAGGCTGGACCTAATGAGCCAAGCAGTGTTTAAAAGAATACAATTTGTGTGTTGTTATTTCAGGTGTAAAGCTAGCCATGTGGGAACACAGCCTGCAGCTCCTTCTACAGATTGGTGTGCAACATGGTGACTAAATCCACTTAAAAACCCGAGAGGGCTTTAAAAAAAGGGAGAGAGAGTTTAACACAGCTTTTTGCTGTTTGCTAGGATGTGCTGTAGAGAGATTTCCTGTTTCAGCAATAACAGCAAAAAAACAAAAAAGCTGGAAAGCTGGTCATTTTGAAATGCAGCTTACTGGGGCTGTGCCACCAGTGCAAACTCTAGCTTTAAAGTATTTCAATGGCTTTTGTGGGACTGGATGTCTGTGTTCCTGGTTGGGATCAGAAAGAAAGTATGTTGAGACCATGCCAATGGCTCAGTGCTCCCCACCTGCACCTGGGCAGATGGCAGAATCAGGCTCAGGTGAGCAGGAGAGCATGGCAGATTTCTGCCACCATACACAGAGATGTTTTCAGGCTGTGCAGTGCTTGGCGTGGCAGATTTGGATGTAACTCAAATTAAAAGCTCATTCTCAGACTTGCTTGATGGCAATGCGGACTTGCTGTGTGTCTGGAACTGCGCATGGCTCAGGGGCACCAAATGGCTCTGAGGCAGGATCAGCTAGCTCTGCCATGCTGAACTGTGCTGATCACAGGCAGGAACTATCATAATTACCATAATAACAGCACAGTTAGAGTTTAGACTGGGCAGGACACAGGCGGTACCATATTACCTCTACATGGTACAACTGAAGTTTTTATGAATTGCTTAACATTTTAAGAAGTGTTCCTGGATAGTAAAAAAAAAATTACAGATTCATAATGGGACAGATTCAGACATAAAAGACCTTTAAATGGGTCAAAGTGTTGGATGAGTATGCCTAGGCTTGAGTGAGAGAAGAAAAAAAATATAGAGAATAAAGTTAATGCCTTAAAAAAGGGTAAAGTCTTTAAAGAGAAAAGTAAAGATAGTTATAGACTGAAAAAAAAAGAAAGAAAAATAAGCCACATAAAAATGGAAAATTCAGAGAGTCTGGATTCTTTGTATTATTGTGTTTTCTTTGAATTTTTTGACTGTAAAGGAGATAAGTACAGAGAGATATTTCATTATATGGGCTGCCAAGCTAGATCAGAATGGATATCATAAGGGTATGACTTCAGAATTTGGATCTAAGAACATTATGCTTTGGAAAAAAAAAGGTCTTCTTTTGTTTTCACAGAGGATAAGACCCTGTGGATTGCTTCTATCCCAATATGGTATGATAGGCCCTCCTGAAAGGTTGCTGTGAACACCCTCAAAAAATTACTCCACTCAATTGCTGACTGAGATAAACCTGGCACACAGGTTACACCATAAAAGACCTCATTAACAGTGCCCCCATTCAGCATGAAGCAGTTTGGAGAGAAATAACTGTGTCCATATCCCCAAATATTGAATATAAATATTCTTTTTCATTTAAAGGGGGATATTATATAGATGTGAATAATTTGCATTGGTAAGGATTTTAAGGTCAATTTTGTTATATGTATATGTATTTCTGATCTTGATTAAGATATTGCGATTGTGTAGTTCATTTAAAAATGTAATGTTTAATTAGGAAATATAGGTTGTTAAGGGCTAATCATTGATAATAGTCAAGCTTGTAGTCATGTTAGTTAGATTTTCTAGATATATAGAGATATATTTCAGTTAAATAGGCATTCTTCATATCTTTCAAAGACTACAGAATATGGCATTTAATGTTTTAATAACTTAGAGCTTTTCAGGACAACGAGACACATCTGCTCCTGGCAGCACTAATCTACTTCGAGAGGAAGATGGGCATTGAAGAGGCTCCTTATGGAGTTTGATAGCCATTTGAGCAAGAAGCTGCTCTTGCCTGGACTGTTGCATACTGGACACAAAGAACCCATAGAGAGAGGACTGCTAAACTTGCCTAGAGGTGAGATGATCTCTCGGGGTTCCTGATTTATGAAAGAGTCTACGAGACATTCTACAGGACACAGCAAAAAGTGCCTGAACTGTCTTTGATTTTTCCTGCTTCATGGAAATGTCTGCTGGATACTATGGTCCTGTAGGATGAAGATGGATGCCCCAACGGTACAAAAGAACTTTGGGTGACTGTCTAGGCAGTGAGATGTCTCGGTCATTTCTAGAGTTTGGAAGTTGCTTATTTCTTGTTTACATAGGTAATATTTTATCCTTCTGGAGTCTTTGATGGAGTTGAAGAATGGTTAGTTATAGTTTTCCTTAGTTATGATAAAAGATAAAGTAGATATAAATATTGTAACTGTAATTCTTGCTTGATAACTGATTTGCTATATGTAATTTTACTATGTTAAAGTTAAAGCATTTTTTTTTGTTTAAAAAGAAAAAGGGGAAATGATGGAGGAGGGTCATCTTTCTATGTGTTGCTTTCATTGGTTAATTAATAAAGAAACTGCTTGGCCTCATAGGTCAGAACATAGGTGGGTGGAGTAGACAGAACAGAATGCTGGGATGAAGGAAAGTGAGTCAGTCGCCATGATTCTTCGACCCAAGACAAATGTAGGCTAGAATCTTTCCTGGTGCTGTACAGATTATTAGAAATGGGTTAATCAAGATGTGAGAGTTAGCCAATAAGAGGCTGGGCCTACCGGGCCAAGCAGTGTTTAAAAGAATACAATTTGTGTGTTGTTATTTCAGGTGTAAAGCTAGCCATGTGGGAACGCAGCCTGCAGCTCCTTCTACAAATGTTATATACTTCTGGGGTCTTTGATGGAGTTAAAGACAGATAGTTATAGATTTCCTTTGTAATAATAAAAGATAAATTACATATAGTTATTGTAACTATAATTCTTGCTGGGTACCTGTTGTGTTATATATAATTTTAATACTTAAAATTAAAACTTTTCTTTTTATTTAGACAGAAAAAGAAGTTGATGTGGGATTTCCCTCTGTATATTGTAAATACGTTTTATTACCAGTGGCTAATAATGAAACTGCTTTGGCCTATGGCAGGGCAGAATATACCTAGATGGGAAAACTAAACAGAATGTGGGGAGAAAGAAGGCAGAGTCAGGGATATGCTATGTAGTTGCCAAAAAGAAAGATACCAGATCCTTACTGGTAAGCCACAACCTTGTGGCAATACACAGATTGATATAAATGGGTTAATTTAAGATATAAGAGCTAGCTAAGAATATTCCTGAGCCATTGGCCAAGCAGTGTTATAATTAATATAGTTTCTGTCTGATTATTTGGGTCTGGGTGGTCAGAAAACAAAAGCAATCTCTGTTTACAGATGGGATTGATATTTGGTATGGTTTATATGCCAGAAGTTCTTTACAGCTTTATGTGAAAATTGGTGTATTAGGTCATAGCTGCCAAGGACAGGCATGGACAGGTCACTTGCTTGGCATCCATAAATTCCATAACAAGGACTCATGCATGGTAATTCAACAGTCTTTCTCTATTTATTTAACAAATATTTATCAAATCTACCCTACTCAAAAAATTTCTACACACTGAAGAATCAACAGTGAATGAATAAACAAATTTTTCTCTAAGAGCCAATAAAATATAATGGTATTAATCATGGTAAAATATTTAATATAAAATATATGGCTTTGTGTATACTTTCATGATAGCAGCACTTGGGAGGTAAAAGTAGGGTGGTTGTGAGTTTGAGGGCCTACACCAGGCAACCCTTCTTTAAAATAGCAATGGAAGTGTGTGACAGCCTTGGGAAGCCCAGAAGCTTGAACTCCAGATGCTCCTTTCCATCATTGCTCACTTACGTCACTTCTTCCCTCACTTCTGTGATATTCTGTGGAGTTGGGAGGGATCCTTATCATGGGGTACATGGAGGAAGCTGGGAAGAAGAAATAGGTGTTTCATCTTAAACATGTATGAAATTTTCAAGAATAAAGGAAAGAAGTAAGACAACAATTAAACAGGAAGAGAAAGTAAAGGAGATAGATTTTCACTGAGGAGATGGGATTTTGAAGAGAAATGGAAAAAACACGAGGAAGCCTATATCATACTGACACCGGGTCTGTTCCTCCCTTAAGCACAGAACAGTACTAAGAATGTAAGAATAGCACTGTCTCCCTGGGAATGCTAAGCAAGTACTCTCCCTGTTGTTCTACATCCCTAGAACAATGATGGTCTTTAAGGGAGGCAGCAACACAGAGGGTAAATGCCCTGAAGTAAATCCTGTTTGCACAGCAGCAAACATAACAGCAAGAAAAGAAGATACACAGTTAGAGAGTGAGTTCCTTGCCTGATTATGAGTTTCTGGTCAATGTAAGGGTTTATTTATTTATTTAGCAGGGTTTTCTTTTTCCTCCAAGGCAGGTCTTAGTATGTAGCTCTGGCTGTCCTGGAACTCACTATGTAGAGCAGACTGGCCTTGAATTCATAAAGATCCACCTATCTTTGCATACTGAGTACTGGAATTCAAGGCATATGCCACTACACCTGATTTAAGAGTTTATTTTTGTTCTGAGTTATATTTAAAATGCTGTGGTTCTAATTAGTAGCAATTCTCTACCTAATTTATATTTGAAAATGATCATTTTGACTGTGTTGTTAGATATAAAACCAGAGAGAACCTGCAGGATAGATCAGCAGGTAAAGGTGTTTGCTGAAGAAACCTGAAAAGATGAGTTCAATTCTTAAAATCCTTTGAATTCCACATGTGTGCTATGACATACATATATGAACAAAACCATAGTAATACATTTTTTAAAGACACAATGTCAATGATTTTATCACATCACTCTTTAACATGTTTTTGCTACATACAGAATCATGGTACACCAGACAAATGACAGTAGGTCCCAGTGGAAGGCTGTTCTGCATGTGCTAAGTGTCTTAGAGAAGATGAACACCCAATTGTGCATGCCAGGAGGTCAAAGATTTGTGATGTGTTATTTACAATATTCATCATAAATGAGGATCAAAAGCATTTGCATTCATGTGGCATAGGCATCAATATACACTCATGGCCTCAGCTTATAAACATGTCAAAATACAAACTGAAGATGACCTCAATGTTGATAATAAGAATAGTCCATTACATTGATGGTATCATGTGCTAACTGGTCTGGTGATCAGGAATAGCTAATACTCTGAAGTTTATTACATGTGTGCACTCCAGAGGGTGGGAAGGAAAAGTCTACCATGTTTCAAAGCAGTCCAAATGCACGTTTTTAGGAACCTTATGCTCTTTTGCATGCACATGCATTCCTTCATGAGTGAAGAACATATTCCATTCCACTGTTCGAAATGACCCCGAATGCATGGCAGACATTTGAGTTCTGAAGGCATGACAAGCCCCACTTACAGTAATTCACAGATTTCTTCTATTAGGTGATACAGAAGACCGCAGTTTAGAGGGAGTTTGAATGAGAAGCAGTACTTCAGTGCTTTCAGCCAAAATACAAACTGCATTGGTTTGTATTATTAATAATAAATGGTGAATTTCATGTTCCCAGAGTACAATAATAAATAAAAATGAAGTGTAGGTTTGATGTTTACCTTCAAAAAATGTACAGTTGTTACCTATATTTTAATTTCTCTTCCACAATATTCAATTGAATCTCTATCATGACTGTGCTATCCAAGTAAAGTATTCTATTTAAAAAATGGAAAAACAAACTAAATATTCAAATAGATAATTGAATGGAAAAAATTAATGTTATCGGTAAAGGTAACAGATTTCATCAGAACACATGAGAATTCTCTTTCCCATTTGTAGTGTACTGTTCAATTGCGATATACAATTTAAACTTGCTGAGATGCTATCTTTGGAAGCGGGGTAGAGCCTCCCAGTTTATACTCAAGTATGTTTGTCACAAGGTAACCTACAAAGCCTTTTATATGGTGATGGACTACCCCCTGACCCAATAACAACTAAGGGTTGTCCTTTGAACAACTAAGGGTTCTAAAGCGTTCTGCCTTTATACAATAAGAAGGCAAAATATCTCCAGGAGAAACATGCAAATGTCTGCAGGGGGATGGTGAGCCAGAAGCCCATGCACAGCAAGGCTGCAAAGAACCCTGCACCAGGGACCACCTGAGTCATGAACTCCAGCATGACTGGCTTCTTCGTAGTCATTTCTGCTGGATGTTTGTAAACTCCAACTTGACGTTATTAATTCTGTTTTTTTTTTCTCTCAATAAGACCACTCCAGTCACTTCTAGCACATGTTGTGAGCTCCTGAACTGATGCTGTTTCCTGTCTTTCAGCTGTTCTTTGCTATCTGCTCCCTGCTATTTACTCCTTTAAACTCTTCCTTCCATAATGCGATAAACCCACTCATTGGAAACTGCCAGTGTGGCTATTGCAGTTCACTCTCCCTTCTGCAGAGAACATGACTTAAGAAGAAGCCATGCCCTGCTCCTGGGCTCTAGGAAGATCAAAGAGCAGAGTGCGGACACCAGAGGACCATGTGACTGGGTCTTTTCCTCAAACCAGGTTACATGGTCTCGTATGAAGTGCAGTAATTCTCTGAAGAATGGAACTTGCCTATCAGGAGGAGGGATGTTTGCAGCTACCAAATATTTTTCATACTCAAATTCAATGCCTGCAGGATGATTTTAGCTGCTGTCAAGGTCAGAGTCACAAGGGGAGGAAGTAGAAACATTTTGCCAAGAGAGAGACTTTGGAAGGAGGCTTTAGAGAAGACGAATTGGTTTTGGCTTGACAGCTGCAACAGCAAAAGCTCACTCTACCACCTCGCCTTTCTCGGATTTTCTTTAGAAATTGTAACCTATTATCATCTTATCATCTACAAATGTACAGGAAAGGGTGGATGGTTAAATATGGATCACGTACACACAGACTGTAGCAGATACTGTCAGTGTTGTGAAGAAATCCTTTTTAGCCCCTTTTAAACGTATGTGAGTATATACTTCCATTTCTAACATTTTACAACTGTGAGTCTCTCCAGCTTGTCACTGTGGCTTTTGGATCACTTCCCTGCCTTAGAAGAGTGCCAGCACGCACAGAAATCTTCCTGTCTCTGAAATCCAATAAGTGGCCAGTAAAAGACAAAAGTCTTGCTCCCTGGCCTGCAGAAGAACAAATCTACATGCATTTAATATTAGAGTCCACACATAGGAGCAAAGGCACATTCTCTTGACATCTTTTCTCCTGAGATGCTTCTATCATTCCAGCAATAGTTTCTCCCACTACTACTTGCTCAGAAAGTCACTGCAAAAATCCTTATCTCAGGATGTTATTATAGCAACCAGCCTGAAGACGTCTTCCTATTATACATCTATATGATACTTTTTTAAAAAAGTATGATATGTACTAAATTTTATGGATGAAATTTTGGCATAAGAAGTCTGGGAGTTACTGACCTATAAAATCATGAGATTAGATGAGCACTCACAAGGAATGGACATACATAAAGAAGACGTCTTGGGCCATAATAAGCTTCAAGTTTCTTAATAGTCCTCATTACCTTTACTAATTCAACTGAATTTATATCCATTCATTCAGCTTTTGTCTCAAGAGGAACCTAGACTGAGAATCTGTGAAAATCCTCCAGTTAGTTCAATTTATTTCTTAATAGTATGCCCTCCTGTACGTCATCAAAGCATCCAGGTTATCCTCTAAAGATATGCTGTCTAAGGGTATAGCTGATTTATAGATCCCTTGTATTAGCAAACCAAGAAGGATTTCCTAGTAGGTTAGAACATTAAACACCTGCTCAAGAATGTAAATGCTGGCTTGGGTTCAGCTGAAGACATTTCCAAAATATTTTACACATCAGAAACATTTTCAGCTGGACCTTGCTAGGAAATACTTTGGAATCTTAAAGGTAAGTCTGGCAAAATATAGAGTGATAAAGTTATCCCGAAGTCAAATGTAGCATGAATTTGATCAAAAGACAGCACTCATTTAAAATGCTGCGATCCACCTTAACACACTGTGCACTGCTCACCCTCAAAGGTATTCGTTGAAGGAATTGTTTTGACTGCTTTATTCATCTTCTTTTATTGTGAAATGAGCTGGGGTATTCATACAAGAGAGATCTTAGAAAATAGTATTTTATAGCTATATAACATTTTCATGATAACCTTATAGAAGATATTTCCAGGCAGAAACCAAATGAAAAATTTAGATGAGACCTGTCAAGTCAATATAGTCTGGGGAATATATTAAGAAATTATGAAAGCTCACTGAAGTATCATTTTGTTAAGGTAGTCACTTTTGAATTTTTTTTCATAAATGAATTTCATCTTATGAGCTGCTTTGTGCTCAGAGCCAAACCAAAGGCTTTATTCAGTAGAACAATTTTGTGAGCTTGAATAGAACTAAGTTTCTTTCTCTGTGACAGTTGCTTTTCAGAAGATTTTCTTGTAATGCACATATTGTTGCTAGTTGAATATAATGATCCCCTATCATGAAAAAAGTGAAAGAAACATGGAGTTTGGCCAGGTTTTAATCTGTAGACACTTGTGTGTCATGTGTATGCTAAAAGCGGCAATAAAAACTGATA
Source organism: Arvicola amphibius (assembly GCF_903992535.2). NCBI lineage: Eukaryota > Metazoa > Chordata > Mammalia > Rodentia > Cricetidae > Arvicola > Arvicola amphibius. Next base: position 110,365,793 of record NC_052050.1, read on the forward strand.
ATGAATTAAAAGTTTCAAAATAAGTGTGTGTTATGAAAGCAAAGGTTTCTTTACATAAGATTTTCTGACAATATCTCCTGTATTGTTTTAAACCCATGTGAATAACCTATAGGTCTTGAATCAACTTTAACATATCCAAAGCATACTGTCCTTCCTAAGATAAGAAATATTAAGAAAAAAAATCACAAAAATATTGGGGTAGCATATGCCTATAATCCCAGCACTTACAAGACTGAATCAAGAGATGCAGAGGTCAAGGGCAGCCATGGAGACATAGAAAGACTTTATAATAAATTATATAAAACTAGTAAAAGGTACAGTCTAAGTGTCTAATATTGTTAAGACAAACAAAAACATGAGCTTACAAGAATGTTGGAATAACCTCAATAATATAATTGTTATTGAACATTTCAGAGGTTTATTCAGAGGTTAATTGTCAGAGCAATTTATTCAGAGGCTAAAAACTAAAAATGCAATTTTTATGTTCACTAACAACTCGGCGTTTATCATGTACCTCACTGAGAATTTTCATATTTACATCAGGAAATATGTTTTTTATTGTACAATTCTAAAATGGTAAACATAATGTTCACAATCATCCACATTCCCTAAGACAGAATAGAGGTTTGAGAACCTTGCTGAACTCTGATTCCATTTCCCATTTTCCAAGCCAGACGACATCTGTCCAACCAAACTAAAGAGAACGCACCTATTATTGAAATTGTTTTCATAGTAGCTCCTTGGCTATTTCGTCACCTTCTTTATAACCTGTTTCCTCCCTTCTAAAGTTTTGTACTTACATTTCCTTACACCTGTTCCCCAACAGCTGACCAGGTCACATGCTGAAGTCCTTGTTTAGGTACCACTCCCCTAAGAAACTCCCTCTGATCTATCCTACTGCAATTAAACAGAGATAATCATTGCTACCTCCCATTCCCTCTGCACTTCTTTGCAGAGCAATGTGTTTGAGGTCCTTTTGGCAGTGCTCACTGAGATCTAAGGGTCCTCAGGCTTGAGAATTGTAATCATATCCCAGCTTTGATTTATTACAGTGAAAGATTTAAAATAAAATAAGCAGAGAAAAATATACATGGGCTCAAGTTCACAGGAATCAGTGGCAAGCTCCCAACAAAAGCAGAACACAGTTCCCCAAGAAATATTTTATCCCTGAAACAGAGGTGATACTGGCACCTGTGCAGCTTTGTCTTTCAGGGAAAGTCACTAGAGACTCTGGTCTAGAGTTTTGCCAGGGTTGGTCCTCTGGTCATTCATTTGCCTCACTCATGCATAGTTCAGCCTCCCTGAAAGGAAGCATGTGCTTACGATAAGCCACATGGTTTGCAGTTCCAGCCCAATGAACTGGTGAAATCATAAGTAGGACGGCACAATAACTCTGAAGTCCATGTGTTCAGATGCCAACAGCAACCAAACCTGCCAGCGGCCTTGTGAATTTTCACATCTGTTAACTATTTTGGGCACATGCTGTTGTAGAGTGTATATCTTATATATGTATCGTGTATACATACATATCTATACAGAGTGTGCACATTGCATACATTCTATGAGTGTGCACATATATTGTACACATATTTTATGCTCAGGTGCACAGTGATATCATATATTTTCTCTCAATTCTGTCCTTTGAGCTTACTAAAGATTCAATATACATTTTAATTGTTTCATTGTTCCATCAGAGAACAAGAAAAACACGCAGTAAGAACTGTTAATTGGAAGGTCTGCTCATTCAGTAAGGAATACGAAGACTCAGGTAGGAGAGCAGACCTAAGGACACAGGGGAAGTTGTACTATTATACTACCACATCCTGAAAGAGTCCTATATCAATGGTTAGAGTTTAGCACAAACTAGAAAAAGGTAAAGAAGACAGCCAGTGTGAGGCACACTAATGCTAGTCTAACAGCATTTATTATACTTTGGTAGAAAACATTTAAGATAACAGGACTATGCAGTATTTTCTAATGTCTCTCTTAACCTTATGACTGTCTAATTAATTCTGGTTTAACCAAGAAAAAAGAGTGCATACCTTATAGTCTCGAATTCATTTATGCAAAGAGAGATGCCTCAGTGATATGATGCTACCATTGAGGCCTAAATCTTTGGAGCTCCACAGCTAGAGTAGCTGATACTTACACATGGCTTAGCTGTTTTCAAGAAACTTACACACACACACAAACACATATGCACATGCGAACATTTTATATATATATTAGTCTTTCTCCCTTTATAAATAAGGCAATAAAGGAAATTCAATAACACTTCTTAGCAGGTGCTCTGCTATCCATGTTCTTTTTGACTCCATTATATTGAGTCTCGTTCCCTTGAAAACTACAGCAGTTTTACACAAAATTATCTTGTCAATCTTAAAGGATAAAAGTTTTATTCCACTTTTGACATTTCCTTCTCTAACACCTGAAATGAAAGGATTCAAATATTTATAGGTTCCGTCCAGTAGTCCACATGCTCACCAAAAAATTTATCATTTAGAAATTCACAAGAGTAGTGAGGACCCGGTAACATATTTATCATTTTCGATTATCATTCTGACACAAATACAGGGAGAGTTGCATTGGGTTCAGAGATTTAGGTTCATGGAAATCTACCAGGGTTTGATAGTTGAAACTTTTCTGTGTCACAACTAAGGAAACAGAGAAAAGATTTTCATTCATCTCCAAACAGAATGTCAGAGAATCTTTAAGAAGAAGTCAGAGATGGAAAGGTACACACTTGGGATTTTCTATGCTTCCTAAAGGAGTTAGCTAAAGGGCTGAAAACTGAACACACTGCACTTCTCAAACAGCAGTTTGGAAAGGATAGACTCGAGCTCCACGATGGTGACAGCTAGGTGTGGTACCAGAGCTCCCAGTCTCGTGACTAACAGGAACCCGTTCAGAAAGACACCACTGTTTCAGAGCTCGGGGTGGGCTTCCTTCTATGAGACTTGGATGACAGGCATGTAGAAGATCATATGAAACTAAATGAAGGAATCCTTCATGTTCTAGTTTTGTTGTGGGGGAGTAAATGTCTTAGGGAGTTTAGGTGATTGCCTCAGGAAACAACAGAATTTAACAGACTTTAATTTAAGATCCCACCCTCTGAAGTATTCTTAACCAGAAGGGCTCATCCCTTCTCAAATATCTCTGGAGGAACTGTGATTTGAATGTAATTCAAAACATTTAGTGATGCTCCATCACATTTTCATTACTGTAACAAATCCCAGTGGCAATACTGTTTTCAAGAGGCAAGATTGTTCTGGATCACAATTTTGGAGTCTGAAGTCATTGACTGGGAACATCCATTGCTTTTAGATTTCTGTTGGGGCAGGAAGAGGGGGATAACACCACAGTGAGAGAGCTGTCTCCTCCAGAAATACCCCTCATGGTCATTCCCCAAACTGTCTACCTATCACTCAACTGCACTGTGGTTTTACTAACTCTCAGAGCATTGACCCACCAATACAGGCCTCTGCTTAGTTCTCTCCAGCTACCTCAGCTTTGAGTCCTGCCTGTACTGCAGGCAAACATATCAGTGCTTGTGTTCTGGATCAGCTTTCCAAGGATGCTATCCAGGCATCCTAGACAGGTTGTTGCGTTGCAACACAGAGGTCCTCCATACAGAGAAACGAGCAAAAATGTGTGTGTTCAAGGTATGGAAGCATCCAGTATGTGTGCACAGTCATCTACCTCTACGTTTGTGTTTAGGAAACCAACTGAAGAGAATGGCCACACTCTGGAGCTCCTACTTCTCAGTGAGTAACAGTCATTCACTTCTGGAAACTAAGAAGAAAGCAGAGCTTCTCTAAATGAGAAGCTGGGATTGGCATAAAGCCACTAATTTCTAAATCCCCTATGAGACCTCATTGAAAATTACTAATGTAGAGCGAACACTGGAAATGTTCAAGGGCCCTGACCATCTTGCTCCTGCCAGTTTCTTGGAAAATCTGAGTTTCTAGTTTAGAAACTGGCTACCTCCTAAAGCGTCAGTGATCTGTGGACTGGCAATGTAGAAGAGTAAGCTCATCTTTCCTGAGAGTTTGAAAGAGACACTCCTGAATTCTGAAGTTCACATGCTTCTGGAGCATCGAAAGCAACAGAATGAGAGTGAAGAAGCGCAGGAACTTTCAGAGGTTTCCGTGAAAAACCTAAACTATACAGTTTGTTTCAGTCATTTCAAAAACAGACAGACCACAGCCAGTGTTCGTAGCTTGGTTCCCAGAAAAGGCTATGTAAGTTTGGATTGGACTGTTTAGCAAGTCTTTGCCCAGAGACTGCAGAGGCATCCAAAGCTCTGATTCCAAGCCTAGAAGGGCATTTCTGAAGATGAGGAACTGCAGCAGATTCTCGATGATATCCAGACAAAGCACAGCTTCCGGTATTAATGTCCAGACACTGCTCCAGAGACGGCTCAGAACGGCACCGATTTCCAGCCTAGTCAGCCTCACACAGGAGTGCCGTAGCAGAAGACACTTAGGCCACTATTGTACTGTTTGCTTTATTGAGATAAAATGTCACTCTGTGGTCCTCAAACTCATGACAGGTCTCCTGCCTTAGCCTCCCCTGTGCTGGAGGTACAGGTGGGAGCCAACACTCGTGGCTTGGCTTTTGCAGAGGTGCAGCCTTGGAAGGGCTGTTACGGTCAAGCTTGCTGCAATCAGAACCGGTGAGGTGGAAAGATGTGTTGACTATCTCTTACCTTGGTATTTGGACCCCATGTTATTCTTTGTTCTTGACATTTCAATTTTTAATATAAATATAGTTTGTAGTTTTTAAAACTAAATTGTTTTATCAAAAAAGAAAAATGGCAGTATATTTCCCAAGCACCATATAGGCCCATCACATGATGCTACATATTTGCTCATCACATGGTACCTCATACCTTCCAGTCACGTGGTACCTCATATCTGCCCATTACATGGTACCCCCATATCTGCCCATCACATGGTACCCCATGTCTGCCCATTACATGGTACCCTATGTCTGCCCATAACATGGTACCCCATATCTGCCCATTACATAGTACTTCATATCTACCCATCACATTGTACCCCATATTTGCCCATCAAGTGGTACCCCATATCTGTCCATCACATGGCACCCCATATTAAAGAACAGTTCATGAATTCTTTTCATATTAGTAAAAATTCTAGAATATTTGTACAGATTCATAATAATTGAATTATTGAATTCTGTTGTCAGGGACCATTTTCCTAAGGATAGATTTGTCAGGGACCATCGTCCTTACAGGGATAGCAGAGGTCATTGCCCTAAGGATGTTTACAGAGAACCCACCCCTCATCCCACTATCTTGAGAGCTATCCGTTAACGGAACCCACCCCTTACTCCAATGCTAATGGATCACATCTGTTAATGGAACCCACCCCTTACTCCAATGTTAATGAATCACATGCTTCGGCTTACACCAGGTGCTGGCTGATGACCTTCAGTTACCCCGGCAGAGTTCCTGCCTACCCCTACCTCCACCCCATTCAAGGGTATATAAGCTGTAACTTTCACCCCAATAAACAGAGACCTTGACAATAGAATCTTGCTTGGTCTCCTTCCTCTTCTTCAGCCCATGTCTTGCAGGTTAGCACCCCTTCAGAGGACCCTGAATAGCTGACCCTGCCGGCGGGGTTACATTCTGTCTTGGACTTAAAGTTGGCCTATGGAGTATTTTGATTTGTATACATTGATTCTGTAACCATAATATGGTCAAACTAAAGATTTTATGAAATTGATTTCTAAAAGTTATCTAGATAAAAATGTATATGTCTCAGTGAGGTTGACACTAAATCCTGACATTTTAAATGCACGGGAACACTGCCATGATTGCTAATAGCTGTGATTTGAGTGTGTGTTGTCCCTACAGTGTTTGAAGTGGAGGGACAAAGAGCCATGGTTCCCAGTACAACTCTGAAAGTAGAAAATTACCTTCTGTATTGACAGCAAAGCAGAAAACAACAGAGCTGATGGCATGAAAGTATGATGTTTCCAGCAGTAAAAGTACGAAATAATTGAAATCATTAGCAAATCGTAGTTGAGTCTTTCTCATACATAACAATTATAGGCTAAACGTTATCAATAATCATTGAACTCGTGAAACATAGAAATCAGTAAACAAGAACATGGAGAGCTTTCACCTACTTTTGATATGTTACTTGATCGACTTGCAGATCGCCCTGGGGACTTTTCATTCTGAAAAATAAAATCAGAAACACTGATTAAAGGAAAGGTGATTAAAGGAAAGGGTAGGCCAACTTTTCATCACCACAAGGAAACAAAAGAGCATCACGCAAGTTTACTGGGTGCCTCAGTGTCCCAACAGACGGACACACAAAGAGTTCATGCAACATGACTTTTACCAAATAGCATTTCTCTAGTATATAACACTACACTGTTAATATATCTCAATTAACTTCAAAGTAACAATTAAACTAGCAATATTTGTTTACATGAAATTATTCTTTCTACAAAAATCCCCACTATGTATTCTCTTTGCAAATTAAACGATGGAAGTACAGCCCATTGTTTTACTTTTGTTTTAGCAACCAGATATGAGTAAATTCAAGTTTCCCAAGCAAATAAACACCCTGTGCTAGAAGTGTAGTAGGAACCTTCACCTTGTGCTCTTGAGAAACATGTTTTATTGGTCTTTTCTGTCATTTCGCATGCTTAGAAACACTTGCTCTTTAAAATTTAAAATGCTCTAAGTTATGTCTTAAGATTTAAAACTTAGAAATGTCTTTAAAATCTATACCCTGCTCTTGCCTCTTAAACAATTTGTAGTTTAGAAGAGATGGTACACCAAAAGTGCTTTTGAAGGGCATTTTTTATACCATGAAATTTTAAAGTAAAACGTGACCCTAAGGAGTTTAGCTTCCTAGTATGAAGGCAGGAGATTCTTTCCCAGGGAACTAAAGACATAGGATCTAAGTCAGGGCTGATGCTGAACTTCTGACTGCTGTCTGTTTGCTATTTCTCTTTTTCTAATTACCTGCTGAAGGATAACTGAGCAGAAAACCAGAGTTTACAGACATGCATGCAGTGTGCACACAGTACTCAACTTAATGCTGTCTCAGGACCTCGCAGCATCTGTGTTACCCACCAACCAAACCAATCAACCAAAAGTGCTGCATAGATGGGGGAGGTGCTCTCCAGGACCCAACACATATGAATTTGGCAGCTGATTGTTATGGGAGGAGGGAGAATTGTTCTGTTTGAGGTTACGGCCACTGGTCAGCTTTCCGGCACCAGTGGATGGGCCCAGGCAAATGCTGTATCTCTGAAATTTCCTATAAAGACTTGTGGTGGCAGATGTGCTTTGGTGGAGAAATAAGCTACAGGCATTGCAAACTGGTGCTGTGTTCTACACAGATCATGTGACATCCATCTCCTGTAAGCACTGAAGTCACTGGGGGGCATGTTATTACAGACTGAGACGAGTCACGAAGACATGATTAGTCACACCTAATACCAGCCTGGGATCCAGCCTGAGATGAATGTGCTTGCTGACCACATTAGCTGCCTGTGTTTCCCTGATTAGCTCTTCTGGTGATGGAGAATGGCACTTTGCACCTGACAGCTCAAGTCTTCTTTCAGACACTAGTTAACAAAATCAATCCATCTTCCTCTCTCAATGAAATTCAGAGTTTTGACACATTATTGTGTGAGACAGAGGAAAATAAACCATACAAAATAATAGGTTTCTGGGGAATGCTCGTAGTAGTGATAGTGGTTATTTTGCTTGTCCATTTTTCATTCATGTGGCATTTGAGAGTGTGGTTAAGGCGTGGAAAATGTACTGATGCACCATGAACCAAGAAGAATTGAAAATGTAACATAACATGTGTCCTTAACTACTCAAACTAAATAAGCCTTCGTACTAGTTTGAAATAAAACAGAGAGGGTCAATTCAGTTTCCAATGGAGAGCAGTTCACCATAGGGATATGTATTTACTCTGTGTCACTAGCCTCCACTCAAGGAAAGGAGGCATCCAGCTGATAGTTTTGCACCTCAGAGAACTGTATAATATGAAATCTATTGTCCCTATTTTCTCTGACTATAAGTTCAGGCACTTATAGTGAGCTTAGGGAAAGGTTAACATTTTTCATGGTTAAGTTCTCTACTGTTCTATGCCAGCTCATGGAAAAGGCAAGCTCATCAGGGAAGTGGATGGGCAAGGAACCATGGATATTATTCCTGTGTTGGCAGTGATCTAAAGTGAGAGAATGCCTTGCCATCAGATGTATGCTGGTGTAGAAGGAAGCGGCAGGGCTGCGTCCCGCCACCCTGCTAGCTTTATCCAAAATAATTACACGGAAACTGTATTCTTTTAAAACACTGCCTGGCCCATAGTTTCAGCCTCTTATTGGCTAATTCTCACATCTTCCTTTAACCCATATTTAGTAATCTGGGTAGCACCACGAGGTGTGGCTTACCAGGAGAGATATTAACCTGCGTCCATCTTGGAGAGGAGAAGCATGGAGACTCACTATAGTGACTGCCTGAAGCTCTCCCCAACTCTGCTTCCTTTTTCCCACAATTCTGTTCTCTCTACTCCGCCTACCTAATTTTCTGTCTCTTAAAGGGTCAAGGCAGATTTCTTTATTAATTAACCAATGAAAGTAACATAGACAGATAACTCTCCTCCATCATTTCCCCTTTTTCTGTTTAAACAAAAAAGAAAGGATCTTAACCTGCGTCCATCTCAGAGAGAAGAAGCATGGAGACTCACTATGGCGACTACCTGAAGCGTCTCCCCAACTCTCCCAGAATTCTGTTCTGTCTATTCCGCCTACCTAATTTTCTGTTCTCTTAAAGGGCCAAGGCAGTATCTTTATTAATAATGAAAGTAACACATAGACACATAACTCTCCTCCATCATGCTGGTATACTAGCATTAGTTAGAGTGGATGTTTGACACTGGTGGACGTGAATTTCATTGTTGTAAAATGGGAAAGATGGTATCTTCAGGATTGTTATAAGAATAGAATAATATATAAAGACAAACATTTTTCATATTACAAGGTTATGCACATGTGGAAGAAACACCCAGAAAGGTTCCCACCAATTTATGGTGGCCATAAAGAATATAGGAGTCACAATTTTCCCCCACCAACATCTTGGTTTCTCTATCTTTTAATGTTTGGATGGATTATATTCTGGTATGTAAAATTTAAGAAGTACAAACAACTGGATAGTCAGTAAGTGGGCTCTTCTCTGGGAAAGACTATTTCTCCCATGCTTAGCATTCCCAGTTGTCTGTAATTCTTTGATAGAATTGATACTTCCCAGTCTTCCCCCATCCACTTTACCATGTCTGTCATTCTTGTTCAGCTCATGTTTATGTGGTCATGTTGATGAGAGGTTGGGGGGTAGCTTCTGGCATTACTAGGGGGAACAATGTCACAGCAAAGTCTCCGGTTCTCTGACTCTTCCAATTTTTCCAACTCCTCTTCTGCAATGTTGCCTGACCAAATGAACACCTCTAAAATGTACATATGGTAGCATTATACAGACTGATAAGTCTATATTTATGAATATATGTATAAATATATCCATGGAACAATAGTTAATGAAAAAAAGCATGAATTTCAAAGAGAACAGGGAGAGGTGTATGGCAGCATTTGGAGGCCGAAAAAATGAAGGGAGAAATGATGTATTTATAATCTCAAAAATAAAAGCAAATGTAAAATTTTATTTACCTTAAGTGGTAAGGGATTTTGGTTTCTTGCTTTGGAAGGAAAGCACCAGAGAAACTTTCTCTCCTGAAAAATTTCCAAAGCAATCTCTACAGTTTGTTGCTAATTAACTGGGTGGCTTGTTCCATTACTGTTGAATGACATAATTTTTTTTTGTAGATTAGCCAATACGGTTGTCATTCCTCACTCTGATCAGGTTATGTACGTTGTGTTAGATCAAACATAAGCTGTCTCCCTCCTAACGCATCTCACTGCCACTCAACTTCCAGTGACTTTAAGGCTGGGAGAACTTGGAGCCAACAGCAGTTTATGTCTAGTTTATATGAAAAGTGTAGGATCATTGAAGAGTAATGTTGGATCTTAATATCATTTCCAGCACACAGAGAAAAACTCGGAGTTTCAAAGTCTTATTTTTAAGATTTTCAAAAAGTATCTAATTTTAGTTGGTCATGAATACATCTGATATTAGTTTTGTCATTACTATACTAAATTTTCTTTTGAACTCAATCTTGCTAAACATGGTAGGATTTGTATATGATGCATATGTATGTGTGTGTGTCCAAGTATGTGCTCATCTAAGTGTATACATGACAAAATCAGAGGTGGAGTTTCGGTGTCTTCTCTGAAGCTCTTCACCTTCTTTGAAACAGTTCCCATCATGGAATCTGGGGGTTGCTGTTTCAGCTACAGTGATCATTTAGGAAGCAGCTGGGATCTGCCTGTCTCTGTCTCTATCCCCAGTGATGGAATTACAGTTTGGTAGCAACAGGCCCACATTTTTAAATACAAAATTTATTTATTCTATGTGTTTTTCACATCACGTATTTTGATCCCATTCATTCCCTGTTCCATTGCTTCTGCCCTTCACCCTTGCCCTCCCCACTGAATAGAAAAAATTCAAGATTAAAAAAATGAAGAAAAATGAGTAAAAATGGGGAAGGAATTAAAAATTGTGTCATGAAAGCTGCAATGTGACTCAACAAGTCACACCGTATAACCTTTAGTTATACATCTCTATTTTCAAGTATTCATTGTAAGGGGTCAGTGGTCTGGTTCAATGCCTCTGGTCTCCACTATACTTTAGATGCTGGGCCTCCACTAGGACTCTTCCTGGGTATTCTGCTGGTGCCCTGTGTTACGGAGCTTTGGGTCTGCAGGTCAGGTCCCTTCACATGCTCCAAGAGACCATAAATGGAGTGGATGTTGGGGCAGGCAAAGCCATAACCCTGGGTCTGGGCCTGGGCAGATATAAGGCCAGTCTGCCAGATGGGAGACTGGAACATCTCTCCCATGGTCACAGTTTCAGGGCTAGCTCACCTCCATCTGAGCTAACCAGGTTGACTCTATTGTGCTGCCCTGGCTAGGTACAGGGCCTGTTATCCTAAGTGCTGGAACTGGTGGGGGTCAGGGATGATTGTCCCACGCTTGTGACCACAGAGCCATCTCTCCCACCTGCTTCTGACATTGATGGGTGGAGGACACTTCTCCCCTGCCCCTGTTGCTGTAAGACAGATGGGTAATAAGGACAGCTGCCTTAGGTCCAGTTCTTTAAGTGAGTGCTGGGGATCCAAACTTAGGCCTTCACGTTTGTACAATTGCTCTACCCACCATCCTGTATATGGAAAAAGGTCAGAGAGGAGACTAGAAATTTTGTTTAAAATGTATGTTAGTGCTTATGTGATAGTTCAAAGGGTAAAGGTGTTTCCCACCAAGGCTAAAAATCTGAGTTTGCTCCCTGGAAACCCACATGGTAGAAGAGAAGTCAAACCCACAAGTTGTTTTCTGACCTCCATATACCTATGCCATGACAACATAAGCATGCACCCCAACATATACACAAACACAAATGCACACACACACAGACACACACACAGACACAGACACACACAGACACACACACACACACACACACACACACACACACACACACACACACACACACACTGTGGTAGTTTGAAAGAAAATGGTCCCAAAGGGAATGGCATATTTAGGAAGTGTGCTCTTATTCTAGTTGGTGTGGCTTTGTTAGAGGAAGTGTGTCACTGTGGGGCCAGGCTTTGAGGTTTTCTATGCTTAAGCTATGTCCAGTGTGGGACAATTCACTTCCTGTTGCTCACAGATTAAGATGAAAAACTCTCAGCTCCTTGTCCAGCACCATGTCTGCCTTCATGCTGCCAAGCATCTCACCATGACAACACTGGAATGCAGCTTTGAAACTGTAAGCCAGCCTCAATTAAATGCTTTCCCTTTAACAGTTGCCATGGCTGTGCTGTCTCATCACAGTGGTAGAAACCCTAGCTAAGACACAGACATAAGTAAATAAACAGATGTGTTTCACAGGGAGATTTAACACTGAAGCACAAAGAAGGCAACCTGAGTTGCTCTCGCGGAGTCAGTGATGTGCTGCTTTTCCTCCCAGCCTCCCCCAAGAGTAAGGATCAACAGTGAGTGAGAAGCATGGATGGGCTCTGTGGGAGACTTGTCAGTTTGGATTCTCACCTTCCTGGACCTGGGGGGAGTTGAGAGGACCTTGGACTCAACATAGTGTAGGGAACCCTGACTGTTCTCTGGCCTGGAGAGGGAGGGAGTAGGGGTATGGGTGGAGGGGAGGGGAGTGAAGTGGGAGGAAGGGAGGAGATGGAAATTTTTAATAAAAAAAAAGTTAAAAAAAAACAGTGAGTGAGAAGAGAAAGAAACGAAGCAAGCTGGAAGGGTATCGAGGAATTTAGTACTCTATTTTTACAAAGGGAGCTAAAACTTGTAATAAAAGAAATATTTAAAATTGCGACTTGTAGACAAAAATAAGGAAAATTAGTCAGAGCTCTGAGATACTCAATAGTGTGACGAAACTTTTACTGATAGATTCATAAAATGTCTTCCAGCAAAGGAAAAACAGTAAATGTCATCGGGACATTACATTTGACCTTAAGCACTGTAGAGGCCTACAGAACTCTTCATTTGACTTTTATCTAATAAAATCAGAAACACAAATTTAGGAGACTATTAATCCTGAGATTTGCAAGAGAAAGAATGTTTTCACAATTTAAAACAAATTTGAATCAAACTTTAATTAGATACTGAATGGGGTGGACTCCAGTCAGGCCCATTCCGGGATTCTTAGGAAATATCACAAATCATGCTTTGCGGGGATTAAAAAGGCAAAACCCATAGTTCATTGCACTTCCCATCATGTTCAATCAAGGGCAGGCATACATCCTGATGTGTTTACTATCTGTGTTCCTCTCACCTATATGTGATCAAACACATCTGGTGTAGTTGGTTCAAGCAAACTTCGTTTAACAGAGTCAAAACATGTGGCCTGTTCCCCAAGAACCACATCTCCCAGCATTCCAGGAGTTATCTTGTCCGTGGGCAAGTGGGGCTCACAGGTTAACTTTCGCTTTTACAAGATGACCACTCTATTTTTTTTTGCTTGTTTTGTTTTTGAGGCAGGGTTTCTCTGTAGCTTTGAAACCTGTCCTGTAGACCATGCTGGCCTCGAACTCACGGAGATCTGCCTACCTCTGCCTCCAAGTGCTAGGATTAAAGGTATGCACTACTATCGCCTGGCACAAGATGACAACTCTTAACTACCTGAAAATTAATTACATTCATTCAAAAAATATTAGGCCCAAAGGAAAAATAACGCTCTAGAATGTAGCTTTATAAATCATCACTGTTTGGGTGGAAATTTCATCCTAAGCCTCCTCCCCTGGGAGCTGCCTCAGTCCAGACTCCCTCTCTGAGAAAGCCCACCAAATGATGACCCCCTCCCCAGAGATGCTCAAGACAACTCCCACAGGGTATTTAAACTGCCCTGGCTCCCAAAGAACAAACATGTGGTTTTCCAGTCTTTCTTTCCTAGTCTCATCTTTGAGGCCTGGAAGGCTACCCAAGAGCATTGGTATCCATTAAACCTGGGTTTTTTCTAACTAAGTTTGATTTGGTCTGATTTGGATTATTGGGTCGGTGGAGATGCTTATTGAGGTGCAGAAACTTTTCAATCACATATTTGAAAAACATTAAAAATTGCATTCAGATAAAAATTTGTTATTATAGGGACTGTTGAGATGACTCAGCAGTTAAGAGTGCATGCTGGTCGTCCAAGACCTGAATTAGGTTTCCTGCATCCATATCCCTCAACTCACAAGTCCCTGTAGCTCCAGCTCTGGGTAGATTCAAGAACTTCCTCTGGCCTCCACAGACCTCCCTAGACACATGGTAAACACGTACATAGACACACACACATATATGGATAAAAATGAACTTTACAATTATTGTAAACATTGTCAGTATTCAATGATATAACAGAAAGGATATAAAAATACAGTAAAAAAATTTATGCTGATAAATTTTAGACAGATAGAAGAGATTTTTTTTTCCTTGAGACAAGCACTTTGTAAATAATCAGAGAACAGAAAGTTTCTCATTCAACATATTAAGGGAGAGAGCAAAGTGTAATAAAGACAAAAAGGAAGCATAACCATAGATGAGAAAAGATGAGAAAAACTACAAGATGACTAAGGAAACATCATTCCAACAAATCTGCAAATGGAATCAAGTAAATGATGCTGCTGAAAAATAAAATTCATAGGAATTGATGAAGAAGAAGAAGAGAGTATGAAAAGCCGTTAACTCAGAAAAGCTGAGAAGTTAAGTAAAAGGTTATCCATCCCCAGATAAGGACATGATGATTGTACGGCTGAGATGTTTTGTTTTGGAAGAAAACCAATTTAAATTTCACTTATAATAATAATGTCAGAGAAGCCTACATTTGCCTGATTGATGTGATTCATCTTTTATGAATGAATTGTCAAACACTTTGAGACAACACCCACAAAGACATAAAGAAGAGACAAGACAATTGTTCTCTGTTTTCATTTATGAGAAAAAACACAAAAATGTTTTAAAAATATTAACATATATTTAAGTGTTATTGTAAATCTTTGATGTATTATCATAATTTCCACAGAATAGGATGAATGGATTCACTCCAAGTATTTTTTTAATCATAGAATGTCAACATGTGTTACCCCAACACATTGAAAGAGACAGTTATATAACTAAATCTTGAAAAGATATTTGATACATCGTATCAGAAAGCGAATGTAAATTTTAAGTAAAATATAAAAAGTCTTAAAATTCAATATGAATATAAAATTCAAAATAATAATATAAAAAGTCTTAAAAGACAATGTTTTAAAAACCAACATTAAGCAAAATCCTAAAGAGTGAAATGTTGGAATGCCATGTATGAAACAACTCCTTTCTGTGAAGGAGACTACTTTCCTTATTATCCAATTTTCTCAGAGTTTCTAGAAAACAAAACCAAGAAAAGAGAACATTTGGTAGAGAAATTCTGAAAGAGAAGCACAACCCCAATTTTCTCTTATTGATGGTGTGGTGCTACAGCTCAAGTGTCTATAGCTAAAGCAAATTACTGTGGTAAATGAGATCCCAGTGTGGGGTCCAGACACCAGACAATTACACCAGGGCAGCATCGAAGTCTCCTAAAATGGACTCCACCCATACTGGAAGGACAGAATAGTCACAGGGCACGTTCCTTCCCAAAGATGTCATCTCTCTAGTCTTCTGCTTCAGGCTGACTAAAACAGATTCCTCTAAATTAGATGTAGACAAATCTAGCAATTGTTGCTTCCTTCCTATCACATATACATGCCATGTAAATTCTTGCTCTTTTCTCTTACCCTGATCTTGGTAGTGCTGTCACAATCAACAGGAAGTCAAGTGTCAGAGAAGCCGGAGCCAAATTCCAGATCCTGAAGACGCTTGGATAAGTAAGTGGAGAAGTATCTTCTGTCAAGTTGAACCACACCCTGTCCCATCATCACAGAGGAAAATTATAATTTTACTCACTGCAATGACCTTTCGTGTCTTCTTCATGGAGATACTACAAAGTCAATAGGAATGGCTTCCCAGTAAATATCCAAAAATGTGATTGATGTTTAGGAACCTATTTAATAACAAAAGAGTAAAAGCTTAAAGTACATGAACTGTAAAAAAAAAAAAGCTTACCGAGGCTCATACAGCATGTTCTGAGCAGATGAGAGCACAGAGCCAGTCTCTGATGGAAAGATAGTTTTATAAGATATAAATCTTATAAAGTTGACATAGGAGTAGAATGTATTAGAAAAAGTCAGGCTCCTGATGGAATGACGTATAAAGTATTGGAAACAAAGAAAAATGAAATAGGTCTAAACTGTAAGGAGATTTATGATGAGAAAAAAAATGACACAGCTAAAACAGGACCCAAAAGCTATTAAACATTGAATTGTTTTGTCTGCGAAATGTATAGGTTCCCAGAGAAGCCAGAAGATGGCGCTGGATCCCCGGGTGTTGATGGTACAGGTCTGGGTGGTGGAAACCAAACCTGGGTCCTCTGCAAGAGAGAGTGCTGTTCTCCATTGGGCTGTCTCTTGCCTCCCCCCAAAATACATGGATATTCACATGCAAAGAAAAAGGCAAGAGGAAGACACTCAACAGGAAAACAATCACATGTTAGAATGGAAATTCACAGAAATAAGGAATTCTGATCATTGCACACTTGAGAACACGATTAGAACCGCAGCAATCAGGAAGATGTCGCTTGAAGAAACATTGTCCAACTGAAGGGAGACTTTAAAGGAATCATGGCTTGCTGGTGAGCACAGAGGGAAAGAATGTTTAGCACCGTGGTTTTCCTTTTGCAGTCTTTCCTTTTGCAGGAAATGCCCCACAGGCTTTGCCCACAGGCCATTCTGGTGGGGGCATTTTCTCACAAATGACTCTAACTTAATCAAGTTGACAAAACAAAACACAATACCCAATCAGGCCAAATGCTCAACAAGAGAGAGAGATAATTAAATAATTTAGAGTCAGTCACTCCATGGAATATGGTGTAGTTTTAGGGAAAGGAAGTGGATAGTTAAGATTACCTAGAGAAAAATCTACTGACAAGTTCTATTGTTAAAATGCTTTCTTTTTCCAAGAATATCATGTAGATATCCATTCCTTTTATGGCCTTTTCCCGTGAGTCTTTAACATTTCACCATTTGTCTTCACTTTTCTACCTGAGCATCCAGGTGCCAGTAATAACTAAAGGTGTTGTGTGCCCATTTCAATCTCATACATTCAGAGGTATGGCAGGTGTCTTCCATACACCTCTTCAGAGCCCTGCCACACTCTGTCACATCGTGAAGAATCTCCTCAGAGGCTACGTGCCTCCAGGATTCCCATCTCATTCTACCCAGGCAAAGTCTCCATAGAAGGCTAAAAATGGTGGATACTAGTTAACAATAATTAATCACCCTCCTTGGTGCGGCATTACTATTAGTTACCAATATCTGTAACATGGGGTCCCAGCATTGTCATGATGCTTTGATCATATAAGGACCCCACATCTGTGTCTTAGGAAATATTCCTTTTCTAGTTCAAGATGGTGGGTGTTAGTCAGTACTGTTTCAGCCAACAGGATTGTGGTAATTTGAATGTAGTTGAACCTCTGTAAACTCATAGAGAGTGGCACTATTAGAACTATGGTTCTGTTGTAGCAGGCATGTCCTTGTTGGTAGAAGCCTGTCACTGTGGGGGTGGGCTTTGAGGTCTCATATAAGGTCAAGCCACACCCAGACTCAGGCCACTTCCTGTTGCCTGCAGGATCAAGATGAAGAACTCTTAGCTCCTTCTTCATCTCTATGGCTGCCCACATGCCAACAGGTCCTGCCATAATGATAATGGACTAAACCTCTGAAATTGTGAGCCATTCAATGAAATGGTTTCCTTTATAAGAGTTGTTGTGGTCATAGTGTCTCTTCACAGCAACAGATACCCTAAGACAAACATACTGTACTGTCATTAATATTTGCCACATGTATTGATATATCCATTTAAACTGACTAGGCTTCTCAAGTTATTTAATTGGGAAAAGCCTTCTGTTTCTTTCTAGTTGCAGATGGAGAAAATCCCACAAATCTTTAGTATTTTTGCTTTCTATATTATTATTATCAGTAATGATTATTATTATTCATGCATATTGTTTTTTAATCAAGTTAATAACTTAGAAAGTGATTTTGAAGATGTGTTCTCCTTTTATTAACTACAGTCTAAAATTACTTAAGATACTCTGGTAATTTTCAAACTTTCAGACCTGTTTTGATGTAGGAATTGCATTGTTTTCTTCTAAAGCCTTAGGAGTGGGGGATATATTTGCAAAATAGGTTGAATATTAGACATTAATAATTTAAAGTCTGCCACTTGGTGGGATGTCATCATTAATATTTTTCATATTTTGTGCTTAAAAGCACCTTAATGACCACATATTTCTTAAAGATATCAGGAAAAATTGAGTCTAGCTTGTTTATTAAGTTGTGGAAAAGATTTAAAACATTCTAAAAACCTAATGGCATATTCATAATATATATATATATATATATATATATATATATATATATATATATATATATTATCTCTCCAATTTGGTATCAGAAAATTTATTTGGGTTGAAAATTAGACACTATGTCCTTTACATTAAAGAGTTTGTTAATTAAAAATACCCTCATATTTAGAAAAAAGTTGATCCATATAGATTTTAGTAATTTTTTTCTTTCTGCACTTGTGGAAGATCGACATTGAAATAGGAACAGGGAGCAACTACTTTGATTCTAATACTGTAACTTCTACTGTTTTTCTGCTTCATTATGCAACCCTTTTCTTAGTCTTCCCTCTATCAATAATGCATCAAGAAATAAGATGCAATTTTATACCTGAGAACACTCATTCTAGTTTTATTTAAGGTTTTTCTAGTTGAACAAATCAACACACCAGCTTAACTGTGGATGAGAACGTAATTCCAGGATTTTCTGGTAGTACCACATTACTGTTACATAGCAATTTCTGCTGATATGAAACATTCTCTCCTGAAAAAAGGAAGGAGGCTCCCTAAGCTTTAAGAGGCAAAGAGAACTTACAAGTCTCAGGAAGTAAACAGAACTTACAAGTCTCTGCAGGAAAACAAAACTAACAAGACATAAGAAGTCAACAACTCACAAGGCTCAGGAAATTCCTGAAATATATAAGATTTACAAGGTCCCTCCCCAAAGTTATATAAGCAGTATGGCTTACTGTGGAGAGGAATCTCTCCCATGTGTTAGACTATTGACATGCCTGGAAGCCATGCATATATAGAAGAGGTAAAAAAAATGTAAAGTATAGAATTTTTCACTACAGTACACAAGAAAATGGATATGCGCTGTCATCCAGATATTGATGTTTTGGAACAAGGCAGTATTAGGAAATTATGGTTTATCACCAGAAGATTTGTGTATTATATGACTAGTTCGAGGAAGTTGTCATTAAGAACAAAAATCTTTTTTTATGATGACTTTTTACTTGACAATAGATTGTACAGGACCTTGCAAATTTGATCAGTGTGACTCCATTTAACTAAAACAAAAATGAGAAAACAAAACTAAGTACCTGATGTGTACTTATTTGACTTTAGTTTTCATTGTTTATTTGTTTCTGGTCATCCTGCTCAATTTATGACATTAATCTGGTCAGAGTAACTTCAAAAATTTTATTTTTCTTATAATTGGTACAGTCTTTCTATGAGTCTAGGAATCCCTCAAACTTAGAGTGATGCTCCAGTCTCAGCTCCCTGGGTGCTGAGATTATAGGTAAGCACCAACAACCTGGACAAATTATCTATTTCATAGAGATAAGCATCATTTGTTTTTATGTGTTTCTATATGATAATTAAGATGATAATGATATATTAAAGTCAAATTAGAACTACAAAATATGCAATATGTACAAGTCTACTATTCCTGTGTAAAATGGATAGATAATTCACTTTGAAACATGTATGAAAACATCCATTTAGAATAACTGATATGCTTTCTTTACATAAAAGGTAACAGGGCATGCAAATCCATTCACTTCTACAATGATGATGACGTTTTGGTTAATGAGCGCATTCAGGATCGGTACACAGAAGACCACCGGGAAATAACCTGCTAGCGGCTGACAGAGTTGTGGAGCAATGCTACTCAAAAGCCCATCAACTAAGAATCAAAAGTGCAAATGACGCTTAAGTTTAAGTTGGTTATTGAGCAACAATAAATCTAATTAGTCCAGATTCAGAAAGACTTATCTACGGTCATTGTTCCAAGCAGACAAACTAACACTTGTCACAGAGGTAGTATGCTAAGAATAAACCTTTTAATATTAATAACATATTTACTTATAATGTCACTAAAAATCTTAAATGCCTCAAAGTGATATAACATTTATTTTACTAAAAGTTTTATGCCCTCCCAAGCAGTGCCGTCACTGGAGACCAAATATTCAAATACATGAGCCTACAGGGCCATTTTTTATTCAAACAGCCACATATATTGCACATTTTAATTACTTCAAAATTCAGTATGCAAATTATTCCTCATTAGGGTTATATAAATAAAATGGATCATGGCACTCTTCTGCTGCAAGACATCTATTGCATTATGGCATGTTTGGAATAAGATTTAAAGTTCCTGTTGTGGCTTCTACGGTTCTATGTGATCTTGCAACTGTTTCATTCTCTGTTTATAGTTATTATTTTCACTATTATCTAGTTTCCTTTCTGACACCAAACACATCAAACGAAGTCGTCATGACCACTTCCCATTTCCTCAACTGGGTGAACCTTCCCGGTAAATAGTCACAGTCTTGCTCTCTCATTTTTTTTTAATTCTCTGATCAAATGCCACAGTTCAGGTAAAAGAAAAAAAAGCCTTAGGTTATACTGCTTGTGAGAGATCCCACGTTCTGATCATATGTTAATCTTGACCCAATTGTGGCAATCCTCTTATCCCCTGGTCTCATAACCAACTAGTGTTTTTTTTTTTTCCAACAGTTACTCATTTGCTGTTGTTCACGCTTTCCACTAGGATACAAGAGCTGTGTCAATGGCAAAAGTTTGTCTTGTTCTGTAGCTACACCTGCATTACCTGGGATAGAGTTAATGTAGGTTACACTAAGTCAGCGTAACTCCCTACAATTAATTGTCCAGAAAGCACCAGCTAATTTCTCTGTAAGCTGCAATGCTAGAAAAGCTCTATGTACTCTTTGAGACCCCATCCATCCTTCACTTCCTTCTTGTGACTCACTGCCGTGACGCATGTGCTTAATAATACTAAACACAGCCAGAGCTGCTGTTCCCAAGCTAACTCTTCCCAGAGTGCTAAGATTAACGGTGAAATGGGCCGTGATGCTTACAACATCTAAAAAAAAAAAAAAAAAAAAAAAAAAAAAAACACAGTGCCCGAGGGATATGTGGTGAAAAGAAGGTATTTTTTTTTAAAAAATTCAGAGCTATGAAAAAGAAATAATCAGTACACAACACTAAATTATATTACATCCCATAAACAATAAAAATTCCATAGCACTCATCAAACAAGCTTTTATTCTGTTATTGCCATCATGCAGGTATTTAGTGAGACAGAAATTGTTTTACACTAAAAATAAAGTCTTCCATAAAATACAATTTACTTTATTGTTAGTTTATTTTTTTAACTGTAGATCCTATCTTAGCTTTCTTCCTTAGTACACAAAATGAACGATTTATGATGGTTCTGATAGAACGGTAGTGTTTGACATATAAACAAAGGCAACTAACGAACAGGGAGCAAATATTGATCTGTGTTTAACTCTTCCCCATGACTTCCTGTTGCTCGGGCACTGAGACAGAGCTGTCTACGTGCCTGAACAATGAGAACTGAGACTGGGTTTGCTAGATGGTACCTGTGACTGCTTGTTCACAGCCCAGAGCAATCCTAGGGTCCCCAGTTATGTCTTCTGACATCTGCAGAAATCGGAGCATAGCTTTCTGCAAGCATCTACTGAGAATCTAGTTCCAAGGTCTTGGACACTCAGAGGGTAAGGATAGGTAGTACTGGAAGGCTTCTCACGCCCATAGATTTCTACTCAGGTAGGACAAAGGAACCCAGGACAGGCGACTGGTGACACACACATACTCTGCTTTGATTCTTCTTTCAGAAGGCATTGGAAGTGACTTGAGTCTGTCTTCATCTTGGCCTGAATTGTTACCATCAACAGAAAGTTTGCCGAACATGTATTTCCATCTGTCCTTATTTCCTTAAAGCAAACATTGTACTCTTCTGTTGTTAGATGCTTCTGCCAGATGGCCAAATCTTTTGGGGGAACATTTATACTATTTAATGAAGCAAAGCTGGGTTCATATGGGCCCACAAGGTGTTTCATTCCTGTCTTATCAGGTTAACAGAACTTATTTAGTATTGTGGGCTGTTGCATATTTTTATATAGCTATTTCATACTATTTTCTCCCAGGCCATATAATGCAAGTATGTTGACATTTGTGCCCAACGTAAATCATATTTGAATTGAGGAGAAATATGTTATTAACCACCAGGTATAATCCTGTTACATACAGAAAAATGAATCAAATGACTTTCTATGCCTAGGAAATGGCTGTTTTATTAAAAATGTTTTAAGGGACTGGCAGACCAGGATTGAGCCAGTGACCTGGTCCTTGGGGAATTCAAGGATGACCCGTTTCTCTGTCTCTCTGTCTGTATGTGTTTGTGTATTTTAACCTCCTGCCCCTTGCCTGAATCTCATGAACTGGGTAAAAGCACACCGAACGCAGACACGGGGGCGCGGTGCGCAGCGATTGGAGGTCTCCACCTAGATTTCGGCAATTGCAGGTCCCCACCGAGATATCGGGAACTAGGGAACGCTGAGAGGTTGCCCTCAGAAGGTGAGGGTGGACTGGGGTCTCATTGCTCCCAACACTGGTCCAGAGTAGACTGGAAACAGTGAACTCTACCAGAACAGGTACAGCGGAGTAACCGCTGAGCGAGTGAGCCAGAGCCAGAAGACTACTGAGGGTCCAAACATGAATCTGGGACCTTCAAGGAAGTAGACCTAAGCCAGGACCCCTGTGGGTCTGGGGGTCAGTCTAAGACCCTGGAGGAACTAGGCCTGAGCCATGACCTCTGCCAGCCTGGGCATGAATCTGGGACCTCAGAGGAAGTAGGTGGGAATAAGAGATCACTATGGGGCCAGGCATGAGTCTGGGACCTCAGAGGGAGGAGGCCTGAGCCAGGACCTCTGTGGGTGCGAGCTTTGGTCTGGGACATCAAAAGAAATAGGCAGGAACCTGAAACCTCTGCAGATCTGAGCTTGAGTCTGGGACCTCTGAGGGAGTAAACCTGAGTCAGGTCCTCTGCAGTTTTGGGCACACCTGAGCCTGGGAACTCCAAGGGAGTAGACTGGAATCAGAGACCTTTGAAGGACCAACTCCAAGCCAGGGATTTCTGCAGGAGGGGATCCAGACCACAATTTACAGAAACAGGTCAAAGCCGGTAACCTAAGCCTGAGACAGAAAACTCCAAGGGAGCAAAGCAAAGCCTAGGAGTGCTGAGCTATTTCCAGGAACATGGAGTAACCAATGAGGTAACTAGAACTGTGGCACTGACTGTACCACGAGGAACCATCTGAGCTTTGGGTTCACTGGCAACCTAGAAGATTAATCAACAGAATATCAAATAGCCCCAACCACATCTTTTAGAGGAAAAGATGAGCAGAAAAGGTAAGAACACACACAAAGCCACAAAGAGCAACACATCACCAGTAAAACCTAAAGACCCTACAACAGCAAGACTTGAACAACCCAATATAGATGAAGCAGAATAAATTGACCTAAAAAATAACTTCAGAAGAATATTTGAAACTCTTAAAAAGGAAATGAGAAATTCCCTCAAAGAAAAGGAGGAAAAGACAAAAAATTGGAAGACATCAGCAAAGCCCTTAAAGAAAACCCAGGAAAAGCAATCAAACATATGAAAGAAACTATTCAAGACTTGAAAACTGAAATAGAGACAATAAAGAGAACACAAGCTGAGGGAATTATAGAAACGGAAATCATGAGAAAATGATCAGGAACAACAAATGCAAGCATGAACAGCAGAATATAAGAGATGGAAGAGAGAATCTCAAGTGCTGAAGATACAATAGAGGAAATAGACTCATCAAAGAAAACATTAAATCTAACAAAAGCTTAACTCAAAATATCCAGGAAATATGGGACACCATGAAAAGGCAAAACTTAAGAATAATAGGTATAAAAGAAGGAGAAGAATTCAACTGAAAAGCACAGAAAATATATTTAACAGGATCATAGAAGAAAACTTTCCCAACCTAAAGAAAATATGCCTATGAAGACACAAGAAGCTTACATAGCACCCCACATATGCCCCCGATACAAGGGCACCATATGTAAAAGAAACACTTCTAAAGCCTAAGTCATACATAAACCCCACATAATAATAGTGGGAAACTTCAATACTCCACTCTCACCAGTGGACAGGTCAGTCAGACAACAAATGAACAGAGAAATAAGGGAAGTAATAGAGGTTATGACTCAAATGGACTTAATAGACATCTATAGAATATTCCATCCAAACAGAAAAGAATATGCCTTCTTCTAAGCACCTCATGGAACCTTATCATACTCAGTAACAAAGCAAACTTCAACAAATACAAAAAATTGGAATAACCCAATGTACCTTATTAGATCACCGTGCTTTAAAAGTACAAGTCAATAGCAATACTAATTCCAGAAAACCCACAAACACATAGAAATTAAACAATGCTCACCTGAATCATCAATGGGTAAAGGAAGAAATAAAGGGAGAAATTAAAGACCTCCTAAAATTCAATGAAAATGACTACACAACATACCCATATTTATGGGACACAATGAAAGCAGTGTTAAGAGGAAAGTTAATAGCACTAAATGCATACATAAAGAAGCAGGAAAAATCCCAAACTAGTGAAATAACAGACATTTGAAAACTTTAGAACAAAAAGAAGCAAACTCACCTAAGAGAATTAGATGGCAGGAAATAATCAAAGTGAGAACTGAAATCAACAAAAGCGAAACAAAGAAAACAGTACAAAGAATCAATGAGACAAAAAGTTGGTTCTTTGAGAAAATCAACAAAATAGAAAAACCTTTATCTAAACTAACCAAAAGGCAGAGGGAGAATATCCAAATTAACAAAATCAGAAATGAAAAGGGGGATATAATAACAGACATGGAGGAAATACAGAAATTCATCAGGTCATATTTTGAAAACCTGTACTCTACAAAATTGGAAAATTTAAAGGAAATGGACAACTTCCTTGATAAATATCACTTACCAAAATTAAATCAGGACCAGGTAAGCAAGTGAAACAGACCTATAACTGCTGAAGAAATAGAAACAGTCATCAAAAGTCTCCCATCCAAAAAAAGCCCAGGACCAGACGGTTTCAGCTCAGAATTCTACAAGACTTTTAATGAAGAACTAACACCAATACTCCTTAAATTATTCCACACAATAGAAACAGAAGGAACATTGTCAAACTCTTTTTATGAAGCTACAATTACCCAAATTACAGAAAGATATTACTAAGAAAGAGAATTACACAACAATCTCACTTATGAACGTTGATGCAAAAATACTAAGTAAAATACTGGCAAGTCGAATCCAAGAACACATCAGAACAATCATCCAACATGATCAAGTTGGCTTTATCCCACATATGCAGGGATATTTCAACATACAAAAATCTGTCAATGTAATCCGCCATATAAACAAACTAAAAAATAAAAACCGCATCATCTCTTTAGATGCTGAAAAAGCTTTTGACAAAATACAACATCCCTTCATGATAAAGCAAGCAGGGATAAAAGGAACATACCTAAACATAATTAAGGCAATATATAGCAAGCCAATAGCCAACATCAAACAAAATGGAGAGAAATTCCCAGCGATACCAAGACAAGGTTGTCCACTCTCTCCATATCTATTCAACATAGTTTTGAGGTCCTAGCTAGAGCAATAAAGCACCAAAAGGAGATCAAGGGGATACAAATTGGAAAAGAAGAAGTCAAACTCTCACTGTTTTCTGATGAATGATAGTTTACATAGTGATTCCAAAAATTCTACCAAAGAACTTCTACAACTCATCGACACTTTCAGTAATGTAGCAAGATACAAGATTAACTCAAAAAATCAGTAGTCCTCCTGCACACAGATGTTAAAAAGGGCTGGAAAAGAAATCAGATAAACAACACCCTTCACAATAGCTACAAAAAGCATAAAATAACTTGGAATAAATCTAACCAAACAACTGGAAGACTTGTATGACAACACTTTTAAATCCTTAGAAAAAGAAATTGAAGAAGACACCAGAAAGTGGAAAGATCTCCCATGCTCTTGGGTAGACAGAATTAACATAGGAAAAATGGCAATCTTACTAAAAGTAATCTACAGATTAAATGCACTGCCCAGCAAAATCCCAGAAAAATATTTCACAGACCTCGAAAGAACGGTACTCAACTTCATATGGAAAAGCAAAAAAACGCAGGATAGCCAAAAACAATCCTGTACAATAAAAGAACTTCTGGAGGCATCACAATCCCTGACTTCAAACTCTACTACAGAGCTACAGTACTGAAAACAGCCTGGTATTTGCATAAGAACAGACAGGATGACCAACAGAACTGAGTAGAAGACTTGGATATTAATTCACATACCTTCAAATACCTGATTTTTATCAAATGGAAAAAGGAAAGCATATTTAACAAGTAGTGCTGGCGTAACTGAATATCACCCTGTAGAAGAATGAAAATCGACCCATATCTATCACCATGCACAAAACTCAAGTTCAAATAGATCAAAGACCTCAACATAAAGCCAGCCACACTGAACCTTATAGAAGAGAAAGTGGGAAGTATGCTTGAATGCATTGGCACAGGAGACCACTTCCTAAATACAACCCCAGCAGCACAGACACACACACACACACACACACACACACACACACACACACAGAAACCAATTAATAAATGGGACCTCCTGAAACTGAAAAGCTTCTGTAAAGCAAAGGACATAGTCAACAAGACAAAACAACAGCCTACAGAATGGGAAAAGATCTTTACTTAACCCCACATTAGACAGAGGTCTGATCTCCAAAATATACAAAGAACTCAAGAAATTGGTCATCAGAAGAATAAATAATCCAATAAAAATGGAGTACAGACTTAAACAGAGAACTCTCAACAGAGGAATCTAAAATGACTGAAAGAAACTTAAGGAAATGTTCAACATCCTTAGTCATCAGAGAAATACAAATCAAAACAACTCTGGGATTCCATCATACACCTGTAAGAACAACCAAGATCAAAAACATTGATGACAACTTATTCTGGAGGGGTTGTGAGGGAAAGGGAGTACTTCTGCATTGCTGGTGGGAATGCAAGCTGGTACAACCCCTTTGGATGTCAGTGTTATGATTTCTCAGAAAATTATATCCAGAAATACCACTTTTGGTTATATATCCAAAGGATGCTCAATCATGCCACAAGGACATGTGCTCAACCATGTTCATAGCAGCTTTGTTTGTCATTGACAGAACCTGGAAACAACCTAAATGCCCCTCGACCGAGGAATGCATAAGAAAAATATTGTACATTTACACAATGGAGTACTACACAGCAGAAAAAATAATGAATTTTGCAGGAAAGTGGATGGAGCTAGAAAAACATTATTTTGAGTGAGGTAACCCAGACACAGAAAGATAGTTATCACATGCACTCACTCGTAAGTGGTTTTTAAACATAAAGCAAAAGAAAACTAGCCTAAAAATCACAGTCTCAAAAAATGTATACAGCAATGAGGACACTAAGAGAGATTTACATAGATCTAATCTACATGGGAAATAGAAAAAGACAAGATCTCCTGTGTAAATTGTGAGCATGGGGACCATGGAGGAGGGTTGAATGGGGGAGTGGAGAGGCAGGGAGGGGAGCATATAAAATGTAGAGCTCAATAAAAATCAATTTAAAATGTTTTAAGGAATGTTCTCTACATTGTGTGAGCGCTCAGAGACAACAGTCCTCAGAAATGCTAATCAAAACAACATTTGTGTGTTCTGTCCAGGACTTCTGATGCATAAAATTATTTCTCTGTAATAAACACAAAAATCATCTGGAGTAAATGGTAAGAAAATAGCAGCTAAGCTGAGAAACTTGGAGGGTGCTTTAAAGTATAACTTATTCCAAACACGAATCTCTCAAGTTCTCCAGCTTAGTTACTAACCTCTGCATCCTTTCTACATTGTTTCTGATCGAGGCAGTAATTGCTTGTGAAAAACCGTGAGTGTAAAAGGAGAAAAGGAATTCTCAACTCCACAGCTCACAGATCTGGCTGTTCCTTTTATCAGGCTGACATCTGCTGAGTACCTGGGCAATGGAAGAAGATGTTGGTCACAGAACTGCTGTAGAAATTGAACACCCATAAAGAAATGCTACACCAAATGTACTTTTTACAATATTTGAGTTTTCATTATTTTTTCTTTTTGTATTCTATTTTTTTAGATAGAACTCGAGGCCTCCCATATACCAGGTGAGGGCTCTATCCACAAAGATATTCAAGTCTGGTTTTCATCTTTATAATCTATCAGGTTCATATTTATAAAAATATATCTCCAAATCTCTGAGTAACTAAGTCCACATGCTATGTACTGGAAGGTGAAAGGACACTCGGCTCTTACTCCATGGAATGTATCAGTGTCCTCACATAGCTTCACCACTCACGTAGTTTCTAGTCCACTGCTGTGCAAGGACAGCTGGACACATCTGGAGCTGTACACGACTTCAATGTCATCATTAAAGAAGCTATTCACAAACTACGCAGGACGATCGTTACATATGAGAAAACCCAATCTGGTGGAAAGGACACGGCCATGCGTGACATTTACGTCAGGGAGACTGGAGCAATCACATCCTGTGGTTAAGGGTGGTAGAACCATGATTTCAAATTTCAAAGGTGCCCTGTGTCTTTAATGAAAGAAAGAGACACTGAAATGTCACGAACTCAAAATTTCCTTCCTTTAAAAAGTTTTAAAGAACCCTATTCAGAATTTAACAGCTAAAATAGCATAAAAGATAATCATCCGAAATTCGTTAGCGTGACATTCAGAATAAAATCTCGGGAGGGAACACTTTTCTCCCAGGAAATATTTCAATTGTATTTAATCACTTAAACTTCTTTTATGTGCCAGTTTCTAGAGATAATCTTATTTTATAATTTCTTCTTAAAATTAAGGCACGTTTCCTTTAAGGAATGGCGCCAACCAGTGACCTAGAGCCTCACAAGATACTTTATGGTAAATTTCTTGTTTAGCATGAACCTTACAATGGCGTGTAATTCCCTCTGACATGGCATTCCACATGGAAGTCTGGACACTGAGTAATAGTTAAAAAATATATAACAACAACGAAAATAAAAACCTTGTAGCCTACTTTTCCTTGTCACACCCACTTTCCTGTCATGTACTAATATGCAAGTACACAATGTAAATATGTAATGTACTAATATCTCAGTTATGCCTCTCTACAGAGAGACTGCAGACTGGACTCACTCATTTAAAATGAGACTTATTGAAGACTATATCCAGCTGAGAGAATGCAAACCATGCAAATTCTTGATAAGGACAGAAGGCCTTGTAAAATCCGTCAGTCTCTGCCTTTTCCTCTCAGCCCTCATGAACTTCCCAGGCTCTCAGCTAACTGCCCTCAGTGCAGAGAATACATATTATCCATCAGCGGATGGTATGATCTCAGTACAGGTCCTGATTCATATCATCCTTTCAAGCCATACAATCGTCAAAGACTGAAGGCAGTCAGAGTTTAGTTACTAGGCAAAAACAGCTTCTCCAAGCCAAGTAGAAGATGAATGATTTATGGGTCAGAGAGAAGAGGTTTTACCTTTAGTGAATCTGTAGCCAGCATATCAGTACCGTGATGTTTCATGCTCCACTTTTACCTGGGTGAAATCCAGGTAGATTTATTATAATTATATTATAAAGATGGAGAGAAAACGCAAGTTTGGAGATTACAGACCAAACATAATGGTCAATAAGGATGCCTGCCCTTGGTGACAGGGAGATAATATTCCTGTCTTTCAAGCATCCTTAAAAAGAGACTGTGTTAGAGCGGTCTGTTCTCCCAGTCCCTAACCACATTTAGGGTGACCTCCGAGACAGGAAAGCAGGGGACTAGGGTTTGAGGAGATTCCCTGGTAGGCAAGCAGATAGAAAGAGAACAGGACTAGGTAATGACAATGGTAAATGGTGGTAGATCCCAAATGCTGGCTTCTTTCTCTCCTTGCTGAACTAAGTCCAAGGCTGCTATCTTAAAGCAAAGGCACTAGGACTCCCTGCTTGACAACTGGTTCAGCAAGTTTCTGAACCTTATGGACCTATGAACCTCCCTGACTTTTAAAAACTGTCCAAACTCTAAAAAGAGCTCCTCAAAGTTCATTAAAAATCTCCAGTCTTCAACGAGGGACCAGGATTCCACTTCCTCAAGCCACTTCTGCTTCACATAGTCTTTTTCTCTGTGCACCTTGTCTGCATTTCCTCATCCTTGAAAAAAATAAACCCCTTCTTTACTAGTTGAGAAAGGACAAAAGAATATGAAAGTGTGGGCTGCAAACAGTGGCTCTGTTACCAAGATGCTCAGAAATCTAAGATTCATGGAGACCCACAGTCCAGCAAAACTCTACTCTAAAATCCCATATTTCAGGTGGGGTAAGAGTGGAATAACAAACTGGTTAATAGAGGACTTAAAAACTCCAGTGCGGGCACTTCACAAAAAGTCATCCACCTTTCTACTCACAAGCTATGGCAAATACACGGTGAAAACCAGAGATATTATTTTTGTGTTATCTACCACAATGAAGAGCCCTTCCCATTGAGACAAAACAGCATCTGTCAGTGTGGACCTCTCCTCTCTTCCACTCATTTTGCGGACTGATCCAAAGCTGTCTTCCGCTGTCACTTTCTTTGCTATGTGGCTGTGCTGTCTACTCAATCTTCATAAGGCAGAGTATGAGATAATTAAGTACTTCATTAAGGAGAATTATGTAGAAGGCTGAATGTTGAACCTTATCCCAGTACCCATAGTATTGTTTGACTTACAATTTTATAGTTTACTTGCTTAAGAGTGCTAATTGTGTTTGTGTCTATGTGTGTGTGTCTATGTGTGTGTGTGTCTTTGTGTGTCTTTGTGTGAGTACAGAGTAGGGAAGAATGTGGGAGCATAATGTTTCCCATCAATACTGCTCTTTCCGTGTCCCTCGAGAGAAAGCCCAAATCCTCATTAATTTATTGATTATTCAGTGAGCCTCAAAGGAACTTAAAGATCTATTTTAGTTAGTCACTGAAAGGGAATTATGCTGGCTACTTGGCTGAATTTATGAACCCTTGCAGATTGGTTTGCTTCCTATGGCTGGAGGAGGTGATAGATTTCCTCAGGAGACAGAGGCATATTTAAACCCGAAGTGTGATATAGTGTATGGTGTGATATGGATAAGGTAAAATTTTGACTTAGTTATGCTAAGGATTTAGAAAGTTTTGACGTAAAATTTCTACATGTCTCTTTGTACTAAAGTAAATTTGTATTAATTTGGTAAACTTTTTCTCATGAATAAAATTAGCAAACTTAACATCACAGTATGCAAGCAACCTGCTCAGTGTAACACAGTTGGCAATGTGGTTGTTTTTACTTTGAGTGTTACAGATGCTTTTCAGATGCAATTATTCCTCATGAAAGGTGTGTCCTTCAGCAGTGTGGGCGAGGAGAGCATCCCTTCTTATGACCATATGTACTCATCCTTTGGCCTCTGATCTCTCCAACCAAATTGAAAGGCATGCTAGCCATTCTAGATGGATCAAATAATATTTTTACTTAAAAATATTTTATTTTGTAGTAAAATATATGTTACAAAGCTATCGTTTCAACCATTTTAAGCCATTCCCTGGCATTCTTTTTTTCAACTGTACAATATTGTACAAACCGTATCCACCTATTTAATTTACTTCGTTCATGTTTTTATTTTTTATATATCTTACAACACGCATAGTAGATGGGCGTGCGGTTTTAAGTTTTTTTAAGGAGAGGCCCAATTCACAAGCTTTTATGAATACAGGACCACTGGTTTAGAAAGACTGTTTTGAGCACGGAGCGAATCCTCCTTCTGAACTGCGTTCCCAGCTTGTACTCACTTTCTCCTCAGGCCTCTTGCTCAGGCTTGCTATGCTCACTGAAGTCAAACAGGCATGACAGTCAATTGACCAGTACCAAAAGGAATTATTTTCTGCGGCAGAGAGATTAGGAACTGTCACCTTACACATGCAGTCTCAGGTATCACTTGAATGTACCCATGCCCGCATCCCACATAAACTGCCGCACTTGCTTCTGAAGGCCACAGGACAACGGCGAGCAGAGCACCATGGGAAGGGGATTTTGGCACTGGCTCCAGACTTCTTATGTGGAAGGCTCCACTCAGCTCATTCCACACAAGGTTCTGTTATATTCCACTCTAACCTCCAAACTCCCATCCTAAAATAAGTGTATTCCCAGCAAGGGACAAGTAATTTACTGACACTGATGCGTTGTCACCGGCCAGGGAAGAAACGCAGTCACAGGCTCACGGCCATCTCTCACGTAAGCTTTCCTTCTTCTTCTGTATCTAAGAGGAGGTACTGGAAGAAGTTGTGGGAGGTGAGGTGCGAGTTGGAGCCTGGAATGTTCTGTGACAGACAGGCAGGTAATCCACAACACTCAGACATCATTCAAAATCACCGCTCTTAGAAGATACACAAAAGGATCAGTTCTGAATTTCTGATCTAAGGTGGCATCTAAAATGAGTTAATTTAAGACATTTTCTAGTTGACTTTTTCAGAAACTAGATGTGAGTTGGTTTTTCTGCATGTGGCACAAAATATCATTTTAATACTGAAAAACTATATTGGTTTGAATTTTCATGACTAAAATTATAAAATGGATATATTATAAATAAACTTTCTGGTTGTAACAAGAACTTGACATTATGAAGCGAAGTTAAAATAAAATAATGAGTGCATTTGGGGATGGAGAGAGGGCTTTGGGGGTAAGAATCTTGCTTTGTAAACATAAAGACCTGAGTTTGGGCCTCAATACCAATGTGAAAAGCTGGACTGGACACACACACACACACACACACACACACACAAACACAAGTAATCCTAGTGCTGTGGAGAGAGACAGGAGAATTGCTAGGGGTCACTAATTCCTTGCCTACCTTGAGATTCAGTGAGAAAAATCTGTCAAAAGAATGAGGTAGAGAATTATAGACATTGACATCCAACATTCCAACATGACATTCACATGTATGCACAATTACACTTATCTGTACATATGTGTGTATATCACACATACATACAAATGTATTTACAAAGGAAGAGTTTTATATTTTAAGGTAATTAAATATTAATATAAATTAAACATTTTTGACCCACAAAATGAACCCTCAATTAATTATAATTGTGTTTAGTATGAATGAGCACATTTACTTCTTATGTCCCCCTTCTTAGCACTCCATAACTCTGACATTAATTCACACATTGCTGACTTCAGTAGCTGTCTTTCTGTGTTTTATGGAAAATTTGAGCAGTGGTAGATGTGGAGCCCAGAACTGGAGTGAGAGTAGGATTTTGCCTTAAGAGAAAGGGATTGACTCCATCTATTATCCTGAAGCAGAAACTATTGGGACTTATTTAGAATTTAACATGCTCTTCCCAGACATGCTAAAGAAGAAGCTGGGTTTAGAGTAGTAGAGGACTCCATAGAGTGGGCAGGATCCACCAGAGCAGACTTGGGGCCTCATATCTAGGAACATTTTGCCCAGGTGAATCTAGAAAAGTCTCAGATCCTCACAGAAAGTTATGCTGTCTTTTCTGTCTGTTCATAATTTTTATAACCCAGATCTTGGTAATCAGGACCATTGCTGATGTTTTCACTCCTTTGCGGCAAGAGGCGGGGGGCCCATTTCCTGCTTTGTGGTGAAGCTGAGTGGAGGGATTTGAGCCCCTTCCTTGAGGCACATGTCTTCTCCCCATGTCTTTCTAGTCACCATGCTCCACTACCTCATTATCCAACTGTCATTTTAGTGACGTCCTTGGGGTCATTAATATAGATATTAGTTCCATCGGGAACCTTAAGGAGGCATTCTCATTTATTCCATTATTTCTGGTGAGCAACTGCACTACACTAAGAGAAACAGATGGAAAAAACAAATTTGGATTGGGTAGCTCAGCTAGTAAAAATTCAGGACTAATAAAGTCAAGGTCAGGACATTGTTCTCTATGGAAATCAGGGAGCAATTACAATGGAGAAGAAAATTTTCTGAGACAACAATTAAAGCCGCACCTTGGTCAATGACCTCTGTCATCATAAGACCCAGGTGAGAAGGAGGGTAATGATAAACCTGCCCATCAACTAACTCATTAGTCTAAATGATTAGTTAATACCTGTGGGTGCCCCTGACATTCCTGGGAAGAGAGGAAACTGTCAAAGACAGGGGAAATACAAGGAGAAATAGGGTTGGAGGGTCTCTCATCTTTTTTAGTAAGAGTGCAAAACTGCAAGGCATGTGGGGTGGTACCCACTGAAGGAGAAGCTCTGGAATTCCTCCATGCTATTATTGCTGCCAGTCTTCAGGATTCCTCAGAACAAAAGGAAAACATCCATATAAGACAGTGGTGTGATCGCAGCAACATCCCACTCATGAGCAGGGCTGCTGACAGCGTCAGCTCCAGTTCAAGTAGAATTTGGAGAAGAGGAAATCTCAGCTGTGTTCAAAAGAAAGCTGCTAATGATGTGAGCAAAGGTAGCATCTTTCTGTGCAGAAACAGGTAGATTATGTATAGGTTTATATTATTTTGGGACAGGGTTTTACCATGCATCCCTGGCTTATCTGGAACCTTCTCTGTAGACCAGGATAGCTTTCAGTCACAGAGATCTACTTGACTCTGCCTCTTGAGTGTTGCCACTAAATGCATGTGTCACCATTTCCTTCCAAAGTACAGGGTTTTAAATGAAAAGGAAATGTCAAAGAATGTAGCAGTTTGGATCAATGTTAGATCCTTAGTTTGCAAAATCAGATGGGTTGAGTCAACTGCCTGATATATGACAGAACCATCTATTCTGGGAAGCTTCATCAGAAGGGTGGGTGGGACCATTCCCTTACTAGAGCTTTCCTAGTTAGGCATCTATTTTGTTTATATTTAGTAGTACTTCCCTTGATACAGTTTTAATGTGAAGACTAGCTTCATTAACTGGGTGCCATGGTGATAAATAATATATTCATGTGATTTTAAAGTACAATACTTTTCATAACTATTTGCATTCATATCACAAATATATCTAGGCAATTAAGCATTCTTGATGCAAAGAGGCACTGCAGACAGTCTAACACTTTAACTCAAAGAAGAAAGACATAGTGTAAGAAACACTTGCTTCTTGTGTTCATTTGTTGCTATTTTATATGGGGTTTTAAAAAGTTTATTTGCTCAGATATTACCTTCTTAAAGTTGAGGAATGAGAGATGGGTTTTAAACAATATCCTTCACTCATTTGAAAAGACATTAGCAAAAGATGACAGAGGTGGTCCAGAACCTGTAATCTGGAGGCAGCAACACTGAAGTAAACTCCGCGCTCATGTGCAGCATGAAACATCCACTAGTGGCTCCAAACCGGAAGTATGGAACTATCTCATGCAGCTCCATTGCTTCATTATTGCCTGCGTTATTATCCGTTACCCGAGTCTCACATACTGGCCACAGAGAATCAGGTGACAATCTCGACTGACTTGGAAAAAGAATCTCAGTGAGGCATTGTCTATATGTACAGAACTCAGTGCTTCTGTGAACTTATGTGAAACCATGCAACTCACCATGGGCAGCACCATTCTCTGGCTTCAGGTCCTGATTTGTTTAAGAATGGAGAAAGTGAACTGAGTCCTGGCATGCATGTATTAATTCATTTTCCTCTGTCCTGGAGTGCGCATGTGATATAACTAGCTGATTCAAATTCTTTCTGCCTTGACTTTGTCACATTCTCTAATCTAAGTCACTTTGTTGTCTAAGTAGACCTACTATGTCAACAAAGATAGGAAGGCTAATGTCATATTTTACAGGACAGCACTAAACAAGTTGAAGAAACTAGCAAACTAAGATGGGATTTTAGTAGCGAAAGCTTCAGCGATGGCTCCACGGCTAAAGGGGCCTGCAGTGCAAGGGTGAGGGATGCAGCAGCCACATAAAATCCCAAAGGGCCTGCTCCCCTACATTTCACCCTAACCCTTAGAAGGCAGAGACAGAGGCTCCCTTATGATAGCCAGCTAGCTTGACTAGCTGAATTGGTGAGATTCAGTAAGGGACCCTGGCTCAGCAAATAAAGTGGAAAACAATTAATCAAAACACTGAACATCAGCCTCTGGCTTGCACTTCCATACCCACACATATAAACACACACGTATGCACACAGAACCCACACAGATGTATATAAGAAAAGTATAGTAGATTATCAAAAAATGTGTATCGGCATGCGCATTTTATACCACAACTTTGTCTTCCAGCTGTGTGATAACAAATCATGGCTTTAGCTGCAGTTTTGAGTAAGTGTACGTAATCAATCATCTTTAGTAAGGAGCACTTCAGAGATAATTGTTCCATAAAACATCAATCTAAACTTGGAAACTGACCCTTAGTTTCAAATCAATTTCCACTTTGTGAGCAGGAGCAGGTGCTGGAGAAGTTTTCAAAGTGACTGTACGAAAGCTCACTCCTGGTGAACGGTGATTGATTTATTAGTGTGTGCATTTTTTTATCAAGAGAAGAGGACTCCGAGGACCTATAGGATGGCCTTTCTCAGCATTTCATTTGTATGACCAAGCCAAAGTATTTTTTTTCCTGGAGGAAAACCATGGGATGCGATTTTTTTTTATATTTTATCTTCATATTTAAAGTAGAAAGAGTTACAAGTCCATATATCCCATAAATTACTCGGAGACATAAAATCCTATTTATCCAACTGTGATTGCTTTGATTGTGACATCTGCTTTCTCAGGTTTCTCTGCCTCATGAAATGAGAAGCATGAGTTGAACTAGACCTGCATTATAGGATCAAGTGAAAATTTGTTTTTATTGAAATTCTCTAATGCTCAGCTGGCTTGTCTTTCAAATGGGGAGGAGCTGGATTTGCTGACAACTATTTATATGAAAATGAAATAAAAAATTGATTAAATTAATACCTTTGTGAATCAGAAAGAAATATTATAGAATTTTCCTTGATCATATTTGTTGGTACCACAGACAAAAGAAAAGACAAATTGTCCTATACCCTTTATCAATTCTAAATGGAATAATTATTCTTGTGTGTATGGGCTTACCCTTTTATGCATACAGATAACTTCAAAGGGTTGAGAAAAGCCATAAAAGTTCAGGAAATTGAAGATAAAATTGAACTAGAAAATATAGCATTAAATTGAATTTCATAACTGGAGTAGAATAATGTATTATGAAAAATGTCCCTTAATTTTCTATACTTTCTGTTTCATAAGGAGATAAAAATTTAGCTCTGAGCTCTCACAGGATCAAAGCAGAAAAAAGAGTCACCTATGAATTACAGCTTATGTACCATAAAAATTGTAGCAATCTGTTATCAGGAATGAAGAATAGTATTTAGTTCCAGTGTTGCCCACTTTACATTTCAGGAAATGCATTGTGGGCAATACTTAACCAACAAAGACACAAAAACGGACAGAAAATTTCTTCATGAAAAAGATTCTGGCACAACATCATATATCCACCCGGCTGTCAGGGCTATCAGGTTCATGTTGTTGCTCCCTGGTGGGAAGCTCTTCCCTAGCTCAATAATGTTGTTACATCCTTTCTTGCCCTTTCCTCCAGACAGAACGTCATGTAATCACCATTTATATTCCCAAAGTACTCTCCCATCTCAGTGGCCGTGAGAAAACTCCCAGGGGTGAGTCACTTCAAAGTAAAGGAGTCTCCAAATGGAAGACGCTGTCTTTTTTCCTCAAGTAATTCAGAAGCAATTTCACCTTAGAAAATACGTGCTGACAGGAAGCAGGGCAGGTTCAGTAATATCATCCTCATTTGATAAACAGATTATTTTTAAAAGCTGTTTTCACTTTGCAAGAAAGTTGAAAGGAAGAATCAGATTTCTCATCTACTGCTTGGCCACATGCTCGTCTTCTTCATTATCACCCGCCCCCATCAAAGTAGAGCATTTGTTAGAGTAAATGACCCTACATTGACATACTGATGTTACCTGAAAAGCAACCATAACTCATTTTGTTATAGTCCTTATATCTTTGAACTAATGTCTCATAATCCATGTCTTCCACTGCACATCCATCCAGGATTGCTTTCTCTCTTAAAATCCCTCTGTGCTTTAATTAATCTTCCTTTGTCCCCAGCCCTTGGAAAGCAGAGATTTTGTACTGTCTTATGAAGACAATGTTACTTTTCCTGGATGCCATGAAGTCGACACAAGAGTATATAGCTTGTTGGTCAAGTTTCTTTCATTTAATAATGTGTATCGTATGTATTTTGATTTCTGTCATATGTTTTCTTGCATCCATTGCTTAGTTCTAGTACAGGGCAGCATTCACTTATCCAGGTGTACAATAGTTTATTTGTCCATTCATGTGTTGAAGGATGTCAAGTTTTAGAAATTAAGAATGAAGCCACTACAATTGTCAGTCTGTAGGTTTTTATGTAGACATAGGTGCTCAGCTCATGTGGGTAAGTAATTAGAAGCCCAGTTTCTGGATGCTGTTAGCTGTTAGGCTTAGTTTGCAGCCAATTGCTGACCTGTCTTTTATAATTATCTGTCAAGTTTTTACACTCATCCACATGAATCATTATTCTTTCTGCTCATATCCTTGGGTTTTGTTTTCCTATTTTCCTTCGTTTTCTCTTCTTTACTTTTTTTAAAAACACATTAATAATATATTAGATATAATGATTTTCCTGAAGCTCTGTTTCCTCATAAACATGGGCTAAGGCATTTCACACATATATTACATTACTTAGAATATGGCCTAAACACTTAGAAGTCTTCACCAGCACCCTCATCCTTGTGCATCAGGAGAGTGAGAACTTGGAAAATGGAGATTCCTTCTGCAGAGGTTGAAAAGCAAGTTAAAAAGTGTCAGTGCAGATGTAAATGGACCATGGAAAGTGGCTTTTGATCCTGGGAACTTTTTCAAAGTTGAGTGAACTAGACCACTCCTTTCTAACACTGCATCTCACTGGGGTAAAAGGAACAAAGTTCATCGCCGGTCATTAGTGCTTTCTAATTGAGACAAAAGTATAATCGGTGGCAGTAAAGGATCGTGCTGCCAGTGTTATGAGAAAAAGGACATATTTCATATCCTTTAGGGGACTATAAAGAAAATTGTCTTTCACAAAGGCTGACACTTAGGAGAGGGAAAGTACTCTCCTCTAAGAATCTATACCGGTAGTCAGCCTGAATCCACATTAGCTAGCTGGATCAAAATGCTCCAAGTTGAGAATTTATTTTAAAGTGATCCCCAGCTGGTAGTGCCCTCAAGATACTGGCAGAAACAAATAAGAATTCTCTCCGATGGAATCTCCTTTTAGGCTTCAAAACAATCCCCACAGGTAAAGTTCCAAGATATAAAAACTCAGAAGCAAACAAAGCACTATAGGAGAGCCAGCAAATAAACTCCAGCTAGAAATTGGCATGCGAAGGCTCTGAATTCTGACACTGTAAAACAAGCCAGATGTTCAATGTGTTTAATAAGATGAGTGAAGGCATTGAATATAGCAGCCAAGAAGATGAAAGACCTAGAATTATCAAGAAATTTCTAAGAACAAAAGGATACAATTGAACATCTTAGTACTAAAACAACACAATGCAATGATATTTGAAATTTCCAGTTGAGGATACAAATTTAATGATATTATTTGATGTTTTGTTGAGGTAATTAATGGGTTGGAAGATGTAAAGTTAAAGATTCTACATAGACTACTGGGAACAGCAGACAACGAAAACCAGATATTTAGAGAAATGAGTTAATGGGCCGGAAGATTTACTGGGTTTTCCATCATAGGAGAGAAGGAGATAAAGACCATGTTTGACTCTTCCCATTGTTTCAGCTGTCCAAAGATACTTCAGAATCAGATTTTTTAATTTGTACAAAGAAAATGCTGGTGTTATTCATGAAGAATTGGTATGAATTTACTGTCTCTTCAGCGGTCAGGCTGGGAACTACTGGGAAAGAGAACAGTGCATGACTGGAAGTCAATGAAAGCCAGAAATATGTCTATTAGACTTGCATTTCATTACACCAAGAAGGCAGAGAGTGCGGTCACTCCAGCCCTGGCAATATCAGTTCTAAAGTGATGGGTGTTCCTGGCCATTGAGTTTCCTCCAGAGCCCATAAGAGCAGTGTTCTGTGGTTGGACCATCTGCCCCCTGTGCAACTAGGAACAGATAGAAAAGAGGGCTCACCTGGTGTACATAATGTGCACACTTAAGCGGAAGGCAGTGCAGAGTAAATCAGGAACTGGAAAAGATGTTCTCAAATAAAAAAAAAAAACCACGCACTGACACAGGCTGCTAGAGCTCCCTAACTCTCTGGAAGGAGTATTGCAGGTCAAGGGCCACTCTTCAGAGCCTATGTAACTAAGGGCAAGGAGTTAGGTGGTAATTGTTTGGTTTCTTGAGCTGGATCAATATAGTATATCTTTTTTCATTGACTTAATTTTTTTTCCCTGTATTTTGTCTTTAAAATATTCATCGGTATTTTTAAAATTTAAAGTATTTTGAAAACTTATTCCTAAATACTTTACATTTTAATGATGATATAAATAGTATTCCTTTTCATATTTCATTTCAAAATTAATCTTTCTGAGTATTTTTGTAAGCAAAATGAAGTTGACCTTGTTATTGACCTGAAGTCACATCTTTGTTACTATATTCAATTTCTTAGAATTTGCAGGGTTTTCTAAGCCAATAACCAGTTGATTTGGAAACAAAAATGTTTGCTTCTTATCTTCCAGTCCTTTTATTTGTTAATCTCATCTTCCTATCCTAGACTTCTGATAAAATAATGAGCAGAAAAGACGTGAATTTTCATCATTGAAGG
The DNA here is from genome assembly GCF_903992535.2 of Arvicola amphibius. Taxonomy (NCBI): domain Eukaryota; kingdom Metazoa; phylum Chordata; class Mammalia; order Rodentia; family Cricetidae; genus Arvicola; species Arvicola amphibius. The sequence continues at coordinate 110,406,610 of NC_052050.1, forward strand.
GAGTCCTGTCTCAATCTATGTGTAACATTAGATTAGGTATTTGTAGACAGTCTTAATTAAATTGGGGAAGTCTGCCTCCTAGTATGAGAGTTTGTTTTTTAAATTATTAATAATTATTTAATATTTTAAAGAATACATTCTGAATTCATTGAGTTAATTACATGAACTTATTTTTTTTAAATTTATTTTTGTTTTAATGCGAGTGTGTATGCTTGTGTGAGTATATGGTACAAGTGTTTATATGCCCTAAGGGGTCAAAAGAGACCTTTGCAGACCCTGGAATTGGAGTTATAGGCAGTTGTAAGTCACTTGATATAAATGCTGAGAACTAACCTTGGGTTCATCATTGAGCAATCTCTTCCAAGGTATGATTTCACAGCTACTTGCAGATTATTGTGTGGAAACAGCCAAACAGAAAGCACTTAATAGTAACTCAAAAATACACCCAAATATTGGCATTTTTCCTTCTCTCTTTTTCCCACTTGTTTTACTCATGGTTCTTGTAAAATGAATTATCTCAGACAGTTGTGCCTCCCACAGATTCCAGGCTAGTTTATTTTGTAACTACTCAAATCCTGAATCAATAGTTGAACACATTTGTTAAAAAGAACTCAGGGACAGATAACTCTGTTATTGAGTATTCCCGAATTTTCAAAGAACAAATAGTCCCGAGCACACACTGACTCTCTGAGAGTCAGCAAGCATTGCTCTGCCTCATCTAATGAGAGCACCATCACCTTGCTCATACCGGGGTAATTAAGAGAAATTCATGAATATGAAGGTGAAATTATAAACGTACTCGCAAACTAAACCCATTTAATTTAGAAGCAATTCAATTACCCAGTTTTTATTGCTTTCTAGTATGTAACATTAGATTTAGTTTTGAATCATATATATATTATCACATTAACAAATTCAAGAAAAAATGATGTGTTCATGAAAGATGTAGAGAAATAATAGCAAACCTTATTGCCTACTCAAGGTTTTAAAAAAGTGTTTGCAAAAGAGGAAGACAGACAGTTTGGGTGATACAGACATGGAATCCCAGCTACTTTAAAGCTAATGAGGCAGGAAGATTTCATGTTCAAACCCTTCTTTGGCTGTAGAGTGAGATCAAAGCTCACAAAACCCAGAGAGAACCTCTATCAAAACAGATATTTAAAAAATCTATTTAGATGTTGCTTAGTGGTAGATTCACAATCCTCAGCAATGTAAAACAAACAGATAACCAAAATAATGAAGAATAACCAAATTTGTTTAATCAATGGAAGAACAGATACAGAAGTTCTAGGATGCTTTTAATACTATAACAATAACTGCAAAATGAAGAAGAGACAAGGGTGTGGATTCTCACCATGCCTGTGTACCATTGCTTTAGGGCACAAATGGTTCAATAAGACAAGAAAAGCATAGGACAAGAGGAGCAGGATAAAAATCATTCCATTCTCCCCAGAGGATGATTTTGGTTGTTTTCTTTTGTTTGTGTTTTTGGAACAAGGTCTCTTTGGGTAGCCCTGGCTGGACTCCAACTGGTGATCCTTCTGCTTCAGCTTACTGGAGGTTGGTATTTTAAGTGTCTACCAATGTATTCAGGTGATGAAATGATTTAATACAGAAATATTCAAAAGGTTTTAGTTAACATAATTAATAAAGATTTGAAAATTTACTAAATTTAAATATCAGGATAAATAACTTTACCTTTAGCCAAAAATGTATGCTACCTTAGAACACATCTAACAGCAAATGAATGAGAGATTTCTGAGAAACTTATAAAATATGAGTTTTACAAAAGAATAAACAAGATTTAAGCAGAAGCATCTTCTTAATATTCATGGCTTCAGGAAAACTGTTAAAAGATGTCAGTCTTTCTTGTTGATATACGGTATCTTTAATGCTATTCTATAAAACAGCCCAGTGTATAGGACGGGGTGGGAGGGGGCTCAGCTTGCTACATGGCACAGATAGAAAAGATCAGGACAAAGGCCATCTGTGAGAAGGAAAACCTGATGGCAGGGCTTGTCTTTTTAGAAAGAATTGTCAGCAGACACCAGCAGCTATTAACGTTAGACAGAGTCATCCTACTGACTGATAAATGGTTTCTCCTGAGAGCAAATGCATAGCTGGAAATTGTCCACAAGAAGACTGATACACAATGTGTGATAGAGAAGATATGTTAGACCATGAGATTTAGAAATAGACTTTCTTATAAGTGGAATTGTAACAGTCTTTGTCTCCTGCAGACAACTGTCCATCTATTCAGAAGACAATAATTCTGGTCCCCTATTTTGTAACTGTACTCAAGAAAAATCAACCCAAAGTAGTTGATGAAATACCCCAATTCAAACTCAAGACACTAAAACATTTTAGAAGACAGCACAATAAATTAATTTTATGAATCTTTATTCAGGTTCCTTAAACAACTATTAAGCATAAAGTAGAGAAAGAGTCAACACAAGAGTTATGTTAACAAATATTATGAAGACATTGAAATAGAAATATGATGTTGAATCCATTCTGAGAACAGAGTTCTTTGAGTTGATTTTTTTTAATGAATATGTAAGCCTAAACCTCAATCTCTTAATTTTGAAGTTGATTTTGGAGGATGATTGATGGAGGAGTGTCTATGTGTTACTTTCATTATTAATAAAGAAACTGCCTTGGCCCTTTAAGAGAACAGAAAATTAGGTAGGCGGAGTAAACGGAACAGAATGCTGGGTAGAAGGCAGTAGGCAGACGCTTCAGGCAGTCGCCATATGCAGTTGCCATGCTTCTCCTCTGTGAGATGGATGCAGGTTAAGATCTCTCCTGGTAAGCCACACCTCATGGTGCTACACAGATTACTAAATATGGGTTAAAGGAAGATGAGAGAATTAGATAATAAGAGGCTGAAATTAATGGGCCAGGCAGTGTTTAAAAAGAATACAGTTTCCGTGTAATTATTTTGGGCAAAGCTAGTCGGGTGGCAGGACACAGCCCACCGCTCCTTCTACAGATTGGCGCTCCAATGTGAAGGACTAAATCCACTTAAAAACCTGAGAGGGCTTTAAATAAAGGAGAGACAGACTTTAACACAGCTTTTTGCTGTTTGCTGGCGTGCCACAGAGAAATTTCCTTGACTCAGCCACCGTAACAGGAAAAAACTTGTGCGGTTTGAAAACACAGCTCCTGTGCTGTGCTGCCAGCGTGGAACTCTGGCTTTAAAGCATTTCAATGGCTTTTATGGGACTGGATGTTTGTGTGCCCACTCGGGATCGGAAAGAAAGTACTCTGAGACCACGCCAGTGGCTCACTGCTCCCTGCCTGCACCTTGGCAGATGGAAGAATCAGGCTTTGGCGAGCGGGAGAACATGGTGGATTTCTGCCGCCATACAGAGAGATGTTTTCAGACTGCGCAGTGCTCTGCGCGTCAGATTTGGCTGTTACTTGGATGAAAAGAGTTTCTGTGCTACACGCTCAGTCTCAGAATTAAACTGCTGAGTGCAGCTCCAATGTGGACTGCTGTGTGCCTGGAACTGTGTGCAGCTCAGCGGCACCAAATGACTGAGGCAAGAGCGGCTTTGGCTATGCTCCGCCATGCTGAATTGTACTGATCTCAGGCAGGATCTATCGTAATTACCATGATAACAGCGCAGTTAAGGTTTAGACTTGGCTGGAAACAGGCGGTACCATATTACCTCTACATGGAGCAACTTAAGTTTTTAAGAAGTGGTTAACCTTTTAAAAAGTGCTCCTGGATAGTAAAGAATTACAGATTCACAATAGGACAGATTCAGACATATGAATGTTCGTAGGCTTGAGAGAGAGAAGAAAAAAAAATATAAAAAATAAAGTTGATGCCTTAAAAAAAGGGTAAAGTCTTTAAAGAGACAGAGTACAGATAGTTATAGATTAAAAGAAGTAAAGTGATAGAGTAAAAATAAGGCACGTAAAAATGGAAAATTCACAGAGAGTCTGGATTATGTATTTTGTTGTGTTTTCTTTGATTTTTTTGACTGTAAAGGAGCTAAGTACAGAGAGATATTTCATTATATGGGCCGCCAGGCTAGACCAGAATAGACATCTTAACAGTATGACTTCAGAATTTGGATCTAAGAACATAATGCTTTGGAAAAGAGAGTCTTCTTTTGTTTTCACAGAGGATGACACCCTGTGGATCGCTTTTATTCCAATATGGTATGATAGACCACGGCCTCCTGAAAGGTTGCTGTGAACACCCTCAAAAAATTACTTCGCTCAACTGCCGACTGAGATGAACCTAGCAGACAGGTTATACCATGAAAGACCTAAATAACAGCGCCCCCATTCATCAGGAAGCAGTTTGGAGAGAAATAACTGCGCCCACATTCCCAAATATTGTTTATAAATGTTCTTTTACATTTAAAAGGGGATATAATATAGATATGAATGGTTTGCATTGGTATGGATTTTAAGGTCAATTTTGTTATATGTATATGTATTTATGATCTTCATTAAGCTATTGTGATTGTGTAGTTCAATTTAAAATGTAATGTATAATTAGGAAATATAGGTTGTTAATGGATAATCATCGATAATAGTCAAGCTTGTAGTCATGTTAGTTAGATTTTCTAGATGTACATAGATATATTTTAGATAGGCATTCTTCATATCTTTCAAAGACTGCAGAATATGGCATTTAATGTTTTAATAACTTAGGGCTTTTCATGACAATGAGACACATCTGCTCCTGGCAGCACCAATGTACTTCAAGAGGAAGATGGGCATCGAAGAGTCTCCTTATGGAGTTTGATAGCCATTTGGGCAAGAAACTGCTCTTGCCTGGACTGTTGCATAAACTGGACACAAAGAACCCGCAGAGAGAGGACTGCTGAACTTGCCTAAAGGTGAGATGGTCTTTCTGGGTTCCTGATTCGTGAAAGAGTCTGCGAGACGTTCTGCAGGACACAGCAGAAAGTGACTGAACTGTCTTTTGAATTTCCTGCTTCATGGAAATGTCTGCTGGACACTATGGGCCTGAAGCCCGAAGATGGATGCCCCAACGGTACAGAGGAACTTTGGGTGACTGTCCAGGCAGCTAGTTGTCTCTGTCATTTCTAGAGTTTGAAAGTTGCATATGACTTGTTTACTTAGGTAATATTATATCCTTCTAGAGTCTTTGATGGAGTTGAAGAATAAATAGATAGTTATAGCTTTCTTCAGTTATGATAAAAGATAAAATAGATCTAAATATTGTAACTGTAATTCTTGCTTGATAACTGTTTTGTTACATGTAATTTTACTATGTTAAAGTTAAAGCCTTTTTTGTTTAAATAGAAAAAGGGGAAATGATGGAGAAGTGTCTATGTGTTACTTTCATTATTAATAAAGAAACTGCCTTGGCCCTTTAAGAGAACAGAAAATTAGGTAGGCGGAGTAAACAGAACAGAATGCTGGGTAGAAGGCAGTGAGCAGACGCTTCAGGTAGTCGCCATATACAGTTGCCATGCTTCTCCTCTGTGAGATGGATGCAGGTTAAGATCTCTCCTGGTAAGCCACACCTCATGGTGCTACACAGATTACTAAATATGGGTTAAAGGAAGATGAGAGAATTAGATAATAAGAGGCTAAAATTAATGGGCCAGGCAGTGTTTAAAAGAATACAGTTTCCGTGTAATTATTTTGGGCAAAGCTAGCCGGGTGGCAGGACACAGCCCGCTGCTCCTTCTACAGATGATGGTTCTATGTAAGTCTCATAATAAGAGGATAAAACAAGTGACAAATGAATACAAAATTTACAGAACCTTAGCTGTCATAGAAATCTTCTCTAGGCTCTGTACACTGTACTCCAGAAGGTTAATGAAAAATAAGAGTACTGAGCGGAAAGAACTGGCAAAAAAGGTTTAGCTAAATGCCTCAAAGGACAATTACAAATTTTCGCTAAACGCATTCAAAGCTACTCATCCTCACTGGCAACTTTAGACTATAAGCCAAATCCATATAAAATTGGTGAAAACTAAATAGCTTAACAAAAATCAAATCCTGGCAAGAATACTTCCCTACACTAATATCCTGCTGGTTTAATTTAAGTTGGTGCAGCTACTTTGTAAAATAATTGTTTCCTATCAAGAAAGTTGAAAGCACACATCACATAATGGCAATGTTCAACAGAATGGTATGTGACATTCTTCCTGTATATTCTTTGAAACACATACTCATCTACCTATTTAATAGGTGTTTTAATTGTTATTACAATATTTAATTGAGATTTACAATAACAGATTTCATTTCCAAACTAAATTTGCTTTTGATTTTTCTGACCTCTCTTCTCCCCTGTTTCCCTGAACTGTATTTGTACCTGTCCATTTCTACCTCCTCTTTTTTCATGGAATACACATTATTTTTTAACACAAACAAAATGAGATAAAAATAACTTCTTTAAACTAGAAGATTGCTCAGATTTTTTCCTAGGTTGGAACTACTATGTTTGTTTGAATTTAGCTTAGCCTTTTAGCTATCTAATATCTAAAGAAATGCCTTTTCCTTGACTGCTGTTTGCTTCTCTGCTCTGTGGGTACCCTGGTTCCATGTCTGTGGATGTTTGTCTGCAGGAGACAGAGGGTGTACCAAGTGCCCAGATTTACAATGGGAGAGGCAGATGGTCCAGCCCTTGTACTCTGAGCTTCTCCAGAGCACATCTGAAGACTCTGGCTAGGAGAAAGGAAGACAGGAGTGCAGGGGTGCCTCTGTGAGCTTCAAGCAAGACTGCGTTCACACTCAAAGGCCTACTACCACAAAGAGCAAGATAGTTCTTCCTCTCACTCTCTACTTCTACCAAGATCTGGACAAAATGGTGAGATTGATGTTTTCTTGGTTGAAATCACTGAGCAACCTTGCTGTCTGCACCGAGTTTGACTTTCCTGCATTAATAAACATGAGCAAAGATGGCATCAGACCCACCATGTTATTTATGAGCCTATGAGAGATATTGTTCTTGTTTGCTTTCTGTTGCCATTATAAGACACTGACATGGAGAAATTTGGGGTAGAGGGTTTTCTTCGGTTGCAGGTAGGTGTCTTTGTGGGAGACCAAGTTAGGAACACAAAGCAGGAACTTGAAGCTGAAACCATGGAGGAATGTCATTTTCTGCTCATTTCCTCTCCTGCATCCTGCACCACTTGGGCATAGATACATGACTGAGGTGGCAAACGGATGAATAACAGACAGGCACACAGACCCATGTATAGAATAGCTAGGAGTGGGTGGGTCCTGAGTGCTCTAATACAGTGATACCAACTGAAACACAAGGGGAACCTCAGCACGCAAGTACAACATGGAGCGGGGAGTTAGTCTTCCTAGGAAGTGTCTATAGGTGTAGTGTGAAGCGGCGGGGCTGCGTCCCGCCACCCGCCACCTGGCTAGCTTTACCCAAAATAATTACACGGAAACTGTATTCTTTTAAATCACTGCCTGGCCCATAGTTTCAGCCTCTTATTGGCTAATTCTCATATCTTGCTTTAACCCATATTTAGTAATATGGGTAGCACAACGAGGTGTGGCTTACCAGGAGAGATCTTAACCTGCGTCCATCTCGGAGAGGAGCAGCATGGAGAGTCCTATGGCGAATGCCTGAAGCGTCTCCCCAACTCAACTTCCTTGTTCCCACAATTCTGTTCTGTCTACTCCACCTACCTAATTTTCTGTGTCTTAAAGGGCCAAGGCAGTTTTCTTTATTAATTAACCAATGAGAGAAACATAGACAGATAACTCTCCTCCATCATTTCCCCTTTTTCTGTTTAAACAAAAAAGAAAGGCTTCAACTTTAACATAGCAAAATTACATATAACAAAACAGTTATCAAGCAAGTATTACAGTTACAATATTTAAATCTATTTTATCTTTTATCATAACTAAGGAAATCTATAACTATCTATTTATTCTTCAACTCCATCAAAGACTCCAGAAGGATATAATATTACCTAAGTAAACAAGAAATAAGTAACTTATAAAACTCTAGAAATGACAGAGACAACTCGCTGCCTGGACAGTCACCCAAAGTTCCTCTGTACCGTTGGGGCATCCATCTTCGGGCTTCAGGCCCACAGTATCCAGCAGACATTTCCATGAAGCAGAAAAATTCCAAAGACAGTTCAGTCACTTTCTGCTGTGTCCTGCAGAACGTCTCGCAGACTCTTTCATGAATCAGGAATCCCGAAAGACCATCTCACCTTTAGGCAAGTTCAGCAGTCCTCTCTCTGCGGGTTCTTTGTGTCCAGTTTATGGAACAGTCCAGGCAAGAGCAGTTTCTTGCCCAAATGGCTAACAAACTCCATAAGTAGCCTCTTCGATGCCCATCTTCCTCTTGAAGTAGATTGGTGCTGCCAGGAGCAGATGTGTCTCATTGTCATGAAAAACCCTAAGTTATTAAAACATTAAATGCCATATTCTGCAGTCTTTGAAAGATATGAAGAATGTCTATCTAACTGAAATATATCTCTACATATCTAGAAAATCTAATAACATGACTACAAGCTTAACTATTATCAATGATTATCCATTAACAACCTATATTTCCTAATTATACATTACAGTTTTTAAAATGAACTACACAATCAAAATAGCTTAATCAAGATCAGAAATACATATACATATAACAAATTGTCCTTAAAATCTATACCAATGCAAATTATTCATATCTATATCATATCCCCCTTTAAATGTAAAAGAACATTTATAAACAATATTTGGGAAAATGGGCGCAGTTTTTCTCTCCAAACTGCTTCCTGCTGAATGGGAGCGTTGTTATTTAGATCTTTCATGGTGTAACCTGTATGCTAGGTTCCTCTCAGTTGGCAGTTGAGTGAAGTAATTTTTTGAAGATGTTCACAGCAACCTTTCAGGAGGGCGTGGTCTATCATACCATATTGGGATAGAAGCAATCCAGGGAGCCTCATCCTCTGTGAAAAAAGAAGAAACTCTTTTCCAAAGCATCATGTTCTTAGATCCAAATCCTGAAGTCATACCGTTAAGATGTCCATTCTGGTCTAGCCTGGCAGCCCATATAATGAAATGTCTCTCTGTACTTAGCTCCTTTACAGTCAAAAAAATCAAAGAAAACACAACAAAATACATAATCCAGACTCTCTGTGAATTTTCCATTTTTACGTGGCTTATTTTCACTCTATCACTTTACTTTATTCTGTCTCTTTAAAGACTTTACCCCTTTTTTAAGGCATTAACTTTATTCTCTATATATTTATTTTTTTCTCTCTCTCAAGCCTACGTACAGTCATCCAACATTGTGACCCATATGGGGGTCTTATATGTCTGAATCTGTCCTATTGTGAATCTGTAATTTTTTACTATCCAGGAGCATTTCTTAAAATGTTAAGCACTTCTTAAAAACTTAAGTTGCGCCACTTATAGGTAATACGGTACTGCCTGTTTCCAGCCAAGTCTAAACCTTAACTGCGCTGTTATCATGGTAATTACGATAGATCCTGCCTGAGCTCAGTACAGTTCAGCATGGCGGAGCAGAGCCAAAGCTGCTACTGCCTCAGTCATTTGGTGCCCCTGAGCTGCACAAAGTTCCAGGTGCACAGCAGTCCACATTGGAGCTGCACTCAGCAGTTTAATTTTGATACTGAGCGTGCAGCACAGAAACTCTTTTAATCCAAGTCACAGCCGAATCTGAAGCGCAGAGCACCGTGCAGTCTGAAAACATCTCTCTCTCTATGGCGGCAGGAATCCGCAAATGCTGTCCCGCTCGCCTAAGCCTGATTCCGCCATCTGCCCAGGTGCAGGCAGGGAGCAGTGAGCCATTGGCATGGTCTCAGAGTACTTTCTTTCCGATCCCAAGCGGGCAAGGTTTTTAAGTGGATTTAGTCACCACGTTGGGTGCCAATCTGTAGTGTGAAGCGGCGGGGCTGCGTCCCGCCACCTGGCTAGCTTTACCCAAAATAATTACACGGAAACTGTATTCTTTTAAATCACTGCCTGGCCCATAGTTTCAGCCTCTTATTGGCTAATTCTCATATCTTGCTTTAACCCATATTTAGTAATATGGGTAGCACAACGAGGTGTGGCTTACCAGGAGAGATCTTAACCTGCGTCCATCTCGGAGAGGAGCAGCATGGAGAGTCCTATGGCGAATGCCTGAAGCGTCTCCCCAACTCAACTTCCTTGTTCCCACAATTCTGTTCTGTCTACTCCACCTACCTAATTTTCTGTGTCTTAAAGGGCCAAGGCAGTTTTCTTTATTAATTAACCAATGAGAGAAACATAGACAGATAACTCTCCTCCATCATATAGGGAGCTGACATCTGCACATGGACTAAGGGAAGACTTTGACAATTTTCCAAACCTGACCTGAGGAAGGCCTTGCCAATTCTCACAAGTCTTCATCTGCTCCCCACACATTCACGCAGTGCTTCCTCAGCTCCCCACAAACCCCTGATTTGCTCAATTAGCTTTTGTATACAGCTCAGGCCCTCCTACATTTGGATGAACCCGCTCCCAGTGGGCTAGGCCCTCATATCAATTATCTATTAAGAAAATGTTTCACGAACACAGGCCAATCTGATGGAGGCAATTCCTCAGAGGAGACTGCCTCTTCTCACACAACCCTTTGTGTCAGATTAATGGCAGACACCAACTATGACAGACACTTCCAAAGACTTCCAGAAGTAACTGGATATTCCAGTGGAGGACACTCCTTTAAATGTAAGAACAGAAAATTCTGCTTAAATTCTTCAGTGTGAAGCTAGAAGTTTCAGCATTGAGATTTTAGAGGTCAATGCTTCCATCAGCAGGGGACTGTCTCAGGATCAACCTCAGCAGGGGAATGTCCCAGGATCATCCTTAGCAGGGGACTGTCCCATGATCATCCATGTACACTTTGATTCCTACATTACAGGTAACTAGGAAGACTCAGATTCAGTCTTAAATCCTTCCTTATTTAGTTCTACAGAAAAGGAAGCTGTTTCCCCTCCTCACAATCTCATCGCAGCCCTGCCTCTCCACAGATTAAATCTGTGCTGTGGCCCTCACTCCCCCAGTTAGGACATTTCTTCCCTTCCAGTGCAATGGAGCCAACAGAGAAGATATATCCAAAATGGAGGTCAGCAATTACTATTGAAAGAACAAGAAACAAACCGATCAGGGCAAACCAGCAAATATCTGTTATAGATGAAATCCGAAGGGCTAGATGCCCTGGAATTTAAGAGGAGACCACTATGCCAATGAATGAACTGATAATAGCGATGAGATAATGAAGAGATGATGAGGCTGGGAAACCCAGATCCCAGCTAGGAATCTGGAGATAGTTCAGGAAAACTGCCTTCCCCCTCCGTAGTCATTCCTTCTCCCCTCAAAACGTCAACAACTAAACTCCCATAAAAAGACTCTCATCACTCTGCTTTAAACCTTTTAGAGGCTCCCCTTCCAAACAACAGCATGTAAAAATATCATTTTACAATTAGAGAGTATCTTAGTTAGTGCATGGTTGCTGTGAAGAGACTCTATGGCCATGGCAAGTCTTTGAAAGGAAAACATTTAATTGTGGTTGGCTTGTAGTTGTAGAGATTTAGTCCATTGTCGACATGATGGGCTCCATGGCAGTGTACAAGCAGACAGGGTACTAAAGAAGAAGCTGAAAGCTCTCCATCTTGATCAGCAGGCAGCAGGAAGAGACTATGTCACACTGGCCAGGTTTGAGCATCTGAGATCTCAAAGTCCTTCCCAAGTAACACACCTCCTCCAACAAAGCCACACCTGCTTCAGCAAGGCCACACCTCCTAATCGTGACTCTTCCAGTGAGCCTATGGGGTCATTTTCATTCAAATTACCAAGGGTAGGAACAAGAATAACTTTTCAGAGTCATTGAGAGTAGACACAGATGTAATAAAGGAAAGATGTAAAAGAGTCAGACGTGGCCGGAGGTGAAGGAGGGAAGAGGCAAAGAAAGAAGAGAAGAGGAAGCTCCTTAAATTAAGATATATGCTTCCCTGCTCTCATTTCCACCCTTCCTATATCCCAAGCACCCCATTCCTCCGAGCTCCCCCCGCTCTCCCCTTCACACTTTTCTCTCCCCATCTTCCCTTGGCCCAGTCTTGCCCAACCCTCAAGTTCCCAATTTTGCCTGGCGATCGTGTCTACTTCCAATATCCAGGAGGATTACTATATCTTTTTTGGGAGTTCACCTTCTTATTATCTTCTCAAGGATCCCAAACTTATAGGCTCGATGTCCTTTAATCATGGCTAGAAACCGAATATGAGTGAGTACATCCCATGTTCATCTTTATGGGTCTGGGTTACCTCACTCAGAATAGTGTTTTCTATTTCCATCCATTTGCCTGCAAAATTCAAGATGTCATTGTTTTTTACCGCTGAGTAGTATTCTAGCATGTATATATTCCACAGTTTCTTCATCCATTCTTCCACTGAAGGGCATCTAGGCGGTCTCCAGGATCTGGCTATTACAAATAATGCTGCTATGAACATAGATGAGCATATGCTTTTGTTGTATGATTGGGCATCTCTTGGGTAGATTCCCAATAGTGGAATTGCTGGGTCCTGGGGTAGGTTGATCCCGAATTTCCTGAGAAACTGCCACACTGCTTTCCAAAGTGGTTGCACAAGTTTGCATTCCCACCAGCAATGGATGAGTGTGCCCCTTACCCCACAACCTCTCCAGCAAAGGTTATTATTGGTGTTTTGGATTTTAGCCAATCTGACAGGTGTAAGATGATATCTCAAAGTTGTTTTGATTTGCATTTCCCTGATAGCTAGGGAGGTTGAGCATGACCTTAAGTGTCTTTTGGCCATTCGAACTTCTTCTGTTGAGAATTCTCTGTTCAGTTCATCGCCCCATTTTTTAATTGGGTTAATTGGCATTTTACCGTCTAGTCTCTAGAGTTCCTTATATATTTTAGAGATCAGACCTTTGTCAGTTGCAGGGTTGGTGAAGATCTTTTCCCAGTCAGTAGGCTGCCTTTGTGTCTTAGTGACAATGTCCTTTGCTTTACAGAAGCTGCTCAACTTCAGGAGGTCCCATTTATTCAATGTTGCCCTTAAAGTCTGTGCAGCTGGGGTTATGCATAGGAAACGGTTCCCTGTGCCCATTTGTTGTAGAGTACTTCCCACTTTCTCCTCTATCAATCTCAATGTGTTCAAATTAATATTGAGGTCTTTAATCCATTTGGACTTGAGTTTTGTGCATGGTGATAGATATGGATCTACTTTCATTCTTCTACAGGTTGACATCCAGTTATGCCAGCACCATTTGTTGAAGATGCCCTCTTTTTTCCATTGTGTACTTTTGGCTCCTTTATCAAAAATCAGGTGTTCATAGGTTTGTGGTTTAAGATCCGGGTCTTCTATACGATTCCATTGGTCAACTTCTCTGTTCTTATGCCAATACCAAGCCGTTTTCAATACTGTCGCTCTGTAATAGAGTTTGAAGTCAGGGATGGTAATGCCTCCAGAAGTACCTTTATTGTATAAGATTTTTTTGGCTATCCTGGGTTTCTTGTTTTTCCATATAAAGTTGATTATTGTCCTCTCAATCTCTGTGAAGAATTTTAATGGGACCTTGATTGGGATTGCATTGAATCTATAGATTGCTTTTGGTAGAATTGCCATTTTTACTATGTTGATTCTCCCAATCCACGAGCAGGGGAGATCCTTCCATTTTCTGGTATCCTCTTCAATTTCTTTCTTCAAAGACTTAAAGTTCTTGTCAAATAAATCCTTCACTTCCTTGGTTAGCGATACTCCCAGATATCTTATGCTATTTGTGGCTATTGTGAAAGGTGATACTTCTCTGATTTCCCTCTCTGCTTCCTTATCCTTTGTGTATAGGAGGGCGACTGATTTTTTGGAGTTGATCTTGTATCCTGCCACGTTACTGAAGGAGTTTATCAGCTGTAAGAGTACTACTCAGCGGTAAAAAACAATGACATCTTGAATTTTGCAGGCAAATGGATGGAAATAGAAAACACTATTCTGAGTGAGGTAACCCAGACCCATAAAGATGAACATGGGATGTACTCACTCATATTCGGTTTCTAGCCATAATTAAAGGACATCGAGCCTATAAATTTGGGATCCGTGAGAAGATAATAAGAAGGTGAACTCCCAAAAAAAGATACAGTAATCCTCCTGGATATTGGAAGTAGACACGATCGCCAGGCAAAATTGGGAACTTGAGGGTTGGGCAAGACTGGGCCAAGGGAAGATGGGGAGAGAAAAGTGTGAAGGGGAGAGCGGGGGGAGCTCGGAGGAATGGGGTGCTTGGGATATAGGAAGGGTGGATATGAGAGCAGGGAAGCATATACCTTAATTTAAGGAGCTACCTGAGGGTTGTCAAGAGACTTGACCCTAGAGGGGTTCCCAGGTTTCCAGGGAGACGCCCCCAGTTAGTTCCTTGGGCAGCTGAGGAGAGGGAGCCTGAAAAGGCCAGTTCCTATAGCCATACTGATGAATTTCTTGCATATCACCATAGAACCTCCACCTGACGATAGATGAAGAAAATGACAGAGCCCCACCTTGGAGCACCGGACTGAGCTCCCAAGGTCCTGATGAGGAGCAGAAGGAGAGAGAACATGAGAAAGAAAGTCAGGACCGTGAGGGAACCTCCAGCTGGCGACAGATGGGGAAGGTGACTGAGCCCCACATTGGAGCACTGGACTGAGCTCCCAAGGTCCCGATGAGGAGCAGAAGGAGCGAGAACATGAGGGAGAAAGTCAGGAACGAGAGGGGTGCGTTCACTCATGGAGACGGTGGGACAGAACTAATGGGAGATCACCAACTCCAGTTGGAATGGGACTGATGGATCATGCGACCAAACCCGTCTCTCTGAGTGTGGCCAACAGCGGGGGCTGACTGAGAAGCAAAGGACAATGGCTCTGGGCTCTGATTGTTCTTCATGGACGGGCTCTGTGGGAGCCTTCTCAGCTTGGTCGATCACCTTCCTGGACCTGGGGGGAGTTGGGAGGACCTTGGTCTTAGCATAGAGTGGGGAACCCTGATGGCTCCTTGGCCTTGAGAGGGAGGGAGGGGAGGTATGGGTGGAGGGGAGGGGAGGGAAGGGGGAGAAGGAGGGGAGAGAAGGGGGAGAAGGAGGGGAGGGAGGGGGGAGGAGGAGGGAAGGAGATGGAAATTTTTAAATAAAAAAAAAAAAAAAACAAAAAAAAAAAAAAAAAAAAAAAAGAAGAGAAGAGGAGCCAAGGGTCAGCGGATAAATTTTAAATCTCATCACTCGTCTCATTGCCCATTTCATGGTAGTGAATTCTAACCATGATGTTTATATGCTGGAGTCGTTTGACCATACCTGCAGTTACCGGGAATTCTCAAGCTGAATGGGTCAGTGTTGTCGCTATCTCGTGGAGTAGTGGCTAGGGACGCTGCTAAGTGTCTTACACTGCCTTGGAAGCCCCTCACAACAAAGTTCAAAATGTCCAAAGAACTCCTATTGAGAAGCATACTTTTTAGCCTTACAACCCAATTTACTGGTCAACAAAATACGCTGGCATGTTAACTCCCTACCAGCCCTGCTGGCAGCTTCCAGGAAGCTAAAACAGGGCAGGTGATTAAGTTTTGATTTTGCTGTTGTTTATGCTTATGTTCTAACGTTATTTCGGTTTTTAAGATCACATAAAGGCCGCTTTATGCTTGACAGATAGCAACTGAAACAGACGTGTGTCCTTGGGCTCCTGTTTTTCTTTATCAATTTAATTCCAAACGAAATGCTACCAATGAACACCAGTGTTTTGCTGTGTGTTCCACCTTCACTGTGGAAAAATCTCACTGGGGGGAAAAAAAAGAAAAGGAGAACCATGGTGCATAAATCTAATTTTCCTCTTGTAAGAGAAAGACTCAGAGGTGAAACAATTTGTTCTGTTGATGCTTGTACCTCAGATACTGGGTATCTCGCAAAGAAGAGAAAATCACCTAGATAAATATAAAATGTTGCCACACAATAGAAAAGTGCCACATGATGAGAAAATGTCAATAGAAGGGCGATAGCATAGAATTTAAACACTTGATGGTAAAGTAGGCAAGGTCAATAATACTGGTGCTGCCTGAGAGACTGCCGAGAAAATAGAGAGAGTTCCGTAACAGTACACACGGCCTTCATCGTCTCAGTAAGGGAAGAATACAGCCTGTGATGGATTAGCAGGTGAAGCCAAAGCTTGACCTTACTTACTAGCAATGTATTGATGCTAACCTTATTCTCTTTGATGGGAATTGAAATAAATTTTATTCTGTTCTATAACCAGACACTGTCTGTCATCCAATTGCTCTGCACTTTGAGGCCACTTGTGCCCTTTCCATATCAACTCAAATACTGCAACTTCATAAAAGTATTGATGGTGCATGTACAAAACCTTCTCGCATGCAATTTATGTTAAGACTATCACAGTGCACCTTGTTCCAAGGACAAACTCAGAGAGAGTGGGGGAAATGCACTGCCCAAGGTCATCCTGGTAGAAAAGGAGGTGAGGAGGCTTAAGTCCCATGTTTCAGTTCTGTTGTATAGTTTACGAATCCTCCAGAATGGTAACTGGTTTAAAATGAATCTATTGAAACAATTAAAAGGGAAAAACCCCTGTGGAATCCCAATTCTATACTTTATCTCAGAATAACATGAATCACACTCAAGGGTCTCATTAACTTTTTCTTCATAATTAGGTAACTAAGATAAATTTGTTTGGGATTCTGACATTTTGTGATTTGCCTGAAGGAAAAGCCAAAATACTTAAAATGCAACCACAAACTGTGGCCACCTTTTGGTGTGATACTTGATGGTCATTGTGACCTTCACAGGATCTGGAACAACCTGAGGAGACAAGCCTCTAGACATCCCTGCGAGGGATTGGTTTGTCTCTGAGCACACCTGTGAGGGAATTGTTTGTCTCTGAGCACACCTGTGAGGGATTGGTTTGTCTCTGAGCACACCTGTGAGGGAATTGTTTGTCTCTGAGCACACCTGTGAGGGATTGGTTTGTCTCTGAGCACACCTGTGAGGGAATTGTTTGTCTCTGAGCACACCTGTGAGGGATTGGTTTGTCTCTGAGCACACCTGTGAGGGATTGGTTTGTCTATGGGCACACCTGTGAGGGAATTGTTTGTCTCTGAGCACACCTGTGAGGGAATTGTTTGTCTATGGGCACACCTGTGAGGGAATTGTTTGTCTCTGAGCTCACCTGTGAGGGACTGGTTTTCTCTGAACACACCTGTGAGGGATTGTCTTGATTAGTTTACTTAGTGTGGGAGGTCAAACCTGTGAGCAGGACCATGCCATTGAGGAGAGAGTGAGCTGAGTGCCAGCATTCACTGCTCTGGTCTTCCTGTCTGTGAGTACCATAGAGTCAGATTTTAAGAGCTGCTGTCTTTACCTCCCTATTGTGATGAACTGCACTGCCTGTGGGAGCCACAATAAACCTTTCCTTAAGGTCCTTTTGTTGTGGGATTTTATCACAGCAGCAGGACACATAAATGATCAAACAACCAAAGTATGGAGGGGGAATGGAGTGCCAATCCTCTCTTCTTTACGTTGAAGCCTTGCATGGATTTAAGGATCATACTTCAGCTAAAATGGGATCTGAGAGTTAATGGTTTTCATTTTATTAAGTTGTATTCTTTTAGTAACAAAAGTAATTGTAAAAATCAGTGAAGTTATACGTGTTGGTCTCCAGAGAAAAAAGGATTATGTAAAGCAGGAAGTATGTGACCTCAATACTCATGTATTTTCTGGGCCTGGAAGGGGGACCTGTATGACTTTAGCACGCTCCATTGCTTCTCCTCTGTCCTGGGGTATTGTCTTGCACTCTTACATTGTTTTGGTGTCTAGTCCACAAAATGGACCCAAGGTCTTCATGTAAAGATGTATGAAATGTCATGAAGCTGAGAGAAAAACATGGGTATTACCAGAGCATTCTTCTTGTCTATGCATAGAAAATGAACTTTACAGAAAACAGGAAACTGCATTCATGGAGGTTAGCAATGTGGACTAGGCTAAACACAACTTGTCATATCAAACTTCTGCCTCTGCTCCTTTGGACCCTATTATAATGATGTACTTTTCATAACCTATGAGTGCCTAATTACAGAAAACTAATGGAAGTGCAGTTTCCCGTTTTTATAAACTCAGCCATAGCAAACATTCAAAGGAAAAAGGGAAAGGTCTTTGAGAATAAGAGGAATAGAGCTGCCTCAAAAACAAAATTCTATCTGAGAAACAAGTATCCCATGTGAGTTGTGGATTCTGTCGGCCAGCATCATAGACATTTTCTAACGTATTCTTCATTTACATTACTAAAGGGCTTTGGAGGGAGTTGGTCTTTTGACCTCCTGAAAAAGGAATGGCAAGTGGTCATTTCTGAAGGAACTGAGACATTAGTGTGTCTCACTTTGCTCACCAAATGCCATTTGTTTATAACCAGAGAGTTGAAAGGGTCAATGTAACATTTCATAGCACTAACTCATGCGCTGAGATTAATTTGTTTGCTCATCACTAATTGTTCTGTTCAGTCATCTTGAAAAATGAATTAGAAGAGTCTATAGAAAGTGATAATAAGCAATGAATGACCAAGGCTAGAAGTCATTTTATTCATTTTATTATTTCAATTTCAGATTTTATTCATGTATATTCATTGAGTTCTGATGGCATTCATGACATTTTCATTCAAATATCGTGTACCATGATCCCATTCATCCTTGCGGTTACCTCCTCCTGTCCCCTTTCACAATCTACTTCCTCTCCCCAAATAATAGCCTCCTTCCCATTTTATTTTCATATCGCCCCCCCCCACAAGTCCAAACCAATGCTTTCTTTGCTTCCTTATTTGATTTACTTTCTTTTTCTTTTCAATTTCTAAAACAGTTTCAATCAAACCCACGTATGTTTAATGCCACGCTTTCTGGACAAGCTAAGCACCTGAAGGTTGAGGGACCCTGAAAGCTAGAGGCCAGCTGAGGGGGTGCTCCTGTCCTACAATTCTAAAATGTTTTACCCAAGCAGGGCAGTCTGAGTGAGGCTCGGCTGAGGCCTGCTGTAGTGTCCAGTCTGGACTTCATGCTGTCATGGGGTCTACTTACCCTACTTCAACCCCAGCTAAAGCAAGCATATTCCGTGCTCGAAGAAATGGACTCTGTAGGACATACTTTGCACTACAACAAAAAGGATCTCAGGGACTAATTGTATTTGAGTAAATCCAGAGTATTTAGCTCTCATTTCCACAGTTAATCAGAAAGCTGGGGAAAAGAAATCCTATTTTTTTTTTCTGGTACATACTTTATTACACTGGAATGACAGAACGCTAAATTCCATTTTTAACCAATTCAGTGAACATTATATCTAGGTTAATTGACATGCTGCAACTTTTATGAGTACAGATGAAAGGGTGATTGATGGAGGAGAGTTATCTGTCTATGTTTCTTTCACTGGTTAATTAATAAAGAAAACTGCCTTGGCCCTTTAAGAGACAGAAAATTAGGTAGGTGGAGTAGACAGAACAGAATTATGGGAACAAGGAAGTAGAGTAGGGGAGACGCTTCAGGCAGTCTCCATAGGGAGTCTCCATGCTGCTCCTCTCCGAGATGGACGCAGGTTAAGATCTCTCCTGGTAAGCCACACCTTGTGGTGCTACCCAGATTACTAAATATGGGTTAAAGGAAGATGTGAGAGTTAACCAATAAGAGGCTGAATCTAATGGGCCAGGCAGTGTTTAAAAGAATACAGTTTCCGTGTAATTATTTTGGGTAAAGCTAGCCGGGTGGCGGGACACAGCCCGCCACTTCATTCTACAGGTGATAAATGCTTTTACCTTGGCACTTTAGAGTAAACACCAAATAGTGTGGGTTTGACTCTGACCTTCTAAAGTTCCTGCTTTGGACCGTTTCTCAGCCTAACACTTTTCAGAGACAGAGGCCTCATTTTTGTAAGGTTGGTAGCATGCATATAAAGTCACTCAGTAACTGAGAGCAACAGCAAGAATCTGTGCACTGCCTTTCTGCTTATGACACACAAATGGAGGGTCTTTACATTCTGGAAAAGGCCTCCTCCTTTTAACAGATCTTTTTGGCTAGAGTATACATTGGCAAAATCTCTAGAATCTGGAATTCCTGAGCAGAGTTGGAAAGTCACTAAATTAAAACATGTAATTAATTATTTAACTGCCTTTATCCACTTATGTAACCAATGTAATTTTTAGGAGATAATCTTAAACTGTCTTTTATGATCATTTATATATACTTAACTATTTCTATTTAAGGATAATTTATTAATTTAAGTCATGCTGGCTGTTTTTCAAAATTTAAAGGTATGGGAGGTATGTACTGCCCTCATTTATTGTTCTTAAATCATCAATTTTGAATTGGAACTATTTTATGGTAATAAAAAATACGGTAGCTAAGTAAGTCCCCTCCCCTCAATGCATAAGTCCTTTGTTAATGCATAAAAACTTACATTCAGAAGCTGCAGGATTATTTTGGAAATTATACTGTACACAAAGAGATCATTATCCTATGCCAATATTTAATAGAAAAATCCTAACAGGCGTTGATGGTTCACCTAAGAAATATTCAATACTATTCTGTATGCTTTTTCTTGATTTGGTCAACAAATGGTTAAAAGCATCTTAAGGTTAATGATCTCACGATGTGATCAATCATTGTAGCCGGCAATCTGCTGGTATGGCTTTTCATTTTGCTGAAAGCCAATGATTCCTAGATAATGATAACAAGAAACACATCTGTATGCTGGTGGGAAAGTTAATTAAAGTCTGATTCCATCTGGTGGTCCAGTTGGGAACGTTACTATTTGATTTAATTGGCAACGAGATGTAATGAACTTCACATAATCAAAGGGTGTAATGCAGGGGGACACAGAGATTCTCGCTGGGTCAGATTGCAAATGTTAATTTAAGTCTTCTTTTAAAGACTTTTATTCCTCTCTGCTGTAAATGTGAGAAAGCTGGGGATGCAGAACTTCCTTATGATTCTCTCAATCTGGGAGAGATGTCCTCATTCCTACCTGTGCTTCTACTCACTTTTCCCTCTGCATTTCCAGCCGAGCTGCTGATGCTCAGGCACCTCTTCAGGAAGTTGCTGACAACAGCGTTTGCTGACAACAGCGGCTCATTTTGTTCTGATATCATGTATACTTAGGGTCCTATTGTTATTTTCAACTAAAGTAAAAACTACCACTAACTTGCTGCCATTTAAGAATGAAGTTTATTATCCAACCATTCTGAAGGTTAGAAGAACAAAAAGGGTCTCAGTGGCTAAAATCAAGTTACTGAGATTTCTTTAAGACTGCTAGGGAGAACCTGTTTCCCTAAATAGTAAAGCATAGGCTTCTTCCCTATCCTTCCTGCTTCTACAGGAGCAATGGATGGTACTGGTCTTTTTCTTGACACCATTTCTGTTTTCTGACATTCTACTGCTTTTTTGACCATTTAGGGACCTCATGACTGCACTGAGTTCACACAGATTATCCATGAGAAACTCCATGTTTTAAAGTCAGCTTGTGAATAATCTGAATTCCCCTGGACATTTTCATACCATCTTTCACGTAACCAAACAGTCTCTGCTTGGAGGACTTGGAGGCAGACATCTTTAAGGGACTTATTATTTATTTTATCTGTGCCCAAGTAGAGAGTGACAGCCTTCCCTCCACTTCAGCGTGACTGAAGCATGTTTACCTTCTCTGTTTAGCTGGGATTTACTGGTTGTCCTCTGCTAACAACTGTTTCTTTCTGTAGCTTGATAAACATGATTGGCACTTTCCCCAAGAGATAAAGGAGTAGAGATAAAGTTTTCAATAAACGGCATTTCTCCTGACTATTATTGCAGCGCTGAATTGAGTGCACGCAAAATTCAATTTCCTGGTTGAAGAATAAGAATTCATGTTTAAAACTAACTCGGGAACTCACTGTGGCCTTATTTTATGGCGTGCCCTTTTCTTTAGAGTTTCCAAGTGAGTCATTGTACATTGGCCAATTATAAGTCTACCTTATAATTTACTTTCCTCTTGTTTTTCTTTTAAAAAGTGCAGGCTTTTTACAAATCAGGTAAACATATTACCACTAAAAATGCACAAATAGGAGTTACATTTTACTTTTTAAGATTGTAGCTTCTCAATTATTAGTCCAACTCCCAATTCCAGATTCTCTGGAGAATGTCTCACAGTAAATCTCTGAGTCTTCAGTAATTACAAATACGCCAAATGGGAATTATTACTGTGAGAGTACTGAGTAATGGGAAAATTCTTTGATTGTATAAGGCAATTATTTAAAATCATAAAAATGCATGATTTTGCTGATGCTGATTGGCTTTTTAGCCTATACATCAAGTTTGAATCATACATGCAGAGTCTTCAAGATATATGCTAGCATATGAAGGCCTGTTAGATAGATTGCCCTGATATGATTATGGTTAAGCAGATTCTGGCGTTTTTGTGCTTGATGCTTAAAGTCTGCAAAACCGGAAGTGGGCACGAGAAGAGGAATGCAGGACGTGTGGTTATAAGAGGACACGGGGGCAAGCTCACAAACATAAGTTTACACCCAGGAGGACGTAACGGAACCCGTGCCACTCTTCCCGATTCTGGCTTTGAAAATGCTGCGGCCTTGCAGAAAATGAAGTGTGCTGGGATTGGGCCTAGGAACCAGAGAGGCTGAAGGAGCACCCCAGGGAAGAAGGGGTTGCCAGATGCACCAACAGGTTTGGTAACATGCTCAAGAGAAAGAATGGGAGCTACTCACTTCTGCCATCAGTGAGTCTCTCAGGGGTCTGTGCGATCAGACACATACTGGGGAAAAAGTTCTGGGAAATATACAGTTTAGTCACAGTGGCCTATTCTAAAGTCTCCACACAGTGCGAGGACATTAATGATCTAACACAATGCTATCATCAGTAATTCTCCATCTGCAGCCCTGCTCCTCCCTTTTCCCTTTAGCACACTCACGTGGGGATTTGGGTCAGTGTGTTGGTATATTCAAATTCATATCACAGAAACATTTTTTTTCTTCACGACTGTGAAATGTTAACTAACGAAGGTTTTGGAAATCTGCCTTTTCTCTCTCAACATAATGTGTTGGCCTTTTAAAACAGAGCTATTGGCTTATTCTGTTTCTACAATGGAAAATGAAGCAATACAGAGGAAATTACGGCAAACCTCTTATAAAAATACTAACTAGGTAAACAAATTAGTCAATTAAAATTACTCTCTGTATGTTCACAGGCTCTCTCTCTCCCTCCCCCTCTAACCCCATCTTCTCCCTTTCTCTGTCTTTCTCTCCCTCTCTTTCCACCTTTCCCCTCCCTTTTTCTCTCCCTCTCTTTCACCCCCTTCTTCCCCCGTCCTTCTTGTAATATATTTGCATGTGCATGCTTGTCTATTATACACTTTATTCTAAAAATAATACTTTCTAATAATTTCTTTAGGAATTTTACACACTATTTTATTTCACATTAGTATATCAGAGACAGGTTTCATAAAATTTGTTTTAACAATTAGTGAAAAACACTAGCTATGCCTTTTTTAAAAAGTTGATAAAAGTGTAAGCATTTGTTGGTGTGTGTGCATGTGTGTGTCACAGTATGAAACTTTCTAGAACGTTAGTGTGTTTGTGTATCATACTGACATCATGTCGCTACTATTTGGGAGTGAAGTTTCTTGCTGTACACTTTCAGGGTGTGCATTATGAATACAGTAGTAGTGAGAAGTTATATGAGGAGCTTCAGTGGCTGTTTTTAAGCTAACTGTGGTTTTCTACTAACTATGAATGAATCATGTATTTTGCCCAATACATGTAATAAGGCTCTCCTTATATGGAAATATTCAGGGGATAATAGAAAACACAGACATAAAGTTCTAGTTGTACTGGGATCCTAACTCTGCACATTTTTAACTTCTAAAAATATGTGCAGTAGTAAAATGGAAACCTTAAATTAGAAGACTTTATAGATCCTATTACACTATAAATCAGAAAGAACACAGCTCTTTCCTGGGATCTGCACTGCACAAATTTATAATTCATTTTGCTCTTAAATAAATCTGAGAACAGAAATCAGATCTGGCTCCAAGAAGTTTCTGGTAAGGTCAGTGAGATTATGATCTGTGCTGTGTCCTTCCGTACCGTTGCAGATGCTGCTCTTATTTCTGGGTAATAGCATATCCTTTTCTATGTCAAAGGCATATTTTAATATTCAGTTTAATTTAACCTCTCTCAGGTTAATATTGATTCACTTATTTATTAAGTTTTATCCATGATGAGGTTTTTCTGGGGCACTGATTTTTAATTTGCAGAGAGTAAAGCTTCCCGAAACAACATGCAAAGCCAGGTGCTGTATGTAGATACGTTTATTTATCTATTTTTGTTTCTGGAAGAATCCAGGACTTTATAAGGGTCTTGCTAGGGGCTTATGAGTAACAAAACACACAGAACAATTCCTTTCAAAAGCTCCTGAATATCTTTTCAAACTGTAGCTCTGTAGTTCTCTAAATTAGAAAAAAAAAGCTAGCACACATTGCCTGGTGCTGTACATACATTAAGGAGTTGTCAGAGGACATTACATACTGTGTGGTGAAGGAGGTTGTGACTTGAAGCATATTTATTGCTCAGCTTTTGAATCAATGGCCCATACTGGCATGCAGGAAATGGATTATTTAGTTTTAACCACTGCTCAAGAGGTCTTGTCTGTTTCCCCTTCCCAGGAACATCCATGTATTTCGCTCTTGTTACATTAGATTCTCTGAGGACATGGAATATAGGTTTGTTGTCCTTTGCTTTACATCTAATATCCACTTATGAGGGAGTCATGTTGTGTTTGTATATCTATGTATGGTTTATCTCACTCAGGATGTTTTTTTTTCTAGTTCCATTCATTTGCATGCAAATTTCAAGATGTCATTGAGTTTTGTATTGCTGAGTGGTACTCCATTATGTAAATATACCACATTTCCTTTATCCATTCTTCAGTTAAGGGGCATCTAGATTGTTTCCAGGTTCTGGCTTTTATGAATAATGCTGCTATGAACACAGATGAGCAAATATCCTTGTGGTATGAGTGTACATCCTTTGGGTACATGCCCAAGAATGGTATTGCTAAATCCTAAGGTATATTGATGCACAATTTTCTGAGAAACCACCACACTGATTTCCAAAGTGGTTGTACAAGTTTGCACTCCCACCAACAATGGAGGAGTGTTCTCCTTACTCCACATCCTTATCGGTATTTTTGAACTTAGCCATTCTGACAGGTCTAACAAAATTAGGTGTTGGAGGGGGGGGAGTGGAAGAAAAAGGAGGAAATGAGGTAATGGGATGACAGTGAGGGAGAGAAAAGAGAGACATACCTTGATTGAGGGAGCCATTAAAGGGCTATCAAAAAACGTGGCACTAGGGAAATTTCCAGGAACTCCCAAGGATATCCCCAGCTAAAACTCTAAGCAACAGTGGAGAGGCCACCTAAACTGGCCTTCCCTATAATCAGATTGATGACTACCTTAATTGTCATCAAAGAACCTTCAGCCAGCAACTGATGGAAGCAGATACAGAGATGAACAGTGAAGCACTGGGCTGAGCTACCAGAGACCAGTCCAAGAGAGGGAGGAGCTAGATATATGAGCAAAGAGGTCAAGACCATGATTGTGATATCCACAAAAACAGCTGACCCAAGCTAGTGCAAGTTCACTGACTCTGGACCCATATGGGGGAACCTACATAGATCAAAGTAAGCCCATTGAATGTGGGGGACAGTTGTGAGGTTTGGGAAGTCTGTGGGGCCACTGTCAATAGGACCAAGATTTATCCCTAATTGCTTGAATTGGCGTCTAGGAGCACATTCTCTTTGGAGGGATATTTTGCTCAGCCTAGATATAGTGGGGATGGCCTTTGTCTTGCCTCGATATGAAGTGTGAGATTTTGTTGACTCCCCATGGATAGCCTTACCCTTTCTGAGTAGTGGATGGGGAGGTAGAGTGGAGGGAAGGGTAGAGAGGGAGGAAGGGAGGGAGTGGAAATGGGCATAGCTATGTAAAATGAGAAAAGTTTGTATTTAAAAAGTTCTCAATTTAAAAAAATAGAAAAATAAACACTGCTCAACTTCTTCCAGTGTGTATTAAGCAAGTAAAGAAGTTAAATCACACATAAACATTTAAATCAACTGTTTTCTGATTTTATAATTGAAAAGACCCCCAAAGGTATCAAACAATATCTCCTCTGTTAAATTTTTCAAATTTCCTACTTGAAATTTTTATCAAATAAATAAAAGTCATTTTAGTTCTGTATTGTTCAGGAATGAACAGCAAAATGATAAGCCTGTACCTTATGGAGGGAAATAAATGCACCTGTTTTTATTCAGTTACTTGTTGCTACTTCTTTTTACTTGTAATTAAGTCAGTTCACTGAGGGGCTTAGTAGGTTTTATACTGTTCCAGAATTTTGATTATAATAAAGTATATGAAGAAGAAACTTCAGGTCTTCAGGTTTTGGTGAGAGAGAGACAGAGACAGAGACAGACAGACAGAGACAGAGAGACAGAGAGAGCAAGCAAAATTGAAGGAATAATAATAATCTATTACAACATTCTAGTTTCTTGTTTTTCTAGCTTGTGTATTTAAATTTTATATTTCTTTAATAAGAAAAAAATAATAGTAAGAAAACTGTAGAGTTTGTGGGAAGCTTATTCCAAAATTTTTTAGATACTTTTGGTGCCACAATTATTTCTTGTGCCAGTTGAGGTTATTTGCACAGAAGAACTATCTTCAAGGCCTGTATCCTGGTTTGTTTTTTCTTGCTGTGATAATATACTGACCAGAAACACCTCGGGGGAAGGAAACTTTATTTGGCTTACACTTCCACATTACAGTCCATCATGAAGGAAAGCCAGGGCAGGAGCTCAGGCAAGAACTGAGGCAGAGAGCATGGAGGAGAGCTTCTTACTGGCTTGCTTTCTGCTTCTGCTCAGTGGGCTCCTAGATCCACCTGCCCAGGGATTGCCCTGCCCACAGAAGAATAGTCATTCATCCATCGATTAACAGTCAAGAAAATGCCCCAGTCTAAGGGTGGTGGCAGTTCTTCAATTGAGGCCCCCTCTTCCCAGATGTGTCAAGTCATCAGCCAAGAATAGCCATGAAAGTGGCTGTGTTTCCAACCCATTTGAAGAAACAGTTGTATTTATACACACAAAAGGACATTATAAGATTTTCCAGTCAGTCTAGTTTTATTTCAGAAAATTTGGCTTTGTATGAAAATTACACTGGCATGAGTAAATTCCTGAGAAATGCCTTTCTCAGGATACGATGTAGCTTCGGGATTTCAGATTTATTGGTCACAGCTCTTTTAAGCATGTAAATTTGTTAACAGTAAACCCAAATGGAGTTGATATGTTGATTCTATCAGACACACAGAGATATGTTAAAGTGAGTGTTGTTAACTTTTTCCACTTGTATCATTTATTGTAATTTGTTGCATGATATCCTAAGCTGGGCTCAGTGGCTTAGGTGAGCTCATCATGGTGGTCTCTTCAGTCTTCTATAGTTTCCGATCTGTTCGTTGCAACCACTATTACATTTACTACTTTTTATTGTGACTGTTGTCTATGAGCTTGATGTGTATCACTGTCCCATGTAGAGAGAAACACAATGAATAAAATGGTAATAGCAATTGATACTGCAAAGAGCAGTCAGCAGTGCATTGCAAGGAAGGACACTGTTAGTAAACAGTGTCCTTTGTCTGAGTCCTGAGTGGCTGGCTTGTGCTTGCTTTCCATTTTATACTATGCTGTGAATTCCTTTGTAGGATTAACAAAACGTTCTCACGTGAATAGGCAGGCATCATAGTAGCTGAACTCTAGTAATTTCTTTACAAATTATAAAACAATAAAATTCTCCTCAATGGTATATCACAGAAGATGGCACTCCCGTCCTAGATAGAGGTGTGGTGACTCTTGCAAATCCTCATCTGGAGGAACAGGAGTCAACATGCACTGGAGGAAAGTAGCAAAGAAAGTCTAATTGCAGAGGTTGTACAATGCTTACGTAAATAAGAGAGTAGACGACCCATCTCTTAATTGTTCTTCCTTTTACATCCCTTAAAGGATGAGAACTTAGCTTATATTATGGAAAATAATATAAAAATGTGTTCCCAAAATATCTTTGTTCAAAAAGTAATATATATATATATATATATTATGTGTATATATATGTATATATTTTATGTCTTATTGCAGGCTTAGCATGAAAGTATTATTGTTAGAACATTCTAAAATGAGTTCTGGGAGAAGTTTCTGCATTTCAAGTTTAGAAAATTAATTTGATTAAACAGTTCTAAGTCCAAACAAGGGGAGGAGGTAGAGTGGAACCCATTTCTTACTCATTGGAGCCACTGGGCCTCTGATAATTTGGACTGGGAGTGTTGTGGGTACTTTCTCATTAAGAATGGCATTTTAGAAAATATGTAGGAAAACGCTCTCTTTTGTTAACATCTACCCCACAAATTTACAAGAATAAAAATACAAAATACAATTGTGCCCAAATATCTTTGGCTTGATTCTTCTTAGCAGGGATGGTGGCACAAAAAAATGTTCAAAATTATGCTTCTTGAACTTGGGAGATGAAGGGGAAATCAGCAACAGGTATAGTGACTTCTGGGACATTTTGGATCTCCAGTTACTAATGATATTTGCGGGTTCACATGCAGAAAGAGGAATTTATTTATGCTCATGTCACATGTTCTTGAAGAAGCTACCTGGCCTCTTCAGCTACATGCAGACACACTGCAAGCACAGAGACCATGCGATGCCTGTTAACCTGCCTACAGATGAGAATGCCATTTCTATCAACAAAGGAGGAGCAGCTTCTTTGCCAGTGAACACAACAAAATGGATGTTTTACATCCAGTAATAGGAGCTGGTGCGAAGAGATGGGGAATTCCTTCATTTTTTCAGGACTAGTGGATTATTTATTGATCTTCCTGAGACAAAAGTAAAGCATTTGCTATTACAGTGTTTCCTAGTCGTGATTTTGGGAAACATAGGAGTTGTATTTTTTGTAGCTATTTTCAAAAATTTATTATTTTCAATTCACACAAGTATCAGGATTGAAAGTTTCCTCGGTGATTTCTTTTCAAATTCTGCAAAGATAGCAGACGTACATACTGTTATAACTGCCAGTAAAATAATAATTATTGTATGATAAGCATTATGATACATATTTTTTATAACTTCATTTAATCCCTATGAAGCTCTTCAGGGCATATACTGTTCTGTTTCATGAAGATAAGGATACCGAGATGTAGAAGAGATAAGTGTCTCACACAGCGGCTTAGAGCCAGCACAAGCCACAGATCTGCCTTATTCTCCAGACTCCTTCAACATTTTATTCGTCCCTTTTGGGAAGACTAAGTCTTTTGGTGATCTGCTCAGAGAAAGCTTCTTTTTTTCTAACTTATGAAAACCTGATTTTTTTTTTTGTTCTGCCTAGTTTTCAACAGAGGGCATATACTTCTGAATTTTTCCGTGATATCGTCATTTTTCAACCCTGAAGAACAACTAAATTTAATGCTTTTTGTCCCCCTGCTGATAGTGTAATCCACCCCATCAGTATGTTTACTTTTATCTAAGTTTTATCTAAGTAAGTTGCTATTATAAAAATTGTTTTTATAAAACAAACAAACAAAGAAACAAAAACTTGTTTTTACTTCTTTTACATCAGTTACTGTTTCTTAAAGCCTTTAGAAACACAATCTGGGGCCAGAGACAGTTCAGTGTATGAAGTGCATGCTGTGTAACATGAAGACCCTAGAAAACTGTAGCAGAGGAGTTTGACCCTAAAAACCAAAGCCACATGGAAAGCCAAGCTTAGTGGTGTATGATTTTAATCTTAGTGCTGGAAGGCCAGGATGTGACTGGCTCTGACTGGATTGTCTAGTTTAGCTGGTAAGCATTCTCGTCCCATGAGAGATAATGTCTCAAAAAGAGGTAGACAGCGTTACTGAAAATACTTGAGGTTATCCTTTGGCCTCTACATGTGCATACTCATGTGCACATGCAGCAGCCCCTGCAAATACATGTACTTGCATGTATATAGGCACATATATACCTATAAATATAAAATAAAATAGTAATTTTTTTTCAGAAATTTAAAAAGACCTGTTATATATTTTTCAAACCCTGAGGGGAAAGTTTAAAAATCTAATGATAAGGTTTTATTTTTCATTTTTAAATGTGTTTGTGCACGTGCATAGTCTTTATCCCCGAGGCCCGAAGAGAAAGCCAGGTCCTTCAGTATTGGACTCACAGGGGTTCTAGGGAAGCCGGGCTTGTTGCCTATGTCCTGGAGTTTTGGATTTTAAGCAGTTAGAGCCCTTAACTGCTGAACCACTTTTCTAGCCCGTTTGACTGCTTTTTGAAATTCAAGTTGAACTGATCACATGTTCAAGAGTCTAGGGAATTTCTTCTGCAATTTACCATGAGGCATTTGGGGTGTTTGTTTTTCTTAATTTCAATATTTTTATTAATTTACATTTTGATTTCACACTGAGATGAGATTTCCTTCCCAGCTTAGCTATTTCTGCGCTGACCCTCAGGCCACTGTCAGCCCTTGGAGACTCAGAACAGTACCCCTGTCTTTTAAAATACCATCTTTATTATTTTGTAAGGACAGGTTATTTTTCCTCTATTAATTTTCCTCTACTAATTTCCTATATTAATACAGTGTAAATGTCACCAAGAAAAACATGATTTAAGTTTGCTTCGGCAGCAGGTCTGCAGAATCCCCATTTTTTTTTCGATATTAAGCAAGAGAAACCTCCCGGGACTGTCCTGGTGCTGAGACAGGGAGCCTTCTGCAACTGTCTTACTTTCGGTGTCCAGCGGATGCTGTGCAGGGAATTCCTGTAAACATTCACAGGCAGGAGGTAGTACACTATTTAACTTGACTAATTCTAGAAGCCATCTTAAATTGTTTCTACAGTCACGTTCTTGTTAAGTAACTCGGAATTACCGTTAGAAAGTGCTTGTATGTAATCTTGCTTAAGGCTTCAACACAATTTACACACATGGGCACTTCATTTGTTTCCTATTTGTCTCTCCCTCATCCTTTGTGCGTGTATTTGTGTGCCTGTAACAGTGTGTGCCTGTAACAGTGTGTGCCTGTCACAGTGTGTGCCTGTCACAGTGTGTGCCTGTAACAGTGAGTGCCTGTAACAGTGTGTGCCTGTAACAGTGGTGCCTGTCACAGTGTGTGCCTGTCACAGTGAGTGCCTGTGAAGGCTGAGGTTGATGCCTGGAGACGTTCTGGATCACTTTGTTCTTTTCTTCTGTCTTGCAGCTGAGTCTCTCAATTGAAGATGGACTTTACAGGAAGGGCTACTCCCAGCGCCATCTCCCCAGCCCCTCACACAGACACTCGGGGTTAGCTTTAGTATTGGTTTCCGAGAACACTGTCAATATGATTTAAATTAGAATTAAGCACAGGCCGTTTTATTCTAATGGTAGGAGTGCTGTCAAATGGGGAAGGTTGTTCAGTTACCCTAAATGAAAAAGTCATGAAGAAAAGGTTTGAATGCTTTATTAACAGAATGTTCTGGCAAAGTTCTGACTTTTTTCTTAGGAAATGTAGGTAATTATTAAGTTGCAGGAGCTTGAATGGATTTCAAAAGCTCCGTGAGTCATCTAGAATGCCAGGCCTATTAGAGCTTTGTTGAGCGTAACCTTTTGCACTTGGGAGTGTGTTTCTGCAAAATTCATCTCCCTTTAAAACCAAATCGAATTTAATTTTTTTGGATTGAATTCTGACAGCTAAGCAGCAAACTCAGAATTATAAGCCAATAATCTTCCTATGTACAGGACTGGTATTACATTTCCTGTGCTTTTTCTTAATGCCATTAGCTATTTGGTTACTATTATATCATTGTGCATTAAATTTTGGGACTTCTTAGCCAGTACAATAATGCTGAGAAAATATACCTTAACCTGCACAGTATGTCTTGAAGTTTCCTTATAAAAGACTCTGTTAGTAGTTAGCAAAGGCAATTGTAGAGACTGTTCCAGCTGTGATTTTTCTAAAGCACGGGAAATATTTTTAACAGGTGATTTAGGACTCTACACAAACTCATGTCATGTAAATTCATATGAATAAAAAAGCAACAACAACATCAACAACAAAAAACATCCTCTTCTGTCTACCCAAGCCACATTGCCTAACAGACTGGTGTCCCTTGAATTAAATTAAATTAAACAGTAACATGGGGCAAAAGTACAGTATGGTCAATTGACCACATATATAAAAGTAGCCACATAAAGTTACACTGGAACTGAACTCTTACTCACTAATGATGCTATAAGCATCATTAATATGGTAGTGTGTTGAGTCATTCATTGTTGGTGGCACTGGTGTGGCTGACACACCAACTAAATTTGCAATTATAAAGTGTAGGATGTGAACTTATGGACAGAATCTATAGTTGATTATTATGATAGACTAATGTCCCTGGTTTATGTGCTCTTTATGCTCTGCTTTTCTTATTTTTTTAAATGCCCTTACCTAAATGTTGACAGTGGAACAGTGCACTGTGTCATGCTGGCTGTGTTTCCCACAGGTTATGACTTCTGAGTCTGACTGCATCACAAGGCAATGTTATGGGAATGAGCTCTTTGGGTAAAGCAGCCTTTGGGGAAGTGCAAGTTTCAAAGAGACATCTCTCAGATTGTCCTCCACTGTTAAGCAATGTGTGACTGTAATGGCATAGTTGATATTACAAACTATTTTCTACCGGTCTAGAGTCCTCTGCCAAGCACTAAACATTCATTATCTCATGTGATCTTTACCAGAAACCGTGAGGGTGTCACATGTCACTATAAAAATGGAGACTCTAAGAGCCGCTGAATGTTTTTGTCTGAATAAGTGATGGATAGTTTGGTTCAAACTCTCATCTGTTCTATCCTAAGTACCAGCTTCCGCCACTCTGTGACGTCACTTTTTTGGAAAAAAAAAAAAAAAGCTAAGTGATAACAACTGTCAAGAGACCTGACTCTGACCAGTGAGTGTCAGGAGAATGTTAGTCTTGTGTAGACGGCTAGTACTTCCAGAATGATCTCTGGATTTAAGTGTGTACCATCATGCCCAGTTTCTACTTAGATATGTTTAATTAAGCACATTGAATTATTATATCACTTTGCTGATTTTATGCATGTAAAATGTGTGGTAAAAACCAAGACACTATTCACAAATAAGTGTCCATTTTTAGACTCTCGTGATGAGTAAACCTGAACACAAAACCCAAGTTTAGAGGAAAGTTGGATGTTATCTCAAAACAAAGAACCAGTAAATTGGTTTGAACACTGGGAAAAATTAGAAGAAAAAGACAATCCAATGTTCATGAGAAATATTAGGAGATAAATAATACAACTATTTTTCTTTGGAGCTTCTATCAGACAGGGATAATATTTAAAACAACTCTGTCTTAGGGAAGTGGGGGTGTTCACTAGGGCATTAAGAAAATAAATAGGACACTATTGCAAAGTTAAATAAGCAGTAATCTTAGAAAGTTGTACTGAAAAGTAAATCGATTAGTCTTATAGTTTAGACTTGCTTTTCAATATAGTGTTTGCTGTAGCCAAGTCTTGTCTCACATATTCTAAGGAATTAAGGATAACGATTAACCTTTAACCTCTGTCACCACCTCCTAAGTTCTGGGATGATAGGAGTGCACCATCACCCTTAGATCTGTTTAGTTAAGTACATCAAATTATGCTGCCACGTTGTTGATTTCACACAGATAGAATGTTATCACAGTGTGCTTGTGCAGGGAACTTGGCTGAATGCTGTCTTAACATTTACACTTTGCACATTTTTTTAAAATTAAGCCCAATTTAGTAGTGAACTTTAGAGACACAGTTCTCAACCAGCCATGATTTTATTTCCAGGGAGCACTTGGCAGTACTTGGAGATATTTTTTTGGTTGTCACAAACAGGGAGGAGGGTACCACTGGCATCTATAAGTAAAGCTATCATTAAACACTGTGCAACGCACACAGAAGCCTCCCACTGCAGACCTATCTCTTCCAAATTGACAGGAGTGCCAAAGGAGAGGAAGAAGCTTTCAAGTCACATAAAAGTCGCCCAAAGTGCTGTCTTAGTTCATGCAGGCTACTACAGCAACATACATTCCTCTGGCACACTGGAAAAGCACACTTGTGGTTGAGTGTCTGACTGTTTCCAGAGAGAAGTGACACGTGGTCAGGAAAGTGAGGAGGAAGCCCTGCTGGGAATGCAGGCTGCGCCCTCCATAGGGCTGGAACCTGCTTGCCAGGAGAAGTAGAAGGGAGGAGCTAGCACAGTGGATGTGCTTCTTGTTGTGTTTCCAGCTTTGATGATGGACTTGCATGGACAGCTCTCCAAGACCTCAGATAGGACAACAGTATTGGCCTCTTTTTCATTCTTGCTTAGTCTTTTAAATACTTAAACTTAACTGCTACCCATTTCTCTCATTCTCCAATCTGTAGTTGGACATTTAGAGACCATTTGGCTTTTGACTTCTCTAAACCAATCTAATAGATTGCTTCATCATTGTATTGTATATACAAAAATTGTATGTACTTCTTTATTCTGTTTCATTACAGAACCCTGGCTGTTACAACTACACTGGGTTATAAGAAAGATAAATTGTCCTCATTATTGTGGAGTCCAGATACTCAGGATGGGGACAATGGCGGTTCTGGTGTGTTATGGGTGCCTTTTCCTTAGCTTATGGATAGTACTCTCTTCCCACCACTTCTTGAGATACCAGAATAAAAAAGGAGTTTCCTCAGCCCCTTTACAAGCATGCTCATCCTACTCATAACTGCTCTGCTTATGTCCTAACTGCCTCCCTTGAGCCCCACTCTCAAACACTAACATCTTTAGGGAGGATCTTCTGCCATATGGACTTTGGGGCAATAGCCTTTAGATCATGCAATTGTTTAACAGAAATACAAATTCTTGAGCATTAACTCTAGCGACTCTGACTTCAGAGTGTAAATGGCATTTCAGAGTCACTACCCAGACTATTTTCATCAGGCTCCATTTTTCTCCCTCTCAGATACCATTTTGAGAAACAAATACTCAAAATCGTCAATCAAATTCAAAACCTATATTAAACAGTTTCTAACCCAAGAGTGGTGTTTGAACATACTATTGCAAAGGGCTAGACATGCATCTACAAATTCCAGATAAAATATATGAATTCTATATACATATATAGCCCGAGGTCAAAGAAGAACAAAGACATCACCTACAGCTTTGTTATAATCTTGGGTTTTGATCCAGATCCACAGATCCATAATCCATGTTTTTACATGTTCCTTGATGTTAATAATTATGTAGGTTTAAATGAAATGATCAATCCAAGCATTGGGAATAAGTTATCTGCCATATAAAAGACTTGTTTAGAAATCATTGCCATGGTGCCAACTATGTCAACAAGATCAACTGGGCAGTGAGGAGAGGTTGAGGACAGAAAAATAACACAATGCAAGAAATCCCCCAAGTGATGTAAGCATTGGCCTAAAGTATATTCATTGTCAGTTTCTAGGTAAATATTTCTACATTTAATGTAGGAGATTGAAACACCATTTCTTATGGCACTGTGGTGGGCGTGGTGGACACAGGTATTATTAGGATAGACTAGCTGGTTCATCTGAAGGCGCTAGAAAAAACTTCAGTCCCAGCCTCATTCCTCATGGGACAAGCACAAGTTCCTTGTGACAGTAGGCATAAGGGTCCTGTTACCTGGAGGCTGTCAATAGGGGGCTGCAGGTCGGTCCACAGACCAATCGCATTCTTTTCCATGCATCTCTCTTTTGTCTTCATAGCAGCATCATTCACTGAAACCTTAGAGTTTTTAAGTCAGATATTCAGTCACTAGCTAAAGGAAAGTGCTTCGTTTGTTGGGATCATATAGTAAGCTCCACTTTCTAAGGTCATTTGTCACATATTGTAACCTCAGGATTAAAGTAAAATCCATTATGTCCACAGATGTAGGGATCTTATCATGGGCAGGATGTCTTTCAGGGCATCTTAGAATTCTGACCTCAATGCAGATCTGCTGAACTGAATCTTTGTGCCATAAAACAAGGGAAGGAGATAGGATGATGTGCTGGTGTGTATCTCAGCCTGGCTCTGGAGGGCTTCTACAGATCTCTAGTGTGTTTACCAAGTGTGCATTTAATATGCTGGAAATGAATGGGAAGATTTTAATCTCAAATGTTTAAGCAAATCAGACGGTTTAAAACAGCTGCTGTGGATAGGGCGTCAGAGATGAGCGTGAAAGAAGCCTCGAAGGCCAGTGCTGGGGCCCTCAGTGGTGGTACTGCTTCAGGAAGCAGGGCTGCTCCCTGCAGGGGGAGCAGACTGAAAGGGGGCTGACAGAAAAGCAGGCAGGCAGAAGGACCACTGTTCCTCAGCACAGTTAGGAACTGGTCATCTTTCAAGGACACCACTTTACCGGCAAGTTCAAACATTTATCTGGGGAACGTTTGTGCTATTGATTTCCTTTTAGGTTAGAAACGAGTATGTATAGCATAAAGAACCATTTGCACACAGTTTTTATGCAAGTGGATGATATCATTTGCCAAATTACTTTTGTGACTTTTATAAACCACAGGAAAGCATTCTTTTTCATATTCCGTGAGACTGTAAAACAAAGACCACTGTTAACTTCCAAACAGTGTCGGTTTCCCAAGCGAGCTTAATAAAGATGTTCAAACAACAGAGAACACTGGGTCAATTACATTATCTCAATTCTCTCTTTACTGCAGATAAGAGATTGTGAAGTATGAGACTGACAGAAACAATGGATGTCACCTCATCTGTCACAAGTCTCACGGGCACAGGTGTAGCCTTGGGAAGACTGGCTTTGTCCTTCACGCTTCTCACCCTGGTGAGCACAGTCCAGGGAAATGATGGGCAGGCTTTCTGTCTTTTGGGTGCAACACTCCTTAATCACAGAGCCTGGACTGACAGCCTGATGCCTCAGTTTGGGTGTAGGCTGGTGTTCCTCTTAGGTTCACAGCAATAATTTTAGAAAAATGTGAAAGACGTTGCTGTTATAAAAATGCATTCTTCCCATGCATGCTACTCCTTATCTTTGACCGTCATTTTAAAAATAGTTTGCATAAACAGACTTTATGTACAACAACATCCTTGTTCTTTTGATCTGAATTTCTTGTTTAAAAGTATGTATTTATTTACTATGCGCATGCATCTGATGCATGTACATATGTTTCTGCATGTGTGCAAGTCAGCCTCACGTGTGGAAATGTGAATGCCAGACACCAACACTGGATATCTTCCTCTTTTGCTTGTTACCTTATTATTATTTGCTTTGAGACAGAATCTCTCACCAAATTTGACACTAAACAGTTTGGCTAGCTTGAAAGCGCAGGGATCATCTGGTGCCTACGTCCCCAACACCAGGATTATTCGTGCATACCGTTGCTTTAGAGTCTTACATGGGGGCTGCTGATGTGAACTGGGGTCAGCTGACCTGTGTGACAACTGCTTTACTAACTGAGCTATCACTCTAGCTCCCTGGAGTTCATACATGACACTCTTAAAGATAGCTTAAAGGAATTGGTCTAGGAAAAGCTATCACTTAATTTATCAGAAAGATAGTCAAAAGTTCTGTGCATCTGCTTCCCTTAAGACGTTCCGTGAGTGGGCTTTTACAATGAAAAAAGAATACTGGATGTGATTGTGAATGGTGCCTCTCATGCCCTTAGAGAGAGACCCATTCTCTAACAGCAGGAAATGGGGACCATATTTATATTTCTGGCTTTAAAATGTGTGTTAACTACATTTATTATTTCTGAGTTTTGCTTCAGTTGGTGGGATGGGCATCATTGGACTCTGTCCCTTTCCTTAGTTCTTTAGGTGTGATCCTTAGGAAACGACTACAGAGGTAGACAAAGCTAAAACCCGTGAGAAGCAAATGAAGTGATGCTGGGTGCCCATTATTAAGCATTATTCATATTGGTATATCAGTACATCTTCATCTCATTTTCCCAATATGGCCAGGCAGCTATTATTATTATTCCTGTTTTTAAAGGAGCAAGTGAGACTAAAATCATGTTGGTCTATTTTGATAGAGTTCAGTGCAAATTTGGGCTTTCTAATCAAGGTTATTTACAATACCTTCCTTAAAGAAGTTATGGTATACCCCTTCTCCATCCCAGACATTCTAATGGGTCCTATTTTTGTCCAATCACAAGCAAATGGTCACTGTTTTCTGCAAGACCAGCCTCCACTCAGAACTGGGGGCAGACCATGCATAAGTCAATAAGCTGCCTTATTGGCAGCTATTGCGTTCCTGCTCCGTCTTCATGAATTCTCTTCCCACCACTAGCAGCATGGCTGGTTTTCCTAGTTAGAAACAAGTGTGAAAGAAAGGGTTCACATTCTAATTGCTTGTCATCTTATCACATGGGCCTTTAATTATCATTCCTGCACCTAGTTTTAATTTTGCCACATCATTTATGTATGGTTTGTTTTGGTCGTTTCCCCGTTCTCTATGCATGAGGACAGGATTTTGTTTTGCTCAGCGTGATGTTCCCTGTGCTTAGACCAGAACCTGTCATACAACAATCACCTCAATCCTATTGAATGAGTATATAAATTATTAACATTGTGTACATCAAAAGAATTTACTGTTTGCAGCTTGTTATGGCTTCATATCCAGTAATGAAAAATTAAAGAGGAATTTGTTGCCAAACATCTTTGAGGTGAGCTACAAAAGAGACATTATTTTCAAGTATAAAAGGACTTAATTTTCTAGATAATAAAGACTAAGGCATTCAAAGTTTTCTATTTTGGCAGAAGTAATATAGTTTTAAGGACAAAACTGAATAAAAATCTATGTGTGTTAATAGAGGGAAAAGGGGAAAGAAAATGTCCAAAAATTGTAGTCATTGTAGTACCGGTAATAGGCAGACAGGAAGACAAGGAACTTTTCCTGCTCTGAAGTTTTACACTGCATATTTTTAACTTGAAAACATATTTTTTTTAAGATTTCAAACATATATACTACAAAAGGCAATTCTATCTACCCAATTCCCTCTGATCCCTACCCTTCAGTACAGTTCTCACTGGTGATATTTTAGGGAAGAATTTCCTCCCACAGGTAGAATTAAAAACTCCAGTTTATGACAATAGACAAACAGAAACAATTACATAAATATTTAGAAGACTCGAGACTCCCACTTTAAGGGGAAAAGGATAAAAATATTGAAGATGATTTATGCTGGCTTGAGGGATGAATCAAGATTTTTCCAGCCAACCATTATAATGCCATATCCAACAAAAGGAAAATATGTCAAATTCAAAAACAGTGAAATATTTTTGTTTTCTATCATCTTAAAGAATTCACTCAAAGTAACTCAGAACTTGATTTATTAACTTGGTCTCTACTAAGATTATGAAGATCAAGGTTGTGATATGGATATTAATAATTTCAAGTATTAGTCTATAGTCTAAGCACTTTCTAGGTTGGCCATGCACCTGATGCATTTCTTATATCTCTCTCAACATTCCAATTGACCAGTGATTACCATAGTCTAATTTCTCAAAGAGAAACTGGTATTGTCTGAGGCTGTTTCCTGGCCATTTGGACCTGAAATATTAACACAGAAATTATATTATTACAACACTGCTTGGCCTATCAGTTCACATTTCTTATTGGCTAGCTCTCATATCTTAAATCAATCCGATTGTATTCATCTGTGTATTGCCACATGGTTGTGGCCTACCAGTAAGGTTCTGTCCAGTGCCCAATGTCTGTCTCTTGTAGAGGCTACATGGTTTCTCTTTGACTCTGCCTACTTTCTCCTCCTCTTTCTGCTTGGAATTCCCACCTTGCCCTAATCTACACTGCAATACGCCCAAAGCAGATTCTTTATTAACCAATGGTATTCATAGCATACATAGGGGAAACCCACATCAAACTGGGTTTCTTACAATTCCATATATGACTTTTCTTATTATTTTAGAGATGAACAAATGATCTGCCTTCACCACTCACCGACTCCACACACAAAGCCTGGTCAGGTTCTTTCTATCTTTGTGTGTCCATACTCTATAATGACTACACTTGCAATATGCTCTGCAACAGCTAGAAAACCCTAAAAATTAGGAGTAGCATCTACAGTTTTGTTACCGACTATGTGACTGTAATTTGCTAAAGTCACATGGTAAAGACAAGAGTAATTTAAGAATTGCACTTAAGAAAAGGAACCAAAGACACAGCAATGTTTGGTTTTTACTCTTCCTCAAATTCGTGCCTCTCACCTTTCCTCAAATAGATACTGCTTCTTCATTTACTATGAAGTAATGTTCATCAAACTTATTGTAAACTTAAAAGATACTTAGTTCACTAAAGCTGCTGCAGAGCTTAAATATCCTTCCTTTTCCAAGACTGTTTTGCCTGGATATTGTCAATGATATCTAAAATAAATTCTATATTTATGATAAAGAGTTGAACATGTCATCCACAGGCATGTATAAGGGTATTTCATGGAAACATAGGGCAAATCCACAAAACCCAATGTCCTCGAAATGTTGGCAACATGGTACTTCATAGAGTATCCATACTTCATTGTCAACATTGCCTGTCTCCTGGGAACTGTGGCCTGCTTCAGTTGTCTAGCAATGTGAGAAATTATCACATGGTTTATGCTATCCTGGGTGAAGATCAAAATTTAAAACCAGAAGTTTGGTTAAATGCATGTTACTTGGGAACCAGCATGAAGCTGGAGAATCTTGAGACAGTCTTTCTCTGTGTAGCCCTGGTTGTCCTGGAACTTGCTCTGTATACCAGGCTGGCCTTGAGCTTAGAAATCTGCCTGCCTCTGCCTCCCAAGTGCTGGGACTAAAGGCTTGTGCCTCCACCACCAGGCAATCTGGAGAATCTTAAATTAAGCCATTGTAACTGAGGACTGTATGAACTTAACTCTTCTCATGCTGTTGTGAGACAAGAACTTGTCAGACATGAGCAGTCAGATGCTATCCCTCTCCATCCATAGGGGTGTCACCTGTATCTCCACATCTACAGCACAGTGTCCTATACACAGAAGGTACTCTATTTTCAATGGTAGTTCAAATGAACCCAAGACAATATGGAGAGATACCTAGAAACGCGGCTGTAGGGTTCTGCATTGGGCATTGTTTTGGAATAGATAAAAGGAATGTTTGAATTAAAAGTATCTGTTCTTCATTTACATTGAAGTAAAGTGGGTAATCTGACACTATAGAGAGCTTGTGTTGTTTATTCTACCTTCAAGATGTGATAATGCCTTTGTCCTTGATCTTTTCAACTTCTTAGTTGGAAGAACTTCTGCTTTTGAAGTCAACTCATTTGCAAAAGAAATAATTTGCAATTCATATTTAAAGAGGGAAAGATATAGACTTTCAATGC
This sequence comes from Arvicola amphibius, assembly GCF_903992535.2. Classification (NCBI taxonomy): domain Eukaryota; kingdom Metazoa; phylum Chordata; class Mammalia; order Rodentia; family Cricetidae; genus Arvicola; species Arvicola amphibius. The sequence continues at coordinate 110,448,024 of NC_052050.1, forward strand.
ACATGATTCAAGCCAGAAAGAATTTTATGATTCTCTGGCTCTGGGTCAAGACACTGCTTTCTCAGAAGCTTTGGTCAATGAATCATGTCCAACTTACATGCTAATTTCCATCATGATAAGGTTGTGCCTTCTATGAAGATGAATGGACCTTTCAAATGGTAGTTGTGCTCTCAGAATTTACCATGAATATAAACTCCTCCAAAAGATATTTTTCTTTTGCAAATGATGGACTAATTCATTCACTTTTTTAAAAAATAAAATGATGAATAGTTTAATATAAAAATTGAAAATACAGGATGAAGTTACATATCTATTTTTCTTTCAGTTGTCTGTGGAACATTTAAGTCCCTAGGTGCTTTTGTAGATGTGCTGGATTATGAATAAGAACTTTTAAAAAGATGTTATTTTGTATTTGTATATAATGCACTTATTCAAATCCCTCCTTCACTCCCCTGCAATACCACACCTTTCCTCCACCAAGTTCATGTTCTCCTTTTAATTTTCTGTTCACTTAGTGTTGTCTCTATGCATATGGGTTTGAGACCATCATATCCTTAAAAAATTAACTTTCTTCTTCCACAAAATTTTATGTAAAGCATGTACTTTATTTAAAATGTAAAAGCTGTGCTAATGTTGTTTTTTGATTAGTTTGTAGATGTATACAGTGCATGGTGTTTGCTGTACACCTCTGCTCTCTTTTATGTCCCTTGCACCATTATTACTATTACTTCTCATAACAAGTGTCTTTCCTACATTCGTGTCTTTTTTTGTCTTGTGACCCACTGAGTTTAGGCCACATCTGTCTGTATGACATTGATGTGGAGCTTCTGTTGGAAGCTGCTGAAGAGAGAAGTGGGGGAACCCTCAGAGTTGAAGATTATCAATTCTGATTTTTCTCAGGCTCAGAGACATAAAATGCTACCTCCTCTTAAATTTCCATCACCAATAAAAACCAAATAATAGGTAAATAGAACAGCTATCGGAACGGGTAGACTTTTGTTTGTTTGTCTGTTTGCTTTTCTTCCGGAAGTAAACACAGCTTGTTTTTATTGTGAAGATGCTGAACTCATCTTCTCTTTTTAAATACAGGAGTTCACAGCCTGAACTTATCTAATCAAAGATCTTCTCTCAGTTGTTGGTTTGAGGATGGTCTCATATCCTATGTTAGAACAAACTGAAATATACATAGAGTTCAAAAATTTATTGACAACCTAAGGTGAGATAGGCAGACCTGGTTATATTCAGTGTCATTAAACAGAACAAACATATGTAAATGAAAGATATTTGTAGGCAGAATGCAGAGCTGAAAAGAGTGAGAGGAGATGGCAAATGAGAGCAACCAGGATGCTTCATAGAGATGTAGGAGATTGTCAAAGAATGAATTTAGTGGAGTTTAATAAATTAATTGCAGTTTATTGATTGAACACATACATTTTATCTACCAGCATATAAAATAAAACATGCAGAGAGACATGAAATGATTTTTGAGCTGATGCTACTTTTATAAAAAGAGTTAAAGAAGGACTGTGGTTGTTTAATACCTAAACTGCATAATTATGAACCATGTCTTTATAGAAAAGATGGTCCTGAAATTCAGTATAGAAAGATGTCAACTAGTTTATGAAATCACTTTTAGCCAGGAAATGGATAATCAATGGCTCTTTACACCTGTTGGATGTGAAGACTCATGACTAAAAAGTCCTAGACTTAAAGGGACAGTAACTGAGATGAAAAGAATTTCCTTTTAAAAGTGGAGAATTGTGGTTTTCATTTTTGTAAGGAATAACTGATTAGTAGAAGAATGTATTTAAGAAAATAACCTTTGAAAACAATGCATGGATAGATTCAGTGAGTGGATTTTTTGTTCGATTTCCAAACAAGCTCTTCTTTTGATAACAGAATTGTTGTTTCTTTAAGTAAGCTATTCTCTACAAAATGATAGAGCTTTCTTTTGCAGTGGAGTTCTCATGAATTTGGCATGGCCAGTAGGAGCATGACATCTCATTTCTTATGTGTCGTTGTGCTTGTTTGAGCAATGTGTTTGCAACTGAACAGATAAGTCTCTCTGTTGTATATTTTCTGATACAGTCTAGAGAGAGATGGATCAACACTCTTGAATATAAGTCTTGGGTATTTTAAATCATAAGGAAAGGGTACTTTTAAAAGAATGTAGAAAATAGTCTGTACCCAGATTCTGTCAGTCATACAGTCAAAGTTTATCTCGTCTTTTCTGTAGCTGAATTTCTTTTAATAGAAAACAGACCTGTGCCCTTGTTTATGTGCAATAATCTGGATATCTGCCATTCAAAATCAGTAATGTCATCATAACCCTGCTCATTGCTGTAAACAGGCAAAAGTTGTCCTAAAACCTGAGGGTTCAGAGTTAAGTTGAAATGTAATACTCGAAGATGACAAGTGACCTATATTTACTAAAATAGCAGAGGAAGGATGTATTCAGTAGACCCTTGGTAAATTCTGTGAATTCTAGAGGTCACCTTGGAAAGATTCAGCTTTTTCTGCTATGGGATTAAAGGAGAAGAAAAATGGAAAGGAGAAGGGAAAATGAAAAAAGGGCCAGAGGCAAAATAAATCCAACTTGAAGAAGTCATGTGTCAATCATACCCACCCATGGTTGAACCCAAGCCACAGATGATCTGTGAAGGCAGCTATCAGTGGAGAAAAACTGCCTGAGGCATTCTAGAGGATTTTTCTTTGCAGTTTTAAGGGGTAAAATCAGATAAGTTTGGAGCTTTGTTCAGCTTCACAGAAGATGCTTCTTTCCCTCTGGACTATTTCCTGTGACATTCACCTTAAGATCAAACAGCTACCTATAACTGGTTTTCTCATATCAAACCACAGGTTCTTGAGACACATGTTCAATGGACTTGAAAAATAAAGATAAAAAATTCATAGGAAGTTGTTTTCCCTTATTACCTATAGAAAATTACTGCTATTGACTCCGTTAAAGGAATAAAATAACTCTGTCAGAGAGGAAGAGTTTCAGCTTCGTAGTCAGGATGTAGGAAATGGGCAGGAGGAAAAACAAATTCAAAGATCCGACAAACATCCTGCAAGGAAGAGGCTGCTCGGGGCACATCCACAGTAAGTGACAGGAAAAGGCCTTAAGTAGCATGACATTATTTAAAGATGAGCTGACAGGCAGTATATAGTGACTAGCAGACATTTATTAAAGTCATAGTCAAGCAGAAATATATTTATAAGGATTGAGAACATAAAGCAAAGTGTATACTCAATGACTGGGAAGGGTTTAGTGAAATCAGGAAGAAAGACCAGGAAATAATGATCCAGAGGTTTAAGGCTGTAGAGTTCAATGGGAAGTCAAGGGAAGTGAAGACTTATCTCATTAGAATTGAAAGACAAAGAAGATTATCAATGCAAAAAAAGTAAAAAATAACTTGAACTAGTAATTATAATAAGGCAGACACCCAGATTATTAAAAATAACAGTGCTAAACAAAATTAGATGTAAGGAAACAAGGGAAGGAAAGTTCAGAATGTTGGATGATTTCAGCTCTGCATTTGATAGATAATAACACAGCAATTAATGATTGTTTATCTGACCCATGACTTTTCAGTGTCGTTATATTAATGCCATTTAATTTTAAACATGATATCACAAAGTACAAATCACTATTGGCCTTTGGCATATTATAGTTCAAAAAACATCAACTTTGAAGGCCACGGAGCTCGTAAACATGTCAAAACTTGTTATTACCTGAGTTCTAAAGAGTAGACAGAAGTATGAATTTCAGTAACTTTAAACAGGAGGACTTTAAAGATATTTAGTAGCTCCCTGGGTTCTTGGAAGGGATGACATTTTCAGATATAGTCCAAGTTTAGATGACAGGTACCAGAAGACACCTTAGAGCTGGCCTGAAAATTGACTTCCCTGAATGTGAGTCAAGTTTCCTTGGATATGACTGAGATTCTCTACACTGCTCTTCCCAGAAATCACTGTCTCTGCCACCAGATCCACCTGCCTTATCTTCCAATTGACTTGGAAATAGACTCAGGAGCACCTCTTCCATAGACCCAAGAGAAGGACTGGGGTGAGGATAGGATGCAACCTAGTATGACAATTAAAACAGGCCTCCCTCTTAAGGACCTCTACAACCTGGGCTAGCACCAGGTGGAGAGCCTTCGAATGTCTTCCACGCAGGATACCCTTTTCCTCACTTCATTTCTATCACTCTTTGATACTAATATCAGGAAAAAGAAATGACTTGGTAGATGGGAAGATTAATGGTGTTTTAATCTGCTGAACCATTTGAAGATCACTAAATACATTGGAGACATTAGAACTCTTTGTCATGGACCATCAGGTCATTTCAACTGCTTATTAAAAACTATCATGACATCTATTCATACCTATGACACTGACATAGAGGTTTTGATAATTCTCATACTGCTCTGTTCTTCATTTCTAGAAAAAATAAAAATGGATGACAGTGACATTTCATGGGAGTCACTGTACTCAGTAATCAGGAAGTACTTGTAAATGCTTACAAGGCACAAATGTAAAATGCAGGCAATAAATGTGTTCTCCAAATCATTTTCAAATGAAAGGAATTCTTTTTTAAATTTTTACTTTTTGCATAGAATCTGATTTTTAACAAAATCATCCCACTTTAAATATTCTTGATTTCTGTGTTTCTCAAGCATTCTCTGAGAAAGGCCATCACATACTCTCAAGTTTCGGTCTGATTTGTAGGCCTCCCAATCTTCATGTAAAAACACTCCTTGCTTTCAATCAGTATCTTTTGTACCAGACCTGATATTGGCTTCACGATTGAGAAACATATTCATAGACACACTGTGATGAAAGACTTGCCTGAGGCTTAATTAATGTTACATAAAACACTGAAGTAGTTACACTTAATTATTACATGGAATGAATATGTAGGTCTAATGCTGCAGGAAATTGGAATCACAGATTCGAGAGCTTAAGGTTGCTAGGACTTAAACTCTACACAGTAACACAAAAAAGATGGCATAGGTTTCATTAGTCCCTGACTATATAACTTATATATAATTTGAAAATTTCCCCACAATTTCTAATCCCTGCATCCAAAGTTCAATTATTCACTCTATCGCTTGCCTGGATTCAAAGCCTGTCATAGGCATTTTAGTTTAAAGAGTTAGTACTTAACACCCTAACATTCACCACAGTTAGGGAGTGTCTAAAATACTACAAAAGCCATGTGAGGGAGAAAGGGTTTGTTGTGGCTCAGAGTTCTAGAGGGATACAGACTGTCAAGGTGGGGAGGAAAAGTCAACATGCAGAGAAGGCATGGCCACAGGAACAGGAGGCTTACTGATCACATTGTATATAAACTCAGTAAGTAGGAAATGAGGTCCCTTTACAGAGACGTAGGGCCTGTCACCAGTTAGTCACTTCCTCCAGTAAGGCTCCATGCCCTAAAAGTTTCACAACCTTCCTAAACAGCTACACCAGCTTGTGACCAAGTGTTGAAACAAGAGAACCTTGGGCATTATACATTCAAACCATAACAGGGAGCCTTTCCTTAGGTAAGTGTTGCCAAATCTTGACTATTTCTCCATTATTCTCATTGTGTAAGATATACAACAAAGTTAGGATCAAATTTTGAACCCATTTACTTATGAAGCAGTGTAAGAATGGAGGGAAATCAATATCTAGCAGCTTCTAAAAGAAAAGTTAATGGGTTAATTTTTTGACATGATAGAGAAAAACAGAAAACTTAATTTATTCTTATAATACATTTTAAGTGGTAAAAGGGACAAGTAACACACTAAAGTCACAGAATATAAAGGCAACATGACAGAATAATAGTGGCCTAGTAATATCCACATAAGCATGTCAACACCTGTGGGCATTTTACCACCATGACAAAACAACTTTATATGTGATTAAGAATGCTAAGGTAGATAGAATATTCCTGATTAGCAAAAATAGTCACTGTGGGTTCAATATAAGAGAAATGACTGCCTTTGTGTCAAGAACGTAGGAGGGTCAAAATTCATCAGGTATTTATGAGAAGAAGAGAGGGAGAGGCAGAGAAAAGAACAAAGGGAAGAAGAAAGAAAGATAAATGGACAGATAGATAGATAGACATATAGATGAATAGACTGATGATGGAAGATTGATGTATCAACATTCAGATGCTATAAAGCTGTCTAGATATATAGATGATGGATGGAATAACAACTAGATGGATAAATAGATGATGAATGGATGGACTGATGGATGGGCCGATGATAAAGAGATTGATGATAGATAGTTATTTAGATAGATAGATGATAGGTAACTGGATAGATAGATGATAGATAGATAGATAGATAGATAGATAGATGATAGATAATTTTCTTATTACTCATTGTTCATTATTTTGCAATATTGAGAATTATGTTTGTTTGTTCTTGACAAAATTTGAAATAACCCTTTCAAAATATTTGGTATCTATATAAATCAAATCTATGCCAAATGTAATCTCAATTATAATATGCTTAGTTTAATTTCCAATAGTACTTTTAATATGTCAAAATTAAAAAAAGTTATCATAAATATCCATTCATTTCCTTGTTGTGATGCAAAAAATACCTCAAATACAATGGCTTAAAAGCAACATACATCTATTATCTTGTTTTCTTGTTTTCATTAATTTATATTATATACACATATGTATATGTGTATATATAAATATTCCTAAATATAAAACTGCTCAGTATGTTACTTATATGTATGTTTCAGGCCTGATCATTTGGTAGTAGATGACCAATTAGTGTATTCTTCTACCAAATTATGATTTTCGATAGTGGTTCTGAGGTGGTTTGAAAGAAAATGGCCCCAGTAGGTTCATAGGGAGTGGCACTATTAGGAAGAATGACCTTGCTGGAGTAGGTGTGGCATTGCTGGAAGAACTAAGATATTGGGTGGGCTTTGTGGTCTTAGCAGCTCAAACCAGGCCTGGTGGCACACAATCTCTTCTTGCTGTCTATGGATCCGGATGTAGAACTTCCCGCTACCTCTACAGCACCATGTCTGCCTGAATCTGCCATGCTTTCTGCTATGTTGATAATAGATTAAACCTCTGAAGTGCAAGCTTGCCCTGATTAAAAATTTTCCTTTATACGAGCTTCCATGTTCATAGTGTCTCTTCACAGCCACAAAACCCTAACTAAGACAGGTTCCAAGGTAACACACAAGAAATGTGTTTTTGTCAAATAATGCTAGGAAATTAATAACTATGTGCAAAAGAATTAAGTTCACTTTAAACAACATGCAAATATTAAGTCAAATTGGCTAGATATAACCTTAGATACAGACTATATAACCTAAAAGAAAACAGAAAATATCTTTAGGATATTTCAATAGGCATGGATTCCTTGGATATGTCAACAAAATAACATCATCAGATTAAAAGTAGACAAATTATATTATCTAAAACTTACAACTTCTGACCACCCAAGGAGATAATCAAAAGCAGAAAAAAAAAACATATGTGAAAGGAGAGATATCTGCAAATTTTATATGAAAATCATAATATGCTGAATATATATATTTTCTCTAGCTCAACAGAACAAGTACCAACCTGAGTTTGAACACTGGTGAAGGACATTTTCCTTGTCAGCTTTCATTGTGAACTGACACAGTGTAAGGTCACAAGAGAATGGAATCTCGCTTGCAGCACTGCCCAGATAGATTGGCCTGTTGGGATGCCAGAGAGAAGCTAGACTGATGGCAGATAGAGGCAGGGGTGTCCAGCCCACTCTGCGCAGCAGCATTCTCTGGTCAGGTGGTTCTGCACTGTATGAGAATGCTAGATAATTATGAACTTTTGAGAGATTGAGCCAGCAAGCAGCATCTCTCCATCATTTATCATTTAAGTTTCTACTCTGACTTCCTTTAATGATGGATTATGACCTGGAAGTATAGGTCAGATAAATCTTTTCTTTCCCTGAGCTGCTTTAGGCCATGGTATTTGCCACCAGCACAGAATGAATCTAGAACTGGGATATAGGCTGAGATTTCCTAGAGGAAGATGTACTAATAGCAATAGCCATCAGCCTTTGTACAGATGGTCAAATTAAATCACTTTTCATTTGGTGAATACAATTCAAAACTGCAGTGAGACATGCCTGATACACATACAACAGTGATTTTTGTTTTGGGGTCTTGAGACATGCCTTACACATGTAGCAGTGATTTCTCTTTGGTATTTCTTTTTTCCTAGTGTGTTCTGAAAGTAAGTCACTTTGGGGTCAGCTAGAGATTACAGTTCCTTGTGCAGGGGAGTTCCAGAAGCAAGAGTTTCCCTAGCACAGGTTTCTCCCTAGCCTCTAAATGCCCCCCCATCAAGATTACTCTTTCCTTACTTTCCCCTCCTGACCCTAACCCACCTTTTGTGTGCAGTCCCCTAACTCACTCCCTCAAGTTCCCATCCTCCCCTTTCCCCACTCCACCACCAGTTTAGCTAGGAGATTTCTTACAATTACTATATTTTAAAAAGGAGTTCAGTATGGTACATACCGTTGTCATCTTAGCTCCTTGGAGTCTGAGGCAGAAGGGCCATGCCAAGCTATATAATGAGATCCCATATAATAAATAAGCAAAATTCAGCAAAACCAATAAGCAAGAAAATAACAAGCAAGGATGTAGGCTAGTGGGTATACTTGTTCGGTATTGATAAGATGTAAAGTGCCAGAGTCACTGAGGGAAACAGTAGAGAGTTTCCTCAAAATACAAACAAAATGATAATGCAACAATCTCACTTCTAGATACACATCCAAAGAATTCAAAATGAGATCTCAAGGACTTCTCTTCATTCTCGTGTTCCTTGAAGGATTATTAACAATGCATGACCCAGAGATCCTTGGCTTCAAAACCCACAGGCAGATGAATGGACAAGGATTATTTAAGAATATCATTCATCTTTTAATTGGATTATTTTGTTTATTGATGTCTAGTTTCTTGATTCCTTTGTATATTTTGGCACTCAGCCCTCTGTCTGATGAGGGGTAGGTAAAGATTTTTTCCATACTATGGGCTGCCAGTTTATCCTCCTGACAGTGTTCTTTGCCTTCCAGGAAATTTTCAGTTTCATGAGGTCCCATTTATTAAGTTTCAGTCTTAGTTTGTGCACTATTGGTGTCTTGTTCAGGAAGTTGTCTCCTGTGCCAGTGCATCCAAGCCTATTTTCCACTTTCTCTTCTATCAGGTTCTCTGTATCTGGATTTATGTTGAGGTCTTTTAACCACTAGAACTTGAGTTTTGTTCAGGTTAATAGATATAAATTTACTTGTAATTTTCTACATGCTGACATCCAGTTACACCAGCACTATTTGTTGAAGATGCTTTCTTTTTTCCATTGTATAATGTTGGCTTCTTTGTTGAAAATCAGGTGTCTGTTTGTGTTTGGATTTACATCTAGCTTTTCAATTTGATTCCATTGATACACCTGTCTGTTTTTATGCCAATACTATACAGTTTTTATTCAATATCTCTCTAGTAGAGCTTGAAATCAGGGATGGTGATACTTTCATGAGACCTGCCCTTTCCTAAACAGAAATGAAGAAGTGGATTGGGAGTGGAAACAGAGAGGGATGACTGGGAGGGATCCCTGAAACAGGGATGTAAAATAGATAAATAAATTAATTAAAATGAAAATAAAATATGAAATAGTATTCTTAAAAAAGAATACTATTCATTCCTAAAATGGAAGGGCATTCTGATACAGACTGCGCTATAGATGAACTTTGAGGATATTATGCTAGGTGTCATAAGCTAATCAAAAATATTCTGTGATTCTACTCATCTAAAGCATATAAAATAGTAAAAAATATCATAGAAACAAAAAATATAGAATGATGGTTGCTAAGGATTAGACTCTGGGGAGGAAAAATTAGAATTAATGGATAGAGATTTAGATTTGCATAATGCACACCTGTTTCACGACAATGTGGCTATACTTAGAACCACTCAAATTCACACTTAAAATGTTTAAGGTGACAAATTGAATGTTATAAAATTTTTATAGCAATTAAAAACTCCTATTTGACTTTGAAATTGTTATAAACTTTCACAGAAGTTATAGGGCTACAACAAAAACATAGCCCTGGTATTGGCATTTTAACTAAGGATGTTTATCAAAGTGAATAACTTAACATTTATACAAAATGATAATCAAGTTATAAACATCCAAATTGTCTTTTTTCTGTATATGATAGCTTTGGTCCCATATCTGATTATAACTTGTACCCATTGATCAACATTTTCACCCCCTCTGAACTCTGCTACGGCTATGCATAAACTGATGGTGCACAAGCCAAACAGACTTACACACTTCTCCATATACACACCCATACTTATCCCACATCACACATGTCACACCCCCATACACAGACACACAGACAACACCCCACACACATCACACACACATCACACACACACCACACTACACACATCATACACACAGATCACTCACACACCATGCACATACCACATTACATACAAACACTCCATACATCTATATACATCATATACACTGCATACACACATCACACACACAGATCACTTACACACCATGCACACGCCACACTACATACAAACACCCCAAAAGCCTACAGACATCACACACACACACACACACTTAACACTGCACACACATAAACACACACACTAATCGTCATACTATTCAGCTATGAGAAGGATGCAGTTCTGCATCTGTAACTGCATGGAAGAAACTGAAGATCACTGTGGAAAGTGAGTCAAGTAACTGAATTTAAAAAGTTGATTTTCTAGGAGTCAGAAAAAAGTAGTTAATTTCACATTTTTTGGAACAAGAAAACAATGTGGGGCAGAAGTATAAATAACCTCAAAACACTTTTGCAAAGTAATTTTGAAACTTATTAGAAAGTTTTCTATTAAAAATTGCAAAGCAGTCAACAGAAGGGATGAATTAGGTTCTTGGCCTATTCTCCTTATGAGTTACATTGTCTGTGAGAATTAAGTAGTCTGTGAGGCTGCGTGCCTCTGTGGTCCCATCTGTACTACATGCCTGAAGAGTTGTTGGGGCCTCCATCATCTTCCATACCTGTTGGAAGCCTGAAGAAGTAGGTTCTATAGTCAATGAAGGAAGCAGCAGCAACTCCACAGGTAGACAGAACCGTAGTGAGAGTGGAGGCCAAACAAGCAAAGCACAGGGATGACGCGCGTGTTTTGTTGCTGCTGCTTGGATGCTGCATGTGCAGAGAGTGCTTGGCTCCCTTTGGAAGGTTGGGTGAGGGAAGATTTGAAAGGTCCTCAAGGTTGATAACAGCCTGCCTTCTTCCATGTTTTATCTGCATGGCGGCCATGTTTAGTATGGGTCTCCCCATTTCAATTAAGATGAGATGTGACCCACAAATGTACCCACTGGTTTGCCCCATGTAGATAGTCCCTCACTTAGACTCTTTCTGAGTGGTTTTAGACTATCAACTTGACAGTGATAAGAGGTAGTGAAAGCGCTTGCCACTCTGCTACATCAATAATGTGAGTTTTGTCTCTGGATCCCATGGTGGATGGAGAGAGCCAATCCTGAAAGCTTTTCCCTGACAGCCATGCACACTTATTCTGTGGCATGCGAACTCTTTTTACTCACACATGTCCCACAACAGTAATAAAAACAAATATAAAAATAAAAATGTATAATAAATACTACTCGGTTTGTTGAATAACAAACTATAAATAAAAAATAAGAAGACTAGACTATAGCTTAATAGTAGGGTTTTTTTGGTTGTTGTTGTTTAAATTTTTCCAAAAAAAGCTAGATAAACATTTATTACTAAAATTTGAAAAATCAAATATCTTTTGCTTTAAAAAGTCAGACAGCAATTGTTCTTCTAAATTATATAATGCTGTAGAAAGAAAAGAACCACGTGACTGACGGGAGCTGCTGAAGGGATCCACTGAAGCTGTAAATACTGGGAATTTTCATGAGGTTTCACAAGGCAGAGGATTTTGTCTGTATATGCACATTTCACCTAGATACTAATAATATCTTGTCAGCTATAAAAGACCTGAAACAAAAGGTCCACTTTTCAGAGCAAATCAATTTTATCTTATCCAAGACTCTAATAAGTTGAAAGATTAATTCTTGGAATTAGACCTAGAGTAATGTTGGACCATGGCTGCAATATGATCCAGATACTAAACCAAAGGATCTGGGATGAAGGCAGAGGCTGCTTTTAAATATGGAACACAGTGCTACCTTCTCCGCTTTGGCATGATGGGTGAAAATTGTTAGGTGACCTGGGGTGAAAGGGTGGGCACACTGGGGATCTAAAGAGAGGCAGTGTTTCTTATCGGGAAAAGCTGCTCATTAAACACCTCCCAGCAATGCACAGTGTAATTTCTGCTTCCTTGTATTTCATTTTGAAAAATGTGGGAAGAAAATTATTCATGTTTTTTCTCTTCTTTGGTTTCACTTAGTGTGGCACTGGCTCTGTTCCAAAGATGAGTTTGGAATAAAATGTAAAGAAGACAACAGCTTGAGTTCTGAAAACACAACGATGCATGACTGTGGACTACTGCATGCCACATGCTTCCGTTGTGCCCGTGGGTCCCACCATGATATGCCCCAGATAAAAGCCACACATACATTGCCGAAAACCAAAGACTTACAGGGCACACATGCCAAGGCTTATAGGGTTATTTAAAGATGATTACATATGACTCATCGTATCTAAATACCTTCATACTCCGGATATTATAAATATTCATATTAACATTTTTGAAGTAATTTGTCAATCAAACATGTTTTTGTGGTAGATACGCTATTCTACCAATCCAGAACCACTGCTGATTGACAGGAGTGGTTATTACAGGATTGTAGAATGAGACTGAGTTGTGGGCTCCCATAAAAAGCAGCTTTTCTTGCAAGTAGCACATCTCTTTGCAGAGGCACGCCCCATCCTCACCTTGTCCTGTTTCATAGTGCATCATCAGTTAGTTTCCTGTCTTTAATTTCTTTCTGATCACTTCTGAACAAACTAGATCTCCAGCTCCTAATATAGTTTTTTATTCTATACCATTGTATTTATCTCTCATTTCCAAATTTATAATAAAATCCATAAATTTTATATAGTCACACTACATTTCTCTAGTCTATAAAAGTTTCATATTTCTCTTATGTGTTTGCAGGTACCAGAAAATTCTTTGCTTCCCCATGGCAATGTTCCTCAACCTCTCTAAATAATGACTATTTCTTAGGCCCTATTTTGCTGGGAATCAGCATGAAAATAAATGGATGTGGTAATGACACCTAGTTGTCAATATTACAATCCACTGTGTAGCTCGGGGTCACTGAAAAGGTTTTCCACGGATTTTCCTGCAGTTGATGCCAGTGCCTTTATTTAAAGACATTATCATTATAAAATTGTTTAATTAGCTCAGAATATCTATCACAAGGCCTTTTCTTTATATACTAAATCATCATGATCTTTAATGAGAGAAAATTTCTTACTAAAATATAAAATAAAAGAAAATAATATCTAAGTTTTTATTTGACATAATATTTAGAGTCTAAATTGAGATTTTTTGTCTTTTGGTTTTATTTTTTAAATTTTGACAATTTTGTCATATTGTTACTCGTTTTGTTTTTTAATTTTGTTTTATAAATGTTTTTTTTTTAATGAGAGATGAACTTGGTTAGGTGTGGAGGTGGAGGGACCCTGTGAGGAGTTGCGGAGGATAAAATATGATCCAGGAATATTGTCTGAAAAATTGTAGTATATAAAAGAGTGTGATGGCTAATTAAATTTTATTGAATGGCTTGGAAATGTAGTTCTGACTTGTTCTTTCGATTGGTGGTACATCTAGAAACATAAGGTAGCGATAGAAATATCTCTTTAATAAATACATGCTGATCTTTATAAGCCTAGTATTTGCAATGCATATTTCAGCCTCTATCTGTAAACTGGTATTAAAATATCGATGTAATTCTTTTATAGCAACATAACTGAATCCCCATCAGACATATAGCTAAATCCTAACTACTTAATTGGCATCATCTTCTAAAGTACTCTGGATGCAATTAAAGTATTTGAATAACTATTTTAGCTGAGGAGTAAAACATAATCAGTCGCTCCTGATTCAGACACAATTTTCTATAGGTGGTAATTACAATTAAACATTAAGAACCACAACACTTAAAAAATGCACGTCCTTGTATACGCGCTGCTATACACGTAGTGCTTTTCAGATTTAAGGGAGCCTTAGACTAGAAACCCAGGGAGGGGATCAAGCCTGCATGACAACGCATGGGGCCTTGAACAAAAGATTGTTCTGAGATTTAAATTCTCCAAGCTCTCACAGGCCTTGATTTGTAAATTATTTTATCATAAGCGGTACAAAAGTATTTTCCATAAGAAAGAGACTTCCTTCCTCACAGTGCTCAGAGGGGTGACTGAAGCAGCGGGGCATGGAAGCTCTCAGTTTTGTGGTACCTTTCCTCATTTCCTATGTGCACCCAGCATATTTTGTGCAATTAAACCGCAATACAACATTATCCATAAATGCAAAGAAGAAATAAATTGGCAGTGATGTCACTTCAATCTGGAGAGGTGAGTTGCCATGGCAACCGGAATATCACCATACTTTTCTCTTCAGTTAGGCAGTGACAGAAACATACTTCACCTACTGAAAACAGCGTTAGAAAAGTCTCTGGAGGTGCTGACGCTGGTGGATTTTTAAAACTACTTGCTGGGGTCTAGAGCTACTTCAAAGCTTAAATTCTCTCCTGCTAACTGACAGAAAAGATGTGGACCCAAGGGGAGACTCTCAATGTGCAAGATTTGTCCCTTGAAGGCTTCTTCAGGAGCTCGACTGGCTTGGAAGATCGTTCAGATTGTGGTGACAGGCTACTGCTGAGCTGGCTGGTGCTCCCATTTCCAGCACTTGTTAAAATAAATGCAGAGTTTATGAAAAGTGGCCCAAGTAGTGATAAGTGCATAAGGAAAATCCTTTGAACTGTATTTTATTTTTAGAGATTCATTATCATTATTTTTAAATATGCATATATATATATATATATATATATATATATATATACACACTTAGCAGAGAATGCAGTCCGCCAAGTACACACAAGGACAAGTGACACAGAGGTGATAAGTATCAGGTATCCCTCGAGATGGAGTTACATGTGGTTGTGAGCTTGAATCATGTGTTCGGTAAGAGCAGTGTGTGCTCTTTATGCCCTAGCTGTCTCTCCAGTCCTGTATTGCATGTGGGCTGAAAAATCCTGTGTTTCAGGCTGATACCAGTTATGAGACTTGTTTTTCCTTAGGTCTGCAGAGTTGATTCTGTGGTTAACAGCACTTGATGCTCTTACAGACAGCTTGTATTCCCTTCCCACCTTACAAGGCGGCCCACAGCCATCCTTAACTATAGTTCCAGGAGATTCTATGCCTTTTTCCGACACCACAGGCACCAAATACACATGTGGTGCACACATACACGAGCAGGCAAAACACATCTGTACATAAAATAATAACATATCTCTTTATAAAAAGATATTACTCTTATTCTTCTCTGTTCTAGTGGATTTACTAAAAATACATAGTACATATTATATGCTTTCTCTTTAACATAATCCCTCTTTGATGAATTTCTAAGTTTTATTTCTGAAAGTACTCATTTTTTTTCTGAAGTAATTACTAGAGTAACTATAATCTATTCCCACTGTATCTCTTCATAAGAAAATCCTAGTGGTTTTGCAGGGGTTCCAATGTATTTTATAATAATTAGTAACAACAAATAGAAGGTAGAAGAACATCAATTGAATGCATAACAGGACAATGATTCTATAAGACTTTACAAGCAAATGCGTGAGATAGACCCACAGTGCACCTGTAAAAGGTGCAGAGATACCAAAATATTCACAGAGTGAAGCCAGGTTGCTAAGGTCAGGGGGAATTTTGTTCTTTCCCTCAAGTTTTCCAAATACACAAATGTGTATTATATCTCTGTTTAAATGTAGTTTTTGAGACAGGGTCTCACTGTATAGTTCTGACTGACCTGGAATTTACTGACTAGGCTAACCAGGAACCCTCAGATATCCACCTACCCCTGCTTCCAGAGTGTGAGGACAAAAGATGTGTGTTACCTCACTCAGGAAAATGTATTTTATCTTTTTTAAGGTACATAAATATCAGTTAGAAATTTGTACATGAACTACCTAAGCTCTTAGAACTTGATGGTTCAAGAGATGAGTCCTGTAATATAGCATAAAAATTTCAAAGATAATTCATTGTAATAAAGAGCACATTTACACAAAATATGCTAAATAAATTTGGAAATTAAAAATTATAAAAAGGTAGTGTTAACATTAAAATATGAATTAGAATAGTCTATTATTTTATTTTAAGTACTCTCTCCTTCATTTCCCCTCAACCTGTCTCAACTATTCTTTTCCCCTATAAATTTCAGACTCATTTTAATCAACTCTCAGGATAATCTGTTGAGAGGGACTGAATTATATCTATAAATAAAATCCATGAAAATATCTGTTTATAAAATTGTTTTTATATTTTACACATTTGGGCTTATCACTGTTTCCAATAGAATTTCATAATTTGCTGAATAAATCCATTTTTTTGGATGAGTGCAAGACATTTTATGATATTTTCTACATTTTACTTGTGCAAAAATGCTGTCTTATTGAATTGCTCACATCAAGTTGCCTTGGGCATTGGCATTCGTAATCCAGCTATCTCTGTCCTGTCATTTCCTGATAGAAAAGTGTTAAACATTTTCCTCTGTGGCTGGAGATATCAATTATTTTGAGTTAGCCTGTCAAGTTTGAGTTATTTAAGATATGTATGCCTGTTGTGATCATGCTCTTTTAGGAAATGGGAACTTTTATCAGCGTGTAGTCCATTTTATCTTAAACAGAAATTTTTGTCACTAAGTTCAATTGCTATGTCATTGCTGAATCCATGTGAATTTGTTCTGGGCTTGACTAGGGACCAGCACTGGGGTAGCACTTGCCATGCGCACTGCATCTTTTTGTTGTCTAATATTATCTTTTAATTTATAATTTTATGTAGTATATTTTGACTATGTTTTCCCCTTCCTCCAACTTCTCCCAGACCCTCCTCCCCACCTTCCCACCTCACCTATTCTGTCTCTCTCCTCTCTATCTCTCTCTCAAAAAAAACCTCAAGAAAACATAAAAAAATAAAAATAAGACAAGCAATAAACTTCAAAGTGAACCAAAAATCCTTTAGAAACATACAACACCAAAATAAGAAGAAGAATAAGTAACAAAATAAGAATATTGGTCTCCCCAAATAAAACCTCATGGAGTTATTTTTATGTTTTCCAGCCTCTTTTGGCCACGGGGCCTACCCAGTGACACTCCACTGGAGAAAATTGGTTTTCCCTTTGCCAGTGAGAATCAGTTGCTGATGAGTTTTTAGCTAGCAGTGGCTGTGTGTCCACCCCTCGCTCTCACTGTTGTGGCCCTATCTGTCTTTGACCTCTGTAGGTCTTGTGTACTTACACTTGAGAGCACAATGAATTGCATCTCTCTGATAATTTGTATGCTGAAATCCTAATCCTTGGTCACAATGGATTTGGAGAAAGGACACAGGGAGATAATAAAGCTTATGTGAAGTCATAAGGGTAGATCCCTAAGGAGAAGAAAAGGGAAAGTTTTCCCTCCCTCTTTGCACAAAGGAAAGCCCATCTGAAGAAAGATATTGCAAGAAGCCAAAATGATTACAAACTAGCTGGAGAGTTCCCACCAGAAGCCACTCACAATGTGTGTGCGTCTTGAACTATTTAGCTTCAGACCAAATGTAAATAAGTGGATTTCTGTGGTTTGAGCTGCCCAGGCTATAACTTTACTAGAGCAGTCATAGCCAACTGAGACTGGATCATTACTGACACAATACCACTTTAAATTTGATTCATATTTTGAAGTAGTTTTGCTACGCCTGTCATGCATAAGATGTGGTTTATAGTTACAAGTTCTTAGGAGATGTTCCTCTCTCTCCATTCAATGCTCATGTGCAACCAAACAAGCTCATCCCCAGATGTTTGGGATAGAGCACTTTGGAAAATGGGGTAACGGTTGAGTGTCTTCTCCCATTGTAAAAATAAGAAAGAAAATTGGAAAATTAAAAGTGAACATAAGACAATACAATAAGAAGTGAGAAAAAGAGAAGAAAGGGAGAAACATGGTAGAAAAATGAGAAGGAAAGAATCTTTTCAAAAAGATACACAAAGAGTCAGCAACCCCCCTAGGAGCATCAGCCAAGGGTGTATATTGAGACACCTGGAGAATGCAGTAAAAGTTGCTGACAGATGCTGTATCCTTCCAGTACACAGGCAGTATCATATAAATGTTGGTCCATTTAACATTTTTTGAAAAATGGTACTCTCAGGGAGATATTATTGCCTTTTCTAAAACCTTACCAGAAAACATGGAAATTATTAGTTGTATATGGCTACTTAAATTTCAATTAATAATAAATACAATGAAAACAACTTTATGATTGGATTTAAGTCCCACTCTTCAAGATGAAACCCATACCAAGCATCATTTGAGGGGCTTGTAGATAGGGTGAGTACAGATCCAATGTAAGAACCCATTACAATAACTCTGTTACATGGACATAGTATTAAACTGACTCGTAATATCTTATTTTATATCCATGGGTTAGGGCATCTCACAACCACCACCAAGATCAGAGAAACACTTCTTTGTAGTAAATTTTTTTTTGGTTTTTTTTTTTTTTTCGAGACAGGGTTTCTCTGCAGCTTTTAGAGCCTGTCCTGAAGCTAGCTCTTGTAGACCAGGCTGGTCTTGATCTCACAGAGATCCGCCTGCCTCTGCCTCCTGAGTGCTGGGATTAAAGGCGTGCGCCACCACCGCCCGGCCTCTTTGTAGTAAATTTTGATGGAAAGAGACCCACAACCACAATAAGGTCAAGGTGTAGAGAATTAGAGACTGTGGAATGCTTAGACATAGATGGGTACAGAGTCACCAAAGCACAGGAACCAATATGGAAGTAGGTGTGGAATAATGACATTTCTGCAAAATCTTTTCAGACCTTTAAAATAACATACCAACCATTAGCTGTTTTTAATGAGGAATTAAACTAGAAAACACAACTATCACAACTGAGTTTACCTTATTTTTATTCTAATTTTAATTATGTATTATTATTCATTGGAAAGCAGTATTTTTCTCATTTAGTTGCCACATGTGTTATCTTTAAACTTTTTCCTTTGCCATGCTATTTTATAAATACTCACAACTTATAATCCTTAGGGGTCTCTTCTCCCATAATATCAGAAATAAAAATTAACAGTCATTCAAGATCATATAATATAAGGTCCTGTAATATATGCTCTATATTCTCATGCCCATGGAATTCCCCTGAATATAAAGATATATAAACACAAGTCAACCTATTTTCAATGAAGAAATATGTTTGACTTCATTTAAGCAAGAGGCAAGGAAATGTGCAGTATACAGATTTCAGAAAATAGAATTACCTTGTGAGTTACATTTTGTACTTACTTTTTTCAAAGAGAAATCTCAGACTCTACCACATGTCAAGAATCATCACTAGATGAAGTTGCAGCTCTTTTAAATGAAAATACTATCCTAGATATTTCATCAGGGAAAGAGGTTGGGAGAAAAAGCTGTTAGTCTCTGTAAACTCCAGGGAGTGAGGCCAGCTCTCACATCAGGCAAAAAAAACAAATAATAACTCAGAAGTTCAAGGTGTCTTTAAAATCAATTATTTTCCTCTTAAATCTTATAGATGATTCTGTGCTCTGAACTGGAATTCTCATGGGGAATACTGTAGACATTAAAATTGCTCATGTCTGTGACAGGCACTCATGAAAGTCTATGTATAGCTTCTGTGTTTTTCTCTCTTTCACATGCAAGGGGCCCTTTAATCCCCTCACCATGTCACTTGGTAACTGGATAGAGAACACAACTCAACTGTTTCATTGCTTTAAAAAAATAGCTTGTTTCATTCCATAAAAATGTCCCCACAGCACTCTAATTTTCCCCTTTACTTTTCCACTAGAATCCTAAATTTTCTGCTTTTTAGACAAAGAAAATCTATGAATGTATTGTCTTGGGAATATTGAAAGTGTACCATTAGGAAACACCCTAGAGCTAGTAATCAAAGACTAAAGGCTCTATGTGCCAGCTCCCAAAAATGTTTTCCCTGGGCATCTAAAAGATTTCCAAGTAAATTCTGGCTTTTGTTTTATTAAGAAAATATAATATATCTGATGTGGGAGGTCATTCTGTCTATGTGTTGCTTTTATCCGTTAATGAATTTTATCAGTTAAAGAACTGCTTTGAGCCTATGGCAGGGAATAACAGAACTACGCAGGGAAAACTAAACTGAATACTGGGATAAAGAAGGGCAGAGTCAGAGAGAGACGCCATGGAGCCACCCCTGAAGATAGATGTGCTGAAACTTTGCTGCTAGGCCATGACCTTATGGTGATGCACAGATTAATGGAGATGGTTTGAGTTAATATGTAAGAGTTAGCCAATAAGGAGCTAGAGCTAATGGGCCAAGCAGTGATTTAACTAATACAGTTTCTGTGTGATTATTTCATTTCTGGGCGGCCAGGATGAACAAACAGACTGGTGCCAACCTGACAAAGTAAATCCACATACAACCTGAGAAAACTTGCAAAGAAATTCTAGACACAAAAGAACAGAGTTAAGTGTGGTTTGCTAGTGGCATTTTCTTGGATGGGCTCTGTTTGCTAGAAGCAAGCAGAGGCATGGCTCCTTTAAGAGAGGTTTTCCTGATTTAGCCATAGCAGAAAAAAAGCCACGCTGTTTTGAAATGCAGGCTTTCTGGGTGATCCTGCTAGTGTAAACTCTGATTCTTTCAGACAGGAGGTCCGGCTACAGAGCATTTGGATGGGGTTTGTGAGCAGACTGCTGCAGCTTGCTTAATGGTGACATGGACTGGCTGTGTGCCTGAAATTGGGGTGGTGTGCATGATTCTCAGAGGAGCGAGTGGCTCTGCCATGCTGGACTGGGTGGGACAAGCAGGAAGTGCCATATTTAATCTAGTAATGCCACAGGTTAAGTTTTAAGAAGCACTTAGCATTTTAAAAAGCACTCCTGGACAGTAAAGAATTACAGATATGCAATAAAAACAAATCCAGTTGAATCATAGTGTTGGATTAATATATGTAGGCTTAGAAGAGAGAAGAGAAAGAGTATAAAGAGTCATAAAATAAAGTAAATGCTTTTAAAAATGGGGTAAAGTCTTTAAAGAGACAGAGTACAAATGGTCATAGATTAAAAGGAGCAAAGAAAAATAAGCCATGTAAAAATGGAGAATACACAGAGAGTCTGAATTGTGTATATTATTGTGTTATCTTTGAATTTTTTGACTGTGAATGAGCTAAGTACAAAGAAACATTTCATCGTATGGGCTACTAAGCTAAACCAGCATGCATATTATAAAGGTAATATGACTTCCAAATTTGAGTCTAAGGATATGTTGCTTTGGAAAAGCGGTTCTGTCCTTATTTCCACAGAGGATGAAAACCTGTGGATTGCTTCCAGACTGGTGTGATTTGATGGAATAAGACACACTGAAAGGTAACCTTGAACGCTCCTCAAAATATTACTTTGCCCAACTGCTGACTGAGATGAACCTAGCATAGAGGATATACCATGAAAGACCTGATTAACAGTGCTGCCAAACAGCAGGAAGCAGGATGGACAAATCTATGCCCATATTCCCAAATATTGTCCATAAATATTTGTTTACATTTTAAAGAAGAAATAATATAGATATGAATAATTTGCATTGGTTTGGCTCTTGGTTTATTGATAAAACTTTTAGGTTAATTTGTTATATATATCTTTCTTCTCTGGATTAAGGTATAGTGTTTGTGTAGCTCATTTAAAATGTAATGTATAATTAAGAAATATAAGTTAATAGATAATCATCTATAATAGTCAAGTTTGTAGTCAGTTAGATTTTCTAGATGTACAGAGATGAATTTCAGATAGATGGGTATTCTTCAAATCTTTCAGAGACCTTCAGAATATGGTATTTAAAATGTTTTAATAACTTAGGACTTTTCATGACAATGGGACACATCTGCTTCTGGCAGCACAAGCTACTTCAAGAGGAAGATAGGCATTGAAGAGGCTCCTAATGGACTTTGCTAGCCATTTGGGCAAAAAACTATTCCTGCCTGGACTGCTGAATTGTATATACAGGGCCCACAGATAAATGACTGCTAAACTTGCCTAGAGTGATACAACCCTTCGGAATTCCTGCTACATGAAAGTCTGCAAGACATTCTGCAGGATACAGAAGAAAGTGACTGGCAAACTGTCAATATAGGCAGACCTGTCTTTGAAATTTTCTGCTTCAAGGAAAAGTCTGCTGGATGGGCCTGTAAGCTGAAAATGGA
Source organism: Arvicola amphibius (assembly GCF_903992535.2). Classification (NCBI taxonomy): domain Eukaryota; kingdom Metazoa; phylum Chordata; class Mammalia; order Rodentia; family Cricetidae; genus Arvicola; species Arvicola amphibius. Next base: position 110,470,494 of record NC_052050.1, read on the forward strand.
TGCCCAACAGTACAGAAAAACTTGGGTGACTCTCCAGGCAGTGAGATGTATCTGTTAATTCTAGAGTTTTGGAAGTTGCTTACAATGTACTTCCTGTTTACTTAGGTAATATTATATCCTTCTGGAGTCTTTGATGTGTTGAAGAATGTATAGTTATAGTTATAGTGTTCTTTACTTATAATAAAAGAAAACACAAAGAATTAACAATAACAGACTGGCAAATAAAAAAGATGGAGGGGGCACACAACAACAAAATATCAGGAAATAACAAACACTATTCTTTGATAATTCTCAACATCAATGCTCTTAGTCACCCAATAAAAAGACACAGGCTAAGTCAGCCAGTGGTGGTACACATCTTTAATCCTAGCACTCGGGAGGCAGAGGCAGGCAGACCTCTGTGAGTTTGAGTTCAAGGCCAGCCTGATCTACAGAGCAAGTTCCAGGACAGGCCCTAAACCTACACAGAGAAACCCTGTCTCAAAAACCAAACCAAAATAGAAAAAAAAGGAACAGCCTAATGGAATAGACTCAAAAATACAACCCTTCCTTATCCAAGGAGTATTCCTTAACATCAAGGGTAATCATCACTACACTGTAAAAGGACAAAAAAAAAGCTATTCCAAGCAAGTTTTCCTTAGAAGTAATCTGGTATAGCTATTATAATAGCTGACAAAATTGACTTCAAACCAAAACTAAATAGAAGCAATAAGGAACGATGCAAGAGACTCATCAAAGATAAAGTCTACCAAGAAGACTAAGAGAGACATAGCAATTCTTAAAAATCAATGCACCAAACAGAAGGGCATCCAAGTTTATAAAATACTACTACAGTTTACGTATTGATCCTCACACTGTGATAGTAGGTGACTTCAGTACACCACTCTCACAAAGAAGCTTCTCAGTTTTAGGAAGTTCTATGTATTAATTGTTGCTCTCAGTGTCTATGCTACTGGGCTTATATTTAGGAAGCAGTCTCCTGTGCCCATGCATTGAAGGCTACTTCCCACTTTTTCTTCTGCTAGGTTCAGTATGGTTGGCTTTATGTTGAGGTCTTTAATCCATCTGGACTTGAATGTTTGTGCATGGTGATAGATATGGTACTATTTTCATTTTTCTACATGTTGGTATTCAGTTATGCCAGCACCATTTGTTAATTATGCTTTCTAGATTTAATTCCAAAACCAATTTATTGGTGTTCTTCCACTATGGGTAAATTTGATTAGACTTTTTTTAAATAGTTGAATTTTTAAAAAATAATTGAATTTCCTAATAGTACATGGTTCCATGGTTCATTAGGATATCTTCATACAAGTAGATGCTAGACATTTTGCATATTCTTCACTTCCTCCAGTCTCTCTTTCATTGCCATTGTCCCTGTCACCAATTAAATTTGTTTCCTGAAACAGTTGACTTTTAATTTCTGGTTATATTAAATGAATAAATTTTGTGTATCTATATTAAATCTAGGAACCACAAATAAAAAATGAGTCAAGACAGAAATTAAGAAAGAAAATTTTTAAAATCTTATAATTGCTTCACAATGAAAACAGAACACATCCAAACTAATGGAATCAAACAAAGGTTTTTCTAAGAGGCAAGTTTATAGCACTAAGTACCTACATTAAAAAAATGAAGAGATTTCATATTAGTATCTTAAGCACATCTGAAAGCTCTAAAATAAAAAGAAAAAAATAACAACCAAAACAGAGCAGTAGGCAGCAAATAAATTCAGAATTGAAATTTATATAAAAGAAACAAATAAAATATAAAGAATCGCATCCTGAGTGAGGTAACCCAGGCCCAAAAAGATGAACATGGGATATACTCACTCATAATTGGTTTCTAGCCATAAATAAAGGACATCGAGCCTATAATTCGTAAAAAATCCTAGAGAAGCTATATAAGAAGGTAAACCCAAAGAAAAACATATAGTTATCCTCCTGGATACTGGAAGTAGACAAGATTGCCGGACAAAAAATGGGAACATGGGGGGTGGGGTGGGATGGGGGGATGGGGGGATGGGGAGAGAAAAGTGTGAAGTGGAGGATGGGAAGAGTTTGGGGGAATAGGATGGTTGGGATATAGGAAGGGTGGATATGGGAACAAGGAATTATATATCTTAGTTAAGGAAGCCATTCTAGGGTTGGCAGAGACTTGACTCTAGAGGGGTTCCCAGGTGTCCAGGAAGACGCCCCCAGCTAGGTCCTTGGGCAGCTGAGGAGAGGGTGCCAGAAATGTCCAGATCCTATGGCCATACTCATGAATATCTTGCATATCACCATAGAACCTTCACCTGGCATTGGATGGAGAAAATGACAGAGCCCCACATAGGAGCACCGGACTGAGCTCCCAAGGTCCTGATGAGGAGCAAAAGGAGGGAGATCATGAGCAATGAAGTCAGGACCGTGATTAGTGCGTTTACCCATTGAGACGTTGGGACAGAGCTAACGGGAGACAACCAAGTCCAGTTGGAATGGGACTGATGGAACAGGGGACCAAACCGGACTCTCTGAATGTGGCTGACAGTGGAGGAGGACTGAGAAACCAAGGACAACGGCAATGAACATGAACTCTACAGCATGGACGGGCTCACTGTGAGCCTTGTCAGTTTGGTTGCTCACCTTCCTGGACTTACGGGGAGCTGGGAGGACCTTGGACTTAACATAGTGAAGGAAACCCTGATGGCTCTTTGTCTTGAAGAAGGGTGGAGAGGGGGTATGGGTGGAAGGGAGGGGAGGGAAGGGGGAGGAGGAGGAGAGGAGATGGAAATCTTTAATAAAAAAATGAGAAAAAAAGCAACAATAAACATAGTTGAGCAAGAGAAAAAAAAAGAATCCATATAACAAAAAGTGGTTCTTTGAGAAAACAAGTAAGACTGACAAACCTTTAGCCAGATTAAGTAAAGAGCACAGGGGAGGGATCTGGTTTAAGTAAATTCTGAGCAGGGAATGTAACAACAGGCATTGGGGAAATCTAGAGAATCATAATGACATACTTTAAAAACCCTTACTCTACCAATTGGAAAATAAAGAAGAAACAGACAATTATCTCTTTATATACCACCCACTAAAAGTTAAAACAGGATCAGCAATTTATACATACTTAGAATTACTAGTGAAATATAAGCAGTTATTAAACATCTTCCAACCTTGTCTCCAAAATTTCTCAAGCCAGATGGTTTTATCACATAATTGCACTGGAGTTTAAGTGAGAATTAATACCAATACTTTTCAAATTATTTTACAAAACAGAAAAACATGGAACATTAACCAAACTGCTTTACAAGGCCACAGATCCCATTATACCTAAACTATATGAAGATCCAACAAAAAAAGTATTACAGGTCAATTTCTCTTATTGGTATAGGGAAAAATAATTTAACAACAAATCCAAGAACACACGAAAAAGATCAAAACATATTAGTAACCACCTGTGTCTTATCGGATCACCATGGATTAAAATTAGAAATCAACAACAATGCTACCCCCAGAAAGCTCACAAACTCATGGAAACTGAACAGTCAACTACTGAACCACAGCTGGGTCAAGGAAGAAATAAAGAAAGAAATTAAAGTCTTTCTTGAATTTAATGAAGACAAAGACACAACATACTCAAACCTATGGGACACAATGAAAGCAGTGCTAAGAGGAAAGTTCATAGCACTAAGTGCCCACTTAAAGAAAATGAGAAAGCACTCATTGGTGACTTAACAGCACACCTGAAAGCTCTGGAAAAAAAGAAGCAGACTCACCTAGGAGAAGTAGAAGACTGGAAATAATCAAACTGAGGGCAGAAATCAACAAAATAGAAACACAAAAAACAATCCAAAGAATCAATGAAACAAAAAGCTGGTTCTTGGAAAAAGTCAACAAGATTGACAAACCCTTAGCCAAACTAATCAAACGGCAGAGAGAGAACATGCAAATTAATAAGATTAGAAATGAAAAGGGGGATATAATCACAGACACAGAGGAAATTCAGAGGATCATTAGATCTTACTACAAAAGCCTGTATGCCACAAAATTGGAAAATGTAAAAGAAATGGACAGTTTTGTAGATAAATACCATATACCAAAGTTAAACCAGGACCAGGTAAATGCTCTAAATAATCCTGTCAGTCGCGAAGAATTAGAAACTGTTATCAGAAACCTCCCTACCAAAAAGAGCCCAGGACCAGATGGTTTCAATGCAGAATTCTACCAGAACTTCCAAGAAGACCTAATACCTATACTCCTTAAAGTATTTCATAATATAGAAACACAAGAGTCACTGCCAAATTCCTTCTATGAAGCTACAGTTACCCTGATACCTAAACCACACAAAGACTCAACCAAGAAAGAGAATTACAGCCAATCTCACTCATGAACATTGACGCAAAAATTCTCAATAAAATACTGGCAAACCGAATCAAAGAACACATTAGAAAAATTATCCACTACGATCAAGTAGGCTTCATGCCAGAGATGCAGGGCTGGTTCAACATACGAAAATCTATCAATGTAATCCATCAGATAAATAAACTGAAGGAAAAAAGCCATATGGTCATCTCATTAGGTGCTGAAAAAGCATTTGACAAAATTCAGCATCCTTTTATGATAAAGGTATTGGAGAGATTTGGGAAACAAGGGTCATTCCTAAATATAATAAGAGCTATTTACAGCAAGCTGACAGCTAACATCAAATTAAACGGAGAGAAACTCAAGGCTATCCCACTAAATTCAGGAACACGACAAGGCTGTCCACTCTCTCCCTATCTCTTCAATATAGTACTTGAAGTTCTAGCAATAGCAATAAGACAACATAAGGGAATCAAGGGGATTCAATTTGGAAAGGAAGAAGTTAAACTTTCGTTATTTGCAGGTGATATGATAGTGTACATAAGCGACCCCAAAAACTCCAACAAAGAACTCCTACAGCTGATAAACTCCTTCAGTAACGTGGTAGGCTACAAGATCAACTCCAAAAAATCAGTCGCCCTCCTTTACACAAAGGATAAGGAAGCAGAGAGGGAAATCAGAGGGAAATCACCTTTCACAATAGCCACAAATAGCATAAGATATCTGGGAGTAACTCTAACCAAGGAAGTGAAGGATTTATTTGACAAGAACTTTAAGTCTTTGAAGAAAGAAATTGAAGAGGATACCAGAAAATGGAAGGATCTCCCCTGCTCGTGGATTGGGAGGATCAACATAGTAAAAATGGCAATTCTACCAAAAGCAATCTATAGATTCAATGCAATCCCAATCAAGGTCCCATTAAAATTCTTCACAGAGATTGAGAGGACAATAATCAACTTTATATGGAAAAACAAGAAACCCAGGATAGCCAAAACATCTTATACAATAAAGGTACTTCTGGAGGCATGACCATCCCTGACTTCAAACTCTATTACAGAGCTACAGTATTGAAAACAGCTTGGTATTGGCATAAAAATAGAGAAGTCGACCAATGGAATCAAATAGAAGACCCAGATCTTAACCCACAAACCTATGAACACCTGATTTTTGATAAAGGAGCTAAAAGCACACAATGGAAGAAAGAAAGCATCTTCAACAAATGGTGCTGGCATAACTGGATGTCAACCTGTAGAAGAATGAAAGTAGATCCGTGTCTATCACCATGCACAAAACTCAAGTCCAAATGGATTAAAGACCTCAATATCAATCTGAACACACTGAACCTGTTAGAGGAGAAAGTGGGAAGTACTCTACAACATTTGGGCACAGGAGACCGCTTCCTACGTATAGCCCCAGCAGCACAGACATTAAGGGCAACATTGAATAAATGGGACCTCCTGAAGCTGCGCAGCTTCTGTAAAGCAAAGGACACTGTCAGTAAGACACAAAGGCAGCCTACTGACTGGAAAATGATCTTCACCAACCCTGCAACTGACAAAGGTCTGATCTCTAAAATATATAAGGAACTCAAGAGACTAGACTGTAAAATGCCAATTAACCCAATTGAAAAATGGGGCACTGAACTGAACACAGAATTCTTAACAGAAGAAGTTCAAATGGCCAAAAGACACTTAAGGTCATGCTCAACCTCCCTAGCTATCAGGGAAATGCAAATCAAAACAACTTTGAGATATCATCTTACACCTGTCAGATTGGCTAAAATCGAAAACACCAATAATAACCTTTGCTGGAGAGGTTGTGGGGTAAGGGGTAAACTCATCCATTGCTGGTGGGAATGCACACTTGTGCAACCACTTTGGAAAGCAGTATGGTGGTTTCTCAGGAAATTCGGGATCAACCTACCCCAGGACCCAGCAATCCCACTATTGGGAATCTACCCAAGAGATGCCCAATCATACTACAAAAGCATTTGCTCATCTATGTTCATAGCAGCATTATTTGTAATAGCCAGATCCTGGAAACAATTTAGATGCCCTTCAGTGGAAGAATGGATGAAGAAACTGTGGAATATATACATGCTAGAATACTACTCAGCGGTAAAAAACAATGACATCTTGAATTTTGCATGCAAATGGATGGAAATAGAAAACACTATTCTGAGTGAGGTAACCCAGACCCAAAAAGATGAACATGGGATGTACTCACTCATAATCGGTTTGTAGCCATAATTAAAGGACATCGAGCCTATAATTTGGGATCCTTGAGAAGATAATAAGAAGGTGAACCCCCCCAAAAAAGATATAGTAATCCTCCTGGATATTGAAAGTCGACATGATCGCCAGGCAAAAATTGGGAACTTGAGGGCTGGGCGAGACGCAGCCAAGGGAAGATGGGGAGAGAAAAGTGTGAAGGGGAGAATGGGGGGAGCTCAGAGGAATGGGATGCTTGGGATACAGGAAGGGTGGATATGGGAGCAGGGAAGCATATATCTTAATTTAGGGAGCCACATGTGGGTTGTCAAGAGACTTGACCCTAGAGGGGTTTCCAGGTTTCCAGGGAGACGCCCCCAGTTAGTTCCTTGGGCAGCTGAGGGAAGGGAGCCTGAAAAGGCCAGTTCCTATAGCCATACTGATGAATTTCTTGCATATCACCATAGAACCTCCACCTGGCGATAGATGAAGAAAATGACTGAGCCCCACATTGGATCACTGGACTGAGCTCCCAAGGTCCTGATGAGGAGCAGAAGGAGAGAGAACATGAGAAAGAAAGTCAGGAACATGAGGGGTACGTTCACTCATGGAGACGGTGGAAAGGATGTTGTATTTTGTCGACAGCTTTTTCAGCATCTGAGGGGATGATCATGTGGTTTTATTTTTATGTTTGTTAATATGGTGGATTATGTTGAAAGATTTTCATATGTTGAACTGTCTCTGCATCTCTGGAATGAAGGCGACTTGATCATGGTGGATGATGGTTCTTATGTGTTCTTGGATTCAATTTGCCAGTATTTTATTTAGTATTTTTGCATCACTGTTCATGAGTGAGATTGGTCTGCAATTCTTTCTTAGTAATGTCTTTCTGTGGTTTGGGTATCAGGGTAATTGTAGCCTCATAAAAAGAGTTTGTCAATGTTCCTTCTGTTTCTATTGTATGGAATAATTTGAGGAGAATTGGTATTAGTTCTTCTTTGAAAGTCTTGAAAAATTCCGAACTAAAACCATCTGGGCCTGGGCTTTTTTGTTTGGGAGATTTTTGATGACTGTTTCTATTTCTTCAGCAGTTATAGGTCTGTTTAATTTGCTTATCTGTTCTTGATTTAATTTTTGTAAGTGATATTTATCCAGAAAGTTGTTCATTTCCTTTGAGTTTTCCAATGTGGCCTACAGGTTTTCAAAATATGACCTGATGATTCTCTGGATTTCCTCGATGTTTGTTGCTATGTGCCCTTGTGGATTTCTTTGTCTCAGGTTTGCTCTGGCCCAGGTTTCAGGCTCAGTCCTGTCTCAACAAATGTCCCGTGTCTGGATCCACTCCTCTCCCATGGAGCTTGCTGTCTCAGGCCCTCTCTGGCCTAGTTATCTGATTCAATCCCACCCCTGTGGAGCTTGCTGCCTCAGGCCTGTTTCTGCCTAGGTTGCTGCTTCCACAAGTGTCCCTGGTCTGCTTCTGCTCCTGTGGGGTTCACCATCCCAGGCTCCCTCTGGCCCAGGTTTCTGGCTCAATGCTGCTCCTGTGGAGTTCACTGATTCAGGCCTGCTCTAGCCTAGGTATCTGGCTTAGTTCTACTCCTGTGGAATTTGTTTCCTCAGGCCACTTCTGCCCACGGTTGCTGGCTCAGTCCTGATCCTGTGGAGTTTGTTGCTTCAGGCCTGCTCTGGTCCAGGTCACTGGCTCAGTCCTGCCTCCACAAATGTCTATTATAAATACTTTAAGATATTAAGGAAATTGAAAATGATGTCACAGGATGGAAAGATCTCTGGTGTTCAAGGATCAGTAGGATTAATATATAGTTAAAGTGGCCATTCTATCAAAAGCAATCTCCATAAAATTTTCAGCACAATTCTTCCCAGATTTTGAAAGGACAAAATTTTTCAGCTTCATATTAAAATAAAATAAAACCAAGGATAGGTAAAACACCCATGAATAATAAAAGAACTCCTAGAGACATAACCATTTCCAATCTAATTGTACTACAATAGACATAAAAAGAGCATCAATTGGTACAAAAACAGATAAAATTAATAGAACAGAATTGAAGATGCAGATAATTCTATATGCCTATGGAAACCTAATTTTTAATAAAGAAGCTATTATTACATACTGGAAAAAGACAACATGATGGAGGAGAGTTATCTGTCTATGTTTCTTTCATTGGTTAATTAATAAAGAAAACTGCCTTGGCCCTTTAAGAACAGAAAATTAGGTAGGTGGAGTAGACAGAACAGAATTGTGGGAACAAGGAAGTAGAGTGGGGGAGACGCTTCAGGCAGTCGCCAGAGGAGTCTCCATGCTGCTCCTCTCCGAGATGGACGCAGGTTAAGATCTCTCCTGGTAAGCCACACCTCATGGTGCTACACAGATTACTAAATATGGGTTAAAGGAAGATGTGAGAATTAGCCAATAAGAGGCTACAGATAATGGGCCAGGCAGTGTTTTAAAAGAATACAGTTTCCGTGTAATTATTTTGGGTAAAGCTAGCCGAGTGGCGGGACACAGCCTGGGCCGGGTGGCGGAACACAGCCCCGCCGCTTCTCACTACAGATTGGCGAGGACTGCTGAACTTGCCTAAAGGTGAGAATGTCTTTCAGGGTTCCTGATTCGTGAAAGAGTCTGCGAGACGTTCTGCAGGACACAGCAGAAAGTGACTGAACTGTCTTTGGAATTTTTCTGCTTCATGGAAATGTCTGCTGGATACTGTGGGCCTGAAGCCCGAAGATGGATGCCCCAACAGTACAGAGGAACTTTGGGTGACTGTCCAGGCAGCGAGTTGTCTCTGTCATTTCTAGAGTTTTATAAGTTACTTATTTCTTGTTTACTTAGGTAGCATTATATCCTTCTGGAGTCTTTGATGGAGTTGAAGAATAAATAGATAGTTATAGATTTCCTTAGTTATGATAAAAGATAAAATAGATTTAAATATTGTAACTGTAATACTTGCTTGATAACTGTTTTGTTATATGTAATTTTGCTATGTTAAAGTTGAAGCCTTTCTTTTTTGTTTAAACAGAAAAAGGGGAAATGATGGAGGAGAGTTATCTGTCTATGTTTCTTTCATTGGTTAATTAATAAAGAAAACTGCCTTGGCCCTTTAAGAACAGAAAATTAGGTAGGTGGAGTAGACAGAACAGAATTGTGGGAACAAGGAAGTAGAGTGGGGGAGACGCTTCAGGCAGTCGCCAGAGGAGTCTCCATGGTGCTCCTCTCCGAGATGGACGCAGGTTAAGATCTCTCCTGGTAAGCCACACCTCATGGTGCTACACAGATTACTAAATATGGGTTAAAGGAAGATGTGAGAATTAGCCAATAAGAGGCTACAGATAATGGGCCAGGCAGTGTTTTAAAAGAATACAGTTTCCGTGTAATTATTTTGGGTAAAGCTAGCCGAGTGGCGGGACACAGCCTGGGCCGGGTGGCGGAACACAGCCCCGCCGCTTCTCACTACAACAACATCTTCAACAAATGGTACTGGTCAAACTGAATGGCTACAGGTAAGTCAACATCAAATATATCAAGGTTTTCAACATAAGGCTGAATCCATAGAATATGATATTGAGCAGAAAGGGGAAGAGTTTTTAACTTCCTAAGCAGACCATAAACCCAAAAATTGAAGATCAACAATTTCCGAATGATGTTTCATGAAATTAAAAAGCTTATGTATGTCATAGAACACCACACCCAGATAAAATAACAGGGTACAGAATGGGAGACTTTTACTAACTATGTATCTTACATGAGCTCAAATCCAAAATATATAAAGAACTCAAGAAACTGGACATAAAGAAAACAAGTCAATTAAAAATTGTACTGATTTAAACAGAATTCTCAGTAGATGAAACTCAAATGGCTGCGAAACACTTAAAGAAATGTTCACCATCCTCAGTCATCAGGAAAATGCAAATTAAAACTACTTTGAAATTTCATCTCACATCTGTAAGAATGACCAGGATCAACAAAATGAGTGACAGTGGTCCTGGGGTACTGGTCTTAAGGCATGGCTTCTTGCCTTTCAGACATGATCTCTTTAATTGAGATGTTGGAAAAAGGAATTCCTTCAGAACTCTCACACAAGCCAGAATATTGTCTCTAAAAGCTGCCACTAAAGCCTCATTGCTGATAATCATACCTACACATCTCATTGAACACATAGAAATCCAGCTGGTGCCTACACAGAGCCTACACCCCTATAGAATAATAATGTTCATGGTCCAGAAATGTACTCTGCATTTTACCAAGGGAGGAAGACAAGAATCAATTCTGCTACAAACTGTTTCATCTGCAGGTGTTTCTTGACTGGAAGAAACACTGGTGCAATGCAAAGCTTGTGGGAGTAACAAATGAAGGTATGATTTGATTTAAGGCCCATTATATTAGATGGAACCCATACATGACAATGTTTAGGTAGCCAAGAGCCTGAGACTAGATAGACCTTGGGGAGAAAACAAATGCTACTGTCACGCTAAGAAGACATAGCAATAAAATGACTTCTTAGGACCTTCATATTCATAGATCAGTGCCTTGCTCAGTCATTGTTGGGAACAACTACTGAGACCTGCACAACTGGATAATATGCAGCCGTAAATGGGATGACTTTATCAAATCCCTCCCTTCAGGGCTCAAGAAGTCCTCTGGAAGAGGAGGCAGAAAGAGTGTAAGAGCCGTGGGGATGGAGGACAGCCAGAACACATGGTCTTATAAACATCAGACAAACACATATGAATTCACAGCAACAGGGCCTGCAAGGGTCTGTACCAAAGGGGTTCTTCTGAACTCAGAACACACAGCTCCATCCCTAGCCTAGCAACAGTTGATAACTATTTTTAAAGGGAAAGTTAATTTTCTCCAATGGAGTCTCACTGGAAAACAAACCACACTAAACTCTCGCGGGTGGGCTGCATGCCAGCGGTAGACGGCTAACAGAGCATGGTCAGAGCGCAATCTTGGAGTTTCTGCGTCTCATAATGCTATGCCAGAGGATTTGCTTTTTCTTTCAATGTCTTCTTTTCTTTTCCTTTTTCTTTTACCTTACAGGTCTATTAAGTGTTTTCTCTGGATTCCTCTGTGCAGATGAGCAGGCCTCTGCATTTGCATGTGTTTCTCACGCCTTTGCCTTTGCTTTGGTTCTTTGGTTGTCTGTTTCATCTTACTCTGACTTGTTTGTTTTTGTTTTACTAAAGTTTTGAATTTTTATGTTATTTTATTTTTATTTCTTAGATGCCTGGTGTTTTCTAAGTAGATAGAAAAGGGAGTGCATCCAGATGGGAGGAGAAATTGAGAAAGGGGAAACAATAATAAGAATTATTGTATTAAAACGTCTGTTTTCAACTAAAGGACAAAAAAGGAAAACATAATCTTAGTGGAAAGGGCAATGACCCAGCTCTGAGCTGGAACTGGAGGAATTATTCCTTCTTAGGACTCTTTCAGAATCCCTCTATCTTTCCTAAGACAATGCTCCGAGTCCACAATGAATACATGCCGTTCTGCAAATATCATGTGAATATACTCACACTTATAAATATTCAATAAATTTATAACTAATAAGTAATAAACCAGTTTCTAAAGTATTTAAATGAAAAGAATATTATACTCAAGAATAATGATACTGAAAACCAGTATTAGCAATAATATTCTTGATGCCAGATCTTAGATTTGCTTTTTCTTACTGTGTAACTGTGGTGCCAGAGTGAACAGAATACTTGTTGCCTATTCCGTTTCAATCAGATTTTCCTAAATGACAGCAAATGTGTAACACTGGTGGGCTCTGTAATAAGGTGGGCTTGGTTATGGGGTGACTAGATTTTTCTCCTCCGACTTCCTGTGGAACTTGAGACCACGTCTTCAGTGCAGCAGTGAGAACAGGTGGGGCCCAGTGTGAAGCTGTTTGGGCCCGTGAGGGCAAACCTGCAGGAAAGGCGTCCTATCACAGCTACTGTGCAGTGGGCTGCTGTCTTGCAGCAGAGCTGGCCTTTGTGTTTCCGTTTTCTCTGTCCTTGACATCTCTCTCATGTCACCAAGAAGCATAAGGTCGACCCCAGAAGTGGACGCATTTCTGCTTCAGCACTGTGGCCTAAGTTAGCCGTGTGTGTGTGTGTGTGTGTGTGTGTGAGCGTGCGTGTGTGTGTGCGCGCATGCGTGTGTGTGTGTCTGTGCGCGCGTGCGTGTGCATGTTTTTTCTTTTCATTTTTTTTAAAAAAAACAAACTATCTTTTTTCATTTTACATACCAATTCAAGTTCTCATTCTGCCCCCTCCTCTCATCCCCTCCGACTTTCCTCCCATCACACCCCCATCCATTCCTCAGAGAGGGTAAGGCACATTGCTTTGGAGAAGGTCCAAGGCCCTCCTTACATCTATGATGAACAAGATATCCCTCCAAAAAGCTAGTACAAGCAATAGGCATAAATTCTTGAGCCACTGCTAGTGGCCTTGCAGTCTGCCCCAGCCATACAACTGCCACCCACATTCAGAGGGTCTAGTTTGGACCTATGCTGGTTCCTGCCCTGTCTGGCTGCAGTTGGTGAGCCCTCATTAGCTTAGGTAAGCTGTTTCAGTGGGTGTCCCCATTATGGTCTTGACCTCTTTGCTCATATTCTCACTCCCCCTACCCTTTAGCTGGACTTTGGGAGCTCAGTCCAGTGCTCCACTGTGGGTTTCTGCCTCTGTTTCCATCAGTAGCTGGATGAAGGTTCTATGGTGACATTTAAGAGAGTCATCAATCTGACTATAATCCCAGCACCTATTTTTCACAAATGAGGTTACTCAGTCTCATGTACTCTGTTGTGCCAAAAGGAGGGAGATAAACACATGTGTGAAATTTTCTTTATGCTGTATACAGCACAGGCTTGAAGATAATAGAATGCATTGTCCCATTGAGAACTCAACCATCAGCTACCTTGTCTCAGCACACAATGACTGACACTGTGTGGTAAAGCAAGGCTTATCAGTGGTGTGGATAAATGGACAGAATGTCCACACAGACACGTAGATTTTCAAGGGTAGAGGTCTCTGTCTTGTTCTTGAGGGTGACAAAGATATTCAACATGGGCCAAGAAGGCTAACAGCAGACACCTGGGATGATGGAGCTGAGTCAGCACAAAGTAGCTGACACTGAATGTCTGGAGAACTCCAAAGTAAACAGTGATGTATGATGTTAACTTTTCTTGGCAGAATGTCGATTTTGTGTGAATTTTGTATAAATATGACCTTGAGGTGAGAGGCCTTCCTTAGCCTTTGCCATCACCAGCTTGCCTGTCTGTAGGCTTACTTGGCTATTTCTACATGACCTGTGTGCCAGTCCAAATATGTGTCCATTTCTGCCTGTGTGTGGTCTCTTTGCTGGCTGACTGCTGGTGTCTAGCAGCCCCTAGTGAGCAATCTGTGTGGCAGACTTTGCTCAGAGTGAAGAAAGGAATTCTTATCTATATCCCTCATGTTCCTTAACCTTCCATAGCCTGACCACTTTCTAGGCTTTGGAGCAAGGACCTCACACCCTTTTCATCCCTTTCATCATCCCTTCTATAAAATTATACTAACTAGGTGATTCAAGATTAACAGATATCTTATGCCCAACAAACTAGATGTGATCTGGGTGTTTCACTATAGTGCTTGTCTTAAATAAAGTTGGACAAATCTATTTAATAAATAAGACTTACCTATTTCAATAATATTAGTAAAGGATTTGTAATGAATTCATGGCAACACTTCTGTTTCAATTTAAAGAAGAAATGTAGAGCATATAAACTTTTTTCAACTAAACAGAAAGTTACAGAACAAGTAGTGGAAATTTATTAACTAAAAATCAACTTCTCAGCAGAGACCAGTTTTCACGGCTGTTTGGGTCTTAACTCTAAGACTTCGCTGCATTTTTGAATTTCAAACTTATTCAGTTTCCTTTTTAAAATTGTTTGATGTTTAATGTTTTTCTACCAGTATCTTTGAAACCTTTTTGCTGCAGAATGACAGAGGATTGGCTTTAGTCACTCTTGGAAATCACAGTAAATGTTGGACCCTTTCCTTGTCCTCTCTTCCTTCTCTCTGCACACATACTCGATGCTGCTAGCTGCAAGTTTTACTGTTCTGTGGCACATGACCTTTTTCTCTTTTGAGAGGAAGAAAATGATGTGCGCTGATACTAAGTGACATTTCTTTCTTTCCAACTGGCTAATGTGCAGTTGCAGCAGAACCCAAAGCTCACCCAAACTCAGTCTTGCCCTGTCCACATAAATCAAGCATCCATCTAACTAATCCCACACTGTCTGAAGCATCCCTTCTCCATGGTAAATCCCTGTTTTCCCTAGATAAGTATTTCCAATTCAAGTCCACAGTTGGCGGTGCAGCCCCAGCTCGACTGACCCAGTTGGATGCATGCATGTTCTGCAGCCAGAACTGAAATGCTTGTGCTGAGATAAAATTTTCAACTGAGTATCCAGGTAAACACTTTGTCAATATATATCTTTGAAACAAGAAAAGTGTATCGTTAGTGTTAAAAATAGCACTGATAAAAAAGCAAGTGACAAATAAGACCTGATATTCATAAACTGAGTGATGAGAGGAGGAATGCATGAAAATGTGTGTGACATCCATTCTCACAGCTGAAAGAAATAAGCTGTGTTGCTTAGCGGGGGATCGGAGTAGACTCTCCCATCCATGTGCTAGAGCTGCGGTTTCCAAACTGGTACCCTCCTGTGATCTCATCCTACACACACCAAAGCCTCTCCTTTCCCCTTCCTCTTTCCTTCATTGCTACCTCTCTGCAGTAACATTCCTGTTCCTCAGTCCAAGCTCCCTCTAGCCTTTGTCTTATCCAGTCTTGCAATTCGCAATAGCATGCACCTTAAGAATTTTAACTGCTTTGAGATAGTTAATCTAATAGTTAAACTGCTAATGAACATTCTTTGGGTAAATTATGTGATGATTTGTATAGCTCTAAAGCAGTGATTCTTAGCCTTCCCAATGTGTGACCCTTTAATACAGTTCCTTATATTGTGGTGACCCCCACAATCATAAAATTAGGCTTTTCACTGTTACTTCATAATTGCATTTTTGCTACTGCTATGAATTGTAATGCAAATATCTGTGTTTTCTGATGGTCTTAAAGGACCCGTGTGAAAGGGTCATTTGACCCCAAAGGGGTCGTGACCCACAGGTTGAGAAGCACTGCTATAGCATATGCAAAGTAGTCTGTCTCTGACAGTAAGAAAAGCTTTGACCAGTGCTCACATTTATAAAGTAATAGGTTCAAGAAAGATGGCGATGAGATCACACCATCCAAGTCACTCTGCTGTGACATTTGCATTTAATAATAACATCTATAAAACTCACATTTTCTATTTATTTCCAAATAGTATTCTAATCTGAATTTTCATTTCTGCCTATCTCTTTGGTAAGACAACTTTTTCACATGCATTGAAATGTTAAATTGGAGTTCAGCTCAGCTTTTATGAACTCCTCTATGACTTCAGAAAAAACCAGGGGAAAGGGTCACAATTTGTATTAAAAAGTCCATATAGAAAGTGCATGATGTCTTCTGAGAATATTATGTATGTACTATGTATATGTAGTACATGCATGTATTATGTAAATACTATATATGTAGTATGCACCATGTTATTGCATATGTATATCTGATTATACACAAACACATATACAAGTATATACATCTATTTGACATATATCTAATCAACTTTTAGTTCAATTTAAAAATATTTCAAATCTTTTTAAATGTTAAGGATAATTTTGATGTGTTGATATAAACAAAACAGAAACAATGTTATAGTTTTCAGAAACTCACAGAAATTTTGTTAATGTAAGACTCAGCTCTGGTCTGAGAATCTGACCACCAAGCTGTAACTATAGAAACACTGATATCCAGGGCACTCAGTCAGCCGTCAGCCTTTCAAAGGCAGCTTTAGGACTGATGGCTTTTGTATGTTTAGACTCTCTTATCTGTAAGACAATCTGAGGTGAATAAAATTTTGCAAAATAGTAAAGACCAAAAGGAGGAAGATGGTGAGAATTTGTTGTATAATTATTCAAATTTCTCCACTTTGTGATCCTTTCAGAGCTTTAAAAACATTAATCTATAACCCACCAGTGATGTCAAAAATTCTTAATAATAAATAAATTTCACAGTACTTAATAGTATTTTGAAGTTTCACTTAGTGTCATTGTTTGTTTGTTTGCTTTACAGTGTCTTTTATAATGTACCAAAATGAATTTTATCCTCAAGCAAACACATGTGCTGCTTCTCCGGGACCCAAGCAAAAGGGTCACTGGGTGAGTTTATTTCTCCCATTCTGGCCCTCAGATTACTAGATTTTCTATGGCTAACTGATGCCTGAAAGTCTTCAGCATTTTACTCAAATGACGAATAGTTCCACAGTGGCATAAAAGAATATGAGAAGTAAAAATGAAATAAAGTTTTCTCCCTAGAACATTAAAATTTATTGTATTTAAACACACTTAAGTGAAATACTGATTTTTAATTATATATATATATATATATATATATATATATATATATATATTCATGTTTTAAGTAAATTTCCTAAAATTTTACCATTTTAGGAGAATGTCAACATGACAGAGGAATCAGTTATATAGTACTTTCACTCAGTTCAGAAGTCATTTTGAATTTGTCTTCCTCCATTGCAGAGAGCCTAAGTGAAGCTTTGAAACAACACTCTTGGTCCAGTTCTCAGTGTGGTGGAGTGCTGGCAAGAATCACTCTTCAGACAAACACTATAGACTACATATTTTGGGTCAGCTCAGGAAGAGAAGGGCATTGTGATTTGTGCAAGTTACCAGAGGTTGTGGATTTGGGGATTGCAGACTTGCCAATAAGTAAAGTTATATCGCTTAGTCATGGGTAGATGTTTCCCATGGTGTTAAGGTGATTTCTAGGACTATGCACTTGACACTACTTTCAAATGAAAAGCATTTAAAGACCATAACTTCTTAGTAACCTGCTTGTTGTTTTTCTAAATCTATGTTAAATCAAATAACTTTCCCTGCAGTGACATGTGATCTTATTTGATGCGAGGGATTTGAAATAACCAAAAATAGTCCTTTTGGAATAAATCAGTTTTAATAAAAGGAGAATAAGGGACACTTACAAAGCCAAGGCTCCAGCGAAGCAGAGAGTGACGCAAGGAAAAAACAGGGCGGCTATCCCCAACCCGGTTCTTTTTAAAAGTACCTCTCTCCCCTGGGGCAGCCACACCCCTGAACGCAGGGATTGGGCCAGCTGCCCCAACATCTCCCCCTTTTGTCTAAATAAGGCAGATTCAGAAACCAAATACAACTATATACAATGGGAATAGATCATATAAAATTACAAGAAGCAAACAATATTAGGCGAGGAACATATAACAAAAAATTTTACTAAACATTCTACTTCAGGAAGTCTAAATAATGTAGAAGGTAGCTACAATTATCTAATCTTCAACCCCATCAAAGATCTGAGAAGGGAAGTAATATTACTAAAGCAACCAGGAAGCACAAACGAGAAACTTCCAAAATGTGCAACAGAAGACAGAGACAATTGACTACCTGGGCAACCACACGAAATCTTGTTAGCAATGTTGAGGCAACCAACTTTGGCTGAGGCCTGATATAACCTGACATACCATTATACAACGGCAAGGAACCTTTAGTAGAACTATCCTATCCTGTCTTGGCAAGATAAGACAATTCTGTTTTATCCACTTATGGATATTTTGTAGCTTAGTCAGTAGTGGAGGCATGGGCTTTTCTTTGCCCAAAGGCCAGTTCTGCCAAGAAGAAGACAAACTCCCAGTGGAGTGTCTTTGGTGCTCAACGTTCTCTCGGGAGTAGAGCATTGTTGCCAGGAGTGATTGTGTCTCATAAGTACAAACCTCTAGGTTAGATTAAAGACTATGTTCTACAGCTCTTCAAAGAGGTCGAAGATTATGCTATCTATACTAAATACAACCTCTGTGTGTCTAAAAAACCTGATTATCCTAAATATAAATATGACAAACATATAATTCTCAACACTTATCTAACTGTATGACTAATAGAATAGACAACTGTGCAATAAATGAAGACAATGATTTCCAAATGTAAACAGGGTCATTACATGAATAATATCATAGGTAGAGATGTACATTGCAATATGGTATACAATGTCAATATAACAATTGTTTCAAACAGAGATAGGATCATACTTTCATACAATGTTCAATATATCAATATATAAGAATCAATACCCATATAGTTTTCAGAAAACAATAAAGCTCAGTCGGTAGAGCATGAGACTCTTAATCTCAGGGTCGTGGGTTCGAGCCCCACGTTGGGCGCCAAAATGATGCGAGGGATTTGAAATAACCAAAAATAGTCCTTTTGGAATAAATCAGTTTTAATAAAAGGAGAATATGGGACACTTACAAAGCCAAGGCTCCAGCGAAGCAGAGGGTGATGTGGGGGAAAAAAACAGGGTGGCTATCCCCAACCCGGTTCTTTTTAAAGGTACCTCTCTCCCCTGGGGCAGCCACGCCCCTGAACACAGGGATTGGGCCAGCTGCCCCAACACTTATTGAAAACCTTTGAGTACTGTTTGACAATATAAAAGACCCAGGGCATGATTGTCTCATCTTGTCAGCTCTAGAACTGTTTTTGATATTCTCAATCTCTTAGAATATATTGTTGTTTAATTTCATCAACCTCATTATCTTGTAAAAATTACATTGTCATTCATTCTTCAGATAGGTTCCAGTTCTAAGGTTTTTGCTTCTACTAAACCTGCCATTCTAGAGATGTCCTCGAAGTTAAAATTGCTAATGTTCCTAAGTATGCCCAAATTTAAGTAAATCAGATAGAGAATTTTCAGGAGGGAGGTAGCTGTATAAAATTCATGTCACTTGGCTGAAAATATTCATTTGGAGGAAAGGTAAAAATAACCCACTTCTAGGCAATAATGAAGCCTTAGGAAAAGACCCCATAAGCAAGAATCAGCTAGGATAATATTGGAAGTTCATAATGATTTCCACCTGCCATATCCGGAGAGACATTTCTGTTTTATCTCTGCGACATTGTGATCATGGATTTTATGCCTCAGCGTGACTGGGTCATGGGATACCTAGGCATCTCATTAAACACCGTATCCAGGTGTGACACTGAGGAAGTTTCCAGAAGGGAGCAGCTTGTGGACTGGAAGATTGAGCGAAAAGCAGACGGTGCTCCCCAGTGCACATGGCATCTAGTCTGCTGCAGATAGGAATAGAATGAAAGGTGGGGAAAGGTTGAAGAGCTGGGACACATATCAGAGAGACTGGCAATAAGTAAAGAAGATAGCACACTGTTCAATCTATACTCTGACTTTTCTTTGTATGTTGATGTCTTCATTTCTGCCCTGCTACTTTATTATTCTTGTTGGACACATGCAGTTAAGAATTGTCTGTAAATTCTTAGTCATCAAGTTCCTGAAGAAGGTATTTTACTAACAACAAAACTAAGTGGATGAGTTCTTCAAAGTTTCCTGTGGTTGTTTATAAATACACGAAGACAGAGAAACTAAAATTAAATTGTACCCACTTATAAATAAAGATGATATTACCTTTATTTAATTTCTATATGGAAGATTCTGAATATTAAGCACTTCCATAAAAAATAATGCTAACTAAATTTATTGAGAAAATTGTTTCCTTGAGGCCAATAAGTAACATAGTTGACCAAACATTTAACTATCACTACACACACACACACACACACACACACACACACACACACACACGTGTGTGTGTATATGTATATGTATATTTGCATCTTCTGTAGGATAAAGAAGTTTTATTATGAGATGGAAATTGCTACAGATGCACAGGGTTTGTTTATGTGAAAATATGTGTGACTTGCTGCAAATGTTTATTTTCTGTGCTGTCTTCTTATGTCTAAAATCCTATTGTGATTGGTTCTCCTTACTATACAAAATTAAATTGTCTTAAAATTCATAATGGCATAAACCAACAGAATATCTTTTTAGAAATGCATTATTCAGTAATTCACTATTAGTAATGTAGAAATTTTGCACAAACTGAAGATCTTTTCTTATTGATGTTTGAAGTAAGAATAAGTGTATTTATGTTAAAATAGCATCATTTTCAAAATTAGGGCAGAAAGAATTGCTAACTTGACTCACACATATTTATAAAAACAGGAAATGTCTTTGGCTTACTTGTCAAAGTAAAGTAGCAATGACAAATTAGTAAGAATACAATAAATTACATTTTACCTAAAATAAATGTAATAATTTATTTTTTACATAACATGTCCATACAATGCAGTATCCATTCAAAGACTAAAGATGCATGCATTATTTATAAATAAAACATGACTTTATTTATAACTGAAATGATTCAGTTTTGAGAGAATCTTTTTGTCGATGAAGAAGGTCACCACATAAAATAAAAAAGAAAGAAATGATGGCTGAGTGTCTGTTATGGTTTAAGCCCTGCCATGGGTACTCTACCCACATAATTCCTTTAAATACACAAAAAAGAGCCTTCATATGCATTGTGAGCCCTGCTCTAGAGATCTCGTGAACAAGGATGCTTGGTATTCCACACAGCCATCGCACAGCGGGTCTGGGATTTCATTTACCCCGCTGTCCCACAGGGAGTCTGTGATCCCATCCACACAGACATCCCATGGAGGTCCTGGGATCTCAACCTTGATGTTTTAGACCCTGATCAGACACACACTCTGCTAAGGTGGTGGCTTCCGCAATTTTTTTTTTTCAGTCTTTACAGTATGAATCTTCTTCAAATGTCTCCACATCTTTAGGCAAATCTACATTTCCAAGGATTTCCATATGTTCAATGCCTAATTTATGCAGTGTCTACAAAGAATTGAGGTATTTTAAGAAATGGACTCAAAAGTCATCATGCTTTTGTCCTAGAACAATTATGGCAGCTATTCATTTAATAATAAATTCAGAAAATGTAGGGGGAGGGAGTGAACCACATGGGAGTAAAGCATCCTACCCCCTTTGCAAAGATTCTGACGTCCTGCATTTCCCATCCTGCGGCTGGCACACAGTCACTGTAACTGCAAGAAACATGCTCAAGAGGCGTTCACACGGATTCACCAAGAACAAACCAGTGAACATTATCTCTCTTGGTGGCCAGAAATGAACATATCACAGCTACCATAACGCACTCAGAGCACCTCATTTAAACTAAACGAACAATAAAACAGTACTTCTAAAAAGTGTCTGGAGCTTGGGCAATAACTGTAAAATTAAGAAGTCAGTGGGACCAGATGTTTGTAATTACATTGAAACTGTGCAGAAGGCACCGAAAAACTGGTTGAAAAAGGTGAATAAGATTGAAGGTTGATCGATAAGCAAGAGATTATTTTCTCGACAGTCTTATGTGAATTTTTAGGAAACTGTTAACATGAATTACACCGATCTTCAAAAAAAAAAAAAAACGCTTAGACCATATCAGCTGAGTAAAATGATAGCATAATGTGGTTTTTAAAATTGCATATAATTCAACAAAACTCTGTATTTCCACTCTTTTCCTTTTCTTCACTGGATATTGTCAGAGTAACCTTAATGGTTCTCTTAGTAATAAATTTTATTACTAACTTATCTGAGGGTTAATTTTTTTTAAGTATTTCACAGGCATTCCTTCTGCATCAGGCTGAATTTTAAGAGGCATGTATTTATTCAGTTCTAGCAATGGTCCTGTGAGTACGCTTGCTGTTACATCTCCATGTGAGGGAAGGTTGCCTCTTAGGAGAAGTAGAAAACTGCACAGATTACCAGAGTTCCTATATAGGTGAGCTAGGATCTGAACCTGGAATCTGCTTTCCATGTCCTCTCAACCTCACCAACACACACATGCACATACACACACACACACACACACACACACAAACACACACGCGCACGCATGCACATGCACACACACAGAGACTGTCTAACCTCTACAGGGGCCTAAAATATCTTTGGTGTTGAGAAATGGCTACACACTATCCATATACATCCTATTAACCTTCCTGGTAGCCATGGCGACCTTTATTTTATGAATGTAAAGACTGAGCACAGGAAACCCTCACTAATTCAGTCAAGGCCACAGCTATTTGGTGCTAAACACAGACAGGTTTTCATCCTGTTTTCATCAGCCACTTTCTTCCATATCTTTTTCACTCTTCTTTTCTTTTTGTTTCTAACAGGATCTCACTTTAAACCTTGGGCTGACCTAGAACTCATTAGGTAGCCCAGGCTGACCTCAAATGCAAAGCAATCCTCCCTGCCTCATCTTCCTCAGAACTAGAATTACAAGTGCCTTTTTCCTGCTGCTTCAGCTCTCTCTGTTAGTTCACTTTAGATATGTAATATCAAATGCCAGAATCACTTGGCAATAGGGAAATGATAGATAAAACTTCAGTAATTAATACTCACTCACAATTACCACAATGCCCTATTACTAATAACTTGTATACTTTGCTATGCTTCGGCACAGAATATGTTCCTGACCTCACAGTTTTATATGCCCACCAACTGTTGAATTGTTCCTAAATGGTGTTACATTAATAAGAGCTTGCATCACACAATTTTAAACCTGCCTTCACAATCTACTGCATGAAGAGCATTTTTAGTAGAACAATACCTGTATGTACAGTCCAATTAAAAATAAAATCTAACCAAACTCCTTTTATGAAGCTACAGTTAGACTGATACCAAAATCACACAAAGACTCAACCAAGAAAAAGAATTACAGACCAATCTCACTCATGAACATCGATACAAAAATTCTCAATAAAATACTAGCAAACCGAATTTAAGAACACATCCAAAAAATTGTCCATTATGATCCAGTAGGCTTCATCCCAGAGATGTAGGGCTGGTTCAAAATACAAAAATCTATCAATGTAATCCATCATATAAATAAACTGAAAGAAAAAAAACATATGATCATTTCATTAGATGCTGAAAAAGCATTTGACAAAAATTCAACACCCCTTTATGATAAAGGTCTTGGAAAGATTAGGGATCCAGGGTTCATATCTAAATATAATAAAAGCAATATACAGCAAGCCCACAGCTAATATCTAATTAAATGGAGAGAAACTTAAAGCCACTCCACTAAAATCAGGAACAAGAAAAGGCTGTCTACTCTCTCCATACCTCTTCAATATAGTGCTTGAAGTTCCAGAAATATCAATAAGGAAACATAGAGAGATCAAGGGGATTTGAATTGGAGAAGAAAATGTCAAACTTTTGTTATTTGCTGATGATATATTAGTGTACATAAGTGACCCCAAAAACTCTACCAAAGAACTTCTACACCTGATAAACACCTTTAGTAATGTGGCAGGATACAAGATCAAATCAAAAATATCAGTAGCCCTCCTTTACACAAAGAATAAAGAAGTAGAGAGGGAAATCAGAGAAGTATCACCTTTCACGATAGCCACAAACAGCATAAAGTATCTTGGGGTAACTCTAACTAAGGAAGTGAAAGATCTATTTGACAAGAACTTTAAGTCTTTGAAGAAAGAAATTGAAGAGGACACCAGAAAATAGAAGGATCTCCCATGATTTTGGATGGGTAGGATTAACATAGTAAAAATGGCAGTTCTACCAAAAGCACTTGATAGATTCAATGCAATCCCCATCAAAATCCCAAGAAAATTCTTCACAGACCTTGAGAGAACAATAATCAACTTTATGTGGAAAAACAAAAACCCAGGATAGCCAAAACAATCTTATACAATAAAAGTACTTCTGGAGGCATTACCATCCCTGACTTCAAACTCTATTACAGAGCTACAGTAATGAAAACAGCTTGGTATTGGCATAAAAACAGAAATGTTGACCAATGGAATATAATTGAAGATCTGGATATTAACCCACAAACCTATGAATACCTGATTTTCGACAAAGAAGCTAAAATTATACAGTGAAAAAAAGAAAGCATCTTAACAAATGGAGCTGGCATAACTGGATATTCTGTAGAAGAATGAAAATAGATAAATATCTATCACCATGTATAAAACTCAAGTCCAAATGGATTAAAGACCTCAATATCAATCTGAACACACTGAACCTGATAGAAGAGAAAGTGGGAAGTAGTCTGCAACACATGGGCACAGGAGATCACTTCCTATGCATAACCCCAGTAGCACAGACAATAAGAGCAATAATGAATAAATGGGACCTCCTGAAACTGAGAAGCTTTTGTAATGCAAAGGACACTGTCATTAAGACAAAAAGGCAACCTACTAAATGGGAGAAGATCTTCACCAATCCCACATCTGACAAAGGCCTGATCTCCAGAATATATAAAGACTCAAGAAACTGAACATGAAAATTCTAATTAACACAATTAAGAAACGGGGTACTGAACTGAACAGAGAATTCTCAGCAGAAGATGTTCAAATGGACAAAAAATACTTAAGGTCATGTTCAACTTCCTTAGCGATCAGGGAAATGCAAATCAAAACAACTTTGAGATACCATCTTACACATTTCAAAATGGCTAAAATCAAAAACACCAATGATAATCTATGCTGGAGAGGATGTGGAGTAAGGGGAACACTCATCCATTGCTGGTGGGAATGCAAACTTGTGCAACCACTTTGGAAATCAGTGTGACAGTTTCTCAGGAAACTGGGAGTCAACCTACCCCAGGATCCTGCAATTCCACTCTTGGGAATATACCCAAGAGATGCCCAATATACTACAAAAGCATTTGTTCAACTATGTTCATAGCAACACTATCTATAATAGCCAGAACCTGGAAACAACCTAGGTGCCCCTCAATAGAAGAATGGATAAAGAAGGTGTGGCACAAATACACATTAGAGTTCTACTCAGCGGTAAAAAACAAAGACATCTTGAATTTTGCATGCAAATGGGTGAAAATAGAAAACACTTTACTGAGTGATATAACCCAGACCCAAAAAATGAATATGGTATGTACTCATTCATTAGTGGACTTTAGCCATAAACAAAGGACATTAATCCTATAGTTCACAAGCCTAGAGAAGCCAAATAACAAGGTGAACCCAAAGAAAAACATATAGATCCTCCTGGAAATTGGAAGCAAACAAGATTGCCAGGCAAAAGCTTGGAGTATGGGGGTGGGGGTGAAGTTGGGGGAAGGGAAGAGGGGGAGAGGGAAGGGAGAAGGGAAAGACTGGCGAGAGCTTGGGGGAGTGGGAGGGGAGAGGAATGGCTGATATAGGAGCAGGAAAGAAGATATCTACATTAAGGGAGACATTTTAGGGTTGGCAAGAGACTTGGCTCTAGGGGGGATCCCAGGTGTCCACAGGGATGTCCCCAGCTAGGTCCTTTTTCAGCAGAGGAGAGGGTGCCTGAACTGTCCTTGCCCCACTATAACACTGATGATTATCTCGACTATCACCATAGAATCTTCATTCAGTGACAGATGGAGATAGAGACAGAGACCCTCATCAGAGCAATGGACTGACCTCCCAAGGTCCAGTTGAAGAGCAGAAGGAGGGAGAAGACGAGCAAGGAAGTCAGGACCACAAGGGGTTGGTCCACCAATTGAGTCAGTGTTCCTGTTCTAATGGGAGCTCACCAAATCCAGCTGGACTGGGACTGAACCAGCATGTG
This sequence comes from Arvicola amphibius, assembly GCF_903992535.2. Taxonomy (NCBI): domain Eukaryota; kingdom Metazoa; phylum Chordata; class Mammalia; order Rodentia; family Cricetidae; genus Arvicola; species Arvicola amphibius. The sequence goes on from NC_052050.1 coordinate 110,496,680, forward strand.
ATCAAACCGGACTCTCTGACTGTGGCAGACAATGGGGGCTGACTGAGAAGCCATTGATAACGGCACTGGGACTTGTTTTTATGGCATGTTTTGGCTTTTAGGGACCCTAGTCTATATGGATGAACAGCTTCTTAGGCCTGGAAGTAGGGGGGAGGGCCTTGGACTTCCCACAGGGCAGGGTTCCCTGCCCTCTCTCAAGCAAGGACAGGGAGGGAGGTGAGGGAGTGGGGGAGCGGGAGGGAATTGGGAGGAGGGGAGGAAGTGTAAATTTTTGAGTGGAAAAATAAATAAGTAAATAAATAAATAGCACTGAAAAATGTGAAGATAAATGGATGAAATGTTAAAAAAAACAAACATCCTAAGTGAGGTACGCCAGACCCAGAGAGACAAACATAGTATGTATTCACTCAAATATCAAAAGTGGATATCAGCTGTAAGGATAACCATTCTAATCCCCAGACCCAGAAAGGCTAGGCAACAAGGAGGGTTCAAAGGGGTGGTGCATGGATCTCCATGGGAAGGGGAAATAGAAGAGAGTTCCTGGGTAGACTGGGGGATGGTGGGGATGGAAACTTGAGGACTTATGTTGAGGGGTGGATGGAGGAGGAAGGTACTGAAAGAGATACCTGGAAGGGGGGCATTTTGTGGTCAGGTAGGAGGTAGGCATTTTGGGGTAGAAACTACACACGAATCTACAAAGATCCCAGGTAAAACTCCTAACTGTAGAGGATATGTAGCCTAAACTGGCTGTGATCAGATTGGTGACTACCCCAATTGTCATCAGAATGCCTCACTCTAGTTACTGGTTGAAACAGATGTAGAGACCCCCAGACTAACATCAGGCTGAGCTCAGGGAATCTGATGGAAGAGAGAGAGGAAGGAATAAAGGAGTCAGAAGGGTCAAGGACATATAAGAAGACCCACAGATTTAACAAACATGATCTCATATGGGCTCACAGAGACAGAACCAGCAGCCAGGGAACCTGCATGAGACCCAACAAAGCCCTCCACATAAATGTGACAGTTATGTAGCTTGGTCTACTTGTGGGACTCCTAATGATAGAAGCAGACCTGTCCCTAATGCTTTGACTGGCTCTTGGGAACCTACTCCTCATACTAGATTGCCTTGCTCAAAGTTAATACAAGGGGAGGAGCTTAGTCTTACTATATCTTGATATGCCATACTTTATTGATACCCATGGGAAGGCTGCCCCCTTTTGAACAGAAACAAAGGAGGAGTGGATAAAGTGTGGGCTCAAGACTTCCTAACAGTCCTGCCTCCATAACACACAACCATCTGTGTTCCCGCTGCCACAACACAAGTTTCTTAGTAAAATAGAACACAGAGTGGATTTCCTGCAATTCCCTGCATCTCTTCATTGGCCACTTGTTTCAGACAGGCAAGAAGGTTTGTGAAGCAATCAGAAAGTGTTGATAGATAAAATTAATAAAATGGTGACTTTTCAGGGACATGTGGCATTTATTCCCTTTTTAAACCACGTCCTTAACCTGGAAGTTCTTAGAAACAAACGATGATCTTCTTTATTTTTAAAGGAGCTATAGAGACATGGTTTACACTGCCTTTTGTAAACAGCTCTCTGTGTGTTGGATTCCATGATGCATTTATTTAAAGAAGACCCAGTCCTCCTTGGCTTTCCTTTTCAACATATCTGTCCCTACAATTCCTTCTCCTCTACAGCATGCATACGTCAGTGCAGAAATGTACAAGGCACAATAAACTCCGCTATATCGCATTCTAGGTATTTGCCAATAGTCAGGAACTGACTCGGAAATATTCTGCACACCCTGGTGTGTTGGAAGAGTTAGTCTTCAAGTGGTGCTGCTTTTGGAGTCTGTTGACCCCTTGCAACACAGGGTTAGATTAGCAGAAATGAGTCACAGGACACAGGCCTTGAAGGCCATACCTGCTCCAAGTGCCAGCGAGCTGGTCGGTCACCATGTGAACAGGCTGAGTCATGTGCCCCTGCTCCCATGCCCTCTTTGCCTTTGATGGGCTGTAATTTGAAATCTGAGAGCCAGGAAGCTTTCCTTCCCAACTCTACTGTCAGGAATCTTGTCACCCTGACAAGAAGTGTATTCAGTGTAGGAATCTAACCAGGTTTGGGTGTGGAGCTGTAGATGCTATTGAACATGGGGCAGAATCTGTGACTACTTCACGAACAATTCTTCGTGAATTGACAAGAGAGATCTAGCACAACAATCTCTCATTGTGGGATCTGCCAAAGCCCTGTTGCCATCGGTATACTATAGGACCGCAGCAACTTCACACTGTTCCCCTCCCTTTCAGACACATGGGAAAGCCCACAGTGCTCACAGCACAAATAGTTCCCTTCGTTCTGTTTAGTTTCAGGCCTCTTGTACTCACACCTATTAAAAAGCTGTTATAAGTTAGTCAGCAAAAGTAGGAGAAGTAACAGGAATGTTCTTCATATTTCACACATCTTTATATTTCCAGAATAACTTACAACTCCAATGTCCATATTAACTTACATTTACACTTTGGGCTAGAAAAACAACCATAACTTCAATTATTTTGCTGGGAATTTTATATGCGACATTTCACAGCTAACCCAACATGATGATACAGTGGCTAAACGGTTGGTAGTTAAACAGTAGCGCAGGCAGGTAGCATGTAGCTAAATGCTAATCTTCACTCACTATAACTGCACTAAATGCCTCCCTCTCCCTCTGAATTCAGCTTAATGACAGGCAAAAGGGTTGATATGGATCTTGGCTGTTCCCTAAAATTTCCTGCATTCAAGGCTTGGTCTGCAGCATATCAGTGTTCAAAGGCGGGTGCTTTAGAGGGTGACTGAATCACAAATGCTCTGACCTCATCAATGGGTTAAATCTACTTACAGAGCAGTCATTTAATGGGTTTGAGAGATTACATTTGTTATAAACATGTGCAGGATTCTCGCTGCTAGCCTGCTGCTGTGAAGGGCACAGCCTCTGCCCCGTGCTTCTGCCAGCTTCAAGTCCTGCTTTAATGGGGCCTGGAAAATGCTTTCCAGTGGCTGGGACAACCCTAGACTGAAAGTTTGGAGACAAGGTGTTAAAATAAGTCAATCCTCATCTTAAACTGTTAATCTCAGATACTTTGTCTCAACAAATGACAAAAGATGATTTTAGTGCCTACAGATGCTCTCTGATGTTTGGAACTTAAGAAAGTAGTTGTCTTTCTAGTGTTACAGCAACCAAATCCAGGCCATAGCTACATAGAAACCATTACTATTGCTTTAAAAAACTAGTAATTAATGGTCGTGAAATCAGTTTTAGATGATTAACAAAGTTGACTGTTTTCCACCCTGGTTCTCCATTCCATAATTAACACTGTCAGAATGTAACTGTTGGTTGGCGAAGGGGAATGAACAAAGAAACAGTTGAAGCGGGCGCCACAAGAAAGTAACGTGGAGAAGGTTCCTGATAAGAATAATAATTCCTGTCAAGCCTTGGAGAAAATTACATTTTGTTTTTCAAAATTTAATAAAGCCACAATCAACATACTAGGAGATAAAATATTTTAAATTATTTCCACAAATTAGCAGTAGAAAGTGAGAAAAGAAATGAAACCAGCTGAGAGTCAATAGGAGAAACAGCACCTCAGAATTTCTTGTAAGGACAGAATCCCTTTAGGTAAACCTCTTTTTCCAATTTCAGAATAATATGAAGAAGAAAAATAAAACCAAACAACAGCTTGAAAAATATGGAAAAACGAAGCATGCAAACAAATTATCAAGTGAAACTAAATTAGTACATATAGCCCAATTTTGATAATTCTAATAAGCATCATAATGTCCAATTAAGTTAAGACTTTTGACATGTAGGACTAGGGATATGGCTCAGTGGGTAACAAGTTCCTGCTTGCTCAAGCATGAAGACTGAGTTGGCTTCCCAGGCCCAAATATAACATCTGTTGTGGCAGAGTAACTTTATAATCTCAGTTGGGGAGGTAAAACAGAAACATCCCTGATGCCCAATGCCCTAATTGGAGACCTCTAGTTTCAGCAAGAGGCACTGTATCAAGCAACAAGGAAGAATTCTTCCGAGTAATGATGCCCAAATCCGAACTCTGGTGTACAAACAGAGTTTACATAGGTACATCTCCCACACAAACAGAATATATTGATATATCAATAATGGTTATTTCTTAGCAGCCCCAATTTCTTTTTCCCCCATTCCAGCAGTAATCACAAATCTGTCTTTGCTCCCATGAGAATAACTATTATAGATACCCTATATAAATACAATAGGACAACATTTGCCATTCTGTGACTGGTTTACTACTCTTAACATAGTGTCCTCTCTCATATTATTTCCTTCTTGAAGTCTCAATAATTTTCTATTGCACTAAAACAAGCTAGAATATATTATGATTGTTTTATTTGTGTGTGTATCACGTGCATGTGAGAGCACAGGCATAGGTGTGCCACAGCCACAGCAGGTGTGTGAAGGTCAGAGAACAGCTTTCGGGAGCCAGTTTCAGTTCTCTTCTTCCGTCATGGTTCTGGGATTGACCTCAGGTTATAATGCCAGGGTGGCATGCACTTTTTCTCGCTGAGCCACAGTGCCAGCCCCTATGTGCTGCATTTTTAATCCACTCACCCTGTCGTACAGCATTGTGCCCAGTTTAGTTTTAATCACCCTTTCAAATAATTGTTCTTAACTTTACAGATGGAATCTGAATGCTAGAGGAAGAAGGAAATGAAACTTGACAACTAACGAAGTCTTGACATTCAATTGGTTTTTATGCCTAGTGATCCCTTTGACATGGTCTTCCTTCCTTCGTCAGGGAAACCAAGGGTATCAGTCATTATGGAATCAGATATATACATACATACATATATATGTATACATGACTATAATGCAGCTAAGTAGAGAAAAAATATTTATAGAGAAAAGGCATTTCATTTAGTTCCCTCTTCCGAACTGATTTTAGGTCCTGATAAGGTGACAATAAAAACTAACTAATATGCTTATGTTTTATGTACACATATGCTTAAGCCCCAGAAATAATTTAGGAGGAATAAAAGCTTTTGGTTGGTAAAGTGATTATTTGTTGATAATAAAACATGATTTTAATTTCTCCCCCGACCTCAAACACTGGATTTTTTTCCATTTTAATAAGTATATAAATTTAGCAGAGGAAATGATTTTGAAAAGTGCTGGAGGTTCAAGCTATTTTTGGGGATAACTTAATCTGAAATTTTTATGACTCCTACATAGTCTCTGCTTTTTAAGTATAAGTGAAAGATAACCTGAAAGTTGTAGCCAAAGAGTGGAGAGCCTCTTGTACCATGCACCAAAGCACCAGCCCCCTTGACTGTTAGGGCCATTCTCTTGGAATGAGCAAATAGTTCCAAGACGGTTGTGTGAGCAGTAAAGAGATGGGCTGAACAGTTAAGCCAGCCCCTAGATCAAGAAGACAATGGCTATGAAAGCCAGACCGCCTCCATGCTTGGGAGAAGAGGAATTAACTCTCAAAGCTACAAACAGACACTTAGCTCCCAAGCACTTTTCTAAGAAAGATTCAAAACAATCTCTGAAGCATCATCTCATCTTCAAAATGACTTGATGAAGGGACAGGATTTACAGAAATGGTTTAAGTTAAGTGATGTAATTCCCCCATTTTGTTCTGTAGCAGAGGCACAGAAAAGCAGAAGGACCCATGGTAGTTATTAATAATATAAAACCCAATTGAAAGTAATTGACTGTCATCTCACAGAACCAATTACAGACACCATGCTGTGGTAGCAGCATATTGGTCACTGTACACTTTTTGTGACATGCACTTTCATATGTCAATTTTAATCACCCACAGAGCAAGAATCTTTGCATATGTCTGGACACTGCCGGATCTCCTCATTTCTTCTTCATCATCACTGTGGGGGTCTTTCCTGAATCTCTCGGCAGCTGCATGAAGACCCAGCGTAAAGAGACAAAGGTGATGGAGTGCATCACATGTTTAGTGACATCAAAGAAGGCAAAGCAAACTTCTCATGCCTAGACATTAGTTCTCCCAGCACTGCTTTGGCAATTCAATTGTACAATGTAAATTCCCATTTCTACTCACACATCCTCACTGAAGAGAATGTAAACAACCATGTGCATGTGTAAATTAATTAGAAAAACAATTGCATCGGAGGTACCAGTGTACACAAGCGATATATCTTTCCCTTTTTCAACAGACAGGTTAATAGCTTGGCCCTGCCTGGCTTCACATATTGCTTAAACTAATTTCCAAGGAGCAAATAGATTGTATCCGGGCAGGCCAGCTTTGGCCTTGGTTTCTACAAATCATTGTGTATAGCCCAGAGCAATATAGAAATGTCAAGATTTGAGGGGTAAATTCTACTTCTGAACAGTTTAATTGAAGCCACTAAGTCTGAATTCAACAGGTGTGAGCAGTTATGGAATGGGATTTGTATAGCACTTTGCTTTCTTCCTTACTATTTAAAGGAAACACAAAAATAATCAGACAAATGTCTCTCAAATGTTAAGGTTTTCATAGTCATCTAAGAATATAAACATAATTAATAAATATAAATTAAAATATAAAACAAACATAATATAAATAAGATTATACATAATCTTATTTATATTTTATTGTATGAACTATAACACAAATTAAATATACAATTCAAAATTTGAATGTAATCATGATATGCTGATTGCAATGATGAACTCTACTTGAAAAACAGAGAGTCACTGGGAGCAGAAATGGGATTTGAAGCTCTTGCGAGGGAAACACAGTATCTGGTGTTGGAAAACCTACTAAGACAGTTCTAAAGAGGTTGGACTTTAGAGGGGTTCCTAGGTGTCCAAGGAGATGTCCCCAGCTTGCTCCTTGAGCAGCTGAGTAGATGGGGCCTGAATTGGCCCTTTACTATAGCCACACTGATGATTATCTTGCATATCACCATAGAACCTTCATCTGACGTTGGATGGAGATAGAGACAGAGACCCACATTGAAGCACTGGACTGAGCTCCCAAGGTCCAAATGAGGAGCAGAAGGAGGGAGAACATGAGCAAGGAAGTCAGGACCACAAGGGGTGCTTCCATTCACCGAGACAATGGGACTGATCTAATGGGAGCTCACCAAGGCCAGCTGGACTGGGATGATGGAGCATGTGACCAAACTGGACTCTGAACGTGGCTGACGAGGAGGGCTGACTGAGAAGCCAAAGTGACTGAGTGCTAAAACAATGGCACTGGGTTTTGATTCTACTCCATGTACTGGCTTTGTGGGAACCTAGTCTGCTTAGATCCTCACCTTCCTAGACCTGGATGGATGGGGGAGGAACTTGGACTTCCCACAAGGCAGGGAACCCTGACTGCTCCTTGGACTGGAGAGAGAGGAGGAGGGGGTTGGGGGGGAAGGGAAATGGGATGAGGTGAAAATTTGTAAAATTATATAATTTAATAAAAAAGGAAAAAAAAATAATTCCAGCCCTCCCTCCTTCCACATTCAGAGAGCTGAAAAAATTTTCTCTACCAAGCTTCGTAGCTATTTCGTAGCTATGGATCCAGATGCAAATTATACCCTATCAATTGCATTTTTTTCTTACAGTTCATAACTCTTGTGGTAGTTGATGCTGGCAGTCACGGTTTCAAAGCTGTCAGGATGCCCACAGTCATACTGGAGAACCTGCTGTCTTGTCTGGTAACATCCAGAGCAACTGTGATAGGTGTAGGGGAGGTGTCTTGTTCTGAGCTGGATCTCTGGAGTGGTCTGATTTTATATAGCCCAAGCTGGCCGCTCACTCGTGGTCCCTCGCCTCAGTGTCTGAGATTGCAGCATTTGCTACCGTACCACGGTGCGTTCCAACAGCTGCTGGTTCATCTGCATCTGTTCTGTCCATCTCACTGTGCCCTGCTGTGCCCTCTCTGTGGCCTTCTGGGAATTTTAACATGAAAAAATTTCTTTTTCTTTTTCTTTTTTTTTTTTTTTTGGTTTTTCGAGACAGGGTTTCCCTGTGGTTTCTAGAGCCTGTCCTGGATCTAGCTCTTGTAGACCAGGCTGGCCTTGAACTCAGAGATCCGCCTGCCTCTGACTCCTGAGTGCTGGGATTAAAGGTGTGTGCCACCACCGCCCGGCTTCTGAGTGTTTCTTTTTCTGGGTAAGTTGGTATAATTTTGGGACTCTATCAAAACCTTCTAGTGGTTGAATTCTTGCTCACCTGACTTACTAGCGTCATTTGTTGTCTACATTGGACTCTGGGTGATAAAGAGAATAAATCTGATATCTCCTAGTTAAATTTATTTTCCTTAGAGCCAACAGGGTTTTCTAGGTACAATGTTCAAAGAAATTGCCAAATCTAAAGTGCAAGGTAGGTCTATTTGTCAATTACTAATCTAGAGTCAGGCTGCCAAATCACAGTTGCTAGAGGAAAGGAAATGTTCCAGAACCACATTGAAAAGCACAGAAATGGTACAGAGGAACTAACAGCACTGTGGGTTGAGTGGAAAGACGGCACATAGGTTCATGAGTTTAAGCACTTGGTCCCAAGCAGTTGGAAGCGTCTTGGAAGATTGTGAAACCTTGCTAGAAGAAGTGGAATACTGGGGATGGATTCTGAGGCTTCTTAGCTGGGTCATTCTTATCTTTCTAACTGTGGATAGAATGTGACCAGCTGTCTGATACTCCTTCAGCCATATATTCACTGACGAGAGTGAATTGTATCCCTTGAACTGTGAGCAAAATGCAGGCTCCAAAGCTACAGAGAAACCCTGTCTCGAAAAACCAAAAAAAAAAAAAATAAATAAATAAAATTAAAAATCCTCCCTTCTGTAAATTGCTTTTGTCTGGTATTTCTGTCAGAACTGTGAGAAAGGTAACAAATATACCTGGAATTCCATTTTTTCCTGTGTTAAATTCGCTGATGTTGCAGGCTTGAATCACTTAAGACAATTCATGGTAAGTGACTACTGTACTTTACTGTGAAGGCCTTCACTCACACACATCAGTCCTGAGTCATTTCTGGTTGAGGGCACTGGGTTCCATTAAAGGTTTGTTAACAAAGCTACCAAGTGATGTTCAGGAAAGAAATGGTAGCTGAGACATAAAATAAGTTACTGTGATGAAAGAACAAAGTGAAGACATTGGAGCCAAATTTAATAAAACTCTAAGAGAGGCAATGCTGTCTCATATAGGGGAATGGCTGCGAAAATGGTAATAACTTCATTTGAGGTATAAAATAGCTATAGCCTTGTAGGACTGCAAAGGAAATTTATACTTAGCAATGTACAAAGTTAGGGCTATGATTTCAAAGGTAAGTTTTGCTTAGAGTTGTACAATCATGAATAATATCCCTCAATTTTCTAGCATCTCTTATTTATCTAGTATAAATAATAATAGCTCTCTTCCATGATTCATATAATTGAGATGAGAATAAAATTAGCAAATATGAGGGGGTTATGAAAAATTAAGTTGTTTTCCAGCAACCTACAGAATGGGAAAAGATCTTCACCAAACCCACATGTGACAGAGGACTGATCTTCAAAGTATGTCAAGAACTCAATAAACTAGACATTAGAACATCAAATAATCCAATTAAACAATGGGGTACTGATCTAATCAAAGAATTCTCAACAGAAGAATCTCATATGGTTGCAAGACATTTAAGGAATTGCTCAGGAAGGTGATCGACCAAGCTGAGAAGGCTCCCACAGTGCCCGTCCATGAAGAACAATCAGAGCCCAGAGCCATTGTCCTTTGCTTCTCAGTCAGCCCCCGCTGTTGGCCACACTCAGAGAGACGGGTTTGGTCGCATGATCCATCAGTCCCATTCCAACTGGAGTTGGTGATCTCCCATTAGTTCTGTCCCACCGTCTCCATGAGTGAACGCACCCCTCTCGTTCCTGTCTTTCTCCCTCATGTTCTCGCTCCTTCTGCTCCTCATCGGGACCTTGGGAGCTCAGTCCAGTGCTCCAATGTGGGGCTCAGTCACCTTCCCCATCTGTCGCCAGCTGGAGGTTCCCTCACGGTCCTGACTTTCTTTCTCATGTTCTCTCTCCTTCTGCTCCTCACCTTCCTGGACCTGGGGGGAGCTGGGAGGACCTTGGTCTTAGCATAGAGTGGGGAACCCTGATGGCTCCTTGGCCTTGAGAGGGAGGGAGGGGAGGTATGGGTGGAGGGGAGGGGAGGGAAGGGGGAGAAGGAGGGGAGAGAAAGGGGAGAAGGAGGGGAGGGAGGGGGGAGGAGGAGGGAAGGAGATGGAAATTTTTAAATATAAAAAAAAATAAACCATGAGGAAGAAAAAAAAAAAAAAAAGGAATTGCTCAACATCCTTAGCCATCAGGGAAATGCAAATCAAAACAACTCTGAGATACCATCTTACACTGGTCAGAATGGCTAAGATCAAAATAACAATGATGACAACTTATGCAGGAAAAGATGTGGGATAAAGGGAACAATCCTGCATTGCTGGTGGGAGTATAAACTGGTACAGTCATTTTGGAAATCAATATGGTGATTTCTCTAAAAATTGGAAATAAATCTACCTCAAGAGCCATCATCACCACTAGTGTGCATATACCCAAAGGACGCTAAGATGCTCAATCATACCACAAAGACACTTGCTCCACTATGTCCGTAGCAGCATTATTTGTAATTGCCAGTATCTGGAAACAACGTAGATATCCCTTAATTGAAGCATGGATAAAGAAAATGTGGTACATTTACACAATGAAGTATTACTCAGCTGTAAAAATCAATGACAGCATGAAATTTCCAGTTAAATAAATGGGACTAGAAAAAAAAAAATAATCCTGAGTGAGGTAACCCAGACTAGAAAGACAAACACTGTATGTACTCACTCATAACTGGATAATAGATGTAAACCAAAGCATAACCAGACTACAGTCCACAGCTCCAGATAAGCTAGATAACAAGGAGGACTCAAAGAAGGAGGCATGTATTGCCCTGGAAGAGGAAATGGATAAGACCCCCGGGTAAAGGGGGGGGGGGTAAGAGGCGTGGTAGGGGGAGGGTGGAAGATGAGTAGGGAATGCGAGGGACAAGTTGGGAGCAGGACATAGTGGGAGAGCAGTGAAAGTGATACCTTAGGAGAGGAAGCCATTATGGGGTTAGGGAGAAACCTGGAGCTGTAGAAATTCTCAGGAACCCACAAAGATGACCCCAGCTAAGACACCTAGCAATAGTGGAGGGGGTCCCTGAGTTGGCCTTGTCTTGTAATCGGATTGGTGAATAGCCCTAACTGTTATCAAAGAACCTTGATTCAGTGACTGACGGAAACAGATGCGGAGAACCACAAGCAAGAACCAGGCTGAGCTCTAACAGACCAGTTGAAGACCAAGATCTATCCCTGGTGCATGAGCTGGATTTTTGGAGCTTATTTCCCATGGAGGGATGCCTTGATTGCCTTGATATGGAGAGGGGGAGGGAGGGGAAGTGGCTTGTTCTGTGTTGCATGAGGAGGGTGGCTCTTTGTTTGTCCCGGCCGCCTGGCTAGTTTACACCCGAAATAACCACACAGAAATTGTACTAATTAAATCACTGCCTGGCCCATTATCTCTAGCCTCTTATTGGCTAACTCTCAAATCTTGATTTAGCCCATTTCTATTAATCTGTGTATTACCACGAGGTCGTGGCTTACCGGGAAAGATTCAGCATGTCTGATTCTGGAGGCTCCATGGCAGCTCTCTCATTCTGTTTTCTTTCTCCCTGAATTCAGTTCTGTCTTCTCTGCCTACCTAAGTTCCACCCTATCAAGTAGGCCGAGGCAGTTTCTTTATTCATTACCCAATGAAAGCAACACAAATACAGAAGGAACTCCTACACCAGTCCTGCCTCAACTTAATATGCCAGTCTTTGTTGACTCCCCGTGGGGGCCTTATCCTTACAGAGGAGTGGATGGGGTTGGGTTGGGGGCAGAGTGTCGGGGAACAGGAAGAGGGGAGAAAGGGAGAACTATGGTTGGTAAGTAAAATGAATAAAAAATTTAAAATTAAAAAAGAACAATTATGTCATTTTCTATGTTACTAAAACTCACGTGGCAAAACCAGAATGTTGAGTTAAAATCTCTCCAGAACTTAAAAAAAAATGTTCTCCATCATCTAGCTCAATTTATAGTTAGACTCAAAATATCATTTATTGCTTCCACCCTGCATACACATGCTCTGGGTGACTTTTGCGTCAGCAATAATAACAAAAGAGGAATAATAAGGTGTGAGTTATGCTGTTTTCCCGGAAAAAGCGACTGAATAAAGTTAAAACGGTTGAGGTATTTCCATGGAACAGAACAATTATGGAGGAACGACGTGTTTCAGCTGACTGCACACACCCCGGGCAGCATTAGTCCAAGCTTTTCTGAAACGATTACGGGAAAGGGAACACAGTGATCTACAATTCTTCAATTTCATCATCCAGTCTAGGTCCACAAATGAGCAGGTGTAACAACTGAAAAATCTTGTCTTCATTTTCAATCATTCCGATAAACAAAACAAAACAAACCAAGGCAACAAATATTTGCAGTCCCTATTACATTAAAAAATAAATTGGGTTGCAACATTGTTTATATTTCACTCCTTTGTTTCTGGGAAAAAAGAGACACTATATAGTCTATTAAGAAGAAAGGGGGACAAAAGCTTGTACGTTTAAGTCAGTATCTGAATTAATTCTGCCTCTGACACTGAAACAGAGCATGTGGAAAACAAGCTTCTTTTAGGCCCCTAGGTGTGGTAAAGAGAAAGGGCATAGGAAGACATGCCTGCCAAAAGCCTGCCAATATCTTTAATAACCATGAAATTCTGCAGATTGTTCTCTTCCTTCCCTAATAATTTGATAGTGCATCAGAAGCAGAAGATACGTAATATAATCTATTTACTAAGTGTTTTGAGAAAATAAAACTGTTTTTTCACTTTTTAGACCTTACATCAATACCTTTATAGCTACCTTTTCCTCATGGTCACACACTCAGATCACTATAGCTTTCTGGAGAAGTCTGTGTATGTTACTACCATTGATATTAACCAGTAGCTCAGAGATGTGTTAATATGGTTAATGTTTATGATAATTACTTTTCTAGACATAAATGTTATTGTAATACTTAATGTCATTTTTATCGTGTCTCATGAATACATAGAAACAGGTCTAGATTCAGAGTTTTAGAAGCATTAAAGTCAAAAAATCTTCCTAGACAGTCACTGAAGTGAGCAATGCAAATCATATAGTTTGGTACAGGTGAAGCAGGGGGATTTCACTTGCAATTTACAAAGATTCAATGACTGGTTTAAAAAGGCTTGCCACTATGATTAGAAGTAGTTTACGATCTGACTTAGTAATTGGGAAATATGCTTGAAAAGATTTGTTCTGAGCTTCTCCATCTACAGGTGGGAAAACAATGTCACAATTGTGTCCTGTGGAGAAACCTAGAGGTCCACTCAGCTCAGCACAGCTCTTTCCAGCTCTGTCTGCTGATTAGCAACAGATGATGCAATGAGACTGAGGAAAATAGTTCTTCCCTTTCGGGTACCAGGAAATGCTACCAACTCCTCAGCAGTGTTGCCAGTAAAATGTTCCAGCTAAGGCTGCTAGCAGAAATGGAGAGGGTCCTGAACTGGCCTCCTCCTATGATCAGATTCGAGACTAACCTTATTGTCATTACAGAACCTACACCCACAAACTGATGGAAGCAGAAGCAGTGATCCATAGCCAAGCACTGGGCTGTGCTCCTGGAGCTTAGTGGAAGAGAGGGAGGAGGGATTATATGAGAAGGGGGAGTCAAGATCTTGATTGGGAAAATTGCAGAGAAAGTTGACTCTAGCTAGCAGGAGCTCATGACTCTGGACTGACAGCTGGGGATCCTGCATGGGACCGAACTAAGCCTTCTGAGTGCGGAAGACTGTAATGTGACTTGATGTATTGTGTAGAGGCAGCAGTTGGGGGCTGGCAATAGGATCAGGACTTATCAGGGTGCATGAACTGGCTTTTGGAGCCTGTTCTTTATAGTGAGATGCCCTGCTTAGCCTTGGTGTGGTGGGGTGGAGCAACTTGGTCCTACCTCAACTTGGTGTGCCAGACTTTGTTGACTTCTCAAGGGCGGCCTTACCTCCTCTGAGGACTGGATGGAGACTGGGATGGGGGCAGATAGTGGGGATACAAAGGAAGGGGAGGGAAGGCGAACTTTAGTTAATATGTAGAATTAAAAAACATTAAATAATTTTTTTTAAAAATCTATTTAATGGGAAGCAGGCTTTATAAAGACTGGATCTTCATGTCAGAAACAATATGACTGTTATAATTTGTTATCTGATATGCATTTTCTCTTATTCATCTATTTTAGTGATGGTTAAAAGATGAGCTCTATTTGTGAGTCATAAGGTTCCAAATAAACAAAGAAAGAAATGATAAACAAGGAAAGAGAAGAGTTCCTGTTACTGAAGCTAACAATCTTGGAGTAGTGGTCTTCAGCTGAAAAAATTGTATTCCCATCCAAACAGCCATAATAAGTGGACCACTGTCAACATAACCCTTCACAGAGTAACTGGAAAACAATTTGAAGAAGTCTAATCTCAGATGAACAGAATCAAATATATCCGTTGGAATGTGAGTTTTAATTATTGTTCCGCATACGCCCCAGAACTATATTGGCGAGGTGAGAATGCATTGTGGAGAAAATTAATGCACCATAAACTTAAATACAAGGCAATTATAATGTGCTTGGAGTCACAGGTGCATAAAGTGCTTCACTTAGTGATGCTATTAGTTAGTGGTAGATTCGGAATTCTAAATATATTTTTATGGATCATAAGAGCAGCACTAGGAACCAAAATGACTGAATTCTAGATGCATGGACTTTGTAAAGTTGTTCAAACATTGTAATTCTTGTTTGCCCATAGTTGTACAAGTACAAAGTGGAAGGGGCTGTTTCAGCTTGAGATAATTAGGAGCAAAGAAGCAGAATATAGAAAAGATGCAAAGGTGATAAACTGATATGGGATTGAATGTTATCATACTAAACACAACTGATGTATCAAAGTTTTAGACAAGCAAAAGTCTTAATAAAGAACATTTAATAATGATAAACCATCCAAAGTGCAAGAAAACAGAAATAAAGCTTTATGCAACTAATAACAATATTTCAAAGTATTAAGAACATAATTAAAATGCACTTATAACCATAGTTGAAAGTAATGATACATCTCTCTGTAACTTGTTAAAGAAGTAAACACTAGAGACACATGATTGAAAGAATATGTATTACATTCCTAAAATTTAAAATATTTATAGTTTTTAAATTATACGTGTAACATTCACCAGAATTATTATTTGGTGATGAATAAAGCAATTCTAATAAATTTCAAATGATATAAATCAATATTAAAATGATAGTTACCAATTTTCCCAAAATTGAAAGCTTAGAACAGAATTTTTAACTTATTTTTTTCTTAAAAAATCTCAATGTGGGACATCACATCCACTGTTCAGATGCAGGCCAGGCCAGTCAGAATAGGTTAGAGCCCCACGTGTACTTGAAACCCTCCCACTCCCTTGGTTCAGAACCTAGCTGCTGATACCTCAACACCACCTGCCCCCACAGGTGTGACCCCCATCCCTACATGGGCAGATACCCACTATTCAAGAGCATTTCACACCAGTCAGAAGAACAGAGATCCCCTGTTTGACCAAAGCCCACTCTAACTGTCTCAAGTTCAGCCCTCAACTCTGACAGAGACTTTCCCTCAACCAGTGATCATACCCACTGCCAGAAATACAAAGGCCAGAAGATCAAAGAGGAAATAGAAACCAATGACCAACATATTGACCCAACAACACCAAGAAAAACTCAGAAATTGGCTCCTAGACCCAGATGCCAGTGTAAGAACACAACCAATAACATCTAAGGCAATTTGACACCATTGAATAAAACACAAGAAACTGACCTTAAAACCAACTTTATGAGACAATAGAGGACCTAACAGAGGAAATGAATAAGTCCCTTAAACAAATCTGGAAAACCACAAGTCAACAATGGGAGGAAATAAATAACCACCTTAAAGAAAGCCAAGAACAAAACAAAAAACAAGTGAAAGAAATGAATAAAACTATTCAAGACCTGAAAACATAAATAATAGCAATAAAGAAAACAAAAACTGAGGGAATCCCGAAGATAGAAAATGTAGGTAAGTGGACAGGAACTACAGATGCAGGTATCACCAACAGAATGCAAGAGATAGAAGTGAGAATCCCAGGCACAGAAGAAGTTGATAACATCAGTCAAAGAAAATGTTAAAAAAATTTTGACACAAAACATACAAGCAATCTGAGACACTATTAAAAGATCAAACCTAAGAATACTAGGAAAAGAAGAAAATTCCCAGCTCAAAGGCCCAGCAAACATTTCAACAGAATCATAAAAGAAAATTTTCTTAACCTTAAGAATGACATATCTTTAGAAGTACAAGAAGCTTATTGAACACAAAATAGTTTGGAGAAGAAAAGAAAGTCCCTCCACCACATAATAATCAAAACACTAAACACACAGCTGCAAGGTACAAAAGGCCAAGTAATGTATAAAGGCAGGCCTGAAGAAATTAAACCCAACTTTTCAACAGAGACACTAAAAGCCAAGAGGGACTGGACAAATGTCACACAAACTTTAAGAGACCACAGATGCCAGACCAGACTAGTACACCCAGAAAAATTTTCAATCACCATAGATGGAGAAAATAAGATATTCCATGATAAAGCCAAATTTAAACAATACTTATCCAAAAATCCAGCCCTACAGAAGGTACTAGAAGGAAAACTCTAAACCAAGGAGGTAAACTATACCCATCAAAATAAAATAAATTGCCTCACACCAAAAGAAAGGAAACACACACACACACACACACACACACACTACCACCACCATCAATAACAACAATAAAACAACATGAATTAACAAACATTGATCGTTAATGTCCATAAGTATTAACAGACTAAATTCCCCAATAAAAGCAACAGACTAACAGAATGGATGTAAAAACAGGATCCATCCTTCTGTTGCATCCCAGAAACATACCTCAATATAAAAGATAGGTATTACCCCAGAGTAAAGGCTGTAAAAAGAGCAAATGGACTCAAGAAACAGTGTAGCTATTCTAATATCTAAAAAAAATAGGCTTCCAACCAAAATTAATCAAAATAGATGGGAAAGAAAATTTCACTCTCATCAAAGGAAAAATTAACCAAGATGACATCTCAATTCTGAATATCTATGCCACAAATGCAAGGGCACACACACACACACACACACACACACACACACACACATATTTGTAAATGAAACATTACTAAAACTTAAACATTGAACCCCATATATTGATAGCGAGAGACTTCAATATGCCACTCTCACCAATGGACATCTAGGCAAAAACTAAACAGAAATAATGGAGCTAAAAGGCAACAGGGCTCTAGTAAACCTAACAGATATCTACAGAACATTTCACCCAAACACAAAAGAACTTACCTTCTTCTTAGCACTTCATGGAACTTTTTCCAAAATTGACCACATACTCGGTAATAAAGCAAGTCTCAACAGACACAAGAAAATTGAAATAACTCTCTGTATCCTATCAGATAACCATGAATGATTAAAGTTGTATTTCAACAACAACAGAAACAACGAAAAGCCTACAAAATCATGGAAACTGAACAATTCTCTACTGGGTTAAGTCAGAAATAAAAATTGAAAAGACTTCCTGGAATTCAATGAAAATGAATGCACAACACATTCAAACTGATGGGACACAATGAAAGCAGTGTTCTGAGGACAGTTTATAGCATTAAGTGCCTTCATAAAGAAATTAGAGAGATCTCATACTAGCAAGTTCACAGTGGACCTGAAAACTCTAGAACAAAAATAAACAAACAATCCAAGAGGAGTAGATGGTAGGAAATAAACTGGGGGCTGAAATTAATAAAACAGAAATAAAGCAAACAAAAATGAATTAATGAAACAAAGAGATGGTTCTTGGAGAAAATTGACAAGACAGACAAATCCTTATACAAAATGACTGCAAGGCAGAGAGAGAATATCCAAATTAACAAAATTAGAAACTAAAAATGGAAAAAATAACAATAGATACTGAGGAAATCCAAAGAACATTAGGCCATGCTTCAGAAACTTGTACTCCACATAATTGGAAAATATAGAAGAAATGGACAATTTTTTGATAGATACCACTTACCAAAGTTAAATCAAGATTAAAAAAAACAATTTTAATATACCTACAACCCCTTGAAAAACAGAAACGGTAATTAAAAGTCTCACAACCAAATAAGGTCCAGGGCTAGTTGGGTTTAGCACAGGATTCTACCAGACTTTCAGAGAAGAGCTAATACCAATAATCCTCAAATTATGTCACAAAATAGAAACAGAAACAACATTGTCAAATTCATTTAATAAGGCCACAGTCACCCTGATATCCAATCTACACAAAGACTCAAAAAAGAAAGAGAATTACAAACCAGTTTCCTCCATGAACATTGATGTCAAAATATTCAGTAAAATATTTAAAAACTGAATTCAAGAACACATAAATAAGATCATCCACCATAAATAAGTAGGCTTCATTCCAGAGATGCAAAGATGGTCCAACATATGAAAATCTGTCATTATAATCCACTATATAAATACACACACAAAAAACCCACATAATTATCTCATTAGATGCTGAAAACATCTTTGACTCAATTCAACCTCCCCATCATGATTAAATTCTTGGAGAGATCAGGGATACATGTGACAAAACTAAACATAATAAAGGTGATATACAGCAAGCTGTTAGACAACTTTAAATTAAATGGAGGAAACCCAAAACAAAATCCCACTAAAAAACAAAAAAAACACTAAAAATCACAAAAAAGACAAGACTGTCCACTCTCTCCATGTCTACTCAACATAGTACTTGAGTTTACAGCTAAAACAATAAGACAAATAAAAAAGGTCAAAGAGATAAAAATTCAAAAGGAGGAAATGAAAAAAACATTATTTGTAAATAATATGATAGTGTATATAAAAAAATCCCCAAAATTTTACCATTGAACTCCTTCCTACAGATGAAAAACACCTTTAACATAATTGACTAGATACAAGATTAATTAAGACAAAACCAAAATATAGTCAGGATTTTATATAAAAATGGCTTAAGAAAGGAATCATGGAAACAACACTCTGCACAGTAGCCATAAATAAGATAAAATGGCCTTGAGATAAATCTAACCAATAAGTAAAAGACATATAAGATAATTTCTTTCAAGAAAGAAATTCAAGATAATATCAAAGATGGAAAATTTTCTCATGTTCATGGATTGGTAATATTAACATAGTAAAAATGGCCATTTTACCAAAAGCAATCTACAAATTCAATGCTATCCCCATCAAAATTCCAACACAATTCTTTACAGACCTTGAAAGAACAATGATCAACTTTATATGGAAAAACAAAAAACCCAGGATAGTTTGAACAATCCTATACAATAAAAGAACTCCCAGAGGAAAACCTTTCCTGGTTTCAACCTCTACTACTCAGCTAAAATAATAAAAACCACATGGTTTTGGTGTTAAAAAGAAACAGGTTAATTAATGGAATTGAATCAAAGACCCGAATGTAAATCTACACACCTGTGGACACCTGATTTTTAATAAAGAAGTCAGAATTATACAATAAGAAAGCATCTTCAACAAACTATGCTGATCTAACTGGATGTCAGCATGTAGGACATGAATAGGTATATATCTATCACTCTGCACAAAACTCAAGTCCAAGTTTATCAAATACATCAACACAAAGTCAGATATACTAAACCTGATAGAGAAGGAAGTGGGGAGTAGTCTTGAAAGTCTTGGTGCAAAAGATAGACAGTTAATAAATAAAACCTCATAAAACTGAAAAACTTCTATACAGCAAACAGAATCTTGCAGAAAAGGGGGAGGAAGGCTTATAGGAGCCAAATGGGGCATTGACACCACAAGAAAACCCAGAGAATCAACTAACATGGGCCCATAGAGGCTCACCAAGACTGAACAGACGATCATGGAGCCTGCAAGAGGTGACCTTGACCCTTTGCATATTTGTTACTGTTGTGTACCTTGGTCTTATTGTGAGACTCCTAACACTAGGAGTGGGGCTGTCTCTGACTATGTTGACTGCTTTGGGGCTCTTTTCATTCCAACTTAGTTTCTTCATACAGCCTTTATTAAGGTGCCTAGTCTTATTGCAACTTCAAGTGCAATGTTTGGTTGAAATCCATGAGAGGCTTGCTCTTTTCTGAAGAAAAATGGAGGAGGAGAAGATGAGGTGAGAGCTTGGGGGAGCACTGGGAAGAGAGGAGGAAGGGAATACTGTGGTCAGAATATAATATATGAGAGAGAAAAAAAGAATCTTACTGGGAATAAGTGAATGGCTAAGAGCACATGCTAATTTTTCAGAGAACTTGAGCTTGTTTTTCAGAACCCACATCGGTTGACTCACCTTGTAACATTGGTGTCAGTCAGATTCAGTGCCCTCTTCTGGTCTCTGTAGGCACCCGCATGCACAAGATGCATATACATATACTTAAGTGCACACACAGATAAGTAAATAAATATAAAATAGGTATTAAAAACCATCAAAGAAAGTACAAAGCTATTTGAATCAAATGATGAAAATATAATCTTATCTATAAAACACATATTATGATAAATTGATATTCAATGACCCATGAGTCTTCTTTAAGAAATTAGAAAATAAATAACAAATTTAACTCAAAGTAAATAGGAGAAAAAAATAGTAAGTCAAGGGAAGAAAACAATTCAAAAATAGCAGATGTATAAATAAAGTTATTGTATTAATTGGCATTCTAATTAATGGGGTATGGCACCAGGGCACTTGGGCTGCATATCTACATGCAGAAGAGTGAATTTGGATTTCTTTATGACATGCAGAAAGAATGATTCAAAGTACATCGGTGATCTAAATGCGAGTTAAGACTCTTGAATTCAGGATAAAACGTAGGAATGATCCTTGTGAGCCTCATTCAACAGTGATTTCTTAGACACAGTGCAAACAGCATAAGTAGTAAAACAGAAGGTTGATCATCTGTAAAGCACTTTCTTCTTTAAAGAACTTGATCAATACAGTGAACAGACAACCCGTAGCCTGAGAGGAATGGTTTACAATTCTTAGATGCAATGGGGGATTTCCTTCTAGAATGTAAAAGAACTCTTACAAGTCACTGGTGGAAGACATTTGAAGAGATGTTTCTGAACAAAAGGTTTATGGATGGCTTATAAACACACGGAACATGCCTGCTGCAATTATTGAGTAGAAAAATGCATATTCAAATCATAAGATTTCACTACATGACCATTCATGCAGCTATAAACAAAGATCTAGATGACACTTTGAAGAACACATAAGTTATCAAAATGTGCATGCTCTTAGTGGAAACTTAGAATGGTTCATTCACTGTGAAAACATTTGGAAGTAGCTTAACTTATGATAAACTATCAATGCGATTCGTCATATCAACTCCTAAGTAATAATATGGAGGCATAGTCATACAAAAATTAGATTCAGGTTTCCAAAGCTATGCTAGTAATAATAATACCAGAAGTGTAAGCAACACATAACAGAGGATTGATGGAAAAATGAAATGTATGCAGTCATTCATGTAATATTGACAATAAATTGGGGTAAGTTACTAATACATCCTACAATATGGATTCCCCCAATTATGCTCAGGGACATTAACCATGAGAACCCATTGGTTTATTGCTCTATTTATTTGAAAGGTCTGGAAATGGAAAATTTAGAGTCACTAATTAGATAGAAACTGTCTACAAAAAAACGAGCAACTACTGATCTCAAGAGCTGGGTAGAACCTGCTAATGGATATGTTTCTTTGGGGGATGCTAGATTTTTTAAAAAATTACCATGGGCTGATTATTGTAACATTATATATACACAATAAGACATAGAACTGTACATTCTAGCAGCTCAAATTAATGCATTTCAGACTTATCTCAAATGAGCTGTTAAAAATAACAAATGTACAATAAAAACCTGATTAAGTGTACAGTTTGTGCTGTGGAAAACACCCACTATATCTGAAAAGAAATGTTGACAGTATTATAAGTTCTACAAGCATTAAGAGAGCATGATCATCAATTTTCTGTTGGTAAGATTGTTATCTAATTATCACATGTACAAATTAGACATAGATCTAAAAATATCTTAAATCTGATGACACAGATAAACAAATTTGTATTTTTACATTTCTGATGTTTCTGGAGCTGTTTATTTACATTTACTGTTTTATTTCTATCCTGTATCTTTGCAAAATTACTTTGGCATCTCTGAATCTAAAGTGTGTAGATACAAATCTTCAATCAACCACTTAGAAAATAGCTTGAGGGATACACTAATCTTCAATACAATTAGAGAATAAGTCACTTTGTCCTTTTCAAAGCACAAGTTAAAATGTAAGCATGATCTTATGTCTATGAAGAATCTCACAGACCTAGCCTGACGAAATGGGGGACAGAAAGGTGGCTGTTGGGAATGGGGAGGGGGAGAAACTGGAGGCGATGATAAAGTGTAGATTTGATTAGGAGGTATGTTTATTGAGAACTTAATGGATTCATGGAGGCCACAGTTGGTAATTTTATTAAATATGAGGAGTTTGCTATGATGATGTTTGAGCCTCAGTGTTGTTACCTCACACACAAAGTTAAAACTATGAGATAATGGATATGTTAATTAGCTTGACTGTGGCAATCATTTTACTGTGCATATATTATTGAATATATATCATGTATCTTAAATACATACATGTTTTTTTTTGGTTTTTCGAGACAGGGTTTCCCTGTAGTTTCTAGAAATATTATACTATATATTAAGCTAAATAATACAGTGTAACAATTCTCTAAACATTACTAACCTCAACATATGAAGACTATATATAAGAATGGGTTTTATAAAGTGTCATTTACAAAGTTTAAGCATGACTCTTTGAGAGAATTAGTATATTAGGGCTGAGGGCAGGAGGACTATTTCCAGGGCACAGAATGATGCCAGAAGTTTGGAATACTCTTAAGGTAGAAATAGATCATTGTAACGTTGTTCAGATCCAAAGAATACTCAACATTTTGTAAGCTCTAATATGAACTGGGAGCCATAGATATGACAATATATGCTCCTCTATTATACCAAGTGCATCACTCTGTAAGATGTTGATTGTTGGGGAAGTAATACCTGTGTGGGCTCCAGGAGCATACAGGAACCCTGATATTTCTGCTTAGTTCTTATATAGACCCCCAAATTCTCTAAAAAAATAAAGCTTATTTATTAAATTTATTTATTTATTTTTAAAAAACTATCTTTTTTCATTTTACATATCAATCCAAGTTCCCACTCTCTCCCCTCCTACCACTTCCTTTACATTCCCCTTCCCGTTCTACCCCCACCCACTCCTCGGAGAGGGGAAGACTTTCCATAGGGAGTCAAAACATTCTAGCACATTGCTTTGAGGACCAAGGCTCTCCTCAATATATCTAGGCTGAACAAGATATCCCCCCAAAGAGAAAGTGTTCCAAAAAGTCAGTAAAAGCAGTAGGGGTAAACCCTGGTCTCACTGAGACAATTGGGGATGTTGGGAGAAGGGAAGTCAGAAGGGGAGGAGGAGTGGAAAAGGAGAGCGGGATGGAAAATTGAGGAAACTGGATAGTGGAAATGGGGGAAGGATAGAACAGACAAAAAGGAAAGAGATATCTTGATTGAGGGAGCCATTATGGGACTAGCAAGAAATCTGGGGCATTCGTACCACAAGGATATTTGCTCAACTCTGTTCATAGCAACATTATTCATAAATATTCTCAGGAGACTTTGTCTATTGCCCCTTCCCAAGGGGATATCTTAGGGTTTACCTTATTACTTAGCTTCTCTGGGGTCATAGACTATAGGCTCATTATCCTTTGCTTTTACAGCTAGTATCCACTTATGAGTGAGTACATGCCATGTTCATCTTTCTGGGTCTGGGCTACCTCACTCAGGATGTTTTTTTTTTTTCTAGCTTCATCCATTTGCATGTAAATTTCAAAATGTCCCTGTCTTTTACCACTGAGTAGTACTCCATTGTGTAAATATGTCACATTTTCTTTATCCATTCTTCAGTCGAGAGACATTTAGGTTGTTTTCAGGTTCATAAAACACATGAAAGTAACACGAATGAGAGATATGCTTATACAGAAAACAGTTGCAGACATAGACCCATGCATTGGTTATACAGGCATGGGTATGGTTGTACAGACATGGACCCATGCATTGGTTTTACAGGCATGGGTATGGTTGCACAGACACAGACCCATGCATTGGTTTTACAGGCATGGGTATGGCTGTATAGACATGGACCCATGCATTGGTTATACAGGCATATGTATGGTTGCACAGACATGGACCCATGCATTGATTATACAGGCATGGGCATGGCTGCACAGACACCAACTCATGCATTGGTTATACAGGCATATGTATGGTTGCATAGACACAGACCCATGCATTGCTTGTATAGGCATGTGTATGGCTGCACAGACACAGACCCATGCATTGGTTGTACATGCATGGGTATGGATGCACAAACACGGACACATGTCCTGGTCACACAGGCATTTGTATGGCTGCACTCATCTCGAGGCTTATGCACATTGAGAGGCACTAGCAACATCTTCGGTGCTGTGCCCACTGAACAGTACTGGGATGTCTAATTTCACAGGTGAAATTACACAACCTGTGAAAATGAGAGGAACAGTTTTTGTTTGTAGTCTCACTGCAATTTGTAGAAGAAAATTTGGTTGGCCTGACAATGTGTCTATGTAAGTTGACAGGTTGGTAACCGTGGTGTGAAAACTATTTCTTTTTTATCTTTAAAGAATTACTGGTATGTTAAATTAAATTTTCTTCCTGTAGGCTGGATCAGACACACAGAAACCAGGCGTCTAAACTCTTGTCTCTGTGTTTGAATTGCTAGTTTTCTAAATGCGGAATCGCAAGGCTGAACGCATGTATTATTTCACCTAATAATTACAGTTGGCAATTACTATGGGGCTACGAAAATAGTTTAATCGGTCATCTATTCACAGGTCAGTTTTGTCTTTTAAGCCCAAAGAATTTGCTTCATATGTCAATCATATCATGCTATAGGCCACTGCATTAACAGCTGCAGCAAATTAATCCTGCAATGTGATCTATTAAATTATTTGCCACTTCCTCGAGAAATATAATAGGTGATTATTATTATTATTATTATTATTATTATTATTATGGGGTAATTAACCATCTAAATCGGACTTATATTTCAACTATCTATGTATCTACCTATCAATTGTTTGACCTGCAAATAAATTTATTTTATTTTCATTAAAAATAGTTTCTTTCGTGGCCGGGTGGCAGTAGCGCATGCCTTTAATTCCAGTACTCAGGAGTCAAAGGCAGGAGGATCTTTGTGAATTTAAGGCCAGGATGGTCTACAGTGTTAATTCCAAGGCAATTAGAAATGTTGCATGGAGAAACTCCATCTCAAAACTCTCCCACCCCTTAAAAAAAAGAAAGAAAAAGAAGATTCTTCTCTCATACAGTGCATCCTGACCACAGTTTCTTCTCCCTCCACTTCTCCAAGCTCCCCCACAACTCCCCTCTCCCTCAGATACATGTATCCTTTGTTTCCCTTAAGAAAGATCAGGTCTCAAAGAGACAACAACCAAACATGAACAGGAAGCCAGGTACCCCAGAGTTATTCTACTAGGGTAGAACCACACTGACAAAACAAAACAATGAAATGACTCTTAATGATACTCTGCTGTACTTATAGATTGGTGCCTTGTCCAGTGAACATTAGAGAGGCTTCCTCTGGCAGCAAGTGGGAGTGGGTACAGAGCAAACAGATACTATACAGAGAGTGAGTCTAAATTGGACGGCTCCATTGGGTCCCTCCCTTGGAGCTTGGGGAACCCTTTGGAAGAGGGGAAGGAAAGATTGCAGGAGTCACCAGGATGGAGGACATCAGGAGAACATGACCCACTAAATGAACTAAACAGGGAATATATGCGCTCACCAAAACTGAAGCAACATTCACATGGCCTGAAAGTGTCTGAATCGAGTTCTATGTCTACTATGGCTGTTGACTCGGTCTTTCTGTGGTACTCCTAACAGTAGGATTGGGCTACCTATCAGGTTCCAGCTCATTTTTATATAACTACCCTAGCTATTATATATTCAACTGCCCAGAATGTAGTTTCCTACCTGTGAAATGGACAGCATGACCTCCACATTTGAGAGTTACATGTATCTGATTATCTATATCTATCTCTATATCTCTATCTCTCTCTATCTCTCTCTCTCTATCTCTATCTCTATATATCTTAGGCAGCATTATTGAGTTATACATTATAACTAGAATTAGCTAAAAAGTAAAATTAAACTTACTAGTAAAAGATCAACATTTTTGTCCCTTTTTGGTTATATGTTCTCTCTGTCTCTTTCATAGATGTGTGTCTCGGAACATATCTCTAGAATCAAGATTTATTTGCTGAGTAGTCATACATTCCTTCAATCTACAGAACATGGCTCATTCAGCTCTCATATTGATGCAATGAAGACTACGTGAATTATTAACTGTTTGGTGTTCATGGTTACACTATGCACTCAGCATGCTTAGGCATTGGTGGCATTATTTCTCCCACTCTGCTATGCTAGTTAATCAGCTATAAATAGTCTTGAATATTTTTTCTTTCCAAATAATGTGCTTTAAAAACTGTTATCATATGCATTCATGTACCAACGTGTACATGCTTGTGTGTTAAGATTTATTTGTATATGTCCCTGAGGAGGCCAGAACACAACAATGTCATTGTGTAGGTGACAAATACCTTGTCTTCTAGCTTAGAAGAGTGTTTCACCAGTTAGACATTTGACAAGTACCCTAGGCTGGTCAACAAGCTTGAGAGAGGCCACCTGCTTCCACCGCCCCTAGCATTGGGGTTACAAGTGCATGCCACAACACCTGGCCTTTTAAAAAACGTTGTTTCTTGGGATTCAATTTAGGTCATCATGCTCAGGAGGCAAAAACTTTATCCAGCGAACTATCTATCACACAGGCTTGCAAACAATGTATTTTACACGTTGTATTTCACAATGTATCTTAGTTGTCCCTGTTCAACTGGGTAGTTTTATCATGCTCTTTCTGTATAGAGTTTTCAAAGTATTGGTTGAGATTTCCTATTATAATACTATACATCCAATGCTGACTGAATAAATTCAAACTCCATTATCTGTTGAGAGTATTAGAATATTTTTACTATTTAGTTCCTGAGGATGGTTCTTTTTACATTATAACAGAAAATGGGTAAGGAGTTTTTCTCTGTGAACATAATTCAGCACAGATGAATTTTGGACCTACAAATGGTTGCTGTAGAAGCACGGGATACTGCCTACCACCAGCTAGTGTCATCACACACCTTTGGTGTCAGGGAGCACTTAACCCACACAGCTGGGCTAGTTGATTTCTGGGTGTTCTAGACTCTCAAAAACTCATTGTTTAATCTTTGTCTTATTCTCGAATTTTCATTTGTATGTTTTCTTTTTTTTCTACGAGTCATTGATGACAAGAGTTAGGTTTGATAACTATAGTTGATATTGAGCAATAGAATTGTATTTGACTATAAGAAGAACAAAAATATTTTGCTGGTAAGAAAGTAAATACAAGGGGAGATTATTTCTAGAAAATTATTATCACACTCATAAAAGATAAGCAATATGTTTCCTCTCATTTGTGGACCTTAGTTTTTATAATAACATATAAATATGTATATTTGCAATGAAAGTAGCTGCAAAACTGTCTAAGAGAATGAAGGGAACTAACAGGAGAAGAGAGGAGAGGAAAGGGAAGTGGAAGGGAAGAAGGCAGGTATATTGCCTTGTTTATATATTATGTATGAATACAAAAATGTATGAGACATGGTTTTATTTACAATAAAATGCAGTGTGGGAGTTATACATACAGGTGGACATACACATATGTATGTGTTCACATGAAGACAAGAAGTTTATTCTGTGGATACTCTCCATATTCTCTTTTGAGATGGACTCCTTTACCCCAAAGTTTGTTGATTCAGCTGGGCTGAAAGAGTTGCTATGAAACAGCTAGGATAGGAAAGATGTAGAACTGGGATTCTTCTAAGAATCTGAGATTTCTCTATTCTTTCTCTGAGTTCTCATGATTGAAGAATTAAAACAGCAATAGCTGGTTCAGAGTTACCACAATGTTTTGTTAGACAGTTCTCAACTCTAGTATACCATATATATTTATATTTTATTAATGTGGTATTATTATTTTTAGAGGTGTCAATTTGAATGAGAACCAAATTTTATTTATTCCACTCAACTTTTGAAGATGATTGTTGCATTTAAAATATAGCCCTAGATTCTTAAGTCCTTTTTCAAAACTTGGCTCCATTTATTTCCATCTATGTGTTTTTATTTTATTGTGAGACAAAATTAAGCTCAATGAACCCATAGCAAGTCAGTAATCCCTGCATTTTTATTGCCCACAACACTAAGCACATACAGGTCAGGGCTAAGGAGGACTCTCTGCCACTAATGCCATCTGTCAGGAGAACAGCAAATGCACTCAGTTCTACATTTACACACGAACATCTTCCTTTCAGGTTCGTTGCACTCTGCCCATTGGTCCTTAAATAATGAAACACTTTTAAACCAAATGTTCTAAATGCTACATAGATAAAAGCGTTAGCTACCAAGAATCAGATGTTTTTCTGGGTTGCTAACAATTTAATTTGCATCTAAATTAAGCAGACAGATGTGACACATTTTGATAAAGAAGAGCTGTGAATCAGATCCTGTGACTTCATTTCTTAGAGAAAAAGATCTCTCATGTGACAAACATTTTAGATCAATTATTACTATTGTGAATAATCATGTTTTGACATTGTTCAGTAACTATACAATTAAAGTTAATATACTACCATAAGCTGCACAGAAAATGCAATTTTCCTCTTTGTGTAATATTTGAAACATCAGTCTCCCCTTTATGGTCTCCAATTCAACCTGTTCCCATAACAACCACTGAAATATATTTTTAGTGATTTTTCTTTCTTAACAAAAATCAAAGCTCTTGAAAAAAATCATGTCTTTAATTTTTTCTCATTCATTTGCTTTGGGTAACTGCTCTGAAAATATTATATCACTTATCTCTGCCTTTAGCAGTATTCAGTAAAGGGTTTCTGATAGTGATTAAAAAATAACTGATGTATGATTAAATAACAATTAAAAATGGAAAGAAAATAAAACAGTCAACAGAAAATCTGGAAAAGCTATCTGCCCCAACTTAATTTATTTTGAGAATGTGAAAGGCCATACTCTAAAAATGAATTAAGGGTGAGACTATTGAAAGTAGGCCAACAGGGCTAATGAGAAATTTTGCATGCTCAAACCCCTTGATGCTTCCCTTTATTTCTTTTTCAGGGGAGGATCAGATTTGGGGAAAGTGCTGTTCCTTTTCCTATAGGCAGCTGTGTGACTAAAAGACGTGAATGGTTGTGACGACAGTGAGGAAGATATCATTGGGAAAACCATAGCTTGTGGATATGATTTCTTTGAAAGGACGATTTTTTCTTTCATTATGTTGTGTGTTGGGAAAATAATCCACAGATTTACCTGTGTAGTTTGAGGCCATGAGCCTCAAGTTTAGGTTTTCCGTATCTTAAGGCAGATGGTATTTCCAATAATGAGAATGACTTTAATACATGAGCTACTGCATTTAGTGGAGCTTTATAAACAGATAATAATCATAGTTTTGCTCAGTTCATGCTTTCTGCTGAAGTTGTTTATCCACAAATTTTATTAAATTCTTAGTATCCTCCAAACGTTGAGAATCCATAGGTAAACAGAACAGAGCTTCTTTCCCCCTTTTAAATTTTATCCTGGTAGAGAAAAGGAAAAATAAACAAATACATATTCATACATCAAGAAATATCTTTTTATAAAGATGAATCTACGAACACAATAGAAAATCAGAATTGGCAAGGAGGACAAGCAGGTGAGGCACAGCTGGGTACAGCTTTAGACATGAAACTAGTGAAAGCTATCAAGGTACATACACTGAGTTTTGGTGAAGGAGCTGACCCTTGAACGATAAGGGGGGAAATGTTTGAAACCTGTTGTAGCTGTGCTTCTTAATGTTGTGACCAAGAATCTGAGAAGTAACTTCCAGGAGAAAGAGTTTATTCTGATCAATGATTGCATGTGACAAATGCGATCGCGGTGTGAGAGACAGGGCAGTGGGCATAATTCACAGTTGTGGAAACAGAAGAATAAAGCTGGTTTTATGTCTTAAAAAGTGAGGAGAGAGAGAGAGAGAGAGAGAGAGAGAGAGAGAGAGAGGGAGAGAGAGAGAGAAAGGCAAGGAGCTTGCTTTCTTTTTTTTTACCATCCCTTGCTCAGATTGGGTGCCCAGCCATATGGGATGCTGGGCCTTCCTTCCTCAGCTATGCCTCTCCAGAAAACCCCCATTACATGTGCCCAGAATTGTATCTCCCAGAAGACCCATAAATTCTGTCAGATTGACCATATTGTACAATTGTTACAATATTTGATGTACATCTACTATTAATGCACAAATGGTCTTTCTGGCTAGTTCTATCATTTATAGAGCTAATTTCATTTTTATATCATTAACTGATCTTGCTTTTCCTCATTTGTTAACTCCTCTGCATACATATTGTATTATCATTTACTTAGTGTTGTTAATCAAAAGGATAAAATTAGGTATCAATAACAGATTTTCTTGACTATATTCAACTGGACCAGTTCATACTGCGAGTGTTATGATTAAAAGGAAAACATTTAGACAGATTTGTCAGCTGTTACTGCCAACCACTTTAATCTAGATTTGCAGGTGACTGTCTCTAATAGAATACAATATCTACTCCATCTCATTTTACAAAATTCATTAAAATGAATGTTTTTTCCATCTTTGTATAGTAAATTAACTATCTTGGCGATCTTAAGATTTTCATCAAATATGATTTTTCTGCTTTCATTGTTCTATCAAGGGATGAAGTATGTATAACCAATTAGATTGTTGTGAATATATAAATTGGAGTAAATGTAGAAGCTGCGAAATAAAAATTAGTTTTTAGGGCAGAGGGTAGGCAAACAATAGAGAAAGGAATAGGGGGGGTGCAGAATTCTGAATGAGCAAATGGGAAAGGGAAGGTTCTAATTAGGAAGGTGAAAGGAGAAATGCAGAAGAAGGAGGAGGAAGCTAAAATAACAATAAGAATGTCTAAAAGTCATAAGGAATTATAAAGCTAATTTTTACCTTAAAAGTCCCTAGAATACACAAAAGTCTCTCTCTCTTTCTCTCTCTCTCTCTCTCTCTCTCTCTCTATATATATATATATATATATATATATATATATTATATATATATATATACAAATTTACATCTATAGTTTAAATGAATTTTCTTACTTGATCTGATAAAACTCCCTCCAAGAGTCACCCTAAACCCCACTTAACAAAACCCCCAGCACCAGGCATGAAGTCTTCTGATTTAAGCACTTGGTCAGGATTTTCCAACAGACTCTCAAAACATACAGGCTATTGCTTATGACCTTGATTGCTCCCTAAAGGTGGAAGGTGAGCGCCTATTGCTGAAGACATTGTGCCATTCAAGAACGGGACACAGAGGTCCCTTAGGTGAAAGATGCCCCTCTGAGGACAAGCTTTACATGGTACCAGAAGTTGCCATCTAATGGAGTGAAGCAAGCAACAGTCTTCCAAGCCGTAAGACCTAGAAATCACAGCCATCAGCATGTGAGATACCCCTAAGGATGCAGCCGTTGTCGTGCATGCCAACAGCTCTCTACATGGACTTAAAAACCTCTTAACAATAGGAAAGTCATGCATGGGGCTGGAACATAACCAACCACCAGGGTAGAGCAGTCATGGACTTTGGAGAATACAGAACTAACTCCTTTACTAAAAGAGCACTTAGCCTTCTGTCCCCAGGGAAGTGTAGCAGTCCTCAGCCCCCATATAGAAAATGTCTGTGACCAACAGAACCCACAGCCAATCAAAATGCAGAGTTATGGAACCCAGTCATAAGTGTTATATCTACAGTACAACTTTTGTACTTAGGCTAAGGGTCATTACACAAGAGGAGGTGTCATTGTTTGCTGTGAGACTGTGTCAGAAACTACACCCATAAAATCTCGCCAGGATGACTGGCTAATCTTGAGGTGAACAAGGATAACAACCGACAGAATCCTACACAAGGAACTACAGATGACTATGGAATGCTAAGAGTGGAGAAATAGTCTTCCTCAAGGAAAACCACGCTGATTGGTTATTTAATTTGAAATGCTAATCTCTGAAAACATTCACAAAAGTATCATTACACAGACTAAACAGGTTGCATTTAGAACTAAACACATGCACATTGTGTGTGTGTGTGAATAAATGCCATTTGAGTGTTTAGAGGGAGAAAAAATGGGAGAAATGTAATATTATTTTAATTTTTAAATGGGGAAAATGAATTTGTACAAATTCTTCACATTTTTTCACATTCTCTGTGATATTAAGGGCTTGGCAGTATCAATTAAATCATAAAGTGTCAGATTATAGAAGGCAAAGTCTCAAATTTACAAACTTTTATATTCCAAATACCCAGGTAGGCTAGACTGGCTTGACAGAAAGTAGATTGTAGAATAGCTTATCAGTTAAACACTTTCACCAAAGTAGCTAGATACAAAATCAACTCACAAGAATCAGTAGCTCCTCTATATACAAATGCCAAAAAAATGACAAACAGATTAAGACAGAAGTCAGATGAGCAACACATTTCACCATAGCCTCAAACAATATAAAATATCTTGCGTCACTCTAAGCAAGTAAGTGCCAACAGAGAGGAAGAAACCAAAAAAGCAAGAACTTCTGGATCAACATGAGCAAAGCTCATATAAACTCATGGAGACTAAAGCAGCAGGCTTAGGGCCTACAAGTTCTTCACCAGGTCTTCTGCATAGATATTTTTGCTTCCTGTTTAGTGTTTTTATAGGATTCCTGGGTTCAAATGAATGGGTCTCTGGTTCTTATGCCTTCTTTTGTGATTTCCTTTTTTTTTTTGTTGTTTCGTCTTGTCCAACTTTGATGTGATAGTTTATATTATATTGTATTATATTATTATCTCTTAGAAACCTGATCTTCTTTAATGAGAGAGACAAAAGTTGTGGTTCTGAGTGGGAGAGAAGGTGAGAGAGAAGGGGGAGAAGTAGAAGGAGGGGAAACTATAATCAGGATATATGTTATGAGAAAAGAATCTATTTTGAACAAAAGAAAAATAATAACTGGTGGCCAACAAGGAAAATAACAGCATCAGACAGTGGGACTGTTTCTTAATTCAAAATATCAGGAATTAAGATCTGAGGCTGGAGAGATGTCTCAATAGGTAAAAGCACCTGGCACTCTTACAGTGGTGCTATTCCCTAGCACCCCTTTGGGGCAGTTCACAATCAGCATCAATGCCACCTACAAGACATCTTTTATTTCCTCTGGCCTCTGGTCATCTCCACTCATGCACATTCTCAAATATACATTCAATCAAAGGAGAATAAATCATTTAAAAAGCTTAAAATATGTGTATACATTTCAATAATAAGTTAATTTAAAAGCATTTAACTTTTATTCCTAATTGATCATCAGTTTTTTTTTTACATATAAGACCTTAACTTCTAAATGCCTTTTTAATTTTAAAAATAAAAGGCTATGACAAAATTAAACTTGGATCTTTTTGACTGCTTATTTTATTAGGAAATACTTATTATGCTGTAAAAGAGCATATTAGGTTTAGTAAGTGAGAATTTTAAAGCATGCATTATCAGTATGCTAAGCTTTATTTGAAGAAAATAGAAAAATTTGTATTTTAAATAACTATTTTATTTTAATTGTGTCTGTGTGTGAATGCAGGTGCATGCATGCACACGTGTTACTATGTACAACTGCAACAGCCACAGAGTCCAGAAGGGAGTATTATATTCCACGGAGATTAAATTATAGGCAGTTGTCCTGATGTGGTGCTAGGAATAGAACTCCGATTCTCTGGAAAAGAAGGGACTCTGAACCACCGAGTATCTCTCTAGCCCATTCTCGCATTATAAACGTAGACAAACCCAACATTTATCAATATTCCTTTCACACTGAATACTGAGGCTAGTTTGTGGATTTTTATTAGGTATTTTTTTCTTTTTTATTTGCAAACATAGATACCAAACTTCTTGTAATGGACATAGGTATATTTCTCAAAACTCTACACATCATAAAGTCTGGTCTTATCTAAATATGTAACGATATCTCTATTTCATTACTTGTTTAGATAGTCAAATTTGCCTGTAGAAGTATGAAAACCACTTTGAAAATTATAAACTTAAGAAACAATACATAATATTGTTTTAATTGAATTGCCTTTAAAGTCATGATTGAATATTTCTCTTGTTTTTGAGACTGAATTTCAATATGTGCTCTAAACTTTCAATCCTCCTACCTCAGACACCTGAGGACTGCCATGACGCATAGATGTCACTACTCCTGGCTCTTCTTGAGAGCACCCTTGTAGTCTTTCCTGTTTATTCTTTTCTAGAACAGTGTGTATCTCACCCTGAACTTCTTTTGATGGACGGATTGGATTGATTGAAAATTATTCAAGTCTATGATGGTGTGGCAATAATAAGTACTAACAGAAACCATCCCAATAACTTTACATTTCAGTATTTTCCAAGTTCATTTCATACAAGACAGCAATTCCTATTGTTGGTCAACAGTAGTAGGGAAGCTCAGCATCCAGTCAGCTAGGCAGAGGCTACCCAACAGTACGCCATACTGCTAAACTATGGTGGTCACCTACTAAAGTTTTTAAATTTATGACTGGTTTATAGAGCAACAGCACCCCTGTAAGCCAGGAGCCATCTCTCTACAGTAGACTAGAAAATGTGATCTGAAATGATGAAAACAAGTTTAGAAGCAGCCAGGCACCTCTATCATGGACTGACACTTTCTTCTTCTTCTAATGGCAGTCTACTTATAACCTCAAAGAATAATCATTGATTACAGTAGGGTCAGTCATTTTCTCTGGAGCCATTGCTGTCCATCTGAAGTGACAGTTTTTAATCTTCCTGCATTGACTTCTGTAGATTTTTCCAACTTCAGTCCTCATAAAAGTAGTCGCCTTCATATTCCTGATTCTTTTGATCTTCACTCTCATTTTTAAATTTGATATTAGAATTCTGACTCGATTCACTAAATTGCTTAAGGGTGCAGTTGGTATAAGGCATCTTTGACTTTAGCAAGTGAAACTGTGTCACAATAAATTTAAAAGCATTTCCTTGCTGTTTGGGGTACAAAATGATCCTCTTCCTTTGCATTATGGTGAATTTGAGAGAGTATTTTTTACAAGCACAATCTCCCAAGTCCCACAAGGTTCTTATTCATTTTGAAAAATTTTAAGCTTAATTAATACTCTGAATTTGAAAAGCAGGTTATGCGAATGTTTTGTAGATCAAAAGAGAACAACCTGTCCTTTTAAGTCACATCAATTGCTAAAAATTTAGTGGTGAAAGTGGCTACAAAAATCTCCATATTCATATGTCTGTCAAAGCAGAGCATGGACTCCTCTAATAGATACACATAGCAATAAAAGAAATACCCTGCTTATTTTTATGCCACACTATAATTACTTATTTTCTCATTTGCAGTCTTCTTTTTAATATTTGACAGTTCCATAAAATTATATATTGAATTTTAGGATTTTTCAATCCTTATTTCCCTCCCTCCCTCCTTCCTTCCTTCTTTTCAACATGTTTTCCTTTCATTTTCATGTCTTCTTTCTCTTTGGGTATGGTCTTTGAGTATAATTGGAATATTATGCTTCAGCATTATTTTTGAAAGAAGGGTTATTTGCCATTTGCTACACAACTGAGGGAAATGACAGCCCTCTCCCAACAAGCTCTAACTGCCAATAGTCTCTCAAGGAGACACTGTAGTCTTCTTCTGAAGCCAAATATTTATAATTTAAACAATGACTATGTCCTTCCGACAAGTTCAAAGAAACGTAATGGAATGGCTTTCTATATTTAGAATACAAGCATAGTTGGGAATTCAACTCTGCTTGTTATTACAAAGATCAACTTGGATAGGTTCATAAATTTCTATGTGTTTCAGTTTCTCAGTTCATAAATTTCTATGTCTTTCAGTTTCTCTATCCATAAAATAACAATATTGATTATTCCTACTTCATCAACATTTTGTGAATATTAAGTACAAATATATGTATAAAATATTTATAAAATTTCCTGCAGTATAACAAGCAACCATTACCACCATCATTCTACATAATGGATAATTTTTACCAAAAAGCTCAAAATACTCTGTTTGATAGCAGAAAACTAATAGTAAAACTTTAGTTACACAAAATAGAAAGATCAAAAGTCCACCACCAAAGGAAGAAATGTATCTATGATATACACTGATATACTTGGCCTTCCCTAGTTGAATGCTATGTCTGCAAATAGTTCCTCAAATGTATTTGTGTATGCCAATGATTTCGAACCAAAGGAGTCAGGGTAGACTCAATCTGTATCATCTTTATACCTACTCATGCATCTTCACCACCAACCACACATACTGTGTCCCTTCTCTGAGAAATGCAAAGCTCTACTTTCAAAAGAGTGACAGCATAGCATGGAAGGAATATGAAAGACTGGTGTGTTTGTTGTTGTTGCTGTTGGTAGTGAGTCAAATGATCTACAACAGACTGAGTCATGAGTAAAAGCAATCATTTTTAAAAATAAGGCTTTGGAATGCCAAAGTTTAATAATACTCCTATCCTTAGCTCTCCATGTGGATTCCTAAACTAATATCTCTCAGTTCTAAATCTATTCTACAATTCACCTCAAGATTCTAGGACAGGAAGACTTCAAATTGCTGTTTTCTTTGTCACTAGTATTACTGGAAGGTTCTCTCTTGCTGGTGTTAATGGGGTCTAGATATCAAGGGGAGAAACTACTCATCTGTGTCTATCCTATGTCTTTTGGTGTCACGGATGACTGCTGAAATCAGCAAGTGAAATGGGGTCCAGTTGCTAAGTTTTCACACATTGCCTGAACTGTCATTATTGATAGATAATAGATAAGGACAGAGAAGTGCATCTTTTTTCAATACCTTGGTACCAGATCCTTAAGACCATTCTCTGAACTTGAAGGAGCCCTATCTCCCATGCTACAGGGGTTTGGAAAGGCAGATCTGAGGTTGTGTCCTCTGGACTTGTTGGTCCCACTTAGTCTCTTTCTTTTTTCATCTTCTATTTAAGTGGATTCTACTTCTTGTAGTTGCCAAGTCTATATATGCCTGAAATTTTCAGTATTGTAACTTCAGACTCAATAATTGTTTATATTATTTGTTTAGGTATAATTGCTGTTGGGGTTTTTTTTTTTCTAACTAGACTTAATATGCAGCTTCATACTACCTAAATAACTGTATTGGTAACCAAATTATGATATATAACACACACCAAGGGTTAAATGATTTCCTTAATGACTGGGCAATAGATGATAGAGACAATGATCTCAAAGGTAAAGACTCTTAGTCAATTGTACGGTGTTTTCACAAGATTTCTATTTGAGCTTGTATTTTATTCATTGTTCTGTTGCTGTGATGACCAGACAGCAAGTTAAATAAAAAAGGGTTTGTTTGACTTACACTTTCATGTTACTGGTCATCAACAAAGGAAATCAGGACAGGAACTCAAACAGGGCAGGATTCTGAAGCTGGAATTGATGCAGAGGCAATGGAGGAATGCTGTTTACTGCCTTGCTCCTCCTCCTGGATTATTCAGCCTGTCTTTTTTCTTTTGATTTTTAATTTATTCTCTTTGTCTCCTATATCATGTATTTTGATCTCATTCATTTCCTGTGCCTTCACGACTATATTCTGCCCCTGCCCCTGCCACCCAAATAATAGGAAATTTATGAGAAAAAAAAATGGAAAAAAATTAAAAAGAGGAAAAAATTCAAAGTCTCATCCTGGAAGTTGCAGTGTGACATGATCAGTCACACTGTAGATTCTTGTCTACAATCATTACTTGTGAGTGTTCCCAGCATTGGTCATTGGTCTGGTTTGAGGCCTATAGTTTCTAAACACTCTCAATGCTGGGTCCTCACTGGGACTTTACTTGAGTGTCCTGTTGTTGCCCTGTGTTGTGGAGATCCTGCAGCTTTTGGTCTGCATCCACCTGTTTTCTTATACAGCAAGGTACCACCATCCCAGGGCTGGCATCATCTGCACTGGTCTGGGACCTCTTCTATCAGTCACTAAGAAAATGCCCTCTAGGCTTGCCTGCAGCCATATCTTCTAGAGGCACTTGCTTCATTAAGGATCCCTCTTCTCTCAGATGACATCAACTTGTGTTGAGTTGACAAGAACTATCCAACACAGCTAGGAATGTATCTCTGATGCCTAATATGTATTGATTGGAAAGTAAACCTTATGCTATATGGTAATTATTACTGACTCTACAAAAGTTGTTACAAAAGCCCTATCAGCTCAGAAATTAACTGGGCAGTATG
Source organism: Arvicola amphibius (assembly GCF_903992535.2). NCBI lineage: Eukaryota > Metazoa > Chordata > Mammalia > Rodentia > Cricetidae > Arvicola > Arvicola amphibius. Next base: position 110,535,386 of record NC_052050.1, read on the forward strand.
GTGTAGATGTGCATAGGAATGGAAAGAATTCAGAAAACTCTAGAGTTTAATAAAGAAAGTAAGAGTCGTCTTCCAAATCTCATGTTGTAGGCCATCACATTAAATTCAACAGCACAGCACTGAGTAATGCAAACAATAAAGGCATAGGAAAGATCTCAAATACAGCAAGTCAAAGCAATAGGGAATGATTGACAGCCTAGCACCCAGTAAAACTTCCTAGCAAAATAAAGCATTTGTGGACAACGATTGTGTTAAGGGTTAATCCTTTCATCTACTTTCCAATAAAAAGAAAAGTGGAAGAAGAGGAGGAAGCGCATTTAAGAAGGAACATTTCTAGGCATTGAGACTATTGGGAAGCAAACAGATCAAAACTCTAATAAGAATTCAGGGAACAGTAATAGGAAAAAATGGCCTGATTCCAGAAATATGAGCATTAAACTATTTGAAATGACTCTTGACCCCATGATCTATTTGAAATGGGAAGTGCATTCTAGTCTTACATAATTTGGACATAAATTGGAGTGAGCTGGAAAATGTGAATAACTTGGTCATGGTCCACATTGTCCTCATTCAGCAATGACTAATCAAAGGTCCTGAACTTGATGTGAATACTAAGATGGGAAGAGTTCTGAGCTATTAGCCTAGAGGGTAGCCGTCCCCTTCTGTGACAGAGTGGAACACACCGTGGATACTTCTTAACCAGAGAGGGCTTCTGCAGAGATGGACTGAGTGCTCACTAACTCCATTTCCTTTAGCTAGTCACACACAGACACATATTTACCACCTTTTGTCACAGTTTAATTGAGGCTTGACATTAAGGTTTGGCCAATGGAAAAATGTCCATTCCTTCAAAGCTACTCTCTAGTGGCTGACATACACAATACTTTAACTTCCTCTCTCTTCTGATGTCTAAGGAGACTGCGTGCATCATAAAGCAGCATCCAAAGACAGGTGTGATCAGCAACCCAAGATATGTCATGCTCTGACAGAAAGAAAATGGTTTAATTTTTATATGTCTGAAATGGATTTGATTATAATGTTATGACATTTAGAGGCTATTGCCTGATATAGTATATATTTAATTCCTGGGTTTGATTATATTGGTAGTTGGGCATCTTTTTCTTCTTACTAAAATTAATTGACTGGGAAGAAAATGACATCTCAAAAGTGAAATGGTAGTTCAGTAGAAAAAGCTTTGCCTGGGAGAGCTGGGCTTCTGCAATCCTTTACCAGCTGCGGAAGTCCATTAATAAGTCTGAGCCACCATGCCTATCTAGGAAATGAAGCCAATGTTAGACTACTGCTTACGCAAAGAAAAAGCTATGTGAAGGGTTTGCTCAAGATTCTCTATGGATTTGACTTATTAGTCTGCGAAAGAGAGGTTAAATACTCAAAGCCACTTTAACAAAACACAGAAGATATATTTTATTATTTAGACTTTTATCCATTCGACACATGACTAAATCCAGCTTTGTATAGAAATAGTGTATGCATTGTCATGTAAATTTGTCTCAAATACATCATGTGAAATTCTACAAGAATAAAAATAATTAAGAAAGAAAAAGGATAAAATATGAGAGTGAGATGGGAGATGCTGCTATAATTCCCAAGACCCACTTCCCAGAGTTCTAACTGTCCGTCGCAGACATATACGAATATGACTGTATTTTTGTCGTCAGACCTCTGAGAACTTGGAGTTTCTGCTCTGATACGTCACAAGTCCTAGACATTCTGTTACAGCACCTTAAACAGACAACACTGGTAAAATAATGTGAAAACTCAAATGATTCCAAAACAAAAAGAAGACATCTAAAAATTTTTAGTTGTATCTAATTCTATGTTCATCAACTAACAGGTAGGTCAATAAAGATACTTCCAGTTTTACAAAATTATAAGACATCAATAAGGTCTATGCAACTCATGATTTAAAAGATATCAAATTGAATTTTCCTTCTTTAAATTAAATGTAGAGTGCTATAGCCAAAGTCCAAAAAAGAGGATATTTTTAACTCCTTTTGTTAATGGATTATCTTTTCAAATTACTAGGAAATGTCAGTTAGCTAAGAGCAAATATTTAGACTTACAGTGAAAAACAGAGCCAAAAGGCAGGCTTACTGATTCAGTCTTTAAATTGTTTTTACAGAAAATGATTATTCTTAGTCAGATATTTAAATATATGCAAACAACAACTCTGGTTTGATTCTTTGCTCACATTTGCTTAACATATTTACTGCACATGTTTTTCCTCCAGTGACTCCATCTCGCAGTGTTAAACCCAGCAACTATTTCTCTTGGGTCACTCCAATAACTACAGTGATTCCACAAGACCATACATACAAAAAATAGATAGCTGCTTAATTTTATTGAATTTAACATACTAGATTTTTTATTTATAGCTATATGGTGACGTTTTTATCAATTAGAGTGAATCTCTTAGAAGAACATACTGGAAAAGCAAACGCTGTTGCAAACAAGAATGCTCAGGTACAGGCCCACATCTCAGCCACATCTTAGCATCCTATCTATGTACGAGCTACTTTGAGGTAAAATAACTTTCCACTCACCAGCGCGGAGGTTTGAGAGACATCTGCCGCATCCCCTGCGGTCTCTGGTGTCCGCGTGGAGTTGGGGATTCTGTGAGGGTTCCGGGCTATCGCTTCACACCAGCCCAGCATTTTCTCCTTCCGCCTTTCCCTTCTCACTTCCTGAAATTCTGAAAATAATTTACATTCCCTGAAACACATCGCTTCTCATAGTGATGCTCTGGAAAATACACACAACTGAAATGTTATAATCCCAAAATTTACTAAAATGCAGATGGTGACGTATTATTTTTACTAGAAACCATGAAGGGAATAAGGGTTACTAATTATTAGTAATATTACCCCAGAGCTAAAGCAATGTAACTGTGCATCTTTTAAAGGTGCACATCCACTTCTAAACAAAAGTTTCCTACACCAGGTCCTAGGAGTTCGTATCTGGTGTTGGTTGAAAATGTTCTTAACCTGGAAGCTGAAAACAGGACTAGATCCTGAAGAAAATTACATCCAGCTATATGAGATTTAACAACAGGGGTACTTTCTGAGAAATGAGTCAGGAGACAACTTTATTATTGTAATGCAGTTGATAGTTACTGGATATGAGCTCTTGACAGAATCAAAACACACATGAACAAGAGACATATCAGATTATAACATGGCATACTATTTCTTAGGAAATGTCAACATTTATTAACTCTCTCTCCATATGTACTGTTTCTAGCAAATTACATATATATATATAACGTATTTATATATATCTAAGATAAAGATACATATAGACTTGTAAATATAATAGCCACTAGCAGTCACTTATTCTGTGTTACAAACCTTGCATAATTACATGTGTTGTTTGTTTATATGAGTGGCAGCATAGTGGATTTGTTGCTGGTAGCATTACCGTGTGTGTGTGAATGTAATGTGCAGCATATGTTATTATGACATTTATGTTCTCACTGGGCAACATGGATCATTTTGTCTCCTTTGTCATCTTATAGAATCACCTTTGTATATACATTTCACCATTAACTAAAACACCATTGTGATCTGTATGGTGTATGCCAATGACAAATAAAATTTGCACAGGTTTTAGTTGAACATCTTAAAGAAGCAAAATACTTAAAACTAAAGACCAGTGATAGACTAATCATCGTAGTGTCCCCGTTATCTTTCTTTTAAAGGTTTGATAACAGAAGGCAAACTTAGTAAAAATATGGTAAACTTAGAGCTGATATCCATCAAAGCTCAACCTATTAAAAACAGCAATTCAAAACAAAGCTTTATTTCATTATGAATAGAAATGCCCCAAAGCTCCTCCAAGCTTCCCAGAGCTTTCCATTTAATGGAATTTTGTGTCTTTGAATGTCATATCAACAAGGACTTTGAAGATAATGGAGAAACATTGTTTCCCTTGTAAAGTTTTACAGCCTACTTTTCCACTCCACCACCCTCAGTAATTAGAAATAGTTTATTGCAGGTCTTTAGTTAAACGCATTACACTGTCAATTAAATATCAAAAATAATGTAGAGTAATTATTTTTCACAGCATCCAAAGCAATTAGCAATCTGTTGGTTTATAACATTTCAGGATTCAAAACAGCACAGTTCAGAGCTCTAAGAAAGTAGCGCAAAGAAAGGTTACTTGTGGATGGATGAGATATTACTCTTGTGACAAAATGCTCAAGTCAAATGGATACAAACAATGCAAACAAGAAAGTGATAAAAAAACTTTCATAAAATTGAATTGAAGGTAACAATGAAATACATGTTTTTTCTAAAAATGGTTTATTTATTGATATTATATGTACATTGGTGTTTTGCCTGCATGTATGTTTCTATGGGGGTGTTGGATACTTCGGAATAGGGATTACAGACATTGTGAGCTACCATGTGTGTGCTGGGAACTGGACCAGGGTCTTCTGGAAGAGCAGTCAGTGCTCCTAATTACTGAGTCATCTCTCAAGCCTGGAAATAGATTTCTATTTTTGCATAACTAGATTATTATTATTATTACTACTACTACTACTACTACTACTACTACTACTACAAATTTTCACCTCCTCCCCTCCTCCCATTTCCCTCCCCCTCCCCCATTTTCCCTTTCCCTCCCTTTCCAGTCCAAAGAGCAGTCAGGGTTCCCTGCCCTGTAGGAAGTCCAAGGTCCTCCCCCCTCCATCCAGGTCTAGGAAGGTGAGGATCCAAACAGACTAGGTTCCCACAAAGCCGGAAATAGATTTCTTAACAGATCTTTTGGTCTAATATGAGTGAGTCATTTGTGTTACAAGAAGGGAAAGCTGAAGGAAAGGAGAAGATGGTTTGTCAAGCAACAGATTATTGATTCTTCCTCTTTCAACACATTGCCTGAGATATTTAAAGAAACCCTGATCTATTTAATAAGACATATGCACATCCAACTAATTTGCACTCTGAAGAAAGTAAGCATTTCCACATTTTCAGTAAACTCTGCTCTAGTTACTCATCAGTTTTATTGCAGGTCTTGAAGTGTGTTAAATGTAATGAAATGAGTATCTTTATTAAAAAATAGAGTGAAATAATATCTACGAACTATTTAACCAACAAAAACAAACATTCCACTGTTATTCTCTAGTTGCTCTTTAAAAACATCAATTTCCTAACTTTTAAATATTTTTATGCTTTTTATTTTTAAATTAGAACTAAGACATGATTTAATATAACTTTAGTACTTATGAGAAAGTGTGGAATTCATACCTAATAAAAAGTATAATAAAGTGACCCACAAAGTTATGATACCACTTGTCTCTATTCAGGAGTGTGTTTGTAAAGACATCTGATTTTTTTTTATTTCCTCCTAAGATTCTGAGATGAAATAAAGTTGTGTTTTCAATTGTAGTTGTGGCTATATCCTTTTATTCAGTCCACACTTATTGTCAACTATTCATTGAACCTCTAGTCTACTGAAGATAGAGAAAAAAGAAGACAAATAATAGTTCACAAGAAGACTACATCCATCTTTTATTTGAGTTGGATTTTGCCCAAAATCTATTTTAGAGAATTTTAGTCAGATCCTTCCAGTCTCTGATTTGGGAGACTTATAAGCTTCCTTTTTTAAAGTAGTCACCCATTTCTGCTGAATTTATAAGTCTTATCTGAAATTGGTTTATAGAAATTATATTTTCTGACCGACTATCAACAGGCATGACAAAGGCTATTTACATGTTGGCTATACTTGTCAAAACACATAATACAGTAAAAGATAAACTATATTCTCATTTTCTGCTTTAGGTATTGGTGATCATCTAGTTTTAGAATTATTAGAATAAATAATTCAGGAAACAGAAGTACATATTTTATATGCATGTTCATTAACACATGAAAATTAAATGTTTTAACAACCATTTACTTTTCTCTGGTCCTGCATGGACATGAGCAAGCAGAGGAGGCAATGTGACACATGACAGCTGACCAAAGGCTTATAAGTTAACTTTGATAGTGTCTCAGGGATACATGAAATGAATAGTGATTCTGTGGAGTGACAGAGGACCTGCATGCTGCAGCTTTGGAAAGGTTTTATTATATTAAGGAAGATGGCACACGGTGAGAGAGAAGCCTACGATGACTGAGAACACTGGCTGCACTTAGACATTCACATGAGATGCAGCTTCACAGTTCAAACAATTTTCTTCACCATTTGATGTTAAAGTTGAAATTCTGGAAATACCAGAGGTGAACAGAGCACACTGGCAGGCACGAGAGATTGATTGGTGAGCCTCTGCTGGCTCTCCTTCCTTCTGTGCAGTTATGGAGCACTTATGGATAAGAATGTACTGCCAGTCAGAAGGGGAGGCAATGTCTCAACATTTATAATTAACCTCCAAGCACTTTAAATTGTAAGCATCATTACTGATGTATCATGATGGGAAAGTGATCATTAAGTATTCGTGTTAATTACAATTTAGCCATTGAACCAAGTTAATATGAGATGCAGCAAGGAGCAACTTATATAACGATCACAGGAAACTGGGATTTAACTAAGCTTAATTTTTAATATGCCTCTTCAAGCAGATATTTAATTTAATAAATAGGAGAATAGTGCATTCTCAGTGGATTAAATTTACAACAAATTAAAATTAAGAAAAAAGACAAGGCAATTGGGTGTATCTTATGGAGAATAATTTACTTTTAATTCACAAAACATTTACTGAGTACTTTTTCTAAACCGGAGACTATTCTAGGAACCATGATACAGAAATAGCAGATGTCCAGGCTAAGAATAAAGAGGGGCAATAAGCAAGGATAGCCACTCTCATGACAGTATGAAGAAAGGATGCCCCAAGAGAATGCTGAATACGGTGTAGAACTTTTACAAAGGACATCTAATGCAGGGGAAGGTAGGCCTTAGGAGACCCTTCAAAGAAGGAAGATGACCACTAATGAACTAAACTAAACTAAAGCCTTCATGATGGAGGAGGGTCATCTGTATATCTGTTGTTTCATTGGTTAATTAATAAAGAAAACTGCTTGGCCTGATAGGACAGAACATAGGTAGGCGGAGTAGACAGATCAGAATTGTGGGAGAAGACAGAGTCAGGCAGAAGCTTCAGGCAGTCGCCATAGGCAGTCGTCATGCCTCTCCTCTCTGAGTGGGATGCAGGTTAAAATCTCTCCTGGTAAGCCACTACCTCGTGGTGCTACACAGATTACTAAATATGGGTTAGTTGAGATGTGAGAATTAGCCAATAAGAGGCTGAAACTAATGGGCCAAGCAGTGTTTAAATGAATACAGTTTCAGTGTAATTATTTTCGGTGTAAAGCTAGCCAGGTAGCGGGACACAGTCCCACCGCTCCATCTACACCTTCATAACTCTAAAGTCATCTGCCCTTATGCGTGGCACTGCTCAACTCCAGGGGCACCGTTTAGGCTGCAGTCCATTCAAATGGCACCATGTGACAGAGGTGCTGTTTGTATTAAACACTGTGTTTGTAATACACCTGTCCAAACCAGCCTGACAGCCTTGCCTCCCCTCACTTGGTTCCAGTCTAATGTAACTTACACATAAAAGCAGAGCTCTGATTCTCTCAGAAAAACGCACCTGCTTGTAGCTCCTTACACCACACTTTATCAATTATTTCCCTCCTTAAATCTGATTATTTTGAGTACTTTTCAATAAAGTAGAATTCTGGCTTATGTAAATGTTACATTTTCACTACCTATGTGCAGTGGAGTGTGTCCCTTGTCCTTAAATTTGAGAATTGGACATGGCCCTTGACGAAGAATTTGAAGAGATTTTTCAATTTAAGTTTTATGAGTTTTGATTATTTTGTTTACCCAATGTGTTATCAAGAACTATTTATTTAGTTGCTGGGTAGGCTCAGTGGCTTAATGAATAAGCCTGACGTCTGAGTTCAACCATGGGTATCCACAGTAAAGCAGAAAATTGACTCTCCAGAGTTTCCTTTTTTGTCAACCCCCACATGCCAGGGAACTCTCTCTCACACAGACATATATACAAAATAATAAAATAAGAATTACAAAAATCAATCAAGCATTGCTTCCCTTTGATATTGAATGTGATCTCTCCTGGGTTTACACAATTATGCACTTACACAAATATGTAACAATAGCAAAACAGAGACTCCATGCTTTGAAAGGATGTGAGGGGAAACACTTGGAAGGGGTAAGGAGAAGGAAAGGAAATGGGGAAATGATGTAATTATGTTTTAATTTGAAAACATGAAAAATATATGCAATAAAAAGGAACAAGTGGAGAATAAAGAACAAAGCAGCAAAGAACTAAAGGAGAATTCTAACATATTTAGCATGTAGATGATTGAAATGAAGAAAGGGATGACAGAGCTGAAGGAATACAAAGCGCATGACTACAGTACACAAGTCAGTTGCCTTCCGATATACCTGTATATGCCACCGATGAACAAATGGAATAAATAAATATCTAATTCATCAGCAGCAAAATGCATAGGATCAATCTAACAAAATATTTTGTTAGATTTGGAAACTGAAAAAATCATAAAACCAAAACAAACAAGCAAAATAAAGGCAACACCCCCAAAAAGAGCAACAATAATGCACTTGCATGACTAGGAAGACTTGGTGCTGTTAATATGTCATATTTCTCTCAGTTTGAACTACAGAGTCAATGCAATTCCAATATAAATACAGGTTAGGAATTAATTGTGTAGATACTGATAAAATTATTCATAAAATTTATGCAGAAAAACAAAATTCCTAGCCAATTTTCAAACAATAACAAAGTCACAAGATGTACAGTTTCTAATTATAAAGGACTATAAATTAAATACAAATCCAGTGTTTTAGAAAAAATAGACATATTAAACAGTGTGGAACATAATACAGGGTTCCTAAAAGACAAGTCATCTTTCCTTGACCAATGAGCAAAAGAAATTCAATAGAGAAATAACATTCTTTTCCCAAAATTGTCTGGGCCTACTGAATTACCACACATAGAAAATAAAACAAGACTCTAGAGATAAAGCTTAAAGCTTACATTTTTTAAAATAAAATTTAATTCAAAATTGATCATAGAAGTAAATGTCCAACAAAACTATTAAATTTCTATAAGATAACAGGGGGAAACGAGGACAAACCTGGGTGGCTCTGAGATATGGCTGGTAACAGTGAAGTCATGCTCTCTGAGAGAAAACATGTTACTAAGTTTAAATTTATTAAAACTATCAACTTTGGCTCTATGAAGGACTCATTGAATAGAAAAAAGGCAAGCTAAAGACTGGGAAATTTTTTTTTTCAAAATGCATATGAAATCTAGGCTATCACTATAAATGTACAAACCATTATTAAACCTTAACTGTTGGGGCAGCTGGCCCAATCCCTGCGTTCAGGGGCGTGGCTGCTCCAGCGGGGTAGCATTGTCCTTTAAATAGGATTGGGGGCCGGAAGGCAGCCCGTTCTTGGCGCTCGCCCGCGCTCTCCTTCTGCTCCGTTGGACCCTCGGTTCTGTGAGTTCCCTTATCTCCCTTTGTATTAAAATTGAGTAATTATAAAAGGACTATTTTTGGTTATTTCCAATCTTCGCCGCATCACTTAACAGTGAAAAAATTTTAAAGAAACAAAAGATATAAACAGACATATATAGCAATTTGTTGTAGATTCATATAAAATATAGTATTCCTAAATAAATAGAAATGAATTAGCCATTAGAAGGCATGTGTGTGCATCAAATGCATATTGACATGTTAAAGAGTCCAGCTCCTCTATTTGTATCAAATATAATACTGTTGTGAAGGATGGTACTATAGTTACATCAACATAGTCAGTGGTCCTGCAGTAAAACTGTTAAGCATGATGCTGTGTTGTTGGATGCTATACTCTACATGATGAAAATTTCCAGAATCTCATAGCTCAAAATTATAACTTATATGCATTTAAATTAACACATTTATAAAGTTGGTGATCCTGGGATTAAAAAGCCGGTTGAAAATATGAGTTAATAATATTATAAATGTGTAGTGATACTTTGTTTGTTCTTTAACAAATAAAGCTTGCCTGAAGATCATAGTGTTAAAGAATAAACTTTGACCTATGAGATTCTAGAGGTCTTCATCAAGTAGAGTATAACATTCAACAAATTGCTGACTTATTCACCTATTAATAGACATCTTTGATACTTCTAATTTTAGTGATTGCATTTGAATGATCATCTATGATATTTTTGTCTAGATTTTTGGGCAGCATAAATTTCAAAATCAGTTCTATACACAGCTATGAACACAAGGACAGGGTTGTACAGTATAACTATGTCTATCTTGAATGTCTATCAAGAATACTATGAAATAATATTCTTGTGGGCAAAAATTAAGAACACCTGCTTCTAGGGCCTGGGGAGTGGCTCAAGAAGTCCAGGCACTTGCCACAAAACCTGATCACCTGAGTTCCATCCCAGACCCCGCATGGTAGAAGGAGAGTACAATCTCCTCCAAGTTGCTTCTGACCGCCTCACACATGGTCTGCACCCCTCCCAACCACACATACTAAATACGTGAATGACAACAAAGACTTTAGCAATGAAAAGGACTCTCTGCTTCTTTATATTTCATGTTAGCTCTGTTGTCACCAACTCTAGGGGCTGACAGTCTTACTGGCATCTGGTTGCTACTTAGTGTACAGGTGTAAAATGGCACAAAACATTGGTATCTTTTTTTCTTGCCACTGTGTGAATTTTAGACACGTTGACATGTCTACTTATATAACTTGCTTCTTTAAAATTTTCCAATATTATTTCACAATAAAAGAAAACAAGGTTCCTTAGATACATATATGGTTCATTTGTATTGGTAGACAGGCAAGAACAACATAAGATGACCTTGAAATAACTTACTGAGAGGTAAGGATGTATTGAGAAGCATAAGAAAGACACAAATAAAACATCATTTTTAATTTCAGAGGATAGAGAATAAAAAAGCAAAAGAAAACTGCTGCTGCTGGCTAAAGCTGATGAAAATTTTAGCAGATTGTGGATTAGATTTAGATCATAACTCATAGTCAGAGATGGATATCCAGAAGCCTATACAGATAGGATTAGACAATTAAGGAGAAAATGAACAAATACTTAATGCAGAATTAAAACAACGTTTGTAGGAAATCTTTCTTTAACAACCAATGGGAACATGACTTCTCACATCACTGTATGCTGTTCCTGGCAGCGTCCTTCCAAAGGATACACTATACGAAGATGCACAGGAGAAAAAGACTAAGTGGATAGCATATACCCTCCCCTCCCCCAGGGAAGTAAGGACAGCAAATGGAGTAAAATTTGCTGACAATGTCACCCCTCCCTGAACCCTATGACTTTAATCTAATAATTAGAAAAATAAATCAGAGAACTCTCTAGCCAAGGGAACTTTATGAAGTGATCCTCAAATGGTTAAGGTCACTGACAAAAGGTCTTAACATATCTGTGAAAGCAAACTGAAGTTTTAAGAGACATAGTCAAATGCAATGAACCCTGGTAGGGAATTATACAAAGACACTAGGTAAAAATGAAAACTGCCTGCATCAAGTATGGATTTATTCAATAATAACATGTCAGCATTGACTCAATCAGTATAAGAAATATACAATATTAACATATAAAAATAAGGGGGAAAAAGTAAAAGATGGGTGAGAATGTTTTATATTATATTTGCAGTTATTTTCTATAATTCTAAACCGCTCTAGAATAAAAGCATTATTTTGATAATAAAATGCAGAGTCCAGGGATACATTTGCCTTAGCAAACAGTTAAGCATAAGAAGAGCCATTAGAGGCAATTTCATCTGGACTGGTGAGTGAGTGTGAACCCTGGGGCAACCTGCCCTGGGAGAGAGCACAGACCCCCTCCCCCCAGCTCCCTCTGCAGGCTTGTCTTTGTTTCTCATGACCCTGCTTCTCCCAAGCCTTCCCTAGTGTTTTCAGGTGTCCTGTTTCTGTACTAAGGCCATCTACCCAAAGGGGTCAGACTCTGGCCTCCAGGCAGGTCTGAGGATTCCTGCGGAGGGGTGCTGGCTCCTTCAGATTGTGCTGGCAGGTTAGCTGTGTGATATTCCATACCGCCCTGCCCCCACCTTGGCCCTTTTGTCCAGGCAGCATCCCTGGGCTGCCTGGAATCCCTGATCCTGTGCCCTGCAATTTCATCTGGACTGGTGAGTGAGCCCGAACCCTGGGGCAACCTGCCCTGGGAGAGAGCACAGACCCCCTCCCCCAGCTCCCTCTGCAGGCTTGTCTTTGTTTCTCATGACCCTGCCTCTCCCAAGCCTTCCCTAGTGTTTTCAGGTGTCCTGTTCCTGTACTAAGGCCATCCACTCAAAGGGGTCAGACTCTGGCCTCCAGGCAGGTCTGAGGATTCCTGCAAGGGAGTGCGGGCTTCTTCAGACTGTGACGCAAGGAACAGGTCCTCTTCTGGCACTGGGAAGATCCAACCAGATTCAGTCACAGCAAAGATTGGTCTAGTACACCAAGCGCCTCCCGGCTCCTTTTGAAGGAAGAGATGGGCAGGCGCCAATGCAGGAGCTCCTCCAACAACATGAAAGGCAACATGACATCACCAGAATACAGACATCCCGAAACAACAAGAATTGAACACCCTACCCCAAAAGATATAGAAGAAACCGACCTTAAACAGTACTTTATGAAAATAATAGAGGACCTTAAACAGGAGGTAAAAAACTGCCATAAAGAAATGGAGATGACAAACTAAAAGGTAGACGAAATAAATAAATCTCTCAAAGATACCCAAGAAAAACAAGAAAAACAAGAAAAAGCAATCAAACAGGTAAGGGAAACAGTACAAGACCTGATAAATGAAATGGAGGTAATGAAGAAAACACAATCTGAGGGACGACTGGAAATGGAAACTCTGAGTAAATGAACAGAAACTTCAGAGACAAGTATTTCCAACCGAATACAAGAGATGGAAGAAAGAATCTCAGACTCTGAAGATACTATAGAGGAAATAAATTTACAGATTAAAGAACTAAACAAATCTAACAAATTCTTAACACAAAACATCCAGGAAATCTGGGACACCATGAAAAGACCAAACCTAAGAATAATTGGGGTAGAAGAAGGAGAAGAATTACAACTCAAAGGCCCAGAAAACATATTCAACAAAATTATAGAAGAAAACTTCCCCAACCTAAAGAAGGATGTTCCTATGAAGGTACAAGAAGCCTACAGAACACCAAATAGACTGGATCAAAAGAAAGCATCCCCACACCATATAATAATCAAAACACAAAACATACAGAATAAAGAACAGATATTAAGAGCTGCAAAGGAAAAAGGTCAAGTAACATATAAAGGGAAACCTATCAGAATTACACCTGATTTTTCAATGGAAACCATGAAAGCCAGAAGAGCTTGCATAGATGTGCTACAGACACTAAGGGAACATGGATGCAAGCCTAGACTACAATACCCAGCAAAGCTTGCATTAACCATTGGATGGAGAAAACAAGACATTCCAGGACAAAAACAGATTTAAACAATACGTAGCCACAAATCCAGCCTTGCAGAAAGGAATAGAAGGAAAATCACAAACCAAGGAGTCCAACAACGCCCACAATAACTCAGGCATCTAGCGACCCTTCACCAGCACAACTAGAAGAAGGGAAACACACAAACTCTACTACAAAAAAATGACAGGAGTTAACAACCACTGGTCATTAATATCACTTAATATCAATGGACTCAATTCACCTATAAAAAGGCACAGGCTAAGAGATTGGATATGAAAACAGGATCCAACATTCTGCTGTTTACAAGAAACACACCTCAACCACAAAGACAGACACCTACTCAGAGTAAAGGGTTGGGAAAAGGTTTATCAAGCAAATGGACCTAAGAAACAAGCCGGTGTGGCCATACTAATTTCTAACAAAGTTGACTTCAAACTAAAATCAATCAGAAGAGATGGAAAGGGATACTTTATACTCATAACAGGAAAAATCCTTCAGAATGAAGTTTCGATCCTGAATATCTATGCCCCTAATATAAAAGCTCCCACTTACGTAAAAGAAACACCTCTAGAACTCAAGGCAGCCATCAAACCACACACACTAATAGTTGGAGACTTCAACACTCCTCTCTCACCAATGGACAGGTCAATCAGACAGAAACCTAACAGAGAATTGAAAGACTTAATGGAGGTAATGAACCAAATGGACTTAACAGACATTTATAGAACATTCCACCCAAACAGGAAAGAATATACCTTCTTCTCTGCGGCTCAGGGAACCTTTTCGAAAATTGACCATATACTTGGTAACAAAGCAAACTTCCACAGTTACAAAAAAAATATTAGTAACCACCTGTGTCTTATCGGATCACCATGGATTAAAATTAGAAATCAATAACAATGCCACCCCCAGAAAGCCCACAAACTCATGGAAACTGAACAGTCAACTACTGAACCACACCTGGGTCAAGGAAGAAATAAAGAAAGAAATTGAAATCTTTCTTGAATTTAATGAAAACCAAGACACAACATACTCAAACCTATGGGACACAATGAAAGCAGTGCTAAGAGGAAAGTTCATAGCACTAAGTGCCCACTTAAAGAAAACGGAGAAAGCACTCATTGGTGACTTAACAGCACACCTGAAAGCTCTGGAAAAAAAAGAAGCAGACTCACCTAGGAGAAGTAGAAGACTGGAAATAATCAAAATGAGGGCAGAAATCAACAAAATAGAAACATAGAAAACAATCCAAAGAATCAATGAAACAAAAAGCTGGTTCTTGGAGAAAATCAACAAGATTGACTAACCCTTAGCCAAACTAATCAAACGGCAGAGGGAGAACACACAAATTAATAAGATTAGAAATGAAAAGGAGGACATAACCACAGACACAGAGGAAATTCAGAGAATCATTAGATCTTACTACAAAAGCCTCTATGCCACAAAATTGGAAAATGTAAAAGAAATGGACAGTTTTTTAGATAAATACCATATACCAAAGTTAAACCAGGACCAGATAAATGCTCTAAATAGCCCTGTAAGTCGCGAAGAATTAGAAACTGTTATCAGAAACCTCCCTACCAAAAAGAGCCCAGGACCAGATGGTTTCAATGCGGAATTCTACCAGAACTTCCAAGAAGACCTAATACCTATACTCCTTAAAGTATTTCATAATATAGAAACACAAGAATCACTGCCAAATTCCTTCTATGAAGCTACAGTTACCCTGATACCTAAACCACACAAAGACTCAACCAAGAAAGAGAATTACAGCCAATATCACTCATGAACATTGACGCAAAAATTCTCAATAAAATACTGGCAAACCGAATCCAAGAACACATTAGAAAAATTATCCACTACGATCAAGTAGGCTTCATGCCAGAGATGCAAGGCTGGTTCAACATACGAAAATCTATCAATGTAATCCATCAGATAAATAAACTGAAGGAAAAAAGCCGTATGGTCATCTCATTAGATGCTGAAAAAGCATTTGACAAAATTCAGCATCCTTTTATGATAAAGGTCTTGGAGAGATTTGGGATACAAGGGTCATTCCTAAATATAATAAGAGCTATTTACAGCAAGCCGACAGCTAACATCAAATTAAACGGAGAGAAACTCAAGGCTATCCCACTAAATTCAGGAACACGACAAGGCTGTCCACTCTCTCCCTATCTCTTCAATATAGTACTTGAAGTTCTATAATATAATATAATATAATAGCAATAAGACAACATAAGGGAATCAAGGGGATTCAATTTGGAAAGGAAGAAGTTAAACATTTGTTATTTGCAGATGATATGATAGTGTACATAAGCGACCCCAAAAACTCCACCAAAGAACTCCTACAGCTGATAAACTCCTTCAGTAACGTGGCAGGCTACAAGATCAACTCCAAAAAATCAGTTGCCCTCCTTTACACAAAGGATAAGGAAGCAGAGAGGGAAATCAGAGAAGTATCACCTTTTACAATAGCCACAAATAGCATAAGATATCTGGGAGTAACTCTAACCAAGGAAGAGAAGGATTTATTTGACAAGAACTTTAAGTCTTTGAAGAAAGAAATTGAAGAGGATACCAGAAAATGGAAGGATCTCCCCTGCTCATGGATTGGGAGGATCAACATAGTAAAAATGGCAATTCTACCAAAAGCAATCTATTCAATGCAATCCCCATCAAGATCCCATTAAAATTCTTCACAGATATTGAGAGGACAATAATCAACTTTATATGTAAAAACAAGAAACCCAGGATAGCCAAAAAAAGTCTTATACAATAAAGGTACTTCTGGAGGCATTACCATCCCTGAAAACAGCTTGGTATTGGCATAAAAACAGAGAAGTTGACCAATCGAATCAAGACCCGGATCTTAAACCACAAGCTTACGAACATCTGATTTTTGATAAAGGAGCAGAAAGTACACAATGGAAGAAAGAGGGCATCTTCAACAAATGGTGCTGGCATAACTGGATGTCAACGTGTAGAAGAATGAAAGTAGACCCATATCTATCACCATGCACAAAACTCAAGTCCAAATGGATTAAAGACCTCAATATTAATCTGAACACACTGAGCTTGATAGAGGAGAAATTGGGAAGTACTCTACAACAAATGGGCACAGGAGACCGTTTCCTAGGCATAACCCCAGCTGCACAGACATTAAGGGCAACATTGAATAAATGGGACCTCCTGAAGCTGAGCAGCTTCTGTAAAGCAAAGGACATTTTCACTAAGACACAAAGGCAGCCTACTGACTGGGAAAAGATCTTCATCAACCCTGCAACTGACAAAGGTCTGATCTCTAAAATATATAAGGAACTCAAGAGACTAGACTTTAAAATGCTAATTAACCCAATTAAAAAATGGGGTGCTGAACTGAACAGAGAATTTTCAACAGAAGAAGTTCAAATGGCCAAAAGACACTTAAGGTCATGCTCAACCTCCTTAGCTATTAGGGAAATGCAAATCAAAACAACTTTGAGATATCACCTTACACCTGTCAGATTGGCTAAAATCCAAAACACCAACGATAACCTTTGCTGGAGAGGTTGTGGGGTAAGGGGTACACTCATCCATTGCTGGTAGGAATGCACACTTGTGCAACCACTTTGGAAAGAAGTGTGGCAGTTTCTCAGGAAATTCGGGATCAACCTACCCCAGGACCCAGCAATTCCACTATTGGGAATCTACCCAAGAGATGCCCAGTCATACTACAAAAGCATTTGCTCAACTATGTTCATAGCAGCATTATTTGTAATAGCCAGATCCTGGAAACAATTTAGATGCCCTTCAGTGGAAGAATGGATGAAGAAACTGTGGAATATATACATGCTAGAATACTACTCAGCGGTAAAAAACAATGACATCTTGAATTTTGCATGCAAATGGATGGAAATAGAAAACACTATTCTGAGTGAGGTAACCCAGACCAAAAAAGATGAACATGGGATGTACTCACTCATAATCGGTTTCTAGCCATAATTAAAGGACATCGAGCCTATTATTTGGGATCCTTGAGAAGATAATAAGAAGGTGAACCCCCCCCCCAAAAAAAGATATAGTAATCTTCCTGGATATTGGAAGTAGACACGATCGCCAAGCAAGAATTGGGAACTTGAGGCGAGATGCGGCCAAGGTAAGATGGGGAGAGAAAAGCGTGAAGGGGAGAATGGGGGGAGCTCGGAGGAATGGGATGCTTGGGATACAGGAAGGGTGGATATGGGAGCAGGGAAGCATATATTTTAATTTAGGGAACCATCTGAGGGTTGTCAAGAGACTTGACCCTAGAGGGGTTCCCAGGTTTCTAGAGAGACGCCCCCAGTTAGTTCCTTGGGCAACTGAGGAGAGGGAGCCTGAAAAGGCCAGTTCCTATAGCCATACTGATGAATTTCTTGCATATCACCATAGAACCTCCACCTGACGATAGATGAAGAAAATGACAGAGCCCCACATTGGAGCACCGGACTGAGCTCCCAAGGTCCTGATGAGGAGCAGAAGGAGAGAGAACATGAGAAAGAAAGTCAGGACCGTGAGGGGTGCGTTCACCCATGGAGACGGTGCGACAGAACTAACGGGAGATCACCAACTCCAGTTGGAATGGGACTGATGGAACATGCGACCAAACCGGACTCTCTGAATATGGCCGACAGTGGGAGCTGACTGAGGAGCAAAGGACATTGGCACTGGGCTCTGAATCTTCTGCATGGACGGGCTCTGTGGGAGCCTTCTCAGCTTGGTCGATCACCTTCCTGGACCTGGGGGGAGTTGGAAGGACCTTGGTCTTAACATAGAGTAGGGAACCCTGATGGCTCCTTGGCCTGGAGAGGGAGGGAGGGCGGGTATGGGTGGAGGGGAGGGGAGTGAAGGGGGAGGAGGAGGGGAGGAGATGGAAATTTTAAATATAAAAAAAAATAAACCATGAAAAAAAAAAAAGAAGAGCCATTAGAGAAACGGATGTTTTCATCAACAGGCAAACAATGATTTAATAATTTTAATAAATTGTCTAATATCATGATGGAGACATTTATTGGAGAGTAAAGTTATGGATGAAGTTAGAAATTTTTGAATAAAGGTACCATTGATCATAAGCAAAATAATCCCAGAAGGCCGGTAGAAAAGTTTGTATACATCGAGATTCAAGTCATGTCAAACTGCTGTTTTATTCAAACTTTGCAGCATATCTTCTATTCTCCATGAAAAGGACCTACTTTTCCCTCTTGCTTTTCTCAGAAATAAGGCACTTGGTGAGGTAGAGAAGATAGAATTGAACACAGTGTCTTTAAAGGATACCTTTGCTACATGCATGAGATATATCCCCTTTCTTGATACTCTGTTTAACAAGGGCATAAGGCTGTGAATGTGTAAGAAGCAGTAAAAAATAAAAGACAGATATTTTGTTTTCCCTACAAATGTACTTAAAAATTCTGGAATAAAATATGGATATCTACTTTCCCCGTTGTGAACATCTTTTTTATGTTAAAATTGTTTAGAAGGCCTTAATGTTAAGTCTATTTTCATATATATTTGTTAAGGCATGCAATACTGCATAGAAGTCAGATGATAGTAAATTAGAGCATTGGGATTTACGTTTTGCATTTTGAAAATCAGTGGAGCGTCGAGAGACTTTGCATAAACATTTACAATACATAATTTCCAGTTACAAGGAGCTTAGAAAATATGGGTTCCAGGATGTTCTGGTCCCTTTTACTTGCTGTGGTAAAACATTGTGAACAAAAGTAATTTGAGGGTTGGAAGGGCTTATATGGCTTCCACTTCCACATCACAGTTCACCACTGAGGAGCTCAAAAGAAGAACAAAATATGGAGAAATGCTCTGTGCTGGCTCACTTTCAGGTCCATATGTAGCTAGCTTTGCCGTGGAGACTAAGACCAAACAACTGCCTGTCCATGCTATGGAGTTGACCACAGCGAACTCTGTCCTTGTACATTAATTAACAATCATGACAACCCCCACAGGCATTTCCATAAGTCACACTATCTGTACAATCCCTCAGTCGAGACTCCCTTCTCAGATGACTCTAAATTCAGTTGACCACTAAATAGGACACAGATGAGGTAGCTCCTCCTTGGCTTTTGTGACGTTTAGTTGGTTTAACGGCATTGTATCCCTTCACTGATCATGGGACATTTATGAACAGTTATAAATGCTACTGAACAATTTACCACCAAGCACTTCACATATCTTTTATGATCCTACTTGAAACATGAGCTCAATAGGAAGTCTGTGTAGGGATCACTTTTAATGTAGCAAAGGCAAACACACAGCTGCTTCTTAATTAGCTGGGTTTCTTTTGAGGTCTTTTATCAGTAGCACTAGTGACCTTTTTTTCTGACAAATTTTGCAAAAATTCAAAACATTATGTATTATTTTCTCTGCTTTACTCAAGTTATGGTAATAAGTACCTTAATCTAGTCCCCTTTAAATATTGTTAGTTGAGATTTTTACTGAATTTTTTTCTTTTGAAAACAATTTAATTGACTTTTTAAATTATCCTAAAGAAAAGGCAGTCAGTGCAGTGTTTCATACGCTGTTGCATTGCACTGTGGTCTAATGTGATCCCCTCTAGACTTTCCATACCTGTGCCTCCTGCTCCAAACTTTGTTTGTCCCCCTTCCCTCTCCAAACAATCCCTGTTGGTACACTCACGCCTATGTCACACCTATTCCATCGCCCTCCTCTTCTGTCACCTTTCTGTAAGATGCTTCCTGTTTTTCTCATAAAGCCCCCCCCCCCCCACACACAAACACCAAGTTTTCTTCTTTAACTTATATGTTGTTGAACATCTAGGCTGTTTTCATTACCTGGACCTTGTGAACAATGCAAACATAAATCTGAATGTGCAAATATCTCTATGACATGTTGATTGAGAGTCCTTCAAATGCACCCCTGGTCGTGGCAGCCATATCGGGGTCCTACCACTATGAGCATTGTAACTGAATAATGGCTAGGATATTTACTTCCAAGATGGTTCAAGGTTTTTGCCCCTTAGAGCTCTTTTCCACTTTCAGAAATACTAATCTTTATGTACTTTATGTACTAATCTTTTTTGATGTGGACAAGGGCATCCTATATGACTACATTAAAATGTAATAACTACAATCAAAATATCAAACTTTGGCCAAAGGGATGGACACTTTATTAACCTCCAGTGACTTCCTGTATTCCTCAGATAGAAGGTAATCCTTAGGAAAGTTACTTCCTCTCCTCCTCCCCTGAATTCACGTCCCTGTGATTTTCCTTCCCCAGTCTCCAGCCTTGTCATGTTCATTGAACTATTTCCTCAACAGTGGTGCAATTTCACGCCTGGCTACATACTCCCCCATGTTTCTGAATGGGCTACTTTGCTTAGTCCCTCTCACGTATCTCTTAGGAACTGCACTAACCTTGTCTCACCCTTCTTCCACCTTCTCTGAGTACTTTAAGAAAAAGCAGGGACTGTTTTCAAATTCATTTCTCAATCCCAAGAACCAAAAGACAATAATACTCAATACTGTCGAACATTAAAATGTCAACTGTCCCCAAGCTCTCCAGTTTTGCCTGGTAATCTTGTCTACTTTCCATATCCAGGAGGATAACTACATGCTTTTTTTGGTGGGGGTTCACCTTCCTATTTAGCTTCTCTAGGATCATGAATTATAGACTCAATGTTCTTCATTTATGGCTAGAATCCACTAATGAGTGAGTACATACCATATTCATCTTTTTGGGTCTGGGTTGGATGGGGCAAGGGGTGATGGAGAGTGAGAGAAGTGAGAAGGGGAGGATGAGGAGAACTTGGGGGAATGGGACAGTTGGGATGGAGGAGGAGTGGATATGGGAGCAGGGAAGTATATATTTTAATTAAGGGATCCATTTGAGGGTTGGCAAAAGACGGGACTCTAGAGGGGTTCCCAGGTGTCCAAGGAGATGTCCCCAGCTTGTTCCTTGAGCAGCTGAGGAGAGGGCACCTGAACTGGCCCTATACTATAGCCACTCTGATGAATATCTTATATACCACCATAGAACCTTCATCTGGCAATGGATGGAGATAGAGACAGAGACCCACATTGGAGCATTGGACTGAGCTCCCAAGGTCCAAATGAGGAGCAGAAGGAGAGAGAACATGAGCAAGGAAGTCAGGGCCGCGAAGGGTGTGCCCACTCACTGTGACGGAACTCACCAAGGGCAGTTGGACTGGGTCTGATGGAGCATGTGATCAAACCAGACTCTCTGAACGTGGCTTACATTGAGGGCTGACTGAGAAGCCAAGGATAATGGCACTGGGTTTTGATTCTACTCCATGTACTGGCTTTGTGGGAACCTAGTTTGTTTCGATGCTCACCTTCCTAGACCTGGATGGAGGAGGGGAGGACCTTGGACTTCCCACAGGATAGGGAACCCTGACTGTTCTTTGGACTGGAGAGGGAAGGGGAGGAGGAGGAGAGGAGGGGGAGGAAAATGGGAGGAGGGGAGGAGGTGAAAATTTGTAATAATAATAATAATAAAGAAAAATGTCAACTGTCAAAATATGATAAAAACTAAGACTGTCAAAATATAGAAAATATTTTCCATATAGGAATGAAAACTCATGATCTATCCTTAAACCAGTACATGAAATACATTCACATATGCAACAATTGAAAAGGATGATATGGGAAAAGGATCGTTTAGGGCATGTATGACAAAGTGAAATAACCTTAGATACGATGTGAAGGCTGTCACCAAACCAGCGCATGTGAGATGTGTTTAAGAAAGCTATTTAACAGTTGATGCTAAGAGAGGAAAACAAAACCTACAAAACCTAATTAAAAATATCAAACTTGTAAAATTCTACTGTCTTCCAATTTATATATGTGGATAAGTATGCATCCATGCACAAATGTGCACACTGGCAATGATCCCATGAAGCTAAATGTAGATGTGTAAATAGTAACTTCTAAATCATCATCTGTGAAGAGCCACTTGAAGATAAATTTGACATTTAAAAATGCAATCTGTCACTGTAGAGGGGTGCAGAGCCAAATGAATTAAAAGAAAAACTTTGTTTTTTTAAGACAATAAAATAAGAAAATCTTTGCTGAAATCTGCGTCTTTCTAAAGTGTGACAACCAAGTAGTGTTACATCTCAGAAGATGTTGTCAAATTTTTCCAGAAGAGCTTGGTAGACAAGAAATAGACATCCAAACGCCTGAGCACATGAATTTAAAGAACGTTTGATGAGAACAGTCATGTTTTCAAAAAGACCACTAAAATCTCTACATTCAAAAACAGGTCATGATACTCAGGAACCTTCCATACTAAAATAACAACTATCAAAATAGGTAAAAATAAAGATTGTCAAAATAAAGAACAATATTTTCCATGTACCAATAAAACTAAAGCCTTCTGGTCTGACACTTCTTTATCTACATGGAATATGTGTAAAGATACAATAGAAATAAAGAAACCTTTAAGAGGTAATTCGTTATACAGAAAAGAAATGTCCGAATTTTAGAGGTAAAAAAATGACCTATATCCATAGGAAAATATTTTTCAATGGCCGTGAAGGAAAAACAAGAGTGGACAGTATAGTCCAAAGTTTACATAGGGGACATTTGTGACACTTATGTGTTATGTTTTATTTCCCTAGGTACAGTCTAAGTCTATGAACACTTTGAGATTTATGAAAGACAAAATTTAGCATTTGAGTCACTAGGAGCAAACATCGGGCTATTATTTTTAATTAATCTGTTAAAGAAATGCTCTGTGACACTGATGGTGTTAAACCCCAACAAGAACGCACTCCACTGGCTTTTGTCAGGGGGTGAGCAATTTCAGTGTTACATATCCAGGAGATTACAGAACTCCATCTCTGACCCAGGGGGACACAATTCCATAATGGGTGTAATATCTACCTCTAGTTTATTATATTTTGCTTTCTTTGACCTCAAATTTCACCATCAAATAAAAACACAAATTCTACAGTGTGGCTACTGTTGAAAAATATCCTTCCTGCACAGTTTCTGCTAGATAAACCAAGAGATATAGGAAGCTTCTGGAATCAGAGATCCTTTTAAAAGTTGTCCATCTACTAAAACCATTATACCTTTTCTCAGGTAGTAAAACTTGAGAGCCAGTGAGATGCTAAAGGCACTTGCTTCTCAAGTTCAGTGACACAAGATCAATCCCTGTAGTTGCTGCATTTTGTGCTGTAGGTCAGAGAAAGATTAAGATGAAACTAAATAAAGCAATCAATGGAACATAAATCATGATATTCTTTTTTTCCAGTTTATTTATTTTTTATTAAAAATTGCCATCTCCTCCCCTCCTCCTCCTCCTTCCCTCCCCTCCCCTCCACCCACACCCCCACTCCCTCCCTCTTGAGGCCAAACAGCCATCAGGGTTCTCTACACTATGTTAAGACCAAGGTCCTCCCAACTCCCCCCAGGTCCAGGAAGGTGATCAACCAAGCTGAGAAGGCTCCCACAGAGCCCGTCCATGCAGAAGAATCATAGCCCAGCGCCATTGTCCTTGGCTCCTCCGTCAGCCTCCACCATCAGCCACCCTCAGAGAGTCCGATTTGGTCTTTATGAGACACCAGGTGATTTTTCTTTTGCATTATGGTATGATTGTTATTCTTGGTTATATTTGAAGTGTTATAAAGAAGCAATGTTTCCTGTGTGGCTGGGTACAGCTAGAGCACTGGGAAATGTCTGACTGAGGGAAATGAAAATGGTCTCACTAGGATAAAAACATAGATTGCATTATATCCATCCAAGGTTGAACCTGTGCTTTCTAAGAATCCTCTTGCTTGTGGTTGTGTGGGGCTTACTCAGGAAACTGTAGTCTGCACCCCTCTAAATGACTTCATAAGTTAAAGAACAGAAGGTGAAAAAATTAGAGTTAAAGGGTAATTGACTTTTTGAAAGCCACAAACACTTTAAAGTAAATATATTTGGTGTGTGTGCTAAATATTTATATATGACTGCCAAATAAAACAGAAATGCTAGTCACAGGAAGGAAATATATTTGGTATTTTCAATTTCATATAAAAAATTACACATTTATTTTTATTAAGTATTTCTGTATAAGGTATCATTATTAATATATGAGTATAGGAGTCCTAGTTCATGGATTATTCAAAGTCAAGAGCCAAGAAATGTTTCAGAATTTGTTGGAATTACTAATTTCTAATGACTAATGACTTGTAGTATTTAAAACAATACAACTATGTTAACAAATGAACCATTATTAATATTAGAATTATTAATTAGGCAAGGAAGTACTTTAAGACATTAGAGAAAACTGAAAAATTAAAGGACTATTAATAAAATCAGCTACTGGAATTAGGTATTTTACTAGGCACGGTAGAGTACATTCAAAATATGTGATTATAAGTGGTGCTACATTCTAGTAAAAAGAAGCTATAGGAATTGTGCAATACAAGGGATGAGCCTTCTTCTGTGAGAAGTGTGTGCTTCCTAGGCTTGTCTGGGCACGCCCATTACCTGGAAATAAAACTAGAGCATCTTCTTAAGGGAAAGAGAAAGAATTAATTTGGCTGAAATACCAGAGAATACTTGATTTTTCATTTAAATTGACATAAGTGGATCCTTGAGAGACAGTAAGTGCCTACCCAACTAGAAGATGAAAGTCACTGCTTAAGAGGCTTGATCAGAAGCTAAAAACTCTCTGCAAAGAATAGCCTCCTATCTGCTCTGAGCTGTTTGAAAGCCATGTCTTTTTTGTCTCTTCCATAGCACATAGGTAGTAAATGAGTTAACTCAGTTTTTACTTCAAAGTAATTGTGATATAGTAATGCTTTAATTTTAATTTTATAGTAATGCTTTTAAAAAGATTTATATGGCAAATTATGAGTTACCTGTATTCAGAGAGAATGGTCTTTGCCAAACAAATTTTCCATTTTCCATTTTTTTCAATAAATTCTCCTTTAGAATGTCAGTTAAAATATATGTCTACATGCTGTATAATTGTTTAATATTTTTTCTTGTACTTATTTATTTAATCTTGATATTAATCTTGATATTAGGAAAATTACATTTCCCCCTGCTTTTTCCTCTCTCCAAACCCTCACATATACCCCTCTTTGCTCTCCTTCAAGTTTATGTTCTCTTTTATCAATAAATGTATATTCTTGAATATAACTTACTCAGTCCTTATAAAGTTACCTGTATGGATGCTTTGAGGGCAAGCCATTTGGTACTGGAAAACTAATCAATGTGCTCTTCCCTGGGAGAACCTGCACTCTCACTGCTCCCTGCTTTCTTCTGCTGTGAGTCCTCATGGGACCTTGATGGACCCATTGGTGTCGTGTTTGTTGAGCTCACATTTGAGCAGCCATGCTAGTGAGGCTTTATGCATCTAGCTTCAGACATTGTCATGTGATGCCATCTTCCAGCAACCTCTCCCATCCTTTAGCTTTAAAGACTTATTTGAAAACAACTAAGTCATACAGGGAAGACAAGATACTTAAAATTGGAAAGATGAGTTTGTTAAGGTTCTTCTTCAGCTAGAAGTCCTTATTTTCATAGCAGATGGAAAGTGTTGAACTGCTCAATCATACCACAAGGACATGTGCTCAACTGTGTTCACAGCAGCATTGTTTGTCATAGCCAGAATCTGGAAACAACCTAAATGTCCCTCAAATGAAGAATGGATAAGGAAAATGTGTAGATTTACACAATGGAGTACTACACAGCAGAAAAAAATAATGACATCTTGAAATTTGAAGGCAAATAGATGGAGCTAGAAAATATCATATTAAGAGAGGAAGGGAGGGGAGCAGAGAAAAAAAGCATAGCTCAATAAAATCAATCATTAAAAATAATATAAAAACAAATAGACATTTATTTTTAATAAAGCTTGAGAAAACAGAAAGAAAGAAGTGCTTGAGCCCCTCCACCATGTTCCCAGAATAGGTAGTTCTTAATGTGTCGGATGGTAGTTATGGTTAAGAGAGATCCTAGGTTAAGTGTTCTCTATAAAATGACTCTCAGAAATTGCTTTGTTCTTCAAAGTCCATTAAAAGATGCATCTATAAGCCCAGCTGGACTGGGACTGAAAAAGCATGGGATAAAACCGGACTCCCTGAACATGGCAGACAATGAGGGCTGCTGAGAAGCCAAAGACAATGACACTGGATTTGGATCCTACTACGCACACTGGACTTTGTGTGTGTGGTGGGGGGCTGGCCTGTTTGGATACTCACCTTCCTGGACCTGGATGGAGCGGGGAGGAACTTGGACTTCCCACAGGGCAGGGAACCCTTACTGCTCTTTGGACAGGAGAGGGAGGGGGAGTGGAGGGGGGAGGGGGTAAAAGGGAGGGGGAAGGAGGTGGAAACTTTTAATAAAAATAAAAATAAAAAAGAATTAAATAATACAAAACACCTGAAAGGATTCTGAACTAAAGACCAGGATGGCAAAATATGTTAGAAACTGGGGTCCACCTTCTTCTTATACTTGTTGGGTCTTTAGAGGGGTCAGGGGAGCTGGGAGGCAGAAGTTTACTCTGAAGGTTAAGGTCCTCACTGTTGGTCTTAGATGGTCCTCACAAGCACAGGCAAGGCCCTGGCAATGGAAGCTCATTATGCATTGTGAGGTAATTGATGAAACACTGAAAACTGATAGCTTATTGTTATTTAAGACATTCAAACTAACATTCATTGTCTGATTTTAAGTAACACAAATAGAATTGAGTGAATTATACAAAAATCATTTCAAATATCTGTGACTGAAGCTAAATCTGTTGCAACTTCCAGGGTTCAGCTCTGGGTCAGACCTTTAATGTCTCATTTGCTGAGCAACCTGAGTAGCATCTTCTGGCATCATGCACGCTAGTCATGTAAGAAGTTTCAGATGACCAGTGTCTTCAGCAACAAGGTCATACTGACTAGTTACAGTGGGCAACCAGAACAATGATAGTAGCATGCATGCATTGTTTTGACAGTCTTTGATGTCTCTCTGAGAATATAATGTCCCTGAAAAAAAAAACTAGCTAGACTTTGCACGTTCTAATGAAAAAAGAATACTGCTAGCTGAGGTTAGGCGAAAAGAAAGAAGAAAATACTAAGCTAATAATAGTAATTAATCAGTCATGACAAAAGAGAGTGCTTTATGAATACAATATGTTTTTGTGTCAAATCACTCTTTAATTAGCACCAAATTAACTTCCAGGGAGGTAATCTGTGTTAATAACTCATGTATTATATGAGCAACACTGTTCAAACATGTCGGATACTCCTATTCAAATTTCCCTTATGTAGTATCTTAAAAATTAGATTACAAACTACTGAATCTGCATTTTGTTTCTTCCTGTATCTTTGACATCTGTACTTTGGTAACATTATGTTTCTGCTCAATCACTGGATCACAAAAACCAGGTGCAGTGTGTATTAACCTAGTGTCCCCCTTTTGTCTCCTTCTATAGGAATCTCATTTGAACTACTAAATCAACTATCCAACTGCTTTTCTGTTCAGCACGTGGAACATGAGATGTCAGTAAATGTTTGATGCAGACATACTCAGCTTTGAATTATTCTAGTGAACCATAATTGAGTTTAAAGCTAAAGTTGTAAATTTTGTGGCTATTAGCATGGAAGTAATGTTAGATACCTGGGAAGAGGATTGGAGGAAAAAGGCCAAAGAAAAATCAAAGAATGGATAGAAATAAGGTAATATCCTGTTTATCTGCAACTGACTGACAATTTTCTATAATCTCTTTTGTAGATATGAACATAGTCCCATCAATTCACTACTTAAGTTTAAAATTAACTAGTTAGATTTTTCAACTTCCAATAAAAAGAATACTGCTAGCTGATGCTACACAAAACTACTAAGCAAATAATATTAGTATTTAATCAGCTATGACAAAACAAATTGCCTTATGAATAAAATATTTGTTTGTATCAAATAATTAATCAACACCAAATTTTGGAAATATTAGGAAGCATAGAGACAGTTAAAATTAAAGATCATTTGAGGGATAATATAGAAACCTAATACAGTTGAAGTTTCCAAAACCATATGAACATATGAAAAGACTATCTAAATTAAATTAAATAATAGGGGAAACATAGACCTAGCAGGCCCTCTCTCGTTCACCATATAATACTTTCAGTATTGGGATTGGAATACACCTGAGTTGTTGGTCAACGAGATTCCATGGTAATCCCCAAGCTACCCAGTCTGTCATCAAGGCTATAGGATACTCTTCACAAAAATGATGTCAAGGCACCATTGCCATAATATCCACAACACATTGGATATAGAGAAGTGGATCAGGTGCCTATACAGAGCCTTAATTCCAATGTTCTAGCACATTTTGTACAGGAAAATACTCTGAACACTAACAAAAGAAAAATGTGAACATCAACCAAGCCACAAAACTTTTGATCTATGATGCTGCTCTGCCTGAAGTCATGCTAGGACAGTGGTGGCACACAGCTTGTGGGTGTAGTCAACCAATAAGTGATTTAACTCAAGACCCATTCTACAAGATGGAACCTATAGCCAACATTGCTTGGATAACCAAAAACCTGAGGCCAGGGACCTAGGGTAAAGCCAAATACTACTGTTCAAATAAAACATATTGATAAAATGACTCCTAATGACATTTTTCTATACTCATAGGTAAGTGTCTTGCTCAGCCATCATCAGAAGCTTCTTCTTGTATCATATGGGAACAAAGACAGAGACCCACAGCCAGACATTGTGTAGAGAGTGAGAGACCTTGGAACTCTCAGCCCTAAATGGCATGTCTCCATCAAATGCCTCATCTCAGAGCTCAGCGAACCCTTCAGAAGAGGAGACATAAAGAGTGTGAGAGTCAGAGGAAAGGAAGGACACGAAGAAAACACGGGCCTCTATGTCAACCTGACCAAAGTACAGGTGAGCTCAGAGAGACCGAGGCAGTGTACACAGGGCCTATACAGGTCTGCACTAGCTCCTCTGTAGATATATTATGGCTTCCAGTTCAGTGTTTTTAATGGAATTCCAGAGTGAGAAAATGAGTGGGTCTCTGATTCTTAATCTTTCCCTTGAACTCTTGCCCTTCTGGATTTTTGTTTGATTGTTTTGGTCTTGGTTTGGTTTGGTTTTTGTCCAGTTCTAATGTGTTAGGTTTTTTTGCTGTCTTATTTCATTATTGCCCCCCCCCCTTTTAAAAAGGAATATTTGAGTCCACTGAAGCGGACTGAAAACAGTCAGACAATTGGAGGAACGACTCTAAAACCAGCTGCATTAGGCTCACACACAGTTGTAAGCATGCCCTATGAATGGCAGACCTCTGTGCAGGCAGTGACAAAGCTGGGAGTCAGATGGGAACTGCAACAGCTCTACCCCTTGGAGGATGCATTTGCTAACACTGTCTTTGCTGAGGAAAATTTGTGGGTGGTGAACTTATAGTAATAAGTTTTCTTACGTGGTCGTTTCTTAGGCTATAAAACTTGTAATATATTATATATATATGTTATATATAACATAATATATACTATGTTTTATATATATAATATATCCTTTGTCATTAAGATATTTGATTATGCTTTCTTATAGAAGCATTATTGTTTTAGCTTCAAGTTTAGGTCTATAATTCAGTATAAATTAATTTGTATGTGATATGAAATACCTATTAAAGTTCATTATCTCTCAATGAATAGCCACTGATTCATGAAGCTTCCTCATTGACACTTTTATTAAGAATCAATTGATAATGTAAAACAAGTTTCTCAAAATGTATTTAAGAATCCATGGGTCTCCGAATAATGACTGTTAGCCACGCTTTGCCCTACAGCGTCTCTGCTGAGAACTGCACTGTGTAAATGACAATGACAGCCTTACATTATGAGTTCCTCGGGATGTGTCATCACTTGTGATCTCAAGACAGTTATTTTCATTGCTGCAGAACTGTTCCTGATTAAACAGCCGAATGATGCAGGCATCCGTGATTTAATCTCAATGTGTTCATCATTAATCTCCTTCTTTATACATGCCGGAGGTTAATTCTCTCTTCAACAATGTCTCTAAGCACTCATTGACCACCTGAGTCAATTCCCAAGAAGTTCCCATTGCTTCCATACATCCCCTGATGTTTTGATTCCGTGAGTTTGCATGTATGTATGAACATTGCTAATCTATGTTTCTAATGAATAGGTTAAGTTTGAGAATGTACTTTATCTTATTGACTTGAAAATCATGTGTGTACACTCCAATTTTATTTTCTACTTAAGGTTTCCTTTTTCTTATCTATACATTAACATACTTAAATCTCTAGTTGATATTCCAATCAAATGCAGCCATAATAAACTGAAAATTCCTCCCATAATCTTGCTACCAACATCTATCATACTTACATTTTGTCTTCCTAAAATATTCCTAAAATATATTCTTTTTTTATTTTTCCATTCAATTATTTACACTTACTTCCCTCCTCCCATTCCCTCCCACTCCCCGACTCACCTTTCTCCCTCCTCCTCCCTTCTTAAGAGAGAACAAGGAACTCTGCCCTGTGGGAAGTCCAAGGCCCTCTTCCCTACATCCAGGCCTAGGGAGCTGTGCATTCATATAGACTAGGGTCCCAAAAAGCCAAAACAAGTCCTAAAAACAAGTCCCAGTGCCATTATCAATGGCTTCTCAGTCAGCCCCCATTATCTGCCACAATCAGAGAGACAGGTTTGATCACATGCTCATTCAGACCCGGTCCAGCTGGATTTAGTGAGCTCCCGTTAGAACAGGTACACTGCCTCAGTTGGTGGACCAACCCCTTGTGGTCCTGACTTCTAAAATATATTCTTCACAGAAAAGCCAGACGGCCCCTTTAAAAAAGTAAATTAGGTATTGCTTTAAAGTCTCTCCAATAATACAGTTATCTCTACAACGAAGTCAAATTTCTTCCCATGACCCTTACACACACACACACACACACACACACACACACATGCACACACGTGCACGCATGTGTGCCCCATGAGCACATGTGTATATATGTAAGTATACCTGATGGATTATGTGTGTTTGTGTGTGCTAGTATGAAAGTAGAGGGGAGAGAGCAGAAGATAGTGTGTAGAATCATGGGGAAGGTTTAATAAGTTATTTAAATATTTCTTGCTTTCTCATTGTTCTTTTGGGCCCCTTTGCTCCCTTTCTCTTGATCCCATTTAATAAGTATTTGCAGGAGCATCACAAACTTTTGGCAGACGCTTTCCAAATACTGATTTCCCTCTCGATAATCGGCCTCCTTATTCTAGTCAGGGGCAGTAAGCAACAGTGCAAATATGTAGCAGAAACACAGGATATTAGTCTAGTGAAATGTAAACCACAGTTACTCTATTGGCAAGTATATTGAATGTGCAGCTTGACACATTCAATAGGTTAACGTTGATTAGGGGTAGATTGATTAGGGGATTTGAAAGACTCTAAGGAATTTAGCACAATCTCTTGTACTGCCTCAAAGTCTTTCCTAACCCATTGGTACCTTGACCACCAATTCAACCCTATGCATCTCTTTGTCCTTTGAAGTTTAGGGTTGGGATTCTGTGAATGACCTTGAGCCTAGCAGCTCTAGTATGTGTGACAGTGTATAATATAGAGACAGTTCACACATTTGTCCTCTAAAACATTGACAAACTAGGAGAAGAAGGCTTCTACCATAAGTCAACATTAAGCATTAAATCAGTTTCAATTAAGAGTTTAGATTTATACTAAACAAGTATTCTAGAAGCTAATATTGTATTTCAGATAATATTGTTAATACCATAATAATAAGCAAGTTTTGTTAAGAGTTCATGTCATTTGCATTTATAGGAATAGACTTCCAGAAAAGTCCTATTACAAGAAGTGTACAGTATGCTAGACCACAAATGAGGCACCCAAGACATTAAGAAGAGGAACTTGGCAATAGTGGTTCTCAGAATATTGGCATCACTGTGAACTAGTAAAGTCACTGTAGATAGCAACTAACTATATGGCTTATGTAAATATAAAGGCAACTTTCATATACCAGCATCCTTTTTAACTGTGATAATTAAAACCAGCCTAACCACTTTGCATGGGGTAAAATTAAATCAGTTTTATTAAACGGACCAGAAAGGAAGCCTTTCCCTACTAACATTTGAGGATGCTCACAGTGTATTCTTCCACATGAAAAGAAGTTGCAAAAGATATCATCTACAAAAAATACCATGTACATTCAAATGATCGAGGTCAGTGGTGTGAAGATGTGTGTACATATGTTTCACACAGACAAATGCAAATACCTGGTAAGATTAAAACAAAACTTTTAGTAATTATGAGAGGAGACTGTCAGAGACTTCAGTATCAGTGTCAGGATTATCAGTCTGCTCCATCAAACACACTATTTGAGTTTATACAATGTGCATGTGTTATTCTGTGGTTTAAATTCATCAATTAATGGATTTGGAGGTGTGTAGGTGTGTGTCTGATTAGATTTAGAAATAAAGATATTCAGAGAAAAAGATAATGTCTATCACATGCCACCTAATCGCAAATTTTACTTTTTTCAGGTTTAATTCATAGTACTTGATGAAAAGACTAGGTAGCAGAAAAGTCGCAATAATTGTCCATGACAGCTAAGAAAATATTTACTGATCAATTTAGAAATTGTACAAATACATGGTCTTTAAAAATTATGTAAAATTTTATGTATAAACAGACTTGGATGCTCAATTGTACCACAAGGACATGTGCTCAACTAGGTTCATAGCAGCATTGTTTCTCATAGCTAGAACCTGGAAATAACCCGAATGCTCCTTGACTGAAGAATGGATTAAAAAAGTGGTAATTTATACAATGGAATATTACATAGCAGAAAAATAATGACATTTTGAGATTTGCAGGCAAGTGGATGAATCTAGAAAACATCATAATGAGTGAGGTAACTCAGACCCAGAACGACAAATATCCTATGCACTCACTCACAAGTAGCTTTTAGACATAAAGCAAAGAAAACCAGCTTACAAACCACAATCCCAGAGAACCAAGACAACAAAGAAGACCCTAAGAGAGACATACATGGATCTAATCTATATGGGAAGTAGAAAAAGACAAGATCTCCTGAGTAAATTGGAAGCATGGAGATGACAGGGGAGGGTAGAAGGGGAGAGGAGAGGATGGGAGGGGAGCTGAGAAAACAAAACAAAAAAAAATCAGAAAAAATATCAAGTAAAATTTAAAATTTAAGAATTTATTATGTCTTAAATTTATAGATAGAAATTAAGATGTATCAAATAAAATCCAAAAATAGTTTTAACATTGATAATTAGATAAATGACTGAAATCACTTTGATGTTATAAAGTGATTAAATATGATTTAAATGACTTTTTAGAAAATAATTTTTAAAATATTGCCTCTAACTTGGTTTGTTTCTTCATTATAATGAAGATCCTTGAACAGTTAGAAAAGTAAGTTGAATGAATAACAAAATGACTATTTCACATTGCTTTATCTAGTGAATGTTATTATAATATACTTGAGTGTTCTATAATTTTTATAATTATATTTTAGTCTTTTTAATTATTACTATTGTAGTTTTTTAATTGTGTAAAAACTATTAACTATAAAATTGTTAACTTGTTGAATACATAAGAAAGTAATATTTACTGAATAAATATAGTATGTGAACAAGTTTTTGCATCATTCAGCCAAAAACTCATCCATTATCAAGAAATCCAAATGAGCAACAGTAATTAACTTATTCACAAAATTGGTATCAAATTGCACCTATAGAAAAACACGGCTTTATACTTTCTATAGAACGTAAAATTCTGTGATATTGTTTGTCTGCTATAAATAGAGGCTCTTTATTTAAAATGTGCTGTTTTGATTTAAATTTTGATATGTGACACCCGCCCTATGAGTTGGGAACCCTTGCTGCACATACACATGCCATGCACTTGTCAGTGAGCAGTTATCATTCTTGACTTCCGAAATCACCTGAGGAAGAGCGGTCTGTGAAGCTGTATGAATTAGGAAGAATGATGACGAAAGGAGAGAAGAGACTGTCACACTAACATCCTGACAGGTGGCAGAGCAGAGCAGACAGGGGAGCTGCCATCATCACCACAGCTCCGCACTGACACTCATCACTTACAAATGCACACTCTAGCATGCTTCTGGTTTGCACTGGGAAATACAGTGTAAAAACATCCACAGAAATGTATATTTGGCACACTTTCTATGCTGGTCCTTCTGCTAAGCAGCAGGAAGAACCAAATGTGTCTCACGTAATAAATAATTGAATGTATATTAAGGAAAAGAAGAAGAGAAATGATAAACCAAACAGAATCAAAGTTTGGTATGGATGTAGAGAAAAATCATACAAAGAACACTGTCTAAGAATATGTGGACAGATTTAATAGCAGAAAGATGTCTGTGACCTTCACGTGAGTGTAACCTCAACGAGAACAGTCAAAGACATGCGAATGGCACTGCTAATTTTAACAGACAGCAACCCAGATATGACCTCTTATACATAGAACAGCAATAATCTTACATTTCTTGACTGCAGTTTTCTTCCAGGGAGCATTATGGAAACTAGAGGTTATTAAATATGTATAACTCACAACTAGGAGCCAGCAATGTTCAAAACAGTTCCATGCCAATGCTGTCTCACGTGTTTCTGTTCTGTCTGCCTGTTCTCAGAAAGGGTTTCCTTCCTTGCCAACAATACACATTTCTGTCCACACCACTCACCATTGCCATAAAGCAACAGATTTAACGATTAGAAAGTAGCTAGAGTAAAAGGAGACACCATCAACCT
This sequence comes from Arvicola amphibius, assembly GCF_903992535.2. NCBI lineage: Eukaryota > Metazoa > Chordata > Mammalia > Rodentia > Cricetidae > Arvicola > Arvicola amphibius. The sequence continues at coordinate 110,570,669 of NC_052050.1, forward strand.
TGGATCATTCATACAAACCAAGCTGCCCAGAGGTGAAAGCCAGGATGAGCATGCAGCACTGAGTCTGGCTGTATTTAATGCTGTATCCATTGAATTCCAGCATGAAGTAACTTGAGTGGCATGGAGAGCTGAGCTCCTGTCTCCCTTCTCTTTGCCTGTGACTCCAACATGATAGGTGGATGCCTGGTGATAGTTGGCGAGTCATAGCCACTGCTCTCCTCTAAATGACTTTCTCTCTCTCTCTCTCTCTCTCTCTCTCTCTCTCTCTCTCTCTCTCTCTCTCTCTCTCTCTCTCTATCTCTCTCTCTCTCTCTCTCTCGCTCTCTATCTCTCTCTCGTACCATCATGGCCTTGCTCTATCTAAACCTCTGGAATGCCTTTGGTGGCTCCTCCTGAAACACAGATATCCAGGCCATATAAGAATTTAGAATAGTGTCAAATTTAACAAATGTCACACTGAAGTCTATCAGGATGTTTTGGCAAGATATCTAGCTGAAAATATGTAATGGTTGGTCATATCACAGGCAATATGTCCAGGGGTAGAAAAGAGAATTTCATTCTATATCATAAAATGTCATTTTTATGATCTGAGGTCAAAAAAAGGAATTGAGATACTAATGTCGTATTCTCTTACATTTTGCATGGACTATAACATTTATTATTCTACTTACAGACATAAATTCTCTTTAACTAAATACATTATTGGTCCTAACTAAACATCAAAGAGCTGCATAGGAAGATGCAGAATAAAGAAACAGAGGCACAATATCACATACTCATTAAAGAATCTTCATGGCATTTTCTGTTGTTCCAGGAGGAGGCTTGACATTTATATAAGGAATCTTAAGATTTGTTATGAAAAAATTATGAGATAATGTACTACATGGTTAAAGAATACTGAATGACAGTGTTTTAGATTTTAGTGGAATAGTAGGATTGGAGTATCTTCTTCCTTAAGCTTCAAAATCTAGTTACCAGGTTAAATACAGGAATTTCAAATTATCATTGAATATTTTTAATATTAATATGTCTTAAATGTTTAATGGAATTTATATTCAAATTTATTTATTATTTATCTTATGTTTATATTCAGTAAAATGCCTTACATGGATGTTGTACTAAACCTAACGGCCTTATCACATTTTACTAATGGTAAATAGCCAGCATGTATATTGACATTAATATTTTGTTCTATCTACTCTTAAGCCAATCTAGTATCACTTTAATGTGTCTAGCATAAAATAGAAAATTGCTGTTCCCAGTGATCTGTTTGGTAGCTAGGCGTACAGATCAATCTTCATTTCACTATGGTTCTTGCTACAGCTGGGAGTGTGCTCAGGGGAGCTCTGCTTCTCTCAGTTACTCACTCCGAGTTTACAAATCAACATCCCTTTGCTTGGATGGGTCCTTCAAAATGGATTCAACTCCTAAGCAATTACCAATTCCTTGTGTGCCTCTTAAACAACATTCTTCACTAACAAGGCTGAGGGGTAGCCAGACAGCTGATAATTCACAAAGACAAAAGTCCTCTAAGGTTTCTTGGGGAGGCAGCCTGAGGTCCTCTTCTTAGACAATGTGACATCACTCTTGAACCTCCATTGTTTTGTATGTAGCAAGCAGTATTTGATTGCTTGTGTTCTGGCAAAAATTAATTTTTGTTCTAGATTCTAGGTGCTGTATAGATACTGATAATACAAAATTATCCAGCATGGTCTTTGGGAGCTGGAAGCATGTATCTAGGTAAATCAAGTAGTGTCAATTAATTATTATGATGTGGTAAAGTTGTTATTTGAGACATGGGTAACCACATGAGATGATTTTGAGCCAATAGCTAGAGTTAAATGAAGAAGCAGGGAAATGCAAATGAAAAGAAGTCAAAGGAAAAAAAAAAACAGAGTAAAGCGTTCTTGGGAGCACAGTAGTTAATTACATGTATTACAGGTAGGTAAATGATATGACACACACACATACACACAGACACTATTATAGAGCCTATTGTTAGGCATTGTTTTAAGTACAGAATAAATGACAAACTATTTAATATATTTTTTAAAATTTTCTTTATTAAAAATTTCTGCCTCCTCCCCGCCTCCCATTTACCTCCCCCTTCCTCTCCACTCCCCCTCCCTCTCCTGTCTGAAAAGCAATAAGAGTTCCCTGCGCTATGGGAAGTCCAAGTTCCTACCCCCTCCATTCAGGTCTAGGAAGGTGAGCATCCAATCAGGCTAGGCCCCTCCCAAAGCCAGAATATGTAGTAGGAGCCAAATCCAGTTAACAATCTATAAGGCACATATTCTTTGTATTATATTAGTTATGTACTTATATTATTATTTTGAATTTCTCTGGGTTCAATGTAAAGCCTATTATGTAAGACAATTCAACAACTCATCACGAATATATCTGTAACTCTATTATCTATCATCTACAATAATGTCCATCATTTATATTACACTGATGGTAGAGGTAGTATGTGACTCAATGATGTATTATTTTGTAGTTTTTAATTTTTGAAGGTATATTATTTTTTAAAAAATCTTTAAGCCATCATCATAGAAACAAGTTTTGCTAGTCTCAAATTAAATACGACAAATGACTACAGAATTGTGTCAGGCGAGTTAGAAACATATTACAAGCATTTCTATTGATTTCCCCTGAATTCTAACTAATTAATATAATTACCCTATATTTCAAATACCAGAAACAAAAGCAAGCTCTGAACTCAAGAGAAAGCATGTGAACAGAAAGAAGGTCACCGAAATCATGACAGGTCACTTTGAGAACAGGATGTTTTATGTTTTAGCAATTTTTTTTTCTGGGTAGAATACAAACAGCAATCTAATTTTCACCCTGAGCAGGTCAGTCCTTCCCTTCCTGATGTCTCACTTCAGCCCCACAGGGATAACTGACCTTACTAGCACATAGAATGAATAATTTTCACATGTGAATTTGTAACTGGAAACTCCAGAATAAAAGGTGTTCACTACAGAATACGGGATTCAGATCTCAAACTACTCACACCTTGCTTCTGTGCTTTCTCTGCTTAAGTTAAAAGCAGATTTCTAGTGGCCATAGATACCAGCACTTTTTCCACGATATGTTTCATAAAGGTTCACCTTTCCCTACAGAATGTATGAACCCTAGACTCACAATAAATGAAAGAAAACAAAAGGGTCAAAAAATAATCACCGCCGGGCGGTGGTGGTACACGCCTTTAATCCCAGCACTTGGGAGGCAGAGGCAGGCGGATCTCTGTGAGTTCGAGACCAGCCTGGTCTACAAGAGCTAGCTCCAGGACAGGCTCTAAAGCTACAGAGAAGCCCTGTCTCGAAAAACAAAACAAAACAAACAAACAAACAAAAACAAAAACAAAAACAAAAAAAAAAAACAATCACCACTGCATGCAGTAAGTAGTGGCTTTCCAAAACAATCCCATAATTCACGACTGTCCTCCATAACCAGGATCTGGATATCTCCGTCCCTGACTTGTCCAGCACTGTAAAGCAGCGGGGCAGGGGTGGTTTCTCTCATCCAAACACCAATACAAACAGAAGCAAAGCAGACGACTGTACTGTTCCATTTCCAGTGTTGCTTCTTTGATACCCATCTTGTTGGAGGTGATGGATGACATAAAATGTGTGTGTGTGTGTGTGTGTGTGTGTGTGTGTGTTTACCAGCAATTGTGGTACAAGAATGCATCCCATTTGTATTCTACATCAAATTATTCTGCAGAGCATTTACCTCTTCCTTTTTAATGAGGTAATGTTACAGAATTTCTGCCACTGGTCTGCTCACCAATAATGAGGAGTATTTTGTTTCAAGAGGTGGAGTTTTCACTGGGAAACATCAGGGCGGGGGATGTGTGCCCCTTTCCGAACTGGTAATTAGCAATTGACATGGCAACTGGTGGCTCAGTTGAGATTCCAATTTGTCTTGTGATATTTGTGCACAGATTTTGCTTAATAATAAACAGTAAAACAATCTTTCAAACCCTCATTTTTCAAGGTACTCCAGCATTTCAAGAGATGTTAAATGCAAAACTAAGAGAAAAGAAAACTCAGGTCTCTGATATTTGTTTAGTAATATTTTCTATTACTAAACGTTACAGAATGGGTAGTTTACAAAACAAAATGGTTTATGCTTTCATAATTTTCCAAGTCCAAGAACATGGTACAGGTGTCAGCTTAGCATCAAGATAGCTGTTTTATTCTGGGTCTTGATATGACAGAGTCATGCAAGAAATAAGAGGAAGCAGACAATGTGTGTACTTTCATAACAGAACCACTCCCCCATAACCCATGAATTATACCATGGTCCGGTGACTCCATCTGTAGGAGAAAGAGCCCTCATGACCCAACCATTCCTAGAGGTCTCACCTAGTTCTACTTAATACTTCAAAATAGAGGTTTAACTATGAAAACATTTTTTTAAAGAAAAGTATGTGTGTGCGTGTATGTGTGTTTGTGCGTGTGTATGTGCACATATGTATGTGTGCCATGCTGTTTGGAAGTCAAAGGACAACCTCTGATGTCATTTCTTTCCTTCCAATTTGTTTGAGATAGAGACCCTTGTTCACTGCTGCATATGACAAGCTAGTTCGTCCATGACTTCCAGGAATTCTGCTATGCCCCGCCTTTTCCTCATATTTCGACTACTGGGCCAGCAGGTGTATTCCACTGCACTGGGATTCACCCCCATTCTGGATGTCTGAAATGAGGTCTCTACACTTGTGCAACAAGTACTTCTACCCATGAGCTGTCTTCCCTGACCTGGGCATGAACTTTGATGGGGATCTTTAAACTATAGCAAGAGTATGTTAAGTATTAAATATGCAGAATTTTTTAAAGTGAGACATCAGAATGGCTGAAACTACTCAGCTATATTTTAAGTTATCAAAAGGGAAAGAAGTCAAACCATGAATGCCATTCCTCCTCAGTTCTCCAGTGGCCGAGGATCACTTTAATGACAAATGTAGCAGGGACTTTCAGCATGCATTGTTGTAGCCATTCATTCTTGTCTTTGTTTAATTAGTTCCCCAAACTTTAGCTAGGTCTGTAATGTTTAGAACATATATAAATATACCTGGTATGTACAAAGTGGAAGAATTAACCTTGCCCGTGCTTGTCATAATCACACCAGATGGCCTGCTAGGGCTCTGATATTTTGATTAAAAAGAAATCTCTAGGAAATTGCTTCTTGAGTCAAAGCTACTATACTTGATAGAGTCAAAACTCTATCACAAGTACCACAGATACAAAGAAAAATAAATATAATTCTAATAAGTATGATTATCTTTAGAGTTAATAATTTGTGTGCTAATGTTTACTACAAGAAAGAGATCACAAAAGAAAAGGAAAGGTATTTAAAAGGATACTATGTTAAAATCAGGAAAGATCTGAGAGTTTCTATGATTCTGCTGATGCCGTGAACCCTTGGAGTGTCACGGGTGCTAACAGAGCAAATGAGACTTGCAGTTAGAGCGAATGACCTTACTATTTCATAAAATTGCCAGTAACCAAGAGGTTTGCATTTGCTTCTTAAATCTGCATTTACACAAAGTAGAGCAAGGAGGCCTGAGTAATGTTTTCATGTATGGTAGTCAAAGAAACTCAGAGCTCAGGGAAATCACATCTTTTAATAAGAGGGAGTAAGAATGCTTGACTATTGCACTGGAGGAAAACATGTTCTTTCTTATCTGGATGGAAAAGCATATTGCCTTGGTCCCCCATTCTCTACTGCTCTTTTAGTCCAGTATATTGACAAAGAAAGCTAATAGTGGCTAGAGAGATGCCCAACAATTAGGATCTCCTACTGCTCTTGTAGAAGACCCATGTCCAAACCTAGCACCTCAGGATCTACCTGAAGCTCCAAATCCAGATGATCCATCACTCTCTTCTGGCATCTGAGTGTACTAGCAATCATGTGAAAAATGCCTACACACACACACACACACACACACACACACAGACATATACACACACAGTAACAGTCATATACACAAAACACACAAACATACGCATACACAGGCACACATATACACACAAAATACACAGTTATATGAGCATGGAATTAAAAATAAAACCATTTCTTTATTTTTCTTGTGTTTGTCGAGACATTTCCCTGTGTAGTGCTGGTCATCCTGGGCCAGGCTTGCCTCTAACTCAGATCTACCTTCCTCTGACTCCAAGTGCTGGGGTTAAATATGTGTGCCACCACTGCCCTGCATAAAACGAATCTCAAAAACAATTTTGAAAGAAAGTTATGAACAATGACAGTCAGTAGTTCTCATTATAGCATGTGCAGTAACACAAGACATCCACAAACAAAACTGACCTGAGAACATATTAAGGAACTTTGAGTTCTTGACACACAAAATAGGCTTAATGAATATCTTCTGAAGTAAATAATTTCTCTTTTACATCAAGACGAATTTTTCAGTCTGACTAAAAGTCAGCTAATGATCACTTTAATGACAAAGCATGAAAACGCATGTGTCAAGCTGCTGGGACCCAATGACATCAAAGCGTGCCCAGCCGCAGACACGAAACTCAACCTACTCAAGGCTTTATTTCTCACCAAGTAGCATAGAATGAGGATCATCTTCCTCAATACACTGGATTAATTCTAATTTTTTTCCATTTCCTCATTTCCCTTCTGTGATCACAGAAAATGAAACAATAGGAGGTAGTGATTAAAAATTATAAAGGATGCTGGAGTCCAGATTCAAAGTAATGTTCTTTCCTATGAGAAACAGCGGTATAACTTTGTCGTCCTTCAAGATTTAGGTACCCGTGAGAAGAAACATTTCTAGAAGGCTAGAGGCCTGGTGTTCTCCCTCTGTATGACTGCAAAGTAACATCCATCTTTGGGTGTTGGTCACCATGTGGTGTGTTTAGTTGTCTAAACATATGCTTTACTTTATAAGGGGTAAAGCTGAGTCACAATCACGTTTATCTACCCAATAATTGAAATAAAACCATATAAATTCATAATAAGCATACATACAACCAATAGCACAATGATCATTAAAGCAAAGACATAAACATCCTTGCCTGTCTCGAGGACGCTAAAAATGATAGTACATGTGCACATACACATGCCCCTACACACAAGAATGCAAATGTGTATATGAATATGCATGCATATTTATTATGCAGTGCCTGGATAGTTTTCATCACTAAGCGTTTAAGCAGTTTCAACAACTAAACCTATGCAATTAGGACAACTTGGAATCTATTAGTTGCATTAATGCCAGCTGACACCCCCTACGCCTGCCCCCCACTCAGAACAGCAACGGATCATTTTTACCACCTTCTTGGGACAGCTATACCTTCCAGCTCCTTGATGAACTAGTTCAGCAGAGGTGCTAAGCAGATGGCAAGTGCTGTATGTTGCTCTTAGCAGCAACTACCCAGGGCTCCACCTAATACTGCCGAACCAGAAGTAAGGCTGAATGCGTTTTACCACAATTAACTGTTGTGGTGGTTGGTCTGCAGTCTTCCAAAGTCTTGAGTGTAGAGTGTATCCGGCCAGAAAAGGTAGGCAATATGTTTAGGAGCTTTTATCATATAAACACAAATCTTTGTCTCAGAGACGTAACAATGTCTCATGGACACAATAAAACAGTGTTCCCTTCTGAGCAGGCATCCACTGGAAGACTGAGGCTGCTCAAACATTTCTGTATCTCTGAGCTTAAGCTTCTATTGCTTGCATTGCCAGCGGGCATGCTTAGCCAGTGTCCGACCCATCGCTTCCACAGAATTAACGCACAATGTCCTTGCTGCCCTCGGGACTCATCCATGATTCTTCACTTCGCCATCACTGTTCAGCCATGCAGTAAACATGACCACTCACAAGTGAAAATGGGAAAATCAAGTTAGCTCTGGAGGTGACTCCCTCGTATTCTCTGCGCAACATTGATGAGAACTTCAATTTTACTGTCTTGCTACATACTAATGATGTTCTAAACCAATCCTAAAACATGTCAGTGCGGGTACACTGGGCCTGGGTGGAAGCAGGATCAGGAGATATCAGGCAAGGGAGAGAGTGAAGGGAGAGACAGCATGAATTAGGGGGAACAGAGGCAGAGGAGTAGTGTGGAAAGAGTGCAGTGGAAACTTTCTGGAATCTATGAGAGGGCTGTAGTGAGGTCCCCTAGTAATGGAGGATTCATACTGAGTCTTAACTGGCCATTTTTTTTATAGCCAGGCAAGGCTTCCACTGGTGGCACTAGGTTGCATTTGGTTGAGCTGTTGATCTGGGGGTTCCGTGGAGATTCTAAACAATGGCGGCTGATGGAAGGACAGAAGGCAGTTCTCTGTAAACTGACTTGTGGGGCCCAATTGCACAGGACAACACCCATACAGCCCACTGAGTGTGGAGAAGATGAGCTGGTGCCTGCATGCAGCCTTTACCCATATGTTCTAATACCTTTGCTGCCAGAAGGCACTCTGAAAGCTACGGGATACACCCTCAACACCCATCCAGCCATAAAACCCTTGACCTACAATCTGTACTGTCTTCAAGATATGCTGGAGCAGAATTTGTCGGAATAGCCCATCAATGTGTGGTTTAACTTGAGGCCCGCACAAGAGAAAGCCCATGCACTACACATGGCCAGGAATCAGAGACTGGATAGAACACAGACCTAAGGTACAACCAACATGACTGACAAAAATAATGATATTCTGCTATACTCCTAGGACCATGACTTGTCCAGTCATTATCAGAGAAGCTTCCTCCTGCAGTAGATGGGAACAAATACTGATCCATAGACAGACATTATGCAGAGAGATAGAGTCTAAATTAGAGGTCTCCATTGGTTCCCTCCATTAGGGGAACTCCACAGAATAAGGAGAGAAAAGATTGTAGGAGTGCACAGGGAGAAAGGAAGTCAGTAGAACATGGCTCACTAATCATCTAAGCAGGGCTCACATGGGTTCACAGAAACTGAAAAGACAAGCATGGGGCCTGCATGGGTCCCAACCACATTCTTTGCATATATGATATTGTTGTTAGCTTGGTGTTTTTGTGTGTGGGACTCCTAACAGTGGGAGTGGAGTGTCTCTTGACTCTTTCCTGCTCTTGGGAGTCTTTCCCTTCTATTGGGAAAAATTAACATTTCCTTTTCCATCATCAACTGAAAGGCTTCTGCTTCATTTTTATTGCATCTTTCTTTGTCCTATTTGACAGGGCTCTCTTGGCGGCCCGATCTTTTCTGAAGAGGAAAAGAAGGTGAGTTGATCTGGGATAAAGGGGAGGTGGGTAAGACTGGGAGAAGGGAAGGAGAGAAGTTGTGGTTGGAATTGCATTGTATGAGAGAAGAATCTAATTCCAATAAAATTCTTGTCTAAACATTTTTCTCTGAAAATACTTTCTTATTGTTCTTTGTTCATGCCATCTGACTTTAAATTTATATTTAACACATGTTGTGTGGAGAAGAGCAACAGTTAATTCCCTGCCCTAAACAAGCCAGAGATTATTAGTATCAAATTGTCTTTAACAATAACAATTGAGGTAATGAGATCAATGACAGCCTTCAGTGTATCTGTTGCTTAGTCTGAACTCTACAGAACAGTCTGGATATCAGATTGCAACATTTGGTTTCCAACTCCATCAAGATAAACTCTTGTGATTCACCTTATTACTTAGCTTCTCTGGGGTCATAGACTGTAGGCTCATTATCCTTTGCTTTACAGCTAGTATCTACTTATGAGTGGGTACATACCATGTTCATCTTTCTGGGTCTGGGTTACCACACTCAGGATGGTTTTTCTAGTTTTTTCCATCCATTTGCATGAAAATTTCAAGATGTCATTTTTTTTTACCACCAAGTAGTACTCCTTTCTGTAAATGTAGCACATTTTCTTTATCTGTTCTTCAGTCGAGGGGCATCTAGGTTGTTTTCACATTCTGGTCATTACAAATGATGCTTCTATGAACATAGTTGAACAAATGTCCTTGTAGTATCATTGAGAATCCTTTGGGCATATGCCTAAGAGTGATATATTGTTAGGTCCTGAGGTAGGTTGATTTCCAATTTTTTGAGAAACACCATACTGATTTCCAGAGTAGTTGTCCAAGTTTGCATTTCTACCATCAATGGAGAAGTGTTCCTCTTACTCTACATCCTGTACAGCTTAAGCTATCTTAGCCATTCTGACTGGTGTAAGAAGGTATCTCAGAATCATTTTGATTTGCATTTCCCTGATGGCTAAGGAAATTGAACAATTCCTTAAGTGTCTTTCAATTATTTGAGGTTCTTCTGTTGAGAATTCTGTGTTTATATTGGTGTCCCATTTTTAGGCAGATTATTTGAAATTTTGATGTCTAATTTCTTGAGTTCTTTATGTATTTTGGAGATCAGTCCTCTCTCTGATGTGGGGTTGGTGAAGATCTTTTCCCATTCAGTAGGCTACCTTTATGTCTTATTGACTGTGTCCTTTGCTTTACGGAAGCTTCTCAGTTTCAGGGGGTCCCATTTATTAATTGTTTCTTTTAGAGTCTGTGCTACTGGGGTTATATTTATGAAATGGTCCCTTATGCCCATGCATTGAAATGCATTGAAGGCTAATTCTCCCACCTAAGAAAATATATAGAAAGCCTTCTTCAAAGGAGAAATAGACAAGATCTCCTGAGAAAATTGGGAGCATGGAGGTGGGAAGAGAAAGGAAGGCAGAAGGGGAATGGGAGGGGAGAAGGGTGGAGAAGAACTTGAGGGAATAGGATAGTTGAGATGGAAGAAGAACAGATGAGAGCAAGGAAAGACATATTTTGATTGACGAAGCCATTATGGGGCTAGCAAGAAATCTATCACTAGAGAAATTCCCAGGAATCTACAAGGATGACCCCAGCTAAGACCTCAAGAATAGAAGAAAGGGTGCCAGAACTGGCCTTGCCCTATAATCAGATTGATGAATACCTTAAATGTCACCATAAAACCTTCATGCAGCAACTTATGGAAACAGAGAAAGCAACCCACAGTTCCCAATGTCCAGTTGAAGAGAGGGAGGACTGAAAATATGAGCAAAGAGGTCAGGACCATGATGGGCACACCCACTGAAACAGTCTACCTGAGCTAATGGGCATTCACCAACTCCAGTCAGACAGGGAAGGAACCAGCATAGGACCAAACTAGACCTTCTGAATGTGGGTAACAGTTGTATGGTTGGGTGAGACTGACAGGCCACTGGTAGTGGCACCAGCCTTTATCCCTACTGCTTGTACTGACATTTTGGGAACCTATTATCTTTGGATGGATTCCTTGCTCAACCTAGATATAGTAGGGAGGGTGTTGGACCATCCCCAAAGCAATGTGCCTTACCCAATCTGAGGAGGTGATGTGGGATTGGGGAAGGAGGGGGAAATTGGAGGAGGAGAGGGAGTAGGAGCTGGGATAGGTATGTAAAATAAAAAAAGAGTTAGTTTACTTTAAAAATAAAAAATATACTCTTATGAAGCTTTAGCACATTATTTCATTCCTTGTGCTTCAATTATCTTGTCTATAAGTGGTCAAAATAAGACATTTGATCATTGCTGTGGTTAAGGACTCTTGAGAATCTCTCCTCTTGGAATCCATTCATTAAATGGTTTTTCGTCAATAGTCCATTCATGTCATCTTTTTCTAGATTTTGTAACTTCTCCTCTGGATTTGAAATCTGGGTCCCTTCTTTATTCTCAGGCTTTAATGTTTGAAGTAAAATTGGCTTGTCTACTGTCCTGATATCTATCTCTGATTCTATGAAAAACAGTTAATTTTCTGAAGTGCTTGAAGCCATGAATTGAACAAAATTGTCAATCCCTACTTCTGTGTATAATACTGATGTCTTCTGTAGCCCTTGTATTATAGGACTGGGTTTTAGGAGTGACTTAGACTCCTTATAGATGTTTCTAGATAATATTATGTCTATCATGTTTTAAAACACTTCATTTTGAAAATTTGTGTGAAATAAAACATTTCATCCATGTTTGTGTAAGTATAGCCAATTCACCTTTGTGCCTCTTTCTTCTATTTTGGGAATATTTACACCCTTAACTTACCATTCACTCTCTCCAGTACTCCTGAATAATCCTTGATGACTTAAGTGTAAACAGAAATCATTTTCCAGGATATTACTGGAGGTATTCTAACACAATGGCTTGTAAATCACTTGATCAATCTTCATTGTTCGTTCATGGCCAATCTCCTTAGAGTTTCATTATATCTTAGTCATTACCAGTGACTACATTAAACATTTGATCATAAGATCAAACATTTTACTCATTTACTAATTCACCCTACCTTTCCAGCTCATTACTTCAAATATATTATTTCAAAATTCTCCAACTTAAATGGTATGTATAATTCACCATCATATTCTATTCCCTGTTTGACTTCCCTTAGCTCTTTGGTAAGGGAAGTCAAAGTTAAATTTCTAATCTGTATAACTTAAATTCCATGCCCACAATTATCACCCTTTAGTCATTCTGCTGTTCTTTACATTCCCATAACCTTTTCTGACTAGAACAATCCTAAACTTAGTTCATAAATAGTGATGCTACTCAGAAACATCCTCCTGAAACAAGTTGGAAAAACAAGAGACAACCATACTAACAGGTCTCCATTTAAATGAGGACCACTTGCTGAGAGTGGAGCCCATAATTCCACTGCACAGGTTACATTCCCTAGTCCTCTGATGTTTCCTCTCCATCCTTGTCTCAGACAATAACTTAGCTCTTCCTAAGGACCGGAAGATCAGTTTCTATATCCTCATCATTCTCTGTACCCATTGAACTTTAACTGTGATACCAGCATGTCTTTCCTCAATTAAAGACTGATAAATCCTCTCATTTTCAGTGTGAGTTCAACTCTTACAGTTCTCTCCATATCAACTAAGAATCTTTACCCCTCATACCTGTATCCTCCAGCAGACTTTTTGTTTCCTTTACTTCACCACCATGTTCCTGTCTACTTCATTCTTCCCATCTGAACACAAATATGGTTTGTTTCTAAGGTAAACCATCCCCCAGTAGCCACTCTCCATTGATTTTCTACTCCTCCAAATCTGTTTATAGACTACTTTCTCAAATTATTCCCCTTCGCCTCACTTGATCACTCAGCTCTAAATACTTCTTTGATTCACTAAGACTCCTTTTGTCCTGCTCAATAATGACTCCACACTGTTAAATTTAAAGCTAGATTGTCAGTTTTTTACTGTGACACATTGTATAAATCAATTTCTCCTTTCAAAATACATTCTTCACTTGGCCTCTATGCCACAATGATCTTTTCAGTTACCCCAGGTTCCTTCTTATTAGTTTTTATTAATTAAATTTATTTATTTATTTTATATCCCTATGGAAGTTTCCCCTCCCTCCTCTACTCCCATTCTTTCTCCCAATCTCTGCTCTGCCTGCCTCCAATCCACTCTTCTATTTCTTCTTATTTTTATCACCTTCACTTGCTCTATTTTATTTTCAGGTTTGAACACAAGAGTAGTTCAAGGTTGTAACCTTAGACTTATTTATTTAGGTTTAGTTCTAAGCTGTTATCCATTTTGTTGCTTTAAAGAGCATCAAAAAGTTGTTTATCCCCAAAATGTTCATGACCAGGGCCACCGTCCTGATTTCTAGATTTATGTTCAACATTGAATTTTGAGATTTTCATTTGAAGCTTATAGTGCTTAATCTCAGTTGTTAACTTGAGATCTGGAAAAACCTGGAAAATGGCCTCTAAGGTATGCCAGTATAGGACTATCAGGCTTATTAAAGTCTGAAGATTAGCCCACCATGAGTAGTGTCATCCTTTGGACTTGGAACCTGGATGGTTTAAAAGGGAATAAGTGAGTGAAGCATATATACATCACTATTTGCTTCCTGAGAGTGGATGAACTGGGACTGGCTGCCTATTACCATGCCTTCCCTGACTGAGGCCATGTCTTCCTTGCCATGGACGATATCCCTCTGAAACTGTGAGCCCAAATAAGCCATTTCTCCGTTAGCTGCTTTGATGCTTTATCACTGCAGGGAAGACTAACAAAGGCCAGTAGAAGCAGCTCAAACAGACAAAAAAATTCAGAGTACAAGCTTACATACCCACTTGTTACTCCATATCTTTTCCCTTAGTAAATAGCATCAAAGTAGGTTTTATAGTAATTCAAGCTAGGGTTCCTTCCTTCCTTCCTTCCTTCCTTCCTTCCTTCCTTCCTTCCTTCCTTCCTTTCCTCCTTCCTTTCATCCTTTCTTTTTTCCTTTCATCCTTTCTTTCTTTTTATTTTTAGCAAATCATGGATGCTTATAGGTCAAGCCTTTAAAATGATCTATCTGCACCCTTAAAGTATGCTTTCTGATATCAGTATGACTTGCTAATCAGACTCCTTGTCTTCTCTTAATAACCTTCATTGGTAGCCTTTCCAGGAAGGCTTCTTGCCTTCCCACATTATTTTGCGAGCAGTCACTTGATTGAGTTTTTACTTAGAGATTTTTAATGATAGTTTTTATTTCTGTCTACTCCCATGAACGTATGAGCTCCAGGATGCTGTGTTCCCTGTGAAGCTCATGCTTAGAGACTGACCATAAGCATTCCTCAACACAGGACTGAGTGCAAAGTTGTATTTGGAAGACCTGACAAGCAATGAATATTTTACTTCAATGCTCAGAGCAGTTTTTGTTTAGAAAAGACTTTATACCCGTGCTTTCAAACAGTGGCCATCTGATTACTCAATCAATCCAGCTACTATTCCAAGAAATGTAATGGCCACATGATTTCTGGCCTAACAGCATTTACAAATTAGTCCTTTGTTTAGCCAATATACCTAAGAAAGAAAATGAAAAAAAATTAAGTTTTTTTTTAATCTAGATTTAATTACCATTGATCTAAATCTATTCAGCAAACACAGTTTTGGTATGATTGCCATCCATTGCTTGCAAAAAGTCAATCAAGAATTGCTGATATCATAGTTAACTTTACTGTTGATGCTATGCATTAAAGAGACTCAGTTAAGACTGTCTTATGCTTATTTTAACAGCATACATCACTAAGATTTCCAGTGTTTGATATTGTAGTATTATTACAGGAATGTAAGAATCATAGTTCTTATGGAAAATTCATTAGAAAGGCTAGATATATCATGAATGTGTATATCATGGGATATGTAATGTAGTAAATATTAACATTGTGATCTAACAAATACTACAGTTAACATTAACAATCTTCCAAGATGACAGTGACAGGGCCAGGTTAAGAAATTTCAAGTCTTTATTGTCCATCCTGGGGTGGCTCCCATAAAACCAGCATCACAACTTTGCAGTCCTTTAGTTATTCCATAATTTTATGCATATTTGTCAAGGAATTTCATACTGCTTACTTCTAACTTATTGATTGTAAGTGATGTACACTGTCAAAATATTATAGAAAGGCAAAGGGACAGCATAGGTTCAATAAAGTAGTCAAGTGACCTTCATAAAGCAAAAATGTTCCTCAAATATTGTTAGGAATTTTTCCTAATGCGAGCTCTCTGGCAATGCAAGAATCCCAATCAAGCCAAATCCCAACAAGCCAAATTAAGAAATATTTAGGTTTAGTGGGATTCCTGCGCTCTCCCGTGGCCCCGAAGGGGAACTGGGAGGTCTCTAACGTGACCACCATGAGGTGTTGGGGGGACCATGTGTTTCTTCTCTGGGAGCTCACTTAAATACCCTGTGGGAGTGGTCCTGATCCCTCCCTGGCCTGCTAAGATTTGGAGTCCAGACCAATACAACTCCCAGGCCTGGGGGCTGGGATGGATGTGAGGGACTGGGGGTTATGCTCCCAACTCAACATATATTACTTTCTTTTTTCCACATGATAATTAGGCTATCTCAAGGGAGAATATCAAGGATCTAAGGAAATAACATGAATGAATCATCAACTAAGCAGAGACTGCAGTAATAGTTCTTAGTAGGGGTAGGGTCACCATATGTCCTATTCTTATGAAGGTAGAAGCTATTTAACCTGATGAAAAATTTTTCACTCCATCTACTCTATGAATGAAAGTGTTTTTATTAGTATCTGCGTACCTGTCTTAAATACATAATCCTTTTCATTTGCCTCTGGCTATCATTAGATTTAAGGATGCAGGGGTAGGGCCAGCCTTCTCTTTCTGCACAGCTCCTTAGAGAGTCCAGAGCAGCACACTACTGCACATAGAGAGTTTTAATAAGTTTTCAGCCCTGCGGATATTTCTTCAGGGCTAAAATTGTTATTGAATGGCACAGAGTGAAAAATCGGCTGTGAAGGCTCGGGCAGTAAGGATTTACAGAGACAATGGCATTTCTCTTCCCAGTGGAACAGTTGCTCTGTCCTATTTCAGATATTCAGACTTTCTGGCAAATTTATGAGAGCATCCATAGCATCCGTAGCTCCCCCTTTATCCCAGTTACCAAAATCTGTACTTCAGGAACTGCCAAGTAAACGATACCAACACACAACTACCTCTAGTGCCAGCTCATCTAAAATCTGCTCTTTGGAATCAGTATTAAACTCCAAGTCATGTGAAAAGAAGAATTGCAGTATATCATGTCAGGGAGCAATTCTGCTACAAAACTGCCAGGTGAATAGGAAAGTGTTGCTAGGCGGGGACAGACTCTGTTTATTAATACTTTCCACATTATGCACTATCTCCTCCAAAAACATACTGAAAGAAATGGGGAACGGAAGTAGCACAGGTAGAAACCATTGTTCAGTATCGCAGGCAAGATTCTGAAGACTATCAAAACAGATCACCATGCTAGTGTGAAACATCCCTTTAGGTCTCACTATGGTGTCTGATGTAGTCTAGCAGCTGTACTATGCCAACATTACCATTACAGAACCCAGCTCTTAAAGTCTAATTAAATATTAAACAAACATTCTTCCTAGTGGCTTTAAACCTGAATGACAAACAGCTGATCACATAGACTACCGTGTTATCAGTGGCTCACAGAACACCTGAAGAGGCAGTAGAAAATCATACATCAACTCAAAGACATGAAGTGTTTTGCATTTGCTGATTGTTGGCCCTTCTCATAATGAGAAAAATCTCTGAGACACAATTTCTATCATCATGTAATTTGCATACATTTGTTGAAATCACCTACTGAATCTTTAATGCCTTGTTCTTCCCCTAAACAAAGACAATAGGTTAGAACATTCTAACTGTACTGTCTCCAAACAGCTCCATTTTCAGGACATAGGTTTTCTGACAAGATATAAGCAAAGATTATATTGATATATACCAGTCTCCTAACATTGTAGGTGTTAATTCTAAGTCATGCTTATAGCTAAATTCTCTACATCACTACAATATGGCCTCAGGATTGACTGCCCCGTCTCCAACACATACCCACTTTCTTTTACTGAAGTATATATGCTGTTTCCCCTCCTTCTCCTCCCTCTGAATCTTCCAAATGACATTATCCCTGCATTCTAGATAGTCTATTCCCAATGATCTCCATTTCTAAAATGTTTCCTAACAGCTGCCCATTCTTCAAACTTGACTTCAGAGCCACATATATAATATTATCGATATGTCTGAGAAATCATCTAATCTTTTACATTTACATGGTAACCTTTAAAAAATGGCCCAAATATTTTGTGTAAGCACAGCAAATTTGGTTTTTAATGTATTCCTTATACAATTCCCAATTTTTTTGTGTGTGTATGTTTGTGTGTGTGTTCACAAGTGCACACTGTGAACTAGCTTTACTTCTTAGTGTAGTTGTCTTGATAACTACAGTTCTGTTAATTATGTGATATTCCTGTGTAACATGAGTTACAGATGTTTAGTTAGTTATGATTCCTAAATGCCTATTTGACTCATTTTAGCAAAAGCAGATCAACATTAAATTTTGCTATAGTAGTGAATAATCAATCAATATTTAAACTACACTGTTGATTTTTAAAAGGTATAGAATTTAAAATGTGCTGAATATATTAAAAAACCAACACTCCAAATAATCAGAAATACAAGTTTAATGGAGACAATTTTTATTTTACAAAACACTTTGTGTTCTACACATTATTATTTTTGTTCTCTATAATGAAATAAAAGCTGCCTAGTGATTCAAATTATTTATAATTTTTAAGAAGAGAATAATTTCATTTATAAAGCATAAATATTGATAATTTGAAGGACAAAGTCTCAGATGTGTATGTATCTCATTTAGTACTTAATCATGATTTTTAAAATTTTTGTGGATTTAATTATGTGCCTGTGTATGCCTATGTGTGGGTTTGTGCTAATAAGTACAGGTGCCACCAATGGCCAGAAAAGTACATTGAATCCCTTGGATCTGGAATTACAGATGGCAGTGAGCTGCCCAAAATGGGTCCTCCACAAAAGAAACACATGGCCTTAACTGCTGAGGTATCTTTCTTAGCCCCACAAAAGAAACACATGGCCTTAACTGCTGAGGTATCTTTCTTAGCCCAGTATTTGAAATGCTTATAAAAACTATTTTTTCCTACTTTTGGTTTAAAATTTATATTGAAAAATACAACTTGGAGATAAATAGCTTCGCATACAATCCCTTCAGAATATAACTTTCAGATCTGAGGAAACACATGTATTTAGATCTCTGAACCTCCCAGAACACATGGTAGTCAGATTCAAGTGGATATACAATTAATGATTGCTAGACGATTCTGTTGAATTAGAACATTCCTTGTTGCTTAGTATCTGTAAGTCATATTTTATGTTGGCTATATCAAACCATGATGGGGCTTTAAAAAAATCTCTGAAATGGGAGTAGAAAAAGAAATCTTAAATTTGGGAAACTCTACCCTAAAGGAGATGGTATAAATTTAGCAAAAAAGAGAAATATGATACAGCAATGGTGTCAAATAGAAACCCACAAACATCAGAAGAGTCTAAAAAAAAAGACAGAAAAGGGAACACACTTAGTACATATCTGTATTTAAGACTCAATCCTCAGGAGGAAATCAGTCACTCTGTAGCAAGTTCCTATTCCAAAGCTGCAGAGATTTATTTGTCTTCGAACTAGGGCCCATTCTTTAGGCTATTTCCTTGGAGGAATTTATGTTTTCTATTTTCAGTACAGTTTACAGTAGCATGCGTGTGTTATGTGCAAGCACTTTTAAGAAAAATTTAAACTTCTTCATTCTGATCTTTGCCTTAATCTTAATAGATGATGCAGTCATTCAGCAATGCAGTCATGCACTACACCACTACATACGATCTTAAATTTTATTTCATATTGATTAGAGAAATGGCCATAACTGGATTAATCAAAAAATTATTTGTTTTGTGTCTTGCAACAATCTTTTCCCATATTTTACTTAATAGTTATAATTTATAAAATTATATTTTATGTTCTAGAACAACTACTTCAAACCTATTGGGATGAGATTTCTAAAGAATCAATAAAGTGATTATTTCTAAAGTATTATTTCCTGGCATTGACACTTTAACAACTGCAATTGTCCACTGATGAATTTGGATGTTATTAATGCTACAAATAAAGAAACTGGGACACAGTGGACAGTCCTTTACTTTAATTATGGAAAAAAACAATAGTATAAGATGATTGCACTTGGCATGGATACTATCATTTTAAATTCTTTTCAACATGTGTTTATTGAGCACCCAACATGAATATTTATCAACAGAGCAAATGTCCTGTTGAGCTACCTAATGAATCTAGAGCAGACTGAATCTACTCTTTCAATGGGTCTTCAAATACATATCTTGCAAATGAAGACTGACACTTTAGACCCACCTGTTCACGTGTAAGCTCAATGGAACCCTGGCACACAGCTTCTCCAATACTGAGGGGACTTAAGAGCCTGTGAGCTCCGTGGAATCCTGAAACACAGTTGATCCAATACTGAGGGGACCTAAGAGACAGCCACAGCAAGGACTGGACCAAGACGCCAAGACACTGTTGGCCTCATGTGAAGGAAGAGATTGGTAGGCATCAATGCAAGAATTCCTCCAACATCCCAAAAACCAACATGGTAACACCAGAACCCAGAGGACATATAAAAAGAAGACTTGGTCATTTAAGGCAGAAGAAGTAGAAGATAATGACTTCAGATGTAACTTCATGAAAATGATGGAGACCTTTAAAGAGGAAGTGAAAACTCCCTTAAAGAAATAGAAGATAAGACAAACAAAAAGTTGGGAGAAATTAATAAATCCCTTAAAGAAACCTAAGAAAACAAAGAAAAAACAAACAGGTGAGGGAAACAGTTCAATACTTGAAGACCAAAATAGAGGTAATAAAAAAAAACACAAACCGAGGGAATTCTGGGTATGGAAAATCTGGATAAACAAACAGGAACTGTAGAGACAAGAATAACTAACAGAATACAAGAGATAGAAGAAAGAATCTCAGACACTGAAGATACTATAGAGGAAATAGACTCATTGGTCAAAAAAACTTATTAAGCCCAACAAATTCTCAACACAAAACATACAGGAAAGCAGGGATACCATGAAAAGACCAAACCTAAGTATAATAGAGGCAGAAGAAAAAGAATTCCAGCTCTAAGGCACAGAAAATATATTCAATAAAATTATAGAAGAAAAAGTTCCCAACCTAAAGAAGGATATCCTTATAAAGGTACAAGAAGCTTATAGAACACCAAATAGACTGGATCAAAAAAAATCCCATCACCATATAATAATCAAAACACAAAACATAAAGAACAAAAAAAGAATATTAAGAGCTGCAAAGGAAAAAGGTCAAGTAACATATAAAGGGAGACCTATCAGAATTACACCTGACTTCTCAATGGAAACCGTGAAAGCTAGAAGGTCCTGGATAGATGTGCTGCAGACACTAAAAACAATGGATGCAAGCCTAGACTACTATACCCAGCAATGATTTCATTCACCATCAGTGGAGAAAACAAGATATTCCACAACAAAAACAGATTTGAACAATATGTATCCACAAACCCAGCCTTACAGAAAGTACTAGAAGGAAAGCCTCAACCCGAGGAAGCTAGCTACACCCACAATAACACAGACATATGATAACCCCACCACCAGCATAACCCAAAAAAAGAAAAACACACAAATACTACTACCGAAAAATACTCGCGGTTAACAATCAATGGTCATTAATATTGCTTAATATCAATGGATTCATTTCTCCCATAAAAAGACACAGGCTAAGAGAATGGATCTGAAAACAGGATCCAGCCTTCTGCTGTTTTCAAGAAACACATCTCAACCTCAAAGACAGACACTACCTCAGAGTAAAGGGTTGGGAAAAGGTTTTCCAATCAAATGGACCTAAGAAACAAGTGGGTGTGGCTATCCTAATATCTAACAAAATTGGTTTCAAACGAAAATAAAGGACACTTTATGATAGGAACTATTCATCAAGATAAAGTTTCAATCCGGAATATCTATGACCCTAATATAAGATCACCCATATATGTAAAAGAAACATTACTAAAACTTAAATCACCCCCACACACTAACAGTAGGCGATTTCAACACTCCTCTCTTGCCAATGGACAGGTCAATCAGACAGACACTTAACAGAGAAATAAGAGAACTAACAGATGTAATGAATCAGATGGGCTTAACAGACATCTATAGAACATTCCACCCAAACAGGAAAGAATATACTTTCTTCTCAGCACCTCATGGAACCTTCTCTAAAATTGATCACATACTCGGTAACAAAGCAAACATCCACAGATACAAAAAAAATTGGAGTAACCCCCATGTCTTACCACATCACCATGGAGTAAAGTTAGAATTTAACAACAATACTACTCCCAGAAAGCCTACAAACTTATGAAAACTGAACAGTCCACTACTGAACCATCCTTGGGTCAAAGAACAAATTAAGAAAGAAATTGAAATCTTCTTTGAATTCAGTGAAAATGAAGGCATAACATACCCAAACCTATGGGACACTAGAAAGCCATGCTAAGAGGAAAGTTCATAGCAATAAGTACCCACATAAAGAAAATGGAGAAAGTTCACATTAGTGACATAGCAGCACACCTGAAACCTCTAGAAAAACAAAGGAAGCAGACTCATGCAGGTGGAGTAGAAGACAGGAAATAATCAAATTGAGGTCTGAAATCAACAAAATAAAAACACAGAAAGCAATACAAAGAATCAATGAAACAAAGAGCTGTTTCTTTGAGAAAATCAACAAGATTGACAAACTCTTATCCAACCTAATCAAAAGGCAGAGAGAGAACACTCAGATTTACAAGATCAGAAATGAAAGGGGAGATGTAACAACAGACACAGAGGAAATTCAGAGACTTAGTAGGTCTTACTACAAAAACCTGTACTCCACAAAATTGGAAAAGGTAAAAGAAATGGGCATTTTTTAAGATAGATACCACATACAAAAATTAAATCAAGATCAGGTGAGCAATTTAAATAGACCTATAAGCCGCGAGGAAATCGAGGCTGTCATCAAAAATATCCCAACAAATAGAAAGCCCAGGATTGAATGGTTTTAGTGCAGAATTATACCAGAACTTTCAAGAAGAGCTAATACCTATACTCCTCAGTGTACCACATAGAATAGAAACAGAAGGGTCATTGCCAAACTCTTTTTATGAGGCTACGGTTACACTGATACCAAAACTGTACAAAGACTCAACCAAGAAAGAGAATTACAGACCAATCTCACTCATGAACATGGATGCAAAAATTCTCAATAAAGGGCCGGGCGGTGGTGCCGCACGCCTTTAATCCCAGCACTCGGGAGGCAGAGGCAGGCGGATCTCTGTGAGTTCGAGGCCAGCCTGGTCTACAAGAGCTAGTTCCAGGACAGGCTCTAAAAAAGCTGCAGAGAAACCCTGTCTCGAAAAACCAAAAAAAAAAAAAAAAAAAAAAAAAAAAAAAAAGAAAAAAAATTCTCAATAAAATACTGGCAAACATAATTAAAGAATAAAAAAGAATCATCCATCATGATCGAGTAAGCCTCATCCCAGAGATGCAGAGCTGGTTCAACACACGAAAATCTATTAATGTAATCCATCATATAAATAAACTGAAAGAAAAAACATATAATCATTAAATTAGATGCTGAAAAAGCATTTGACAAAATCCAACACCCCTTCATAATAAAGGTCTTGGAGAAATTAAAGATACAATGATCATATCTAAATACAATAAAGCAATATATAGCAAGCTGACAGCTAACATCAAGTTAAAGCCATTCCACTAAAACCAGGAACAAGACAAGGTAGTCCACTTTCTCCATATCTCTTCAACATAGTTCTTGAAGTTTTAGCAATAGCAATAAGACAACATAAGGAGATCAAGGGGATTCAAATTGGAAAGGAAGAAGTCAAACTTTTGTTATTTGCGGATGATATGATAGTGTACAAAAGTGACCCCAAAAACTCTACCAGAGAACTCCTACAGATGATAAATACCATCATTGATGCGGCAGGATACAAGATCAACTAAAATAGATCAGTATCCCTCCTATACACAAAGGATAAAGAAGCTGAGAGGGAAACAAGAGAAACATCACCTTTCACAATAGCCACAAATAGCATAAAATATCTTGGGGTAACACTAACCAAAGAAGTAAAAGACCTATTTGAAAAGAACTTTAAGTCTTTGAAGAAAGAAATGGAAGAAGACACCAGAAAATGGGAAGATCTTCTGGTTTTGGATAGGAAAGATCAACACAGTAAAAATGGCAATCCTACCAAAAGCATCTATAGATTCAATGCAATCCCCATCAAAATCCCAACACAATTCTTCACAGACCTTGAAAGAACAATAATCAACTTCATATGGAAAAACAAAAAACTCAGGATCCCTGACATTAAGCTCTATTACAGAGCTACAGTAATCAAAACAGCTTGGTATTGGAATAAAAACAGAGACGTTGGCTAATGGAATCAAATTGAACACCTGGATATTAATCCACACACCTGTGAACACCTGATTTTTTACAAAAAGCTAAAATTATACAATGCGAAAAAGAAAGCATCTTCAACAAATGGTGCTGGCATAACTGGATGTCAACCTGTAGAAGAATGAAAATAGATCCCTATCTATCACCATGAACAAAACTCAAGTCCTAATGGGTTAAATACCTCAATATAAATCCAACCACACTAAACCTGATGGAAGAAAAAGTGGGGGGTAGCCTGCAATGCATGGGAACAGGAGACTACTTCCTAAATATAACCCCAGTGGCACAGACAATAAGAGCAATAATAAATATATGGGACCTCCTGAAACTGAGAAGCTTCTGTAAAGCAAAGGACACAGTCAATAAGACAAAAAGGCAGCTTACTGAATAGAAAAAGATCTTCACTGACCCCACATCAGACAAAGGACTGATCTCCAAAATATATAAAGAATTGAAGAAATTAGACATTAAAATTCTAAATAACCTAATTTTAAAAATGATGTACTGAACTAAACATGAATTCTTAACAGAAGAATTTCAAATGGCCAAAAGATACTTAAGGACATGTTCCACTTCCTTAGCTACCAGGGAAATGCAAATCAAAACAACTCTGAGATATCATCTTACACCTGTCACAATGGCTAAAATAAAAAACCACCAATGACAGCTTATGCTGGAGAGGATGTCGAGTAAGGGGAACACTCATCCATTGCTGGTGGGAATGCAAACTTGTGCAACCATTTTGGAAATCTGTATGGCGGTCCCTCAGAAAATTGGGAATCAACCTACCTCAGGATCCAGCAATAGCACTCTTGGGAATATAACCAAAAGATGCTCAATCATACTACAAACACATTTGTTCATCTATGTTCATAGTACCATTGTTTGTAATAGCCAGAATCTAGAAACAACCTAGATGTCCCTCAACCGAACAATGGATTTTAAAAAAAATGCGGTACATTTACGCATTAGAGTACTACTCAGTGGAAAAAAAAAAAAAAAAAAAAAAAAAAAAAAAAAAAAAAAAAAAACCAATTACATCTTGAATTTTGCGTGCAAATGGATGAAATTAGAAAACACTATTCTCAGTGAGGTAACCCAGACCCTAAAAAATGAATATGGTATGTACTCACTCATAAGTGGATACTAGCCATAAACAAAGGACATTGAACCTATAGTTCATGATCCTAGAGAAGCTAAGTAATAAGATGAGCCCAAAGGAAAAACATATAGACCCACCTGAAAATAGGAAACAGACAAGTTTGACTGACAAAATTGGGAGCATGGGGGTGGGGAGTAGAAGGAAGGGGAGAAGGGGAGGGTTGAGGAGAACCTGAGGAAATGAGATAGTTGAGATGGAGAAAGAACAGATATGAGAGCAAGGAAAGAGATATCTTGGTTGAGGCCATTATGGTGTTAGCAAGAAACCTGGCACTAGAGAAATACCCAGGAATCCACAAGGACGACCCCAGGTAAGACCCTAAGCAATAGAGGAGAGGGTGTCTGAACTGGCCTTGCCTTGTAGTCAGACTGATGATTATCTTAAACATCACCATAGAATTTTCATCCAACAACACATGGGAACAGAGGCAATGACCCACATTGGAGCACAGGACTGAGCTCCGAAGATCCAGTTGAAGAGTAGAAGGAGAGAGAATATGAGCAAGGGGGTCAAGACCATGAGGGGTTCACCCACTGAGACAATTTGACTGAGATAATGGGAGCTTACCAACTCCAACTGGACTGGGAGTGAATGAGCATGGGATCAAACTAGTTCCTCTGAATGTGGCTGACAGTTGGGGCAGACTGAGGGGCCACTGACTGTGGCACTGGGAATTTTCTTTACTGCATGTACTGGCTTTTGGGGATCCTATTCTCTTTGGATGTAAACCTTGCTCAACCTAGATGTAGTAGGGAGGACCTTGGACTTTCCATAGGGCAGGGTGCCTTGCCCTCTCTTAGGATTGGAGGGGGAGAAGTAGGAGGGTGTGTGAAGGGTGTGGGAGGAGGGGAGGTTTGGAATTCTGGATTGGTATTTTTTTAAGTAATAAAACAATAATAATCAAAAAACAAGTTTGACACTTTCAAAATAGAGCACGACTTACCTAATTGTGAACTAGCTTCAAACTCATCTTCTCAAATCTTTATCAGTGATATAACATGGCAAGGGAGGAAAAAGTCATTTAAACAATGCCTGCTAGACATAGAGGCAGCAATAGCATCTGCTCAACTCAAAACACTATTACATCAGTGGCTGGGGATGCGCAAACTGAATTTAAACAACCTGCATTGCTGCTAATCTCTGCACATCTGACACGATCTGTGAGTTATAAGAAAGTTTAACTAATTACCAAAGTTTATTACTTTTTTTTTTGGAAATTCGTGCAGTCATTTTTTTTCATATTTCTTCTCACCCACCAACTTTTCCCTTCATGTTCCTTCTTTCTCTTAAAAATTAAAACAAGGAAGAAAACCACTAGAACCTGTGGGACCTGATTTGTGTTGGCCAATTATTACCTAGCAAGGAGCTCGCCCTATCTTGTTGCTGATATAGCCGGGATCAAGCAATGGAAGGCAATGATTTCCCAAGCAGCTGGTTTGTGAATCACTTCTTGTCCGGAGTTGGAGTACTGTGTCCACTTCCCCTCGAGTGTTCTGAAATTTTGTCAGTTTGAACCTGTGCAGGTCTTGTGCATGATGTTATAGATAGTGGGTGTTTACATGTGCATCTGCCGTGTTGTGTTTGGAAACTGCTGTTTCCTTAACATTGTGTGTACCACTGGGTTCTTCTTCATCTGTTTCCACCATGAAAAAAGAGGTGATAACTTGTCTAACTTCTTGTACCAACAGTACTAACCTGGTTTATTTAGGCAGTTACAACATAAACATCCATTATTGTTTCTTCTAATTATGCAGAAAATTTGCATGTTAGCAGACATCCATTAATACATGTAGCATAATGATTCAGAATTACTGCATGTCTCTTAGGAAGAAAGTTAAAAATGTTAGATTCCTGGTATTCCCAGCAGATAAATTTATATAATAAATAAATGGAGCAAAATGTTTTTATTTTACCCCAGAAATAATATAATATCAAAACAATAAAAAGCACCTGTGAATGAATTCTTAATACTTTCTCTTCAACAGGAGAAGATGTTCTAGAAACTCTTTGTGAAGGTCTTCTCTTCAATTTCTCCGCAGAGAAAACAAAGCCTCCTCGGTCTTTAGTGACTAATGGGGGAAATAAATGGGATTTTGAAGGAGAATCTGAGAAGTGTCCAGGCTCATTACTGTGGAGTGGCTATAAGCTGCTCAACTTGAAGAAGAAAAAGTCTATCATGGAGTTAAGAGGGAAAGAAGAGAAAAATAGGTGTCTGACTAGAATTCAAATCATATGCTCCTTCATCAGTTCAAACCCAACATCTTTCATCGTACTTATACCAACTGTGTATTTTTAAATGTATTTGTGCCTCTCTGTGTATGTTGATGTCTGTAGGTATCCACAGAGGCCAGAAGAGACTGTTGGATCCTCTAGAACTGAATTTACAGACAGTTGTGAGGTATCCAATGTGGGTGCTTATCTCCCAAGCTCTAATTAGCTTATTTCTTTCTTTAATTTATTTTTGATATAAAAAGATTTATATATTGGAGACAATTATATACATGTGAAACAATACCTACAGTCTGTACCATTAACTGGCTCCTCTCTCCCCTTTACCTGTACTGTAGCAGGCTTGGGTATTATCTAAAACTCAGTCTATGTCCATATTTCAGAGTAACAATGGGAAGTTTATCTTCAAACTGAAAATCACCTAGATATTATGTCAAGGTCCTAGGCAAAAATTCAGTATTTAATAAGGACAAGTTAAGGGCTATGCTATATATTGACATTTTATACTGAGCATCTAAGACCTGATGTTGGTATCAGATAAAATACAGAAATGCATACTGCCTTTCTCTCTCTCTCTCTCTCTCTCTCTCTCTCTCTCTCTCTCTCTCCCTCTCTCTCTCCCTCTCTCTCTCCCTCCCCCTCCCCCTCCCCCTCTCCCTCCCCCTCTCCCTCTCCCTCTCTCTCTCCCTCTCCCTCTCCCTTTCCCTCTCCCTCTCCCTTTCCCTCTCTCCCTCTCCCCCCTATCTCTGAATCTTCTCTCTCTTCCCTCTCCCATAACCTGTATACTTTTCTTCAGTGTTAATGCTTTTTATGATTGTTGAAAATCAATAAATATGCTTATGAAGAATAATTTTACATCTTTCACAAATCCCAGTTAACTTCTGCATAGGATGTATGTGATATTTTCTATTTGTAAGCACTGTGGTAGTTTGAATGTAATTGGGCTCTATAATCTGATTGGTGGTGGCACTATTAGGAGTTGTGGCTAATAACTTTGTTACAGTGGATATGGCCTTTTTGGAGGAAGTGTGTCACCATGGGGTAGAGTTTGAGGTTTCCTAATTTTAGGATATCACCCAGTTTGTCAGTTGACTTCCTATTGTCTGTAAGATGCAGGACTCTCAGCTTCAGCACCATGTCTGTCTGTATGCAGCATGCTCCCTACTGGAATGGTAAAGGAACAAACCTCTGAAACTGTAAGCAAACCATCCTCAATTAAATGCTTTTCTTTATAATAGTTGTAATGGTCATGCCATCTCTTCATAGCAATAAAAATCCTAACTAAGACAGAACTAAGCTGAAAATATTAACATTTTTTCAATAACAAATATTTTATATGCCCCAAGAGGAATCACACAAAGTCCTTAAATGATTGCTTTACTTTCATATGATGTGAACTGACTTTTAGGCTGAGTTGTATTCTTAAATATTGGTGTTTGCTGTTTTATGCGATTTGTATCATATGCTTATATTCCAAGATCTTTATTTTCTAATTTTTATAAAACAAAATAATCTTTAGTAATATAGTCATAATTTTTGTGGTAGTAGGTTTGTGTATGTGTTCATATTACTATCATATATTATGCATTTTTATTACTCTGTGGTATTATAATAATTGTATGTTTGTTTCAAAGCTTTTGTTTTAAGAGAAAGTAAGATGTACATAGGTGAGAAATGAGTTGAAAAAGAAATAATTGTTTGAAATATAAACAATAGTAATGTATTAAAGGAAAGTAAATAAGGCGAATTTGACTGTCTAATTATATCTATTGTCTGCTGATTTTCAATATAAATATAATAAAAAATCATGTCAGAAAAATATTTATATTAATAAAACACACATTTACATGGCTTTAAAAATTCTGAAATAACCTTAACTTTTATATTTTGCTCCCAATTAAATAAAATGGTATGTGGCAGAAAGAGTGTGCAGGTATGTCAACTCAGTGAAATAAGTGAAAGTGATAGTTTCTTATTTAATTGATCAGTCTTATTTAATTGATCAGTCTTATTTAATTGATCAGTCTGCCATGCCAACTTTAATTCATTATTTTTCTGTTTGTCAGCAAATAAAACAGAAGTATGTCAGTTCCTATGAGACTTGGCTCTACTTAAGGCCACCAAAGTTGATCCATTCAGAATAATACCTGGAACCTGATGCAAGAGCCCCTTGCACATAGCTCACTAGGTATATCTTGACGTCTATAGAAGCATTAGATAATGTGAGCAAGGCAAATGACTTAAATGTTGTTTGGGTACAGTTGTCACAGTCTCAGCACCCATAACATCACATGCTTCTCTCCAGGCATTTGTGCACATGATATTACTCTACATAGAAGGGACACAGTGTGGTGTCTTAATCTCACAATTTTATTTAGCTGTGTATTTGAAGAATAGCAGGATTAAAAAGTTTAATCCCCATTTTACCTCCAGCTCACATTAAAAAAAATTAATCAGTACCCAATATGAAACTCTATAACCATTTTTGGAAAATATTAAAATGGAAATTCATCTTGTTATAGTTACCAGGCTCCAGTCAATGGAATTAATCATGTACCTGTGACATGCCAAATGTTTACTGCATCCATTCACAATGTTTGAGAAAGAAAGCTGAGAGATGACAGAGACGAAGAGATTTGTTTTATTAGTTCATATTTTCAGAGTCAGAGATCTGGAATCTGATTAACAATAACATCTTAGACATTATATTTTCATGGAGAATTATCAATAAAATTCTGAGTTCATTGCATTGTTATTGCAATAAAGTAAGTTTTGGGCCATATCCAATAGATGAAAACTTTTGTGCTATATTTTGAGAAGATAAAAATATAAAGTGGTTTATAGCAATTTGAGGAAGATAGAGTTTTGTCTTTGCATTGAGTGACAACTTTATTAATATTTACCTTATAAAATTTATACTTCTCCAAGAAAATAATACAGTTTAGTGAGTTTGGTATATTCACAGTGTGAAACCGAGAAGAGTCTTACATTCCAAACTGCAGTGGACAAAGCTAAGACGGCATGTGAAGACACCAAGATTTCTGTCTTCCCACAGGCACGCACAGGCAGATCTGGGAGAACAGAGGAGCTCTGAGGTGTAGGCTGAGGATCATGAGGCAGCTTTCTGTGAATCACCACACTAGATCATGCGAGTTGAGAGTTCACCATTCTCAAAGGCTTGCAACTTGACCGAATGGTTTTAATGCAATGAGTTTCTAGATTCAATTGACAAAGTTAATTACATGGGTCATGGTGAGCCGACTACCATAATAGTGTCATACTGAGGACCAGTGAGGTTATCAGAGCATGAGACGTTCATGAATAAAATTATGAGTCCTGAATTATTATCATAAATAATCTCTAATGCTTATACTTTTATATACTTTTTGTGCTTAAGTTCCTGGGTTCAGTGAACAAATTATACATATGACATAGTTGTTGCTTAGATTTTGACACATGCTGAGTAAAAATACAGCAGTTTGTAGGGAAGTGAAAATCAGTGGGTCAACAATGTTTATGTGAGTCTGCCATAATGAAGTACCAGAGAAAGAAAGAGCAATGGCATACTTCATTATTTTATCCTTTCTACGTTATAGCTTTCTTCCAAATGTAATTTCTTATGGGTAGTCTAGATGTAAAATTATTTTTCTTACTTAGCAATTGATAAACTTCAGTATAATAAATTTCTCGCCGGGCGGTGGTGGCGCACGCCTTTAATCCCAGCACTCGGGAGGCAGAGGCAGGCGGATCTCTGTGAGTTCGAGACCAGCCTGGTCTACAAGAGCTAGTTCCAGGACAGGCTCCAAAGCCACAGAGAAACCCTGTCTCGCAAAACCCAAATAAATAAATAAATAAATAAATAAATAAATAAATAAATAAATTTCTCTAACTAGCTTATTTTGGTTAATTAAATCTAAGTGTCTGAATAATGTGATTAAGTTGTGTTCTGGTAATGGTTACTGTGGAAACCTACCCAAAATACCAGAAACAGTAAATGTCTGCATGTGAGATGATAGTAAACTCCTACAGCACCACGGGTTTCTGATTTCAGAGACTAACTCTACCCTCCACGTGCATAAACAGAAGCATTTCTGTCAATGCGAGCCCATTAATTACATCCCACTGTGGTAAATACAAATGATAGTTAAAGGCATGCTTCATCCACACTCATACAATAATTACTCTGAAATACTACAGAATAATTTCAAAAAGAGAATGACTTCTGGACCCTGGAATTGAAAAGATTCTCTGTCTTCAAGGAATTCAACAGTATAGTGAGGACAGGGGATGTGCTCTGCAGCAGAATGCTGGCTAAATCTTCTCTTTCCTTCATTGAGCAATTAGAAGTGTTCTTCATATTTGAGTTAAAAATCAAAGAATACAAGCAAATACATTACACTATGTATTGACCTCTGACCTCTCATTCTTGAAGAACTTTACGTTCATATGAAATAAAATTGATTGCTCGAGATTGAATTCCTTCAGACCTCTAAAGTCAGGTACTAGGAAACAAACTATCTGCATAAATATATGTAAACAATACCCAGAGTTTCCTTGTGTTTATTGTGAATAAAACCAAGACACAGAGGTATAAAACTGCCTCAAACAATACACTAAGAAAACATTTACCAGCTACTTTGTTCAGTCATAGCTTTTAGATAAATTTGTTTTGAGAATTTTATATATGAAATGAATCTCATTCCCCTTCCCTATTTTCCTTCAATGTCTTCTGTAACCCCCAAAACTCATGAAATATATATATATATATATATATATATATATATATATATATATATACTCTTATGTAAGTATAGATTTATAAATTAGATTATTGTATAAATTTATGAAGAGAAGCTACTGAATTCATTCTCATATTTGTAGTTGTTTTAGGACTGAAAATTTGGGGATTGGCAAGTCAGTTTGCAAGGATAAACCTCTGGATCATTCAATCCAATTTTATAACCTCAACAGATACTTTTCTCATTATACCATGCTGAAAATAAAACTTTCTAATTGAATCTCAACTAGTAAACTCATTCTTAGTCTAGTCAAAGACAAATCGCATGATTTTTTAATCACAACAGTCACAGATAGAATTTATTTATCCATACCTGAATTAATACTTCAATTTTTCCTGTGAGTCAATGTATTATGTGTTAACAATTATACATGATAATTTCATATTTTTAGTGCTGTAGATCTAACCCAGGGTCTCATCTATTCTAGACAAATACTCTCACAATGATTAGAAGTTCCCAGCTTGGTAACTCAGCATTTAAAAAGGAGATATATCTCACTGGTAGAATGCTTGCTCAGCATGCACAGTACCTGAGCTCAATCCCTAACACCACAGAATATGAGTGGATGGGGATCTATGATCCAGTTTAAAACCATTTTATTGAGTTCTCTTCCATAGTCAGGAAAACATATTTCTAGACGTGAACATTTGGGGTAGCAAATATTTTCAGTGAAGTATCTTTTTTGTTGTTTTTTCAAGACAGGGTTTCCCTGTAGTTTCTAGAGCCTGTCCTGGAACTAGCTCTTGTAGACCAGGATAGCCTCGAATTCAGAGATCCACCTGCCTCTGCCTCCTGAGTGCTGGGATTAAAGGCGTGCACCACCAACACCCGGCTCTGTCAATCATGTATTAAATAAACGCTGATTGGCCAGGCAGGAAGTATAGATGAGTCAACCAGACAGGAAGTAGAGGCAGGGCATGAGAACAGGAGAATTCTAGGAAGGAAGTAGCCCATTCATCCCAGTCCTGCCCAGATCACAGAAGAAGCAAGATGTGATCTGCTCTGCTGAAAAAGGTACCAAGCCATGTATGTGGCTATCATACATAAGAATAATGGGTTAATATAAGTTATAAGAGCTAATACGAAGCCTGAACTAATGGGACAATCAGTTTATAAGTTATGGAGACCTCTGTGTGATTTTCTTTGGAGCTTACTGGCTGTGGGAACTAGGCATAACAGAAACCCCAACAAGCAGGCCCCAATGCTACAAGGGATGGATATGGGAGGGATTTTGAGGGAGTTGGCTGAACATGATCAAACATATTGTATGAAAATTTCTAAAAATCAATAAAAGTTAAAAATGTTATCATAAGGAATTTTTCCATAGCCATCTATCCATATTATTTTCCTAATAAATTATGACTTAGTGAAAAAATTGCAAATTACCTGTCATGACCTGTTATGAAAGGCTTTAGGTAGTAGCCATATTGACATGCTGTGAGACAGGCAGATGATGAAACACTGAGAACTGATGTGTGCAAGCAAAAACTTCAATTTCTCCCATTTAGGAAGGAGGGGAGACCATAAAATATTGATAGGAAATGAACTATTTCTCATGTAGGTCTAAAGGTAGACGAGAAAGAAACAAATGCTAAGTAACTTCCTTCCAAGGAGTTACAGGCTTTTGCTGTCGTTTGTTTTAGTTCTTCAAGACAGGGGTTCCCTTGAAACTCATTCTGTAGAACAGGCTGGTCTTGAACTCAGAACAGGTGGCTGCCTCTGCCTCCTTTGTGCAGGAATTAAAAGTGTGCCCCCCACCCTGGAGCTAAGTTAAAGATTTTTAAGAAAGGTTCATCCAGACAGTAGTAGGCAGGCAGTTCATTACATGTTGAAGAAACTGACGTTTTGGGCTGTTTACAAAAGGCACACGTGAGTGAAAAATAAGCAGGAAGGGGCAAATCGTTGACTTCTACAAAGCTGTGGTTTGAACAGGGGCTAAGTGCAGCTCATCTGATTAGCTTTCCTGGTTATTACCTTTTTCTGTCTTCTATGTAATCATATTGGACTCATATTGATAATCAAGCCATTTTCCTCTCATTCTTCTTGTTTGGTAATCAAATAAGCAAAGTACAACATGACCAAACAAACCACCACATTACTGGACACCATAAGAAGCATTTTCAAGATTATCTAGTTGCTTTCATGTGTGTCTGGACTCACTGGAAAAAATATAATGTTGAAAGGATAAAAGGAAATTATTTAGAAGTCAGTGTAAGGTTTCTTTGACACCTTAATAATGAACTATGTAAATAGAAAGAACCATTCTGATATTGCAAGAAACTCATCCTTCTGAGACAAAATATATACAATCTTCTCTTAGACAAATGATGAGTGGTACAAGTTAAAAAAAACTATATAATGATTTGTGGTACTCAATATCTTGATATAGAGTATATGAAGACAGTTACAGAGTAAGCCTTTTATTTTAAAATTTAATTTAATTATGAAATTAAAGAATATTGTTGGAGGTTATTTCATTCTACTCAACTAGCCAAAGCATCTCACAAGGCTTACAGACCTTAATGTTTTCCCTTTATTTTTTGCAAGTGTATGTTATGATGGTTAGTTCTTTCTACTTTACACAATGTAGAATCACCTGAAAGAGGGGGCCTTTGGGAATACCTAAAGGGGATTGCTTGATTGCATGGGTGGAGGTGGGAAACCCTGCCTGCAGTGGGTAACAGCATTCGCAGGTCAGGAAAATCATCACGGAGAGTATAAGAGTGCAGAATTGAACTGAGTACAGCATGAAGGCTTCTCTTCATGTCTTCCTGCTCTTGTTTGTGGATGCACTGTGACGAGCTGTTTCGAGTATTATTTTGACTCATCTGCAACAGCGGACTGTAACCTTGAAGAGTAAGCCAAAGAAGTCCTTCTCCCTCAACTCACATTTTTCACACTAACATAAAGTGAAACCCAGACACAGCATAATGAAGTCAGCATGAGGGTTTAATAAATCTCTGTATTTTCATTGATTTTAGTACTTATTGATTACTGTATTTCTTCAAAAATGAATTTTTTTGTTTAAGTTTTAATTTGTAAAATGAGGGCATTGTCCTTCAATTTTAGCTGCTACACAGAATAGTACTTTTTGGGATCCCATAGTTTTATTCTAGTACCTAAAACTGACTTTCCTGGATCGCAAAATTCCTGTATTGTATTTTCTTTGCACACATTTCTCACAATCCCTCTATCACTGTAGGAGAAGATTCACTTGAATCTTATTCACAAACTGTATTTCAAACTAGGGCACTTGGGCTGGGGATGTAGTTTAGGGGGCAGAGTGCCTAACTAGTATATACAAGGCCCCGAGGTCCATTCCCAAGACAGGCATTGGGAGAAATCTAGGCCACTGAAGTCCTTACAATGCGCTATTCAGTATTGGAGATTGTTTTGTAAAGAGACAGAATGAAATAGTTTTAGCCAGAAGAACCACTTATCACCAGACACAAAGCTGTCCTAACACCACCTCCGCAGCTGGTGGACATAGCCTCTCTGAGGTCCTTCCTTCTGACATTTCCTATTGTCACCTACTGTTACTGTCGCCAGAGAAAGTGCACAAACCTAGCACATCTTGGGCTTAATGAATGTTAATTGACTAGACTCCGGGTTTTCATCTCAGCAGGAGCTGGATGTTTATTTAACATTTGCGCTGCAGGGGACAGCAGGCTAAAAAAGCTGCCCCGAGGTTGTGCACTGTGAGGAACTCCCAGCAAGTGGTTTGTCTCTTCTGATTTGTTCTTTGTTATTCGTACAAACTGTCTTTAGACAGCTGTTTATCAAGGTTTACAAAACAGTGCATGGAATGATTCTGAATCTTTTTTTCTTTCATGAAGAAAGGGCATCCAACTTTATGAACTTGTCAGTTTAAAAGTAATTTTTATTATTATCGAAACATCATCTAATTGTTCTTAATTGTGGGCTAATTTTATTTCTACAAACATTTTGATAACATTATCAAATAATAAAATTTTATGAAAGCAACAATCACTTTTCTATAATCAATGTGATTATGGCAACCTTTAAAATTCTGTCTTCATCTAGCAATGCCTCAGTCAAAGGCAAGGTTACTAAGACTCTTTAATGAAAATTGTGATGGCTAAGCTGTTTTCAGAAAACAATGCATGTGAGAGGAGATGCCAATAAATCATCATAACATTTTAATTCTCCATTCACTGACAAGTGTATGCATGGAATAAAATGCCAGGGAAAAAGGAGTTGCTAGGAGATAGAATTATCTTTCCAACATTGTAAGAAGAAACATTAAAAACCAACATCAGGTGAAAATAATAGTATATGGATATTATAATGACAAAAAATTATCTGAAAATCTCTTATATCTAAACTTCCTCTCTTGTTTATTTCCTCCTATCTACATATATCTTGGGTAATTCTTACATGTGAATGTTTAATATCAAAGAGACCCCACCTTTAACCAATAGCCCATCCTAACAGGGTCAAGAAGTTGCTCTGTAGCAGGCGGCCAAAGGCAGATCGAGTTCCCTTTGACTCACTTATTGTCCTTTCTTTACTGGATTTTATCCCCTATGCCTGTATTCTTGATGACCAGATAGATTACTGTAAAAAGTAGTCAGAAACTTACAGAGGCTTCCCATATTAGTTCTGCTACCACCATAAGACAAATCTTGGCTGTCCTAATGCTCCCTCTCGTTTTACATACAAAAGGAATCCTTCCATCTCTAGACTCAAGACTTATGGTACCCCAAATCATAGGAGGGAGTCAGTAGTGCCCTGTCTGGGATGATCAATATGGAAAGAGTATACACACCACTATTCCACATCTAGGTATAGAACAAAGTAGAAAAAGCAACCTAACATTTATCAAAGGTTCTTATCTCCCTAATGTCGCCCCTCTCAGGCGACACTGATCCTACCTCTCTGTCCTCATGGTCACTCCATCTCTTGTTTCAGACCTTAACTTCTGCATGTCAGCTACTAAATAACACCCTGCTTGGCCACTTTGGAGCATTCTGGTTGTGTGGCCCTCTTGGGTCAAACTTATATCTAACATTTGTGGCTCCACCCATCAGTCTATTAGACTCTTTTATCTTGCTGCTAATTAACTGCTCTGAACCAAATATCACTACTACCCTTTAGCTCTCCCACTTTTTAGTATTGCTGACTTCTTTAGATCTCCAGAGACTCATTAATGGGCATACTGGATTATTCAGAATAATATCCTAACCCTCAGCATTATCAGCCAGTCCCTATGCCTGAATGTTCGTAATGCCTCTCTCCTCAGTGGTCTGGAACTTGTGCCCTGATGTTCCTAGTTGTAAACTAGGACGATACCTGGTGAAGATCCCTTGCCAGTTCCCATCTTCACCCAAGACCTCCAATGGGTATCCCAGATCATCCTTACCATCTTGGGTCAAGTAGACTCACTGGTTGCCATAGTGCTACAAAATCAGTGAGGACCTGCTAACATCAAAGGTGACCTTTCCCTCTTTCTTAGGTAGGAATGTTGTTTCTATGTCAACAAATCTGGTATAATAAGAGACAAGATTTGACAGCACCAGACAGCCCTTCAAAGTCTTAAAGAACAGCTTGATGCCTCTGGCCAGTGGATTGTTGACAGGATATTGCCTTTCTTCACTCCCCTTCTCCCCCGTTTCCAAAAACTACTAATTGCTCCTTGTCTTATGCACTTCTTGTCTAGATTTCTTGAACAACAAATTCAAAAGATTTCTAACTAGACTAATCAGTTGTTATTACAGGATTATCAGTTTGTGCCCATGGAATCAGAGGCCTATGACCCCTGATTATAAATGATAGTGAAGGTCAAGCTTGCCCCAAGTACTTCTTCACCCCATACAACCCAAAGTATTCTAAGGATAATGTTGCCCCCTTTTCTGATCCTGACTGGTTACCAACACTAAACAAATAAGGGAGGAATTTAGGGTAGCAGGCTGGTTGAAAATCACACTGCCTCTGACCTGTTTCTGAGCCCAGGACTTGGAAACCCCTACACCCATGACTCAGGGTTAATGGCCAAGTAATACTTTCAACTGCCCTGTTACTTTATTTCTGCTACCTTTACTGAGTCTGTTTCAAAGACCCTAGAGCAGCCAGACCCGTTCAATAGCCCACTACCATCTCTGTTCCCACACAGAGAGAGACACTCTGTGTTTCTCTCCAATAAATCTCTTGAGGTTTTTTTTGTGGTGTGGCTTTGCCATATTCCTTAGCTCTGGATTGCCAAGATACCCTTGTGCTGGAAATCACGTCCTCTTTTTGGTTTTGGTTTAATTCTAAAACTCTTGTTAAAGTATGATTCTTATCTCAAAATGCATAATATTTATTTAACGTTTATTTGATATTTTGTAAACTTTCTGTACTTCAAGATTTGTAAATTTATTGGGCTACATATATGTGAAATTTGTAACAAAACGTTAACTTAAAACAGAGCAAGAGGGTTGGTGGTTGACAATACATAGGAAACCTTAACTTACTGCATGTGCAACTTGGATTCAACTCTTATTTGGAAAGAAATGGATGCTTTAGAATTATAGCTCATCTCCAAGATAGTTTGGATTGGCATGAATTTTTATGTTGTTGTTCTTGTCCTGAGAATAAATATAACAGATGAGGAAAAAAATCATAAAATCAAGGTTTATAAAAAATTGGAAGCAATACTAAAAAAGCTGTGATGATTAAAAATGTAATAATTTTTATTCCTCAATCAAGGCAACATAAATAAGGCTTTGTTTACTTTGTTCTTTGCTGTTGTTAAAAGCACAGCTAAATAACAGGTCTTCTGGGTGTTATCTTACCTCAGAATGATGTCATGGGTTAAACAAAAATGTTTGTCCTTGAATGTTCTCAAAGTTCATTGATTCTGCCAACATCAGTGGTTTATTATATGTAAAGATTCCTTTTATACAGAGGGCTATGGTCAAATACATACTTGAACTAACAGAATATACCAGTTCATGACCCCAAGACCCAAGCCTGAGATATATATTTAAAAAGTCTAATGTAGAAAATGCAACCAGAAGCAGAATCAAGTAGGAAAGGTCCAGAAGGGAAGCTGTCTCAAAAATAATCAGCCAAGGTCACCTCCTGACTTAGGACTGCTGAGGTTTGGATGTCAATATGACAGTCACTATCTAGGACTCTCATCTGTATTTTGATCTTCTGATTAAAAACATGACTTATGACCAACAAAGGTTTGATGTCATAATATCTGACCAAGACTTAGGACAGACCAAGATGGCAGAGACGTATTATTCTAGATAAAGAATGATAGAAGCTGGAGAAACAGGGTGAAGTAGGATTTTAAAAAAGGACAAAAAATAAATATGGCATAGGAGTTGAGAAGTTAAGGTATTAGGATCAAAGCTATGTGTACCAAACACTGAGATATTTCTGTCTTATTATGTAGCAAGACAGCGGCCTAAGCAGTTTGGCAAGAGCCTACGGAATATCATTCCTTACCTAAGGACTCTTTGTCTTTCCTAACTTTGCTAAGCTTTGGGTAAACTGAGCCTTGTAAGAAACTGTTATATTATATAATGAAATATAAAAGGATTTAAAAAATAAGATTCTCAGTCTCTCTATGAACTAATTCATGATTTGACATTTTTTTGGTAATGAAAGAACTTCAAGAATTGTAATTTTTAAGGCTCCAATTAGGACATTCAGGTTAATAGTCAGTCACCTTATAAATGATCAGATTCTTGGACATGCTCAGAGCTGTGCTTGCAGTCATGCTATGAACAAATGTAATTCATTGAAAAGGATAAACTTTATCTAGCTTTCTGTATATGTTTTCAAGATTAAGTGGAAAGCAGGTAACTAAAAGCAAGTAAGGTTTATTTAGATAAATTAAGATAATTCATTTAGATAAATAATTAGATAATAAATTTAGATAAATTTAGATAATTAAGGTTTATTTAATAGCCTTCAAAAATTCTTAAAAGACATGCTGAAAATACCACTCACAGTGTTTAGTGGAAAAAACTGCCTGTGTTAGACAAAATTGCCAACTCCCAGAGGCAGCCCTAAGGTCTCCTCCAAAGAAGATGACTTCACTTGGGTTGTGGCAATGCTAACCACTGGAAGAAACTGCCCCACACCTCACCCATCTCCAAGACCCATCCTTGACTCTGGACAAGCAGGACACTGAAGAAGTGACTGCCCCTCTTTGCCTCACCATGGTAGTTCAGTCTCCCAAGATACACACACACACACACACACACACACACACACACACACACAGGCTACAGACACAAGGGTCTGGAGGTTGAAGGCTGATACTGCCCTGTGTGGCATTTGGAAAGCTAATGCTATCCTGTGTGACTGGAGAAGGCTGAAGTCACTCTGCCCGATGCTGACTACTGAGAATGTCCAGGAGGACCCTGTGGTAACAGTGCAGGTAGCAGTTGAATCTCTGTCACTAACACAGAGGGCATTTGGTTTCTACTCCCTGCTTAGATTTAGCCTTCTCAGATCTCTCGCCGTGTTGATGGCTAACTGTAGCTTTATGAGTTCACCAGCAGCCACCTGGTCAATGCATTTCATCTATGAAAATCCAGCCTTGCTTATTCTGGAGCCAGAATTCCTGGCGAGGAAGACAAACACACAAACAGGTTTCTACCATTCCTCTCTTCAGAAGTACTTGTTTGCCGTGACTGCTGCCAGTCACCAGTTAATTATGGCACGTAACTGAATGAAACAATGTTTGAAGTTTATGGAAGTTGTAAGGGTCTGAGAAAATAATTTAAAAATAATAAAACTTAAAGACCATATATAATGCTAAGACTTCAAGGGTTCATAGTTCGAACATATTGATCATGGAGTTCTGAGAACAGTTATCTGGCTGTGGTAGAGTACAAGCCCAAATTTTCCTTTGGTTGCTTGATTTTCTTTTCTCTAATTTTTTAATCAGTTTTGTGACATTCATATCATGCATTCCAGTCCAGCTCATTTCCTAGTCCTTTCATATCTACCTTCTACCCTTGAACCTACCTCGAAGAGAAAATTAAAATTAAAATTAAAACAATGATGTCTGGCTCTGGAGGCAGCAGGGTGTCACAGTGTCACAAAGCACTCTTTTGTAGGCTTCATTTGAAAATGCTCATTTCCCCTCTTGGTTGAAACTGTTCCATTTGCGTGTGATGATGGAGTTCATCCCTGCTTACCTATTTGGTATATGCAATAGCCCTGACACTTTGTATCCTAGTATTTCTTTCTCCCTAGATGTATGTTTATGAAAGTTCAGCAGAGAGAGGGAGCGCCTGTATTCACAAAGCTTTCCAGTCTCTTGGCCAGAGAGGAATGTGGAGCTCTTTTCCTCATACCACTCATAGAAATCTTAGGATTAGGAAGAGCTGGAACCACTCTTGGGACAACAAGCACAGTAATGGCTGATGTCAACTACAAAAACTGAGACACCAAATAACCTAGGATTTATTTGCATTAGGAATGTTGATTGCAACATTAGAAGAGCAGGTTGACTCAAGCTGAGGTGTTCTTAGAGCATGGGAGGACACTTGATCTTATTCACACAAAGCAAGGTTACTTGTTCTTAGGGGAAACTTGCTACTTCTATGCAAACTACTCAGAATTTTCAGGGATTATGTAGCTGAAATTGGGAAAAGGCCCTATGAGAAGGATGTAAATGGTTCACAGTTCCCTTTTCAGAGTCATCCTGGTTAGTAACTGTGCTGTCAGCCATCAAAGGGCCCTTAGCTCTCTTGTTTCTGCTGATTATTGTTGTTCCCTGCATCATTAATGCCCTAACATCATGAATAAGTTCCCCATTATGAATTCTTAAGATGATGATAATTACATCCCAAGGAGGAGAGGTACCCACCACAGATCCTACAGAGAGTATGCAGTAATGGCGATGATGAGCTCATATCTATAAGATTTTGTATTTAAATGGGCACACACCTTTAATCCCAGCACTCAGATGGCAGAGGCTGGTGGATCTCTTTGAGTACAAGGTGAGTTTCAGGACAGGCTTCCAAGCTACACTGAGTTACACTGTCTCAAAAAAATCAAAAAATAAAAATTAAAACGGAATTTGGCCTGTTTTTCTCCAGGAACATGAACTTGTGAGAAATTAAGTTGTTTCAGACATTAAGCTGTTTTTGTTTTTCTCCTGTAGAGAGATATAATCTAGCAAGGTCACAACCATTTCTAAAACAAAAGGCTGTTTCCTTCTTAGTGGGGAACTATATTGACATACAATCCATAAGATGATATTGATTTTGTCTTAAGCTTGTGAGCAGGGATGCAGAGGCGCCTTTGACGAGAAAAAGATATGATGAGTCGGATTTCATCTGAGAGCAAATGTTCAAACATTTGTTTGATTAAAATTTATTCTAAAACTATTGGAGAAAAGTCTGCAGCTGACAAAAGCTGCTGAGAGGAAAAGCAAGTTCTTAGAGAAAGTAAGAGTAACTCCTTCAACAAGAAAAAGGCTAATAACATAGCAAGAAACTAAATACAAATAAACAATTCACCAACAAGGAAACAAAATGAAAACTTTAAATATTATACTGAAATTTTAATTAACTAAACATTTTTATATATAAAATGATATAGGTACAAATTGCAATGACTTGATTTGTAAAGTTTGTGTGTATCCTTCCTTCCTTTTCCTTTCTAAATTATTTTGTTCATATTAGAAATGGGGTAAATTAAGTTTGTGAAAATTTGAAAAGCTATATTTTATGTAACCTTCAATTACATAGATGATATTGATGAAGTGTATGCCCAAGAGCATAAATTCTGGTTGCCCGATAAATTAATTTAGGAACAAAGATTATTACAATGTTTCAGTAGTTCAGAATGTCCAGAAATATTTGAGCAGTCACTTGTATATACCTAAAATTTTAGTACTATATCTTCTTTAGTATGTTGGGTGTGGCAATCTACAGAAAATCCAACCCACAAGAACAAACAGGACACCTTGCCATTTGAATGCAACTCCTCCCCCTGAGTAGTATGCAAACTAGTTTAGCAATTAATCTTCGTGATTGCACTACTTTGAGTTAAAATGAGGATAATGAATTATATATCATAGGCTCCTTAGATGTTTTGAAGAATTAAAATAAAATGAGATAATCACATGTAAAAGTAACACCGTGTTGGATCTTACACAGAAAGCTTTCAAAAAGAGAGAAGCACTCCGTGGCTCTTTGATTATCTAGAAATTAGTAGATGCTCTAGGCTGAGATCTACTTCCCGTCCCACTGTGAATAGCAGCTGGAAATAAGGACTGAACTTTAATAATGTATAAATCAAACACACTGTGAACAGATTCACCTCCTAGAAATTTTAATTGTGCAAAACTTTTTTCATTAGTTAGAGATGCAGGACAATATGTATGGGTGTCATTTTATTCTTGAGGTCCCTGTTCTCATTGGTTAGTGAAACAGGATGATGTATGTGTGCCATTTTTTCTTGAGATGTGTGTGTGTGTGTGTGTGTGTGTGTGTGTGTTCCTTTTTTCTGTAAGTTTCTCCATTTGCTTCCATCTCCCATGG
Source organism: Arvicola amphibius (assembly GCF_903992535.2). Lineage (NCBI taxonomy): Eukaryota > Metazoa > Chordata > Mammalia > Rodentia > Cricetidae > Arvicola > Arvicola amphibius. Next base: position 110,614,249 of record NC_052050.1, read on the forward strand.
CAGTGTTCCTTTAGTCTTCTGAATCCTGCCTTTACTTTGCTGAACTGTAGCCTGCAGATTCCTAAGAATGGAGACTGTATTTTATAAGACTTGCGAGTTGTTTCAAGCAAGTCTTCATACCGTTGCTCCTCATTTGCTTCTTACTGTGTGATCTTCAGAAGGCTGCTGACATATACTCTCCATAGTCTGAGCTACTGCCTATATTCCTATGGTCCTGATGTCCATGGGAAATGAGATCAACTGTGGATCATTTTACTAAAATAAGTCTGGTGTGTGTGTGTGTGTGTGTGTGTGTGTGTGTGTGTGTTAGTGTGTGTGTGTGTGTGTGTGTGTGTGTGATTATATGTGATATTGGGAAAGAATGTGAGGCCTCATTCATATTAGGCAAAATAAGTTTTGGGGATAATCTTTTCTCTATACCGCAACGTTCAATGTCCATTGCTTGATAGATACTTGGGTAGTGTAATTTGGACTGTATAAATGCCTCCTGGAAATTCCAAATTCGAATTCTTAATTAATTTCAATGAAGAGTTTATAGTTGCTTGCCAAGATTTAGACTGGCGCATTCCTGTATATTGCCATTATTATGTTGAGATATATCCACTGTAGGTGTAAATTCTCTAGGTGGCATCTGAAAAGTTTCTATCTGCAGTAGATGGTGATTAGCACAGGGGCTCATAACTAATCCGTGTTCAGAGAATGAGCCACTGCAGAATGTTCAGCCCTAGATGGAGCATACCCACTGCACCATTTTTTCCCGCAGTTTTGGGGTATCACTAAAGAAGAGTGGCAGGAAAAGAGTAAGAGCCAGAGACTGTTCGCGAATACAAGAAAAGCTGGGAATTCCAGACACAGAGGAGCAGTTGTGCACATGAATTCACAGAACTTTGAGACAACATGGGAAAGACTTGTGCAAGTTCGAGCCAGAAAAAATACCAGGAAGGAAAGGGGAGGTGCTCACTAAGCCTGCCCTTAGTCAAGGAGCTGCTGGTAATAAATCATGTTGAGAGAGTCAATTTTCCTGAGAGAATAGCTTGTGTTATGTAAGTCAACCATCCTGAAGCGGAAGCCCACACATCCTAAAGTATATCAGCATCACAAACTGGATTTCACAGGTGGGAGAGAAAGAGAGAGAGAGAGGGGGGGGGGGAGGGAGGGAGGGAGGGAGGGAGGGAGGGAGGGAGGGAGGGGAAGAGGGAGAGAGGGAGAGAGAGAGGGAAAAAGAGAAAGAGGGAGAGAGAGAGGGAGGGAGGGAGGGAGAGGGAGAGAGGGAGAGAGGAAGGGAGGGAGGGGGAGAGAGACAGAGAGAGAAAGAGAGGGAGAGAGAGACAGAGAGAGAGAGAGAGAGAGAGAGAGAGAGAGAGAGAGAGAGAGAAAATACAAAGTTGGCATGGTAAGGAAGGGAACTAGAAGAGGGAGTGTACATGATCAAAACACATTATATAAAATTATCAAAGTTATAATTTCCACAATAGTTTACAAGATTTTATCAAGATGGCTAAAATTTAAAAGTAAAGCCTGCGAATTTTGGATATTATGAAATTTTAAAGATGTATAACTTGAAAACCTCTGCATATAAAATTAAATTATATCAAAGGGCTCTTTTTTCCATAGACACAGTTCCCAAATGTCTTGTTCTACATGGTGCAAACTAAGACTGGAACAACTTAAAATACCAGCTAAGAGGCTTAAATAAGAAGCAAGCAATGTGTGGGGCTGTGAATAGCACGTTTGGAAATAGCCGGCACCCCTATACATTTGGAAGTGCTTAATTTTACTCTTCCTTATCTAGAATCCTTAACGTCCTCTCAGGTGCCATAATAAGACACACATCTGTGGGAGGAAAGATTTAAATAATCAGCTTAAAAGAAATCAGGCAAATCTAGAAGACGGTGTTCATCCCGTGTTTTCATACTCTTTTCAGGAGCAGTGTGGGTGAGTTTAGGGAGAGAGACAATCAGTACGGATGTGGTATGCACACACATGCAGACCGTTACCAGAACCTCTCATGACGACTCTGTAGTGCAAGGGGGCAAAATAAGAATCATTAACAGTTTTTAGTAATAAAATACATAGGGAAACCCTGTCTCGAAAAAACCAAAAAAAAAAAAAATACATAGTACAAACAAATTTCAGCGTTCTCAATAGCAATGGATATATTTTGCAGACTGTTACTTGTATCAAACAATGATAGCAGGGTAAATAAAATACAAATTTATAATTCATAAGAATGATTAAATTCTCAGGAGAGCCAAGAATAAGCTCTCTAAGAGAAATATGCTATCTTTTTTTATTCTTCTAAGTTAGAATAATTTAAGGTTGAAGAAATTCTTGGAAATCTTTAAGAAAAAGTTCGGAAGACATTCTGTAAGTCTATATCATCACTGTATTGTTTTCATTTTGCATCAGTGTTATGTAATAAATTGAAAGAAAGCATCTTTTGTGTGTTGTACAGTTGATTCCCCTGACCACTTGCTCCTCAGAACTGTAGAACACACTTTAATCTGCTCTGTCAATCACACATAGCTATTGTAATTTGCAATTCTTGATGACATAATGATAAATTATCACTCTTTGGTTTTAAAAGATTGGCATTTTGAATCTCACTATTTCCAACATTATGTTAAGATAATTCAGCTAAATAAAGTAACTTTACATAAGCAATTAATTTGTCCTTAAATGAGAAATGACAAAATTGGCTGACAATTCCCACGGAGCAAACAGCTCCTGTTTCCATCTCATTGCTATAGAACTGTTTCGTTCAACATGTCTCAGATATATTTTCCTTGATCAGACATCTCTTAGGAATATCACAGAGAACTGATAAAGTCAAATTTAGACCAACTACGTAAATTGCACAAATTTTATCCTAGAAATGTATATAGAAAAAGATTTTTTTTTTCAAGAATTAAAACATTCTGCAGAGAAACAAATGCCTGGTGCATGTAAGTCTCGAGGATGGAGAAAAGATGCTGTGCTAGAAACCTGCAGGTGAGTCCCTCTGCAAGGATGGGTTCTGTTGAGTCCTTGGATGCAACTACACACCCACAGAAAAGGAGAAAAAGCACTGATAATCTCTAAATCCTCTGCCCAAAATTTATTTTCTCTTCTTTTATCTTCTTCTTAGAGGTTGCAAATTATGTAAGAATATACATTGGCTGTTAAAACCATCTCGTGGTCTGGTCTCGGTAATCTCATGGTGTAATGCTTAACGTAACACCCCAGAAATCAATTTGGGAAGATCAATTAACTCACTTCTAATTGCTAAAATGACAAAAATTGTCCCATCAAAACATTAAAATGTTCCTTCAGTATTCCTTCATGTGTGCACTACTATGAAATCCTTTCCCCAAATGCATTTAATAAATTTTTTAAGGTATGTATCACTCCCTCCATTTTTAGCTTCCTGTAAGAGTCTTTACACTTCCTGTAAATTATTTCTACATTGCTTTTTAATTTTCATATGCTCAGATCAAACAAGAATAGATTGAAAATTTCTACATAGAAATACCCAGGAATTCACTTAAGACTTCTTATTATCTGCTATTCGTTCTGCTAAGAATTCCCATTTTTGACAGCTAATTACAGTGCTCACAATAGACGAGAAGGAAACAATTCCTATGCTCTCAACACAGTGAACCTAAAATCACTGAACAGAGCAAATCTCTCAGGTCTAGTCAATATAACGAAATCTATTTAATCTCCATTTGAATTCTCTGATAATGGAAATGCATTTGTCAAGTTTCTGAGTTAATTTAAATATAAATGTTTGTGCTGTAATGTTGAGTTTTTGTAATTATAAAGTTGTTCTCAACCTTTCTAATGCTGAGACCCTTTAAAACAGTTCCTCATGTTGTGATGACCTCAAACCATATAATTATTACTTTTTTGTTTTTTATGTTTTCTCAAGATAGGGTTTCTCTGTGTAACAGTCCTAGCTGTCCTGATACTAGCTTTTGTAAACTAGGGTATCCTCGAATTCAGAGATCCGCTGGCTTCTGCCTCCGGCATGCTGGGATTAAAGGCATGTGCCACCACCGCCCGGCTCCATAAAGTTATTCTAGTTGTTATTCCATAACTGTAATTTTATTGTTTTTATGAATTGTAATGAAAATATTTTTGGAGACAGATGTTGGACAATGGGGTTGTGACCCCCAGGTTGAGAACCACTATATTGGAAACATAGATGCTATTAAAGAGTTAAAGAATCTGAAAAGAGACACGGTAGGCTAAGTATCTGCTCTACAAGCATGAGGGCCTCCGTGTAGGAGGGCGGAGCATACGTAAAGCTAGGTATGGGGACGTGTTCCTATAACCTGGCTCTGGCAAACAAGCATGGGGAAACCCCAGGGGCTGACTGTGTAGTGAGTCTAGGACAAACAGAAAGATGATTGTCTCAAAACAAACAAACAAAAATAAAATAAAAATACGATAAAGAAGAGACAGCTTGATGTTAATCTCAGGCTGTCACATGAATCTGCTTGCAAAGGTGAGCACACACACACACACACACACACACACACACACGCATATACACACACACACACATTTGCACACACACAAATTTTTAAAAAATAAAATTTAAATTTTCTACATCATAGTACACAAACATAAATGCTATTGACATCTAGGTTGTCTCTTGAAATAGATAGCAAGCATAATATAAATTATAGATGGAAGAGCAATATTATAGATATAAATGAAATATAAATAAGACAGTTTAATTTTATAAAATTTGGTTCCTAATGCTAATTAAGTTTTCTATTACTTATTTTCTATGAGTCCTTTGCTTTGACAGTAAAAATTCTTAGAGATAAATATGTAAGCATTATATTTTAAAACTTATTTTAAAAATTATTTGTAAATATTTATTCATCCATATTCTATGCAATAAAATTGTGCTTGACATATGGAATAGAGAAGGCTTACACATCTCCACACTGGCAGTCTGGAGATGAAGTATCATATTTAAGAAACTATAACACAGAATGGGAAGCACTGAGATGCTATAAAAGAACATCATGCTTTGTAATTGCAGAAGTGGAAGAAAATTAACATCCAGTTTTCGAGAGCAGTTCTAGGAACCGGTGCCTTTAGCTAAGCTTTCAAGGCTAGTTGGGGTTTGGACATATGAATATAGGTGAAAAGAAAACATGGGCTGAGGGCAGAGGCAGATGTATCTACAGTGTGGGCAAAGCAGCACAGAGGGTACAGCACAGTACATTCAGGGTTGCAAGAGTCTCACATCGGCAGGAGAAAAGAATACTGTGACATGGTTAAAGTCAATGCCAGGCATGGACGGTTAGCAATTTCCATCTTTTATTTACTTAATTTCCTCTCAAATTTTACTTACTGTGTTTAAGAAAGTAAATGCGTACCAAGAATTTTCTGTAGAAATTAATAAACACAGAGTCTGGAGGAGACATGTCTCAGAGTCAAGAGCACAGGCTCTTCTTCCAGAGGACCCAGGTTAAATTCCTAGCACCTATATGGTAGCTCACATATCTGTGACTACAGTTCCAAAGGATCTGACACCATCTTCTAGATTCTGTGGACACCAGACAGATGTGTGGGGCAGAAAACATAAACCCACGTGAAGCACTCATACACATTAAATTAAATCATAAATATCAAATGGGTTAATTTAGTTCCTATGGCTGATGCGCTCAAGGCTTTGTTGCTAGACTGTGGTGCTACTGAGACATGGTAGTACTCTAGGATGAGGCAATAGTTAAAGGAACTTAAGTCACCAATGCACACCCTTGAAGGAGATATCGAGGGAATGCCTGTCCTTCCTTTCTCTTTCCAGGGCTGCTATGCCCTATAGCTCTTGTGTATTGCCTTATCTCAATTCCAAATGCAAAGGAACACAGGATCAGAAGCATGACCAAAGACGTAGAACCAGTAGGTGCCAAAGGTCTATCTCAGTCCTGAGAAGTTTGTGTCCAAAGGTCCTCGGCCATTTTCTCTCTTTTCCTATGTTTATGATTAATCAATAACTGTTACAAACTCAAGGAACAGGAAGTTAATTTTAATATTATAATATGTACATGCTCATTAAGCTTGATTAGCATAGCAGCCACGCTTGCTCAATTCAGAGGTTATTTTGGCCCACAGCCTTGAGTAGACATATAAAATACTGTGACATTGATTAGTCTGACTTAGATGGGAGTCTGTAGAATTCTAGACCTAATGTCATTTCCAAGGTCCTAAGTTCCATTTGGCTCCTCTAGCCTTGACCTTTAGAGGTCTTTCACAGTTAAGCTATTTTTTCCAAGTAGGGCTACTGCTACTGATCAACTTAAAGACATTGTTAGGAAGGGTTGAGAATAGCCAAAGACTGACATAGTTTTTACAGTAATTTTCCTATTGATCTGATAATAATTTATACTAGACAAAAACTGTTTGAGAGAGAGAGAGAGAGAGAAAGAGAGAGAGAGAGAGAAAATAGCAATAAGGAAAAATAATGAGCATGAGTTTTTGTTCCTAGATGAAGTCATTTGGAACAAACCCTAAATAGTGTTTGTTAGAGGTTTAGGAAAGAACAAGCTGATCTCAATGATTGAGGGACCCACTCTTCACACATCCTGAATTACCAAGTAATCGCGTGCTCTGTGGACTCTCACATGGAATGCTCTCAATTAATCTCTCTGTCATTAGCAGTGTTACAAAAAGTTTTAAAGCAATGAAAACAGTTCTGTTAGATAACCTATGGAGACATTATAAATTGAACTTAACACATACATATGCAGATATCTAAGTCAAAGGAGACAGAGTCAGAATATTTTTCATAACAGGAGTGTCTATGCAAATCTGCTTCTGTTTCATTTTAAAGAATCTCAGAATAAATATCAAGAAGCATTTATCAATTCTCCTATGAAAGTGGAGACTAAACAGCGGAGCAGAGTGTAACCATGAGATGGATAACTTTGATACTTAAGTAGGACAGATTGCATTCTACTAAATCTCTTTAGAGTCACTGCTGCCTTTGGTAAAACAGCTAAATTATTCATGAATGATATACCATTTATTTGTCAATTAAAACATATAGATAGAAAATTTGACATTTATAATGCATTGTAACAATTAATATTGAATTTATAATGAAAGAAAGTTAGTGTTTAAAAATTTATCAACATTTTCCCAACATTTCTTTTCCTTCAAGAAGTATTCTCAAGGTGTGTTTAGTCATCTTCATGTTTACTAGACAAATATAAAACAAGCTGTATGTAAGTACATTTCACATACTTTTATACTAAGATATCATGTACATGAAGCGGAAAATTTTTCATTGTATATAACTTATTACAAGCAATAAATTAGCATCAGTATGTATAATGATGGTCATGTAGGTCAAGATGCAGAAAAAACAATTAATACTTCTTTCAAGAATGATCATTAATCTTTCAAATATTAATTTTGTCTGTGTTTGAACTTCACAAAAAGGATCATAAAATTGATGCACATTAATACCTGGATTCTTTCATTTCACAACATATGAAATTGATCCATATTTTTGATGGAAACTGTACTGATTTTACACTTAACACTATATAAATTTAATATGTAACATTTGTCCTTTAAGCTGTTACTGTGTTATCTCAAGGTACAGTAAAGATGTACCTTAATCAAGATATCTTCTTCCCTCCTCCTATATCAGCCCTTCCTTCATCTCAACCCTTCCACTACCCCAAGCTCTCCCCAACCCTTGCCTTCTCTCTTCTCTCTCCCTCTCTCCCCTTCCCCTCACCCTACCCCCACCCCAGGGAGCCATTTTAGGGTTGACAAGAGACTTGACTCTAGAGGGGATCCCAGTGTCCACGGGGATTTCCCCAGCTAGGTCCTTGGGCAGCAGAGGAGAGGGTGCCTAAACTGGCCTTGTCCCATCGTCACACAAATGAATATCTCAAATATCACTGTAGAACCTTTGTCCAGCGATGGATGGAGATAGAGACAGAGACCCACATCAGAGCACTGGACTGTGCTCCCAAGGTCCAGTTGAAGCACAGAAGGAGGGACAAGATGAGCAAGGAAGTCAGGACTGACCGTGAGGGGTGCATCCACCAACTGAGACAGCTTGCCTGATCTAATGAGAGCTCACCAAGGCCAGCTGTACTGGGACTGAATGAGCATTTGATCATACCGGACTCTCTGAATGTGGCTGACAATGGGAGCTGACTGAGAAGCCATTGATAATGGCACTGTGACCTGTTTCTATTGCATGTACTGGCTTTTTAGGACCATAGTCTGTTTGGATGCACAGCTTCCTAGGCCTGGATGGAGCAGGGAGGGCCTTGGACTTCCCACAGGGCAGGGTACCCTGCCCTCTCTTAAGACTGGAGGGGGAGGGAGGAGGTTGAGTGGGGGAGCAGGAGGGGAATGGGAGGAGGAGAAGAAGGGATGGAAGTGGAAATTTTTGGATGAAAAAAGAAAGAAAGAAAGAAGGAAAGAAAGAAAGAAAGAAAGAAAGAAAGAAAGAAAGAAAGAAAGAAAGAAAGAATTGAAGGAAGGAAGGAAGGAAGGAAGACAGACAGACACAGACAGACAGACAGACAGACAGAAAGAAAGAAAGAAAGAAAGAGATGAAGGAAGGAAGGAAGGAAGGAAGGATGGAAGGAAGGAAGGAAGGAAGAAAGAAAGTAAGAAAAAAGAGAAAAAGTTGTACATGGAAGTATATGTAATAAGGCTGCTAAGAGCATTTTTATGCATACCATATTTCAAATGAATGTATAACATATATTATGCATACACAGTTTTAAATGCCTGTATATATATTTACACATACACGTATTTAGACATACATGCCATAACTATATATCTCAAGCATGCCTTTCACTGACTATATATACTCGTATATATATATATATATAATCATATATATATAGTCACATATATAGAGTACACATGTGTCTTGCAATGACTATCAATATACATACATATATACATTGTATGTAATTTTGTAGTAGAAACATGCAAATGTATGGAATTTATAAGAAGGAGTGTGCATGTATGCTGCTTTTAGTAATTACATCCAGATATTTTCCAGAAAGAATGGTTTATCAGTTGTACTGCCACTGTACTTTAAGAAGATTTCAATTATTCTACACTCTACAAATACTTAGAATTAACAGTCTCTTAAAGGTTTTATATGCTGATCTACATGACAATTAGACTCCATTTGCTATTTAATGTGCATTTTTCTCAAACCAAGGCATTTTCATCTTAAGAGGATGTATAAGAAGGAGGAAAAAGTCATTACTTATAACTCAGAACTTGGACAAGTATCAGGAGTAACAGGAAGTCACAGAAACACCCCCCAAAGGAGATGGGTAGCTTTGTAGTTATCAGAGTGTAGAAATTCTAGAGCAGACAAATTCTAGAGTAGATTAGTTTAACAGAGATAAGCCACAGTAACAGAGTACAGCCTGGTGAGTGCATGATCAGTGTTGAATGAAAACTATCAAGGCTCTACTTTGTTATTCTCATATCCAGTTTAAAATCTTGGGTTGCTGAAGAACTATCACTATGCCTGTAGCACATCCCCCCCCACACATCTCCCTCTCTTCTTTCCTTCTCTCTCACAGACACTTTATAGTTTCAACAAGTGTATCATGATAAGGTTAGCATTCTCTCCATTCACCATCTACGTTCCAACTGCTAGATCGCATTTTTCGGGTAACCCTAAATAAAAAAGGCCCAAGCAGATTCACAATCCAGGTTGTTAAGCTAAAAATTTAAAAAAAAAATCTCAATTTTAAATAAGCCACTTGGACTATCCTAGAAAACAAATAACAAACATGGCCATAGCAACTGAAACTAAAATTGTTATAATAGACTTTTACATGTCTGCATTTAGCCAACAGGCATAAAGACAGAATAAGGGGGTTTGCTTATATCAATGAAGTTATGTAAAAGGTAAATGATAGATGTACTTTCTGTATTTTCAAAGTGAATAAATTTTAAAGAATTTTGCCAGCACATATTAATTATCTATAATATATGATACATTTACATAACAATGATATGTTGACTCCATTCATTCCTCCCTTTTCTTCTCCTGTCTCATTCCCACTCCTGAAAATTGAATGGAATATTTTTATGCATCATTTCTCTGGACCTTCATTTTAAAGATCCAGAGAAGACTAAGAAATAAATATCACAGTACTAAGAAGATCAGACTGGCCTGCCTAGCATGAAGAGTCATTTTGGAGTAGACCACATGACAAAAATGAGATAAATCCTATCCAAATTGCTTTCAAGAAAAAGAATATCTTTGGTCTCTCGGTATAACATAAAACACACAATAGAGTTAATCTGTATGACTCATAAAGATTCTAACATGAAAGATAAGTGCAAGCACATGGTGTAGATTGGCATTTTGTGCAAACACTGAGCATGCAAACTCAAGCAAGCAGAGGCTCATATGAGGAGATACTCGTGAGAAAGGGGGTCAAATGATAGAGATATTATTTTTTTTTTCTTCCATTCAGGATACAATATAAATGAGTACTGGAGGGTGTACTTTCCTGATTCGTTGTCAAAGTTTTCTTCACTGTGTCTGACTGTACACTTTTGGATTACCCGTTTGACATTTGAATGGGGTATGCACAAATTGTTCAGTTTTGGAAAAATCTCAATTAAGTGTTCTTATCCTCATTCAGAAAATTAAGATATCCATGGTGCCTAAGGGGGTCTTTTATATAATGTCCACAGTAGAGAAAATTAAAGAAAACTGACTTTGCAAAATAACCACTTCCCATTGATTTGTTCCTTTCTTCCATGAATATTTACTTCACATTATCTATATTTCAGTAACTAACTGAGGGCGGACTCTTTAAAGATATAATCAAAGTAAAGTGGGATCCTTTGAATGGCTCATTATCCAGTGTGAATGGTATTCACAATCTATGTGGAAATAAGGAGAAGGCGGTCACCTGTCACCTAGCAGAAACAACTCAGAAGAAACTACTATTCTTGGTCCCATGATCATACAATTTCATTTTCTATAATTGTGAGGAAATACATCTGGCTTTTAAGTCACCTAGACCATGGTGCTTGTTACACCGTCTTCGCAAGTGTGTTCATTGGGTTTAGTGTTCCATGGTTTTCCAAATGTTTTCCCAATTATAAACTAGTAGCTTGCAAAGCCTAGGCTAAAATACAATCTGAGGGATGTATTTTAAGTGCATGTTTATGAGACTGAGATTTATGTGAGGAGTCTGAACCCCTGGTAACTTATTTTAGATTGATGTGGACAAAGCTGTCTAAGAAACTGATCCATAAGAGCAAAGGGTTTGTTTTGTTAGAGTTTCTCTCCCCAAACCTTGCAATTTCTTTTCTCCTATACCAAGTTATGGTGACCTTAAAACCTAAGATTATGTTGTAAGCTATAAAATACATGATACAATTACCGGGGCCACTCACTTTCCGTCTCTAGTAAAATGAGTTCCTAAACTCTTCCAGGAATCCCAAATAGTGGCAGAAGTAATTACCCCACAGAAATACTAGAGATTAAATGATCTATTACATGTCAAGAGGGAAAGAAACATTGAGAGTAAATCTCTAACTTTTACCTGCAGTTGTGTATATTAAAATCGTATGCCTCTTACTTTTCAAAACATTAATTTTGTTCTAGTAGCTCAACTCTGGCCAGAATGGTTCAGTATTTTTTTTATATAACCTCCCAGTTCATCTTCATCAAACAAGGTTGTATCCCATTCTAATAAGTCATACAAGGAATTCTAATATGGAGAATTTGACATGAGAAATTTGTTAAAGAGGTTTGTGTAACTAAGAAAGCAAAGGAACACTGAAGTAGGCAATTACTATAGGAGTGAATGGACAGCTCCTGAGCTGGGAAAATAAAAAGGTTTGTATTAAGGTTTTAAACCTTTAGAAGTTTAGAAGAAGGCACCTCAGACCTGTAATTTAAATCTTTTTGGAAGAAAGTATCAGGTGTTTACATATTCCAAACGTTATAGGGAAGTTCCAATCTATTTGGGACTCAATGAAAGGGTGGTTATCAATGAGACAACAGGGTTTCACATGAATCTTGCTAAAACGTGGAGAAATCAGTTTGGCATTTTGTTATGGTGACCCATGTAGACTAGAAAAGTAGCATGGTCCACTCTCTACCATGAACAAGCCCCATCTAATCAGCTGACCTCACAAAATCAACAACCTGCTTTTTCCAAGGAGAAATTCTGCCAAGGCTCTACCTTCTTCTCATTTTTCATAGCTAAACTTTCTATTTTCATCATCCACTCTGAAACGTACCAAACCTTTTAAACCATATAGGCAGATTCCAAATGAACTAAAGCAGCCCTCTCTACAGGAATATAGATCCTCTCGCACCATTTACTCTGGAGAACCCTGAATGATGCATACCTGAGCAATACTGACCTTAGGATTTCACAAAGGAGAGCTGTGGGTGAGGAGCTCAGGTCTTGGGAAAAGAGGTAGTGGCTGGCTACCCCAGTACTTTGTGGGCTTGGAGAATGGGCACTTTGGAGGTGGGGCTGAAAGCTCTGGGATGAGATGCTGCACTCATGCTCCTGACAGCTCTGTCTAGGCACATTCATGCTGACTCAGGAAATGTGTGAAAAAAGATTGAATATAAATAAACTTCTGTTGTTTGACTAATCAGGATGACTGACAGGAAAATTCTTCTAGCTTGGTGACCCAGTGAGCAATAAGACAAGTTACTGGAGCATGGAGTGTTCACAGGTGTGCTTGCTACTGGCCATCCCCTTGACAACTAGTCAATAGCTATCCCCTTTATAAATTCCACCTCTGTCTCATGTAAATTCAAAGATGGGTAGGGTCACATGAGGATCTTGTGATGGTCTCTTAATAGTCACATGAGTATCCTGGTCCTCTTGATTTCTTCCATGAGGGAACATTAGTAGGCCAGATCTTGCAAGATTCTCCAATGGATCATTGTAGCATTTCTGCTTTAGAATAGCATTACCATTGTCCTACGCACAGGAAACACCTACACTACAGACTAGATATGATACATCATCCATCATAATGGAACAATGTGTGTGCACTTGAACTGCCAATCAAACACGAACAGCTTTGTTCTGAATAACAAGTCATAAATAACATTTATATATGTGGAAGAACTCTGTCTCCCTACAAAAAGGGTATAAAATTTAGACTGCCTCCTGTCTGTCTCTAGTGACAGAAGCTCATATGTCACTACTGATGTTTATTATGTCTTTGTTATAGTTACAATCACAATGAAATACTTTGTAATCTAAAGACACATCTCACAATTAAATAGCAATATCAAGACTTAAGTAATAAGGAAGTAATGAAGTAGAAACCTACAAACATACACATATACATATATCTACACACCTAAATGCACATTGGACATGTGCCTAGCTGGTAAAGCTGCCATAGTGTCCTGCCTTCTACAATAAAATACAGATGACATTTGTTATCAGTTGCTTGTGGATAATCTATATTTTCATTCTTAATCTGAATCCTTAGTTGATACTACATATTTGGATTAGAGTCAGAAAAACCAGTTCATTAAATTTTGTCATTACATTCATCTCAGATTCTAGATTCTTTGACTCATTACCCTAGTTTTGTGACCATGGTCTTCATATATGTCACTTATGAAAGTAGGACCAGGCATTCCACCAAGTGCAATAACATGTTTGTGTTTTCAGTTTCTGGAAAAGCAAAAAATGACAAGATGACTTTCTGGATAACTGTTGTGTCCCTTGGTGAAATTATTTGCTCCTCAGGAAGTAAGAAATTCCAATTAGTAGAATCGAAATTGTTGGAAATTGATGTGAAAATTCTACAAGAAGCCTATTCAGTAAACAATGTGATTCCTTCTCTCTATCTTCATCCCCAGGGTCGTATTCTGGCTATGGGACAAAATGACATGGTATCCTTGGTATCCTGATCACTGCTCATCACTAGAAATATTCTACCCATTGATCAAAATAAGTACCACCTTTAAAGAAGATAGTCTCTAAACTGCATTGCAATTAGATTTCTTTCTTTCTTTCTTTCTTTCTTTCTTTCTTTCTTTCTTTCTTTCTTTCTTTTCTTTTGTTTTCTTTTTCTTTTTTTTGGTTTTTTGAGACAGGGTTTCTCTGTAGTTTCGGAGCCTGTCCTGGAACTAGTTCTTGTTGACCAGGCTGGCCTCAATCTTACAGAGATTTGCCTGCCTCTGCCTCCCGAGTGCTGGGATTAAAAATGTATGCCACCACTGCCTGGCAAGGCAAGTAAATTTCAATAACAAGCCCTATCATCATACCAGGGCCTCTACTTTGGTATTATTGAGTGAATGGCTAAATCTATTAATTCTGTGAGTAAGAGTCTATTGGCACACTTCATTGGAATGAAATGAATACTTGACTTTGGAAAATGTGGTGTGACCAAAAATGATGGTTTAACATCACCATAGACGGTAGTAGAAGTATTTGAAGAATGCAGTACAAATGTATATCCAGAATATAGTCTGTAGACTCCAGTGAGAACAAACCGTTTCTATTTAGTGATACAAGGTATCCAGCAAAGTGACTGGATAGTACTAATTGATAAAGGTGCCATTCATGAACTTTGTGTCCATTTCAGTAATGGAGGGATTGGGCATCCATGGTTTTGGTAACCAGATTAGCCTTGTTGAGGGAAACTGCACAGTATGAAGTCTAAATCCTAGCTCCTTTTTTATGACACTGTAGTCTCTTTGTCCCTTTGAGGGCTAATAAAGATGCCTAGATGAATTGTCAAAAAGAAGGTTCAATTCATTTCTTTAACCTAGAAGATAGATCTAAAGTGATAACAGAAAGTAGATGACTTTCTAATTCCTTGTCTGACTATACACTGGTGAACCAAGCTAGCGGTATGTGCAAGTAGGTGGAGACTTCATTTTTGCATGGACACTTAGTGTGTTTATGACTAAGGATGATGCAGAGTACAACTATCTCTGAGGCATGGCTCACCTAAGGACCACACACAACTACTACAAACAGAGATGCTGATGGTATAAACATTCCTCCTATCTGCAATGCTGCTGTAAGCCTCACTTATCTGAGTCCAATTCTGAGGATAGTTGCAGGTGCAATATAGGAGGGCAGACTGAGTGCTTTCTCCTTGATATTTCTGCTTTATTTATCCTAGGTTTTTTAGTTACCATTGAAGAATTTCATGTTTATAGTAAAATAATTTATAATTTGAATGTCTCTAATTGTACCATGCATTCTTATGTGTTATGTTACTGGGGAAAAAGCCAGACAGACATCTACCAAGTAAGTTTTTATGTTCATTTCTTTATTGGAAGACGTGGAAGATAGTTTTTAGTATCCATTCCTCATGTTTCCTCATATTACATGCTCATTTTAAAAGGTCCATCTGTTTTGCTCACTTCCATTCTTCCTTGTCTACTTATCTTTTCCCATTTACTTTACCATCAAGCCATCACTGACAATTTGATGTTGAAATTATATGTCACACATATACAATATACACAAAATATACGCTAACATATTTATGGTCTCATTTCATTTCATACTATATTGCCTAGGACTGACATAAATAGATATAAATATATATGTGTATAAACACATTCATATATGTGTGTTTATGATTTTAAGTATTCTGGACACGATAAAAGAGCCAACAAAATGAATTTTCTCCAAGCATTACTCAATTGAATAATGGCTTCTATCCCCGGTTTCCTGGGAGATTTCTCATTGGCACTGTACTGCAGGAATGCAGCCGTCTACTTCTGGTTGATGTCAGTATAACACTCTGAACCATCATTGCTGAGAAACTTCCTATGGAGTCACACATTCGAGGAGAGAATTCAATACAGAAAAAAAGAGGCTTTAAGGAATCCTACAAAAACTGAGATTTGTGTTCCCCTGAACTTCTCGGCTGATCTCCTACTCCTTAATGTAATAACATTAGAGAAGAATTAGGTCAGAGCAGTAGTCATAATGAATGAGATTACTGCTAAATCAGGGAGCATGGCATGGCTGTCTCACCTCTCTGCCCTTCAGCATATGGCCACACAGTTAGAAGATACCCATCTGCCCATCTGCAAGTGAGGATAAGTTTCTAGACATCAGATCTGTTGGTTCCTTGGTACTAGGTACCCTGCCTTTGAAACTGTGAGAAATTAATGTTTGTTGTTTAATCCACCTACTCTATGGGATTCTGTTAGAAAAAAAAAACTGGAGGTAAGACAAAGAACCACCTGTTTTCACAAATTGTGATTTCTATTTTATGTTTTTATAAAAATCTCTACATGTGCTCAGAGAAAAAGGGAGAAATACTTCCTCACACATAAACATTGCTGTCTCTGCATGTTAGATGGGAATTTATTTTAGTGGTCTGTACATACATTTATGCTCCATGACTGTTCCCTCTATCAGATCTGTAGGGCTTTGTCATAAACACATCAAGTACAATAACAAAGGTTCAAAGATGAGCTTTGTTCACAGAGGATAGGCAACATATACTTGTTTGCTGGAATCCATCCCAGTTTTATGAAATATTTGCGTGTAATATTTAATAAAACCTGAAATAAATCTTGTGCTTTATATTAAAAAGCAAATCTGTATTGCAAAAGTAACAAGATTAAAATTAAGTATGGGAATGTAAGGAAATAACCTTGTATCAATAACTGGGGTGAGAATAGAAACTTTTCATTCTTTTAGGGGGAATAAAATGTTTGTGACATAAGCAATTAACCTCTTCTTTTATATTTGATTCTACTTATCTTGTCAAATATTACATTAGGAACATTGAGGGGACATTGTGGTGCAACATCTGACACTTTCTTCTTTGTAATTTCTATTCCAAATCAAGACAAAAGATATTCAGCAATTTAAAACATACCTTATTTAAGTTTAGATGGTTTAGAGTTCAGTATTACTCTCTAGATTAGCTGTGTAACCCTGAGAAGAAAATTTGACATGTCTAGTTGTTTAGTTAATCTAAAATAGAAATAGTATCTGGTGGTGCAAATTTATACTCTTACCTTTCTGAAGTGGGAAGTTCTGCTTGGGTCAAGAGTAAATGCAGGACAGACTGAGCAACTTGATGAAAACAGTCTCAAGAATAAAAGAAAAGAGAAAAATAAAAGAATGGGGGATAATTCTGAGTGGTAATGAGTTTACCTAGCAGGAGTGAGACCCTGCACTCAATCACACAGGAATAAATCTCTAGAAACAAGCAAAAGTAAAGTGGGGGCAGTATGAACAGTTTCAAAGGATTCTTCAGTGAACTGTGTGATACTCAGCCACAAACCCCTACACACAGGTAAACATACAGAGACATAGACACAGACATGCTAAAACACACACACACACACACACACACACACACACTGAGACATTTAAGAGATTTTAAAAGAAACGAAAACTTGGTCATAAATTTACCTGATGAGAAGCTTTATGAAGCTCTAGAACTGAACTAGGTGTTCACTTTCAATTAGTAAAGAGATGAGAAGGGTAATCCATGAGAAGGGCAATCTATGAGAAGGGTAACTCATGAGAAGGATAACCCTTGAGAAGGACAACCCATGAGAAGGGTAACCCATGAGAAGGATAACCCATGAGAAGAGTAACCCATGAGAAGGATAACCCATGAGGAGGGTAACCCATGAAAAGGGTAACCCATGAGAAGGATAACCCATGAGAAGGGTAACCCATGAGAAGGGTAACCCATGAGAAGGATAACTCATGAGAAATATAACCATGAGAAAGACAACCCTGAGAAGGATAGCCTATGTGAAGGGTTACTCATGACAAGGATAACTCATGAGAAGTATAAACCTTGTGCAAGATAACCCAGGAAAAGAAAGTGCTGAAGCAGCGATAAATATGAAGATGCAGCACTAGTTGGAAAACACAGTTATTCTAACTATAAAGAGTGATATGTTTTAAACACCACCCATGTGATGCAACTCATCCTCCTTCTAAATTCTGGTCCTCTCATTTACTGTATTTGGCATATCCCTCGGTGCATACATATTTACTATACCATCCTAAATTCTACCCCAACAGATTGATCTCCATTCCCTGCTGGTTCTTCAGAGACACTCACTGGTTTTTCTGGTTTATCTCTCAAGGACAAAAATGCAAATATGTCTATGTCCTCATTTGTGAAAGCAAAGATTGTACTATCCATGATATGGAGCTGCAACTGTGATTAAGGGATTTATGACTTATTAAAGTTTTTAAAATGTTTTTTTTTTTTGGATTTTTTGAGACAGGGTTTCTCTGCAGCTTTAGAGCCTGTCCTGGAACTAGCTCTTGTTGACCAGGCTGGTCTCGAACTCACAGAGATCCGCCTGCCTCTGCCTCCTGAGTGCTGGGATTAAAGGTGTGCGCCACCACCTGGCTTTTTAAAATATTTATTTATTTATTTATTTATTTATTTATTTATTTATTTATTTATTTATATGTATACATTATTCTGTTTGCTTGTATGCCTGCAGGCCAGAAGAGGGCACCAGACCCCATTACAGATGGTTGTGAGCCACCATGTGGTTGCTGGGAATTGAACTTAGGACCTTTGGAAGAGCAGGCAATGCTTTCAACCACTGAGCCATCTCTCCAGTCAAATGGACAATTTATGGTGAGGCGGCATGGTTAAACGTGACATACCTCATTAAAAATAGCTACATTTGGGATTATAAGTGATACAATAGTAACATTTCTATTGCTTTATAGTTCCCTTTCAAATATTTCAGTTTTATTTTCTAAAGTATTTTAAATTATAGGTTGTACATACTTATTTCCCTGGACAAACATACCAACACTCCAACTCCGCAGGGATTATTTTGAATTCCTTTGACAATCACACTCATGTTAAACAGTGAAGCAAAGAAATGAGTCCTAGGCTTCACCACTCTACGTCACATTCAGTTTTCTTGATACAGAAGCAGACCTGTTCTGACTCAACTGCTGCTGCTGTTAATACTTCCTTCAGCACAACTAAGGGAATTATCCTGTAAGCCTCTTTGGCAGCTGATTGACTTTATGTGACAAGCCGAGCCCTGAGAACTAAACCTGATGAAATAGGTGAATTAGTCTAAGGAGACAGAGAACTAAACATTACTGTCTGAAGGCACTGTGATGTTTCTTTCCCAGTTTGAATATGTTTCTGTTTAATTTTCTTTGATAATACCACTCTTCTGGATAATGTGCAGTGATGCTGGAATATATTGTGATGGGAAAACATAATCCTCCAAATAGTGTTACAAGTAAGATTCTTGTTTGTTCATTTTTCCCGTTGCATAAACATTTATTAGAAGTAATCAATTTTCTTTCAGATAGTGTGCTGTCTTTTATCAAAAATTCTGCCTTATATCATATATATACAAACAACACAAACATATTCAGCAGCTTGTGTTTATATGTTTGTGTATGCATGCATATGTAAATGTATGCGTCATTAATAATTAAAATTGAAGTTAGAAATTTGAAAGATAAGGAAGGCACGAGAGAGGCTAGACAGTACCTGGGAGAGACTGGAGGGAGAGCAGAGAAAGTGGTGTAATTCTATTTTAGAAAAAAATTATATGTGATGAGTTGAAAGAATTTTCTTAAAATTTAGCTTTTCTCCTCTCTTTCTCATTAATTACATTTTATTCAATTAGAATTTTTTATTTCTTTAAATGTAAAACTATGTTATCAGAAAAAGTCTTTCTTCAAGAGATGAAACAAAATGCATACTCCCATCTTTTTAGCATTTTCATCTCAGAATCAGCTTATGGCACATTTTATTAGTATTATTACCGATATTAATTTAAATAGCATCACATAAGAGTATCTTTGTAAGCAATTTAAAACATTAGGTAATTAAAATAATAATAAGGAATGTATTGAAATAGTACTGCATGGCTCACAGAGTCAAAGCAAAAGTCTAATAGCGTAACGTCAACCAGATCAGAGACCAGGAAACCTCTATGGATATTGTACCCACAAATAAAATCCACCAGATCAGCGATCAGGAAACCTCTTTGAACATTGTCCCCACAAATAAAATCAGCCCCATTCATTTGATTCCTACTCTTGTCATTTCTCTCCAAAGTTTGTATTCTAGGGAAAGTGAAATCCTTTGGCTGCACTAGCTTTAGCTACCTACACCTCAGCAAGAACACAGAATGGCACCTGTCTTTATAATAGTTTCCCAACAGAAAATTAAGATTCTGTTATTAGAAGAAAGGGATTGGAATTTAGATACACAAAATCCATATAGAATCATTCAAGGATACAATTGCCCTTGTGTCTCTTGAGTATGCATCGTGTTCATGATGTCTCTTCCTTGGACTTGCTATAGACACTTCCTTACAATGTAAATGTATGATTAAGTTTGAGGCCAGCCTAGTCTACAAGACCTAGTTCCAGGACAGACCCCAAAGCTACAGAGAAAACTTGTCTTGGAAAAAAAAAGAATATTATAGTCATGGCTTATAGATTGTACATATCATCTTATAATTCACACATTCCCATCAGCACAGAAATCCTACCTAATATTTTGGAATTATGCACCACTTCCTGGCTCAGGGCAGTAGACAAAGAGGAGTTCTTCCCTTTACGAAAAGGACATATCTAGTTACAATGAGGTCAGTGGAGAGTTTTGCTGTCTTCTTTGAAAAAAAAAAAACAACCTACTTCCGCTGATCAAACAAACTTTCTGGAGATACTCCATGTCCAGTGATTGAGTGAGCAAGTTAACAGGACAAAGGTCCAGCCATTCAAGTCAGTTGTAGCACGGCTCTGCCACACTTGTCCTAGATCGTCTACCATGGCTCATGGAAGCTGGCTGGACCTACAGTGAGTTTCAAGTGTCCCTCTGCTAAGCCCCACCGTTGCCTTTCTTTGCCTACTGATTTCCGAAAACCACCTTGAATTTCTTAATCTTATCTCCTGCTCCAGGAAATACAACATGCAATTTTTGGAAACTGAGGCAAGCATAGTATGTGATTTGATCAAGATCACACGCATGCCAACCAATATTCAATTAGAAACATGTTGTTTGACAAGACATTTAGAGCAGTTTTCATTTTTCTCACATGTATTTACAGAGATCATGACAGGTTAGGCGATTCAAGTCTTGTAAGACTTACATGATTTTAGTGTGGTAAAAATATCCATCTTTTTGAATTTTCTACTAACATCTGTGGACCTAGCCATTCCAAACACAAGTTTCTAATTCATCTTTTTATTTCCATAGGCAACTTATTTTTGTACAGTCCTATAGGTACTGCTGTAATGCAGAATGACATTTTTACACACATGAGTAGCGTCAACAAAAAGTGTCAAGTGCGTAAGATCTTCATAAAATCCCTACCCTAGCTTCAGTTCTTTTCCATGTGGAGTTCTTTGTCATGAAGCCTCGTAGCTTATTTAGGTTTCTAATTGTAGTTCAGTGAAATAGATAGATTTAGGAAAAAACTAAGTACTAGAAGCTCCTGCAGGCCTATGAAATGAGATTTGTTTTATAATAAGCCTAGTATGTATGTAATACGGGTTTCAACCTGGTTGAAGTTTATTACGATGAATATGTGAAAGTGAGACAATTTTCAAATGGGTTTGAAAACCCTCCCAGCCATAATATTTATAAATCAGTTGTTAATAAAGTAGAAAAAAAGAACCCTAAACATTTTGAATTGGTGACCTCAGTTCCAGCAATAGCGCAATTACAGATTTACAACAGTCGCATACTTTATTAGTTCCATAAACTGGTGCAGTAATAACAGCTCAATATTTTGCATATAAATACAACTGCAAATTACCTTCTCTTTGACTATTCCTAACTCATTTATTGGGTAATATTGACACTTTAAAAATAAAAAATATTGTAAAGAAATAGAGATACCACCATAGACATATAACAGAAAGATATTGGCTATCCTTCGCTTTTAAGTCATTTAAATAAACAAATTTTAATCTAGAAAATATGGCATTGTCATGGAATCTGGGAATGCCCAGCCTTGGAGAGCAGCCTGGTTTGAGTCACTTTGGCATTGCTATAGAGTCTAGAAATGCCTAGCTTTAAAGAGAAGCATTGGGTTGTGTCAACTTTCTAGAGTTAAATTAAAAATCTAGAGTCCAATCTCTTGCCTACCTTCAAGTGGCTCCCTTAATTAAGATATATACTTCCCTGATTCCATATCCACTCTTCCTCTATCCCAATTGTCCCATTCCCCCAATCTCTCCCCATCTTCCTCTTCTCATTTCTCTCTCCCCATCTCCCATTACCCCTATTCTGCCCCAACCCCCAAGCTCTCAATATTTGCCTGGTAATCTTGTCTACTTCCAATATCCAGGATGATAACTACATGTTTTTCTTTGGGTTCACCTTCAGGCATCCAAGGAGATGTCTCCAGCTTGCTCCTTGAGCAGCTGAGGAGAGGGGGTCTGAAAGGGCCCTTTACTATAGCCAAACTGATGATTATCTTGCATATCACCATAGAACCCTCATCTGATGTTGGATGGAGATAGAGACAGAGCCCCACATTGGAGCACTGGACTGAGCTCCCAAGGTCCAAATGAGGAGCAGAAGGAGGGAGAACATGAGCAAGGAAGTCAGGACCGTGAAGGGTGCGTCCATTCACCGAGACAATGGGACTGATCTAATGGGAGCTCACCAAGGCCAACTGGACTGGGATGATGGAGCATGTGATCAAACCAGACTCTCCAAGTGTGGCTGATGAGGAGGGCTGACTGAGAAGCCAAGGACAATGGCATTAAGTTTTGATTCTACTGTATGCACTGGCTTTGTGGGAACCTAGTCTGTTTGGATCCTCACCTTCCTATACCTGGATGGATGTGGGAGGAACTTG
Source organism: Arvicola amphibius (assembly GCF_903992535.2). Taxonomy (NCBI): domain Eukaryota; kingdom Metazoa; phylum Chordata; class Mammalia; order Rodentia; family Cricetidae; genus Arvicola; species Arvicola amphibius. Next base: position 110,637,080 of record NC_052050.1, read on the forward strand.
GACTTCCCACAGGGCAGGGAACCCTGACTGCTCCTTAAACTGGAGAGGGAGGGGGAGGGGGATGGGAGGAGGTGAAGGGAAAAGGGATGAGGGGAGGAGGTGAAAATTTGTAAAATTATATAATTTAATAAAAAAAGCATTTATAAAAAAAGAAAACTGAGAAAAAATTAAAAATCTATGTTCTATAGCTGATCTACCTCTTAGTCTTTGAAATTTTGGAACTATTAAACTCAGCTTATTCTTAATTTCTAATACATCTAGAAAAAAGGAAAAGAAAAACTATATTCTAGGTCTGTTGAAATAATGCATCATTCATACTAAGGCTTGCATTTTAAAGTTGCTAGCTGCAAAAATTTTACATGAAAAATAAATGTGACTATTTATTCAGCCATTAAAATTCAATATATATATATATTCAATTCAATATATATATTTGGTATCATTGTCGACATATGGAATATCATTTAGGAAGAGAAAAATATGAGAACAATAGTATGTATTTTTTCTCAATACTTTGGAGAACATTTATGTATGTATTGTGTTGAGTGAGTGACATTACCTTAAAAGGTTTGGTTGACTGAGTTTTTAATGTCTTATATATTATCAAGAACTCTGTTATTTGTCCTTATTTACTTTCGTTTTATTTTTATTGAGGCAGGGTTTAGTTATATGGTCCAGGCTAGCCACAGAGTCTTTATCTTCTTCCCTCAGTCTTTCTGCATGCTGACATGGATGCACATCAACCATATCACAGCTTTTTACCAGACCTTTGACTTGCACCTCCATGTATCTGTCTAAATTTGCCTCTTAAGTTCATATCCCTAACCCTGGTGTACTTTCCATACTGTTCTTGTTTCTATAACCTGTTTTTTTTTTTTAATCTTGGCTCATATTTTTTACTTTTTGGTTTGCTTGTTGGTTTTTTTTTGCCTCATTTAGTGCTCAACCTATATGTCTTGATTTAATGATAATATCAATTAAATATAAAAAAGAGCCATAGTTCTCAAAAACTGTAAAATAGTGGCTATTATGGATGTGGCTAAGAATATCAGTCAAATGCAAATAAGGAAATATGGAGAATGAATGAATTTGGATGTCTAATTTCCAACATAAGAGCGACGGGTAATAAAACTATAGTAAGGATTTTCGCTAAATAAGTAGACCCTTAGCAGCCCTCAGGAAAACAGCTACGTATGGTTTTAGATATGATCATCTGCTTCAGCACAACCACCATCTCACTCTCAATATGCATTCCATAATATCGTGTTACATGCTTCAAATATACACAGTAAAATTGATTTATTTAAATGGTACAGCAATCTCTAGGAGAGTTTCTGGACTCCTCTAATCCAAGACATTCATGTTCATTTCCTAATTTTTAATGAAATTTTGATTGTATGAATTCCTACTGAATATCCTCCCAGTGGTTTCTGGAAAAGATCATAATTTCACTTATTTTCTCTTTAATGAAGTTTACAGACTAAGCTAAGCACAGCTGAAGTACTGCTGGTGACTAACCTAGTTTTCAGTAATCCTGCATGGCCCTCATGAAACTATGATTTTAAAAGTACAGATACATCTCAACTATCCTTAGCAATCAGGAAATGATACAGTTTTCTTAGCTGTATCTTCCATGGGATGGATTTGTGGTGCTTGTAAAATGCCCCTCACCAGTGCCACACTGTCTTGTTGACATGTTGCCTGGAGGCTCACAAAAAAATCCTCATCTGTTTCTAAATGCATGTTACATAATTACAGCATTTGTTAAATATAGGTAGACTTTACCTTCCACACAAGCTTTTGGGATATGAATGAAAAAGCACATTTAATGTGTAGTAACTGTAGAGAGCTAAAGAAGCTTTGGGAGACAGGTGTTCCAAATTGTTGACAAAGACCAAGGCCTTGGGCCCATGGAAAACGAGCAAAACCATTCCTGATCTGAGCCGGACTGAGGGCTGGCAAAGCTCTCCCTGAGGGTCTAAGTGAGCATGAGCAAAGGCTAGCACCTGCAGCTTTGGCTACTCCGGAGACTACTCTCACAGATTCCTCCAACAGAAATGCTTGAGGTTTGGGTAGGTGCCCTTCACCAGCTTGAGCACACCCCTAACTGATCTCGGCTTTTCTGAACATGTGTCTGAGTGTCCATCCTTTCTTCATTCCCTCACCATCCCTATCCAGGATTCCAGGATCCAAGACACATGGGGCATGGCAAGTAACTACTGCATTTTATTTATTGAACAGTAAGCCAGGGTTCAATCTTAGAGTTCTTTGGAAATTTAAATTAACCACTGTGTGGCAGTTTAGTCACTGAATTTGTAGTATTTTCTAATATCAGGTGTTGTTCATGATGTACACTGTCCGGAAGGCACCTGCCTTTCACCGAGCTTACTTACACCTTATATCATCTGAGTTACCTTTAGTTTATAACTATAGTTTTCAATTTCATAGCTGAGACTAAAGCTGTTGTGGGGTTACTGTTTCTTAAGAGGGCCATACAGTCTAACATTTCTATTTTATTATGTGCCTGCAAGATTCTGTAGGTCTGGTATAAAATTCTACAGTATGAATCTCTCTGCCTCCAGCTCACCTCTGCCCCTCACTCCTGTCAGCTTTGCCTTCTTGCCATATTGTGTCTTCCCATAAAGTACATTACAAACCACTGAGCAGTGGTGATGCATGCCTTTAATCCCAGCACTTGGAAGGCAGAGGCAAGCAGATTTCTGTGAGTTCAAGGCCAGCCTGGTCTACAGAGCTAATTCTGGGACAGCTACATGAAGAAACCCTGCCTCAAAAAAACAAAACTAACTAAAACATTACAAACCTAGGTCATTGATTCCATTGTCCCACATGGTACAAGGAATGAAATGACTCCCCTTCTACATCCACCCATACACACAAATACACAGGGACACAACAAATAACTAAAATATAATGATTAAAAACTAAGACCCAGATGGCAATAAAAGCATAAGTAATATCTTTACATACATATATTAGACAAAAATAAATACAGTGCCATTTTAAACTAAGTAATCAGTGTCCTAGCCTGGTGCTACATAATGCATGTAAGATTTTAATGGTCCATAACTACACAATTATCAGATGAGATAGTATCATGAACTACTTTTCTATCATCAGAAGATATAAATTCCTATAAGTTAAACTACTTTTAGAAGTGTAAGATATGGCAAAAGCCATGTATTTTAACCAAAAGTTCAGTCTTTTGAGAATTTACTGTCTACTACTTTGTAACGCAAAATTTGATTCTTCACAAATGCAAAGTTTATGATTAGGGAAACAACACAGGTTAGAGACAAGGACTGTGTAACTAGCTGGCAAGCATTTCAGTGGTGATGATTTGTGCAAGGCAATTTGCAGCTTGTTTGAGTAAAGCCTTCTCTGGAAAAGAGCTATGGGAATGGGGAGGTCGTGGTCTTTGTGGTGTTTACAAAAGAGAAAGACCTGGAACAAACACAAACGAGAACTGTTAGGAACGTTTAAATACAATACTGCAGAGATCTCTTAACACAGAGTAGCAGCACTAAACGGGAATAAGTGAGCTAAAATATCTCCTTTGTAGCTACTAGAAATATCGCTATGACCCTCACAAGCACATGGGGTGATGAACACTTTTAAGCTCGATTTCTGCGGTGTGTTGAAGGATAAAAAGGAAGAAAGTTAGGGACAATAAACCTTGGGGATGAGAAATGGCAGGACAGACTTTCATCTACTCTTGACCTAACACATTCAAGTGCATCTTAAGATTCATTTTCCTGATGGTTCTACAGTGTCCATACATATAGAATGTAGCAAGACAAATAAACACCCAAATAAAAGCAGACAGCAGTATCATGCCACACTCTTTGATGGTGTTCTGAAACAGGACTTAGATTCCAACTGGGTTATCATTAGATGGAATGATGAGAAATTTAAAAAGAAGAGGAGGAAAAGGGATTATTAGGTCTGCAAGTAGTCAATTCTATTACACTTGCCTTAATTATAACTATAATTTTTCTTTGATGGTATTTATTAATGACTGTGGCTCTTAATCTGTCCCCTTTAAGATAACCCTATTCCTGCCAGAACACTTAATAAATAGATGTGTCATTTAGATACAAACAACTACGAACAGGGGTGGAAGCCTGAAGTAAATTAGGGAGCAGAAATATGCCCATGTGAGTAAACAGGAATCTTCCTGATGGAGGGTTACAAAGGCCAATGTCAAAATTAAGAAGAAAAGCAAATGTCAGCCAATTACTAGAGAAACCAGCATGTGGGCAGACTGCTTCTTTGAGTAATTGGTAGCCCTGGAGATGTCCCAGAAATGACAGCTCCAAAAGAGGAAAAGACTGTTACTATAGAACCAAAGAACAGACAGTAAGAGAAAAACTAGAAACCGAAAGAGAAAAGAGGACCGAAGTAACTGGAAAGTGAAAACAAGCGATCACAGCCTGCTTCCTATGGTTTTATGGGAAGGTTGTGGAGATAAATCAGTAGAGCTTAAAGACCTAGGGCCAGCATAGGAGGCACACGGGACATTTGAGTATTCCTGACTCTAGCTCCGTAGACATTTCCACTTTCAACATGCTTAGCTTAAGATCTGCTAGAATGATGTTTTCCTAAGCAGGCAGTCTCCAGGTAACCATTTCAAATGTGCTACACACTGGGATGTATGCAAGTCACACTTCTGTGAAGCGACTTCCTGCCTGTGTCTCTGAATTTCCAACTCTGTGATATAATTCAGCCTTCTAAAGCACAGAACATTCCCAGCGCCCAGGAAATCATTATTACCGGGAACAGAGATCCTACTGCTCTTCAGCCTCCTGAAGATTCTATGAAGAAGGCTTGCTGTCCCATGCCAAAGCAAGAGGCCATGACAGACAGCTTTGAACTGGACATTCCAGGAGCACTGTTTACCACCTAATGACTCAAGGGTGCATACTGCTGAATGTTACAAATTTCAGCCATGGGATATTATTTATACATACTTTTCTTTTATATTCATTGGGTGAGTGGCTGTGTCTGGGGTGTAAGTGTTTATGCATTCCAGGCAAGTCTAGTGTACAGCTACCCGATGGGAACATTAGGTACCCTGCTCTCTTATTCTCCAATGTGTTCTCTTAAGAAAGGATCTCTCACTGCTTTAGCATAACTTTTGCTAGACTGGATAAGAACCACACCCAAGCTGTGCTCCTGTCTCTACTAGTCTATAACCTGGGGACAGGCCACACAGCCACAGTTGACTTTTTTATTAATTGAATAATTAATTCATTAATTATTCTCAACCCGATCACATTTTTCCTCTCCCTCCACTCTGCTAAGCCCCATCCCCCAACCTCCTTTCCTCCCCCACCCCGTCCATTTCTCATCCTTCTAATTCAGAGAAGGGCTGGTCTTCCCTGTACATCAGGCAGCCATGGCAGATCAAGCTGCAATAAGACCAAGCCCCTCCTCTGCGATTAAAGCTGGACAAGACAACACAGGAGGAAATGGTCCCCCAAACAAGCAACTGAGTCAGCGAGAGCCCCTTCTCCACTGTTGGGAGACGCACAAAAAGACAAAGCTTCAAAACTGTAACATACGTGCAGTGGGCCTATTTCAGTCCCATGCAAGATCTCTGGTTATAGCCGGGTGGTGGTGGTGCACACCTTTAATCCCCCACTTGGGAGGCAGAGGCAGGCGGATCTCTGTGAGTTCGAGACCAGCCTGGTCTACAAGAGCCTGTCCTCCAGGACAGGCTCTAAAGCTGCAGAGAAACCCTGTCTCGAAAAACAAAACAAAAAACAAAAACAAAAACAAAACAAAACAAAAAAAAAAGATCTCTGGTTAGCAGTTCAGTCTCTGTGAGCCCCAACGAGCACAATTTAGTTTATTCTGTGGATTTTCTTGTGATCTCCTTGGCCCCTCTGGCTCCCATAATCCTTCTTCCCCTTTTTCACAGGATTTCCCAAGCTCCACCTAATGTTTGATTGTGGGTCTCAGCATCTGTCTCTGTCGGGAAAGGGGTGGAACCACTCTGATGAGAAGTGGGCTAGGAAAAGATCTATGAGAACAACATTAGGAGTCGTTTCATCTCTTTTTCTTTTGCCAGTTATGTTTGGTTCTGTCCTAGGTCTCTGGGCTGTCCAGCCACGGGGTCCTGGCCTTGCAGGTAGTGTCAGGATGCACCTACTCTCTTGTTATTAACTTTAAGCTGAACCAGTCATTGGTTGGCCACTCCCATAATACCTGTACCAACTTTACCCCAGAGTATCTTGTAGGAAAAAAATTGTAGGTCAAAGGTTAGGTGTCTGGGTGGGGGTGCCAAGGCTTGCCTAGTTACAGGAGACGGCTGATTGGGGCTTCATATCTCCCATTGCTAGAAGTCTCAGCTAAGGTTTATTCTCATAGATCCTGGTTCATCTGGCGTTTATGTGGGTGCTTGGGATCCAGCCTCTGGTCTCAGTCTTGTATGTCCAGCCTTTTACCCACTGAACCACCTTGCTGGCATTTACTTCTTTTTTTATCCTCTGTAATGATGTGTACCATAGGAAACACGGTGTAAACCTTCTCAAATCATCATTTCAGTATTTACTCTCGACTAAGGACAGGAACTTTATTGTCTGTCCTCATTGTCCTGCAGTACAGTTTTGTGTAGAAGGGATTTGAAATTAACAATTAAACTGACTAAAAGTTAAGCATTTGATAAAAGAGGAAGCAGCCACTAAGAGAAGAATGTAGGTTATGAATATCAACAGGCTTACTGCACAACACAAAGAGTTTGCATAAAAAGTTGGCATACTTGTACTAATAAAGAATTTGCCACTAATTGCCTGTGTAGAAATTAGTTTCAAGCTCAAGTACCATGACTAGATATAAAATTTGCATAGCATCTGAATAGTTATGTGACTGTAATCTGCTTTGAAAAAGCACAAACAGCAATGGTGTTGCGAGACGCAAACCCCTGTCAGCTTCTTGCTTTGTCTTCTGTGACTGCACGCTACTGAGTACAATTGGTCCATAGGCTTAAATGAAAATCATTAAATGGAAGGAAAGCTCTGTTGAAATGTTTCGTGGTGATTTAGACAAGGCAGGTGAGACACACCGCGATTAGTTTTTGAAAGCCTGGACTGAAGGAGAAACAAATGAGTAAAACAAATTAAACAAAACAATTCATTTTTACCAGATTCAAAGGACATTGAAATTTTTCGGGAAAGGAGAAGGCATGTGTACAGGGTGAAAGAAAACATGGCAGCCACGGAAAACTTAAAGCCAGCCAGCCATCTGCTCACGGTCTCTCCTCCAGCGCAGATCTCTTCGCTTTGTACCTATCTTTGTGCATTTGGAGGATTATATTTTAATCATGACATTTCCCTTCCCTTTTGCCCTCCAGACCCCCAAATATATAAACTCTAAGTCTCCTTTCAAAACATGGCCTCCTTCATCGATCCAATTGTTATTTCATGCATATCTATAAATATCATCTGTTGAGTTAATAAAGTGCAGCCACACGTCTGAGATCCTTCATCCTGTCTCCAGTTACTTGCTGATTTCCCACTTCAAGGTTGCCAACAAATATTGCAGTGTCTGTGACATCACTGCCTATCTCCCTCTGAAGGAAATCTTTTCCATAATACGTGTGTGTTTCTGCTCTCTGAGCCTTCAGGGTGGAGCAATACAATACAATTGTCTGGGGATTCAATGTCTGATTAGAATTAGTTACACCATTTATATACCACATGACTTTGGAAAGTTGTTAAATATCGATTTTCTCACATGTCCATAGCACCCATATTGTGCAGGTGGGGCAAAGATTTGAATAGGTGAAACAGAGGCCGGGCTGTGTAGCGTCTTCAATTGCTACCAGTATGCTACTGGATCTGAGCTAGGCACGAGGGAAGCCACACTGCACATTTATGTGATAATGTCTTGATGGCATTGATTCCTGTGTAATACACTGCAGGACTTTTAAATAGACGCAGGTCCTTTGTAAGTTAAATCCCATCTTTTATTTACTATAATTCCACTTGTGATCTAATAGACACTGAATACAACAATTAGCCCACCCCCATGAAATGTATATTCTTAGAGAACAGATCATGTTGTGGCTTGACATATGCCCAAATACTTCAGTGAGGTTAAGGACCTGACATTTAAAATTCCATACCCAAAACTTTCTCAGAAGGCTGATGTAACAAGCTGCATCTAGTCATTAAAAAAATACATAATCAGAAAGAGTGAAGTTTAATGAGGTGACATTTAACGATACTTAAAATTAATTTTCCCATTTGTTCCTTGCATGTACTCAGGTAAAAATAAAATGCAAATTTAAAAGACAGATAATTAGACAATGTTATTTCCTTCTTGGAATTTTAGTGGAGACATATTGAATGGGTCTCTACCTTTCAAAAAACAAAGATAGTTGTGATTTCAGGACCACCAGGTACTTCTCCATAAAATAAAAAAAAATTCTGTACTAGATCCAATTTGAACTAATTATTCTGACACTTGAGCATGTGTGTGAGTGATGTGGTGATATTGTTACAAATAGGTTCTCTGGTTCAGTCCTTCCCAGGTGATGGAGATCACACACTGAGCAATGAGGCCTGAAGTGGTGCGGACTTCTCAGAGACAAAAACCACTAAGACCATGCTTTAAAATTAATAATTTTGTGCCTGGCGCCTTGAATAAATCAATCATAAAAGCACTTAATTTGATGCTTGGATTGGAGATTTCAAGTGACTATTACAATGTTTGCAATTTTAAATAACAATCTTTTTATAAGTAAATTCTTCAGTCTGCATTCATAAAAGAGATTCCAAAGTTTTTTGTTGTTGTTGGTGGTGGTTTTTCAAGACAGGGTTTCTCTGTAGCTTTAGAGCCTGTCCTGGAGCTAGCTCTTGTAGGCCAGGCTGGTCTCGAACTCACAGAGATCCGCCTGCCTCTGCCTCCCGAGTGCTGGGATTAAAGGCGTGCGCCACCACCGCCCGGCGAGATTCCAAAAATTTATGTCCTCTGTAGTTCCAAAAGATATCAAGGGAATATAGTATCTAAGAGAAACACAGAACTTTGAAGCAAAGGTAAATGGATCTCCAGAATGATGTGACGATTGTCTAGCAGGCTCTGCCACCTAACTGAGGACCACAAAGCAGCTGGCTCTCCACTGAAGTCATATCATTCAACGACTTTCATGGTGTGTGAAGTGAATGTGTCCTTTTAGGAGAACATATGAGGCTTGCGCAATATGACAGCCCTTGTTCCCTGTGTTTTTTCATAATACATTGAAAATCCACACATTGCTTCTGCCAGTAACTATTTTTTGCATCCAGTCCCAGCCCCTGTGCCATATTGCTTCCTGAGTTTACTCAACCCCAATTATCTGTAGAAGTCTGTCCCATGTGACTTGAATCTCGTTTCATCTTTTCAGCCATAATGGGTTACTTCCCACAACATAGTCTTTATATCTTTGTTATCATATTTATGTCATAGTTAGACTGCTCTTTTTTTTACAATAGAGACTCTCTAGTAAAGGAATGTTCTGGTTATTCCTATATTGCAATGCCAACAACAGTATATTATGGTACAGATTTTGTAACAACCTTTACTCATATAAAACACATTCAGACTTATAAGCAATAAAGCATTCTGAACATTAATGTCAAAATTCTGAAAACTGTCATAAACAGAAGGTGACAGTATTTCATACAAAAATTTATTGGGGGATCCTGGGTTGGATCTTGGGGAAGAAAAATTACTATGGTTGAAATTTTATTTGAATCCAAACAATGAATAAATGAATAAATAAGCAGTCTATAATTAATATTAAACTAAACCTTATAATTTAGTTTTGCTAAAATTAATATACAAAACTAGAATTATGCAAAATATTAATTTTAGAAGAAGGTGAGTGGTGGGTCCATCATCCAAACATTCTATTCTCAAGATAATGTTTCTGCAAATCCAAAAAAATTCCAAAATGTTAAAAGAAAGTCTGAACAAATCAAGGTCTCAAGCTAGGTTCCTTTTACATTTGGTCATTCAGTAAATATTTACAGAACATACCAAACATGCAAAAGGAGTTTAAAAATCTCTACATAACACAATGCACAATGTTTTTGTATTTCAGGAATTCTGTCATAAAAGTTAACACTGAACTGGCCAACAAAGGGAAGCAGCGCGGACACTGGACTAGCACAGTCTAAGATAGGTCAGACTGGAAGTTTTCCTCTTATGATAAATTAGTAATAGATTTGCCTCTCTGTTACCTTTAGCAATAGATGTAATATTAGGGAGAATATTTATATAAACAAGAAAATAGCAGTAGATCTAGTAGATATAAAATTTTACACTAAACATTAAATATTAAATAAATAATATAAAAACTTTTAGTGACTGATGTAACTAATATGTTGAGACTGCATACAGTTGGTTTGGGAGGAAGCAGAACAGATGGTTGTGGAGCACTGACAACTCTCTGCCGTGAGCATCTGCAGAAGCAAATCTAAGGTTGGGTTTCCACCATCAAGTATGGAACGACAACACTTACAAAGTTGTATTTTTCTCAAAGGACAACAAAACTTGTAAGTACAATGATGGCTATGTATTTAGCCAAGAGAGTCTGAATATTCACCTAATGAGAATTCCCACTGCTAGCACATTCTCACTTAACCAGGGGATTTATTCACATTAGCTTCAGTATCCATCCCACAAGAAGCCCTGCTGCTAACGTATTCTCACTCAACCCAGGAGATTTATTCATATTACAGCTTTAATATTGCAAACTTCAGAAAATTATTTTCTTCTAAGTGGAAAAACTCAACGTGATTTTTACTACTTTAAGAACAACTTTTAATTGTAAAAGAATGATTTAGGGGTAAACAACAGAACCCATACATGCTTCGAAGACATTTTTATTTTCGAAGATACTTGCAGACATTTCATAGAGCTTGCAGCTTTCTCTTTGGAAAATGTATGGTGATTTGTCAGAAAATTAGGAAACAACCGCCCTCAAGACCCAGCAATACCATTTTTGGGTATACATCCAAAGGATGCTCAATCGTACCACAAGGACATGTGCTCAACTATGTTCATGGTAGCATTGTTTGTCACAGCCAGAACCTGAAAAGAACCTAAATGTCCCTCAACTGAAGAACAGATAAGGAAAATGTGGTACATTTACACAATGGAGTACTACACAGGAGAGAAAAAAAATGAAAATTTGAAATTCGCAGGCAAATGGATGGAGCTAGAAAACATCATATTGAGTGAGTTAACGTAGAACCAAGAACAATTATTACATGTACTCACTCATAAGTGCTTTTAAAAAATAAAGCAAATAAAACCAGCCTACAAGGCACAATCCCAGAGAACATACACAGTAATGAGGATCATTATACTTTTCTTAAAGATGCCTCTAAACCTATAGATCATTTAATTAAGTATATGCTAGTTCAAGTGAAGGATACATCTTTCCTTGGTTTTGCAAGGAAAGCTTTCTTTTTTTTTTTTTTTTTTTTTTTTTTTTTTTTTTTTTTTTTCCTCATGGTTTATTTTTTTTTTATATTTAAAAATTTCCATCTCCTTCCCTCCTCCTCCCCCCTCCCTCCCCTCCTTCTCCCCTTTCTCTCCCCTCCTTCTGCCCCTTCCCTCCCCTCCCCTCCACCCATACCTCCCCTCCCTCCCTCTCAAGGCCAAGGACCAAACCCGTCTCTCTGAGTGTGGCCAACAGCGGGGGCTGACTGAGAAGCAAAGGACAATGGCTCTGGGCTCGGATTCTTCTTCATGGACGGGCTCTGTGGGAGCCTTCTCAGCTTGGTCGATCACCTTCCTGGACCTGGGGGGAGTTGGGAGGACCTTGGTCTTAGCATAGAGTGGGGAACCCTGAAGGAAAGCTTTCTTACAGTGATTCCTATTAAGGAAAAAACTCTCTGTGATGCTCATTGAGTTGTTGCAGCCATAAATATACAAGTCATTCCCTACTAACTAATTTTCACTCAACCTTGAGTCTTTTAGTTGTCCTGATGCCCCCTTTACTCAGCATGCATGGTGAATCTGGCCATTTCTAGGAACATGCACAGCTATTACCCAGCTCCTGATCCACACTGTCATTTTCCCCAGCAATACTTGTTTCACTCATGACAATTGCTACGTATGACTTTTAAAAGCTCAGCAATTTCCAGTCTCTCTTGGAAACAAACACTAAGCCTGCAATCGTTGAGATGGGTACATTTCTAATATAGCTTTAGCTACTGAGCTTCAGAATACTGAAGACCATTTTTATGTTAAAACGAACTTGATTTGTCTAAAGACTTTTTATCACTTTTTGGAGAACAATCATTTTAAAAATAACTTTAAATTATTTAGAGCTTAGAATTTTCCTTTGCTCCTTTGGTGAAATTTTAATGAATTTCATACAAAGACATGACATCTGGTTTAATCCATAAGAAATGAACACTCTGAATAATAGAGTTCAGATAGTTAAGACATTCTTTTATAAAATAAATAAATAAATAAATACATTTAAAAAAAAAAGAAAAGAAAACGTAAAAATCTACATACCACCCAACTGATTATCCCAGAGGGTACTGCATATCTCCATGGAACTTTGCACTTCAAAACTCTGGGTCATAATAAAAATCATTATGTCCTTAAGTAATACTGATCTAAATGGGATACAAAGTCCTGCTCTCATAAAATGCCATTCATAGGCAGCTATAAGACATTATTGACCTTATAAACCTTACACAGCCATGCAGGCAATAGCCAGCATTCTGAGGCTGTGCTGTAGAGGAGCACGCTGTGCTGTTGAGGAGGGCCCTGTGCACATCAATTGTATAGATGAAATGACTGCAAAGTACCTGCTCAATGTAGATATACCTTTCTGTTTCTTACAGGGACTGGTAGCTTTATAACTTGAAGGGAAATCTCTATGATTGCTCTTTTTCAGTGGCCCATACTTATCATTAATTAAATAAGATGACACGAGAAAAGAAAACTAATGCTATTCAATATATATGCAATTTATCATATATACACGATTTACACATATATGATAATTATATTATGGTAAATTACAAATTGTGGACATTTACTGGGCCATGAGGGAAAAAGTCACATTACAGAATACTCTAGAGATCATCTAGACCAAACCTCCTATCCCCCAGAAATCTCCAGAGATTTGTAGATGTTGGTCTCTAAAGATGGTGTTAAAGCACATCATAATTCCTGTACTCCTACTCAGTAAACACCCCCACCCCCTCAACTGAAATTGAACTTGTAATTTTGGTGACCTGGAGAGTATGGTAGGGTTAGAGTTGGGCTAACTTCAGCTCTGTCAGAAGACTGATTATTTCCTTTCTTTAGAAGCTAATTTCATGGTACCAAGATTCAATGATGTCTTGAAACTATTACACAAAGAAGATTAAGTCATATAGAGAGGATCTAGGGATGGGACATTGATCATAGAGAGAAAGAGCTGAAGGTGAGTGGATCATGAAATACTTGGAAATACAGTCAGGTCAAATTTTGGCAGAATTCCAAATCTATCTATAACCAGACAGAAAATGCTGGCGATTCTAAATATGAACTTCTCATCTGAGTCCACAAACTTTACAAAGTATGAGAGCCAGTTGTAAATTGTCATTATAAGCTATCAGGTTTTGGACCGTTTGCTATCCTGGATCAGTGAAGAGAAGGCTGATTTAGATACACATGGGTTACTGTCACTGCACTGGAAACTTTTCAAACAATGCAGAGCATGTCAGAAACCCCCCTCACCAATGCTTCTCTTGACATTGATAAATGTTATTTAAATGATTGATCTTGAGTCTATAGTGGGTTGTCATTATGCTGATGCCATTCTGATATCAGCAGTGTTATGATTATTTGTCTCTTTAAGAGACAAACTACACCCACTCCCTGCAGGCCCTTCCCTCTCTCGCCATCTTGGCTTCTCTCTCTGTTCCCTTTCCTGCTCCCCCCCCCTCTCTCTGTCCTCTTCTCTCTCTCTTCTCTTTCTTTCTCCCCCTCTTTCTTTCTTTCTCTCTATCTCTCGTCCCCTTCTCCCCTTTTCCCTTCTCCTCCATACTTCAACTAATAAATATCCAATTCTATTCTGTCTGCCCATACTGTTGCCACTGGGAACTTGCACTTTCCAAGGACTCACTGTCTGCGGGACACACCTGCCACCACATGGCTGGAGTCAGCCACCTTGGTTTATGGACCCGCCACAAGCTGCCAGGACCCACAGCAAAAAATTCATAACAAGCAGTGCCCAGAACTGGGCTTGCCACATGGAGTCCACAGCTCACACAGTGAAGTATTTGTTGTGCGAGTGTGTGAAACTGAGTAGGTAAGCCAGAATCTACATTAAAAGCCAGGTACTATGACCTATACTTGTAGCCTCAAACCTGGGAATGTGGGGACAGGTTGTTCCCCAAAGATGTCTACCAATGTCTAGAGCAGTTAGGGTCTTTGTCTCTAAAAACAATGTAGACACTACCTAAGGAACAACTCTCAAAATTGACCTTTGGCCTTCACCGCATATATGCACATATTCACAGGAGCCATACCCATGTATCCATGTATACATGAATACATAAGCACACACAAAAAGAAAAAAAAATTGAGTAATTTGGAAATCTTATATATCTCAGGTCTATTAGGCACCTTTGTTACAAAACTGGGAATGGTGGTACGGGGGTAGCAGTCAGCAGCATGCAGATGCACAAACTGAAAGATATCAGCTAGATGTTGACAATTATTAACCACTCCAAATGCGGCAACGGCTTTTCATTAGGAAGGATGTCAACTAGGTACAGATATACTCTGTTCGGGGAATTTAACATGGCTTCGCTTTGAGTTCTTGAAAGTGCTCTGTGCGAGAGGGATTATTATCTTTGGTATACTCATATATGATGAGGACACTCCTTGCAGAGAAGTGTCCACTAGACTTGAACTTGAGCGATCTAGAATGAGGCCTTCTTAGAACTGGAATGTTTTTCTTCATTTTAAGTCAAGCATATAAGAAGATGTTAAAAGAACTCCAAATGGAACATTCAGCAGTTAATGGTCTCTAGATAAATACACTAACCAAGAGGCCTGACAGAATGAGTGCCATCTCCAGGACCCAAACAGTGGAGGGATAAAATCAACTTCTGTGGTTTGTCTTCTAATTCCATATATACCCGAAATTGTTCACATCTCTACAAATTAAACAAGTTAATATAATTAAAACTTATTTAAAAATAAAAGTCTCAAACCTACCCCATTCCTGACTCCAGTATTTTGATCAGAAATGTTGGCATATGTTGGCATGACACTTACATCTGCACTGTTGTTTCTAAAGTCCCTGACAATACACAGTAAAACCTACTTGATCTATGTCAGCTACAATCAGGTGCACATATTCTTGAATCTGAAACACACATCATCAGAACCTTGAGAAAATGATTTTCTCTAATTCTGTAAGTCACATTGATAGTGGTAGACTACTGCCATGTTTGATGTCGAAGGACGTGGCCAAGGCTTTCAGACTTTTATTAAAAAGGGAACACACGTTGAGTTGTTCTCATGATGTTTTTGAATGAAATCCATGATATGTCAGAAACTGAAAGAAAATAGACATAATTACATGTAATTATACATTTTAAGTTTATTATTTACTTTTCTGTTGCTAGACTAAAACACCATGACCTAAGCAATTTAAAGAAGAGAGAGAACGTTGGGGCTGACTGTCCCAGGGGATTAGTGTCTGTGATGAAAAATGAAAGCAATTTCCCAAAGAATGTCATCAGTTGGAGATTAAGTATTCAAATGTCTGAGATTTTGTGGGGGGCATCTTATTCAAACCACTATATTCAGTATTAGAGTTTATGGATTATCAAACCTGTGATATATATATTGCAAAATTATTTATGTGTATGTATATATGCATGTACTTATACAAACACATCATATATATTCATGCATATATACATACACACATGGATATAATTATATGTGGATAAAATATATGTAGATATATTTATATAATTGCACAAGTATATAAAATTCATATATATATCCTAAAAATAATATTAATTTCTATTTCAAAGAATTGAACTTATTAGTATTTCAAGGGAAATTTCCTCTCATTCTAAAATTTGCTATAAGACATGGACTAAAATACATAATCTGAACATTTATTAGTTGGCATCCAATGCAATTTCATAATGTATTGTCTTTATAAACATAGTTCTTTTACATACAAGTGAGACAGTATTTTATTTTAATTAGGTTATTTAAATTTTCTAACTTTAAGAGAAATAGCTTCAGGGTATGAACATAGCTCTGAACTGTAAAATTTTACCTAAATAGGATTAAAAACCAAGAACCCAATTTCAATTACATGTATTTAAGCCTAAGAACCAAGTAGTTCTTCTATCAACACATATCCTATGACTATGTATGTGACACTTATTGAACTAGCAACTCAGAATTTAGAAATGACTGAGAATCCAATAGCAGGAAGAGTGACAGGTGGACAATAAAGTTGTGTCACTCAACAGGTATTCAATATTTTATAAAGAGTCAATATATACATGAATTAAAGCTATTATTTTAAAGCTCTTTCTGCATACATACCAGGATTAATCTAAGCATTTTCACAGACTGAAATATTTGCTCATCTTTCTGTTATTTTTGCTGTTTTATAGGTAAGGAAATTAAGACATTGGGAATAATTTCCCCAATGTACCATTACAGCTAGATTTTATCTATTTTGAAGCTCCAGCAGGAGGCTTAGAAGTGTGAAGAAAAGCCATCTAAATACTGATATGACGGCATGGTGCCAATCATATAAATCAAGGTCTCTGACCCCATAAGCAAGTATCATTTTTTTTCCCTAGGCAATAGCAAATATTTTAGATGTGGGTTCTCTTTTTAGTAAGGCCTACAAAACCATGTGCTAGAGAACAGGAAATGAATATTGCAGGCAAAGGTGTAAGACGGCAGCACAGTTATATATTGCCTCTGCAGCAATGCAAATGCAAGAAGCTCAGCAGGACTGGGGAGAAAACCATCATTGGGAGTCAGATCCTGAAGGACTTTCCAGACCATGACAAGGGAGTGAGATTTGGCCCTGAGAAGTAATCAATGTCACTTAGGCAAAAGAGTGATATTGCCCAATTATCTGCTAATAAGTTAGCTTGTCAATGGAGTGTGGAATTGGCCCTTGATAGAGATCAATGGAAAGAGTAAGTGCATGAACAAAGAAGAGAAACAAATGGTCTGGGATGGATGCTGCATCTCACTGGCAGAAAATTCCCTTGGGATATTTTTTTTTTCTATTTGAAGGTGATTTGAGAAAATCATATTGCACCACCAATTGGCATACATAGCCAATGAAAACATTAGACGAGCAGTGCTTTAATCTACAGTAACCAATGGCTTGCCTGCTCTTACTCCTTGTCGTATCCCTATCCCAGAATTCTTTCTCAAGTCCCCATAACTTCTACTCATGAAAAAAAAAAAAAACACAAAGCAAAAACCAGGCTAATAATTAAGTGAACTTTATGGTTGTACTACTCACACTTATCAGAGGAACTAAGTAGAATGGAGAACTATTTGCTTAACTAATGACCTTCCTATAAACCTGTATATCTGTATGTATACCTAGCTCTGTATCTCTATCTGCTTCTATCATTATGAGAAAAATCTACAAGAAGAAAATAGTTCACATCATTTTGGATCTTGAGATGTCTAAACTATGCTGGAAGCTCAAGACCCAAAAGTGGCTTAAAAGAATTTCAAAGGCAGCGTCTTAATAAATCTCTTCCATCTCGGTATGCCAGTCTTTATGGTGTGTGTAGGCTGTCCACTTATCGGAGACTCAGTCACATCATAAACATTCCATCTCTTTACTCAAAACTTACTCAATTAAATCTTAATCTAATCTAAAAATCTCTTCTCAGATGGCATATCAATTTAGTCCTTTTTTGATTTTTACTAAGCAGATATCAGGAGAAAAATTACTAACCAAGTTAGTTACCTTTCTGTTTATTTTAGCCAAAGGGATATCAGTAATGAAGCCTTCATAAGAAACCTTCATGAATGTTTTCCAATGCCTTTCAGCTCAATATCCAGAAAACTCTCAGTGACTACAGAACTTTCCTAGTGAGAGAGTCAAATTCAGAACTCCTTGGATCCTTCTGGATGAAAACACTTCCTTATAGCAGTCTCATACAATATCTGAATACCAAATTCTTGCTACATACCAAGGCAAAAGGAAGTCTTATTTTTGTGGAAGGCATTTTAACATTCCTGTTACTTAGGCGGAGCATAGTAATTTAATAAATTAAAAGAAAAATTTGAACTCAAATTTCTATATTGGTCATTTGCTAAGTCAGGATTTGGAGACTCATTTTACCACTTGTTGCAAAACAAGTAAGTGCTATTATGTATTTTCATGATTCCGAGAAACAGGAATGACTTCCATGCATTACTGTCATGTCAATATTTGTAGAATTTAATTCATGCAAAGAGCATATATGAATAGCATTATCTCCCGGAGGCACATTTGCTGAATCTTTGCTATGTGGAATGCTGAAGAAATGAGCTTCACTTCTCTACAATTTGAGAGTTTCCTTTGCAGGTATGCACACAATGATATCTTCACGTGAGACAAGGATGGACTATAAGCACAGAGAGCATATCCTGATACTTGGCAACCATTCCATCCCTCAGTACCAGTCCTTTTCCATCTGCCTCACATCCAACTTTGAGCTCTAAGGCACAGTCAGCCTAGGAAAAGAATATGCAACAAAGAGCAGCCTTCCTGGCTTAGAAATTGTTTAATTCAAATTAGCTGTGTCTAGCCAGTGTGCATTAATGGGAGGGCCAGTTTAATTGCTCGCCTAGCCTAAATAAGGCAAGAAGGGATGTCAGTGTTGTTTCACCAGACCCAGAGGTCCTAGAAAGATCCTGGATTTCACTGTTAGCAAAGGACAAGTGGTGAGCTATGCCAGAACAGTTCCTGGAAGTTTCTTTATTTTTTGTTTACTTATTTTTCAGTAGACTCAAGGCAGATCTTTCCATGGACCCCTCCAGAGCTTATCTCCTTCTCTTTAGAAGAACGTGATGGAAGGCATTTCCAAGAAAAGAGTGTGGTTCCCATGCTGCCAGGAAGAGAGGAACACATTTCTCCTCTTTACATGCACAGTGGGTATACTCTATTTGCATATTCATATTTATTCTAAGCTCAAGTAAAAAAACCATAAGAGTGGCATCGTGAAGCTCTGTGTGTTCCCTCTGGCTGTTTTCTTCTTTCTTTCTTTTCTCTTTCTTTCTTTCTTTCTTTCTTTCTTTCTTTCTTTCTTTCTTTCTTCCTCTCTCCCTTCCTTCCTTCCTTCCTTCCTTCCTTTCTTCCGTTCTTTCTTTCTTTCTTTCTTTCTTTCTTTCTTTCTTTCTTTCTTTCCTTTTTTCTTCCTTTCTTTCTATTTTTCTTTCTTTTTACTAGTTAAGGCAAATTTCTGCTAGAATGGCGATGTAGTCAAATGTGTTCAAAAAGAGTTCTGTCAGTGCGGTGATATATTTCAGGGAGAAAATGTGTTCTTGGAGATATCGATTCTTGCCAATAAAGTTGGTACATGACAGGACCACGGTAATATTTATTTTAACGCGGCTTCTGCTGTTACAGAAAATTAAATTAGATTTAGTGCAAAGGTAAAAATGTTCTTTCTTAGACTGTAAGTTCATCCTTCCGTTATTCATCTCTAGTGATAGCTGTGGCACGTGCTGCAATCCATCTGGATGGAGAACAGATCAAAATAAATGACACAAACAGAAACATGTGCCCTGCACAATATGTTCATTTGATTCATTTTTTTTTCTTAAACTTGATGGAATACAGCTTATTAATCCATACATTTACCATTCAGCAAAAATATGTAGATTAGAAATATCAATGTCAGATGAAATTATCTCTTCCAATTAGTAAACATCTTTAATCTGTAACACATGCTTTAGGATATATATGTGTGTGTGTGTGTGTGTGTGTGTGTGTGTGTATGTGTGTGTGTGTGTGTGTGTGTGTTTGGAGGAAACCAGTATGGTTGGAGAAGCTGTTCCTAGAGGTGGTAGTTAAATCAAAAACTCTAGAGCCACAAGTGAAATATGTTCTATGGGCTGTTGTTCAGAGATGTGTAACAGGATCCCAAAGCAATATAGTATCCTGTCATCATTTCATTTCCTCACCAGGACTAGACAATAAGAATATTTTGCTGAACAGACTACACATACTGACTTTATGATGTAGAGAAATTAAGCTGGAATTGAGCAGGTAACTATCCCAATAGAAAGCTTTAACATCCCCTGAAGATACTATATAGGTTATTGAGGTTTTACTCAGCTTTAAGTCCTATGAAGGAAGAGATCAACCTATCAAGTCAGATGTGCCCTCCTGTGCAGTAGTGGCATTATTGTGAGGAGGTCTGCCAACTGCTCTCTGATTGGGTTTGAGGCCTTCTCTGCAGGAAGGAATCATGTCTTGTACTGCAAACATGATTAAAACAAAACAAAACACAAAACAAAAGCCTGGGAGTGAAATGCTCAAGAAGGAAGAAGGACAGTGAGGGAGAGAATGGAAAGAAATATCTTGATTGAAGGAGTCACTAAAGGGCTATGGAGAAACATAGAACTAGGGAATTTCCCAGAAATCATCAATGATGACCCCAGCTAAGACTCTAAGCAACAGCAGAAAGGACACATAAACTGCCTTCCCCTGTAATCAGAGTGATGACTACATTAACGTTATCATAGAGCCTTCAACCAGCAACTGATGGGAGCAGATACAGAGATCCACAGTGAAGTACTGGACTGAGCTACCTGAGACCAGCCCAAAAGAGAGAGGAGCAATAATATAAGTAAAGGGATCAAGATCATGATGGTGATACTCACAGAAACAGCTGACCAGAACTAGTGAGAGCTCACTGACTCTGGACTGATAATGGGAGAACCTGCATAGGATCAAACAAGGTCCACTGAAGGTCAGGGGCAGTTGTGAGGCTTGGACAGTCTGCGGGGCCACTAGCAGTGGGAACAGGATTTATCCCTAGTGCTTGCATCTAGGATCACATTCTTTTTGGAGGGATACTTTGCTCAGCCTAGATATAGTGGGGAGAACCTTGGTCTTGCCTTGAAGTGAAGTGTCAGACTTTATTGACTCCCCATAGGAAGCCTTACCCATTCTGAAGAGTGGATGTGGGGGTGGTGTGGGGGGAAGTGCGAGGAGGGGAGGGAGTGGGAAAGGAGATAGCTATGGAAAATGGGAAAAGACAGTATTGAAAAAATCTTAACAAACCCATCTCTCTGAATGTGGCCAACAGTGGGGGCTGACTGAGAAGCAAAGGACAATGGCGCTGGGCTCTGATTCTTCTGCATGGACGGGCTCTGTAGGAGCCTTCTCAGCTTGGTCGATCACCTTCCTGGACCTGGGGGGAGTTGGGAGGACCTTGGTCTTAGCATAGAGTGGGGAACCCTGATGGCTCCCTGGCCTTGAGAGGGAGGGAGGGGAGGTATGGGTGGAGGGAAGGGGAGGGAAGGGGGAGAAGGAGGGGAGGGAAGGGGGAGGTGGAGGGAAGGGAAGGGGGAGGAGGAGGGAAGGAGATGGAAATTTTTAAATATAAAAAACAATAAACCATGAGGAAAAAAAAATAAAATAAAATATAAACTGAAAAAAAAAGAAAAAAAAAGAAAATTGAAAAAAGACCTGGTGGAGGAGACCATATATTATTATAAGCAGAAGGGGTGAAATGAATGATGTTCAACTAAATTAGATATAGAACTACCTTCTAAATATTTGTGTCTGTAGCCATAGAAACATTCTATTCTCATCCATAATCAAAGACGTCTTTCTTTTGAATAGTGGTAAATGATCAAGCCACTGTGAATAAAAGACAGATGGCATTTCTATAATCCTCTCTAATTTTCTAATATTACAGATGAAGCGTGGCAGGATTAATGTGTGAGAGAGAATATGGAGATAAAAGGTCTACAATGGCATCCCTTGGAAAGATGCAGTCACAAAGTCACAGCTGCTGTAGATGCTGGGGTTAGATCTGTCCAAGGATAGACCATCAACAATAAAGTGTTGGAAAGAAGGGGCTCACTGTGGAACTATTGGTTACTGATAGATTCAGAGAGAGGGGAGACACTGCATTTAATGGAGACCCTCCTCAGGTTCCCAAAGGATAGTTCCAATAAAATAGTCACACAATAGATGACCTGATTAAACTAAATGACTCGCAAAACAAAACCCCAAGTTGTGAATCTTGGAAAGGACTATTATAGGATGGAGAGATGGGGCAGTAGGAGGGTGAGAGAGGGCAATGGGAAAGACTAATACCATATTATATACATGTGTGAAATTGTCAAAGGAGCAACAGTTCATAAAAACGTACTTTTTCAGGAGTATTCTGTTGTTTGGAAAACTATAATATGTTCTGAACCATCATTTTTATATTATTTGAAAACAGACTAACTGAACTGCATTTGCACCGAGCAACATGACCAATGAATTTTTGATGTCATTTTCTTCCTGATCCTATAGGGTCTTAGGGCCAGTCAGGCCACCTGCAGAAATAATTGACTAGTCTACTCTTTCATAAGAGAATATTCAAATATAAAGATAAGCAGCTAACAATTAATGTTGGATACAACAATGGAAGCATGGAGTAACAAAGAGATGGATGGGTAGATGGATGAGCTTTATAAGTATTTGACAAAACCATGATGTCAACTAACAGAAGAAAATTGCCTTGTCTAGAAGGAAACAGTGGAGTTTAGCAATAGGGCTTAGCCATGAGGCTGTGGAGAATAACCCATAGCCTAAACAATAGCCTGTGACATTGGAAGGGGACTCTATGGGAACTCTTTGGCCATTAAATCAATATGATGTAACCCATTCCCAACACCGGAAGTTTACTTGGTGATATAAGGTATCTAGTTAAGTCATTGTCTCTCCCATTATTTGATGACCCTACTTAAATTCCTTTTATATATGTATTTATTTTAGGATGCTTCTATAGTAGGTTTACATGTGCCTTTTCAGAAGGCCTTAGGGTTAGTTGTTCTCCATGTTCCCTCCTTTACCTTGCTTTCCTTAACCCCTTACCATTGAATCTTCATATCATAATTCCCTTCAAGTTTTCCCATAGCACTATATTCTGTTTCCCCTTCCTTGGGAGATTTCCTCCTCCTAGTTCTTTCAATAGCTACCAAAGCTCTACAATTATTCAGATTTGAAACTCACATATAAAGTTTAAAAGCTAACATCCACACACATGCCATACTTGTCATCCTGGGTCTAGACTACTTCACTCTGGGTAGTTGTTTCTAGCTCCATACATTTACCAGGACAATGTAATCAGAACATCTGGATTGTAGCTTTACTGCTGTATCTGAAGACCCGCAATCTCATGAGGTCATATTTTGATATTAGACTCAGCTATACTTTTATTATCTGTCAGCATTTAATGTGTGTGTGTTTGTGTGTGTGTTATCATTAGACAGTGCCCCTCAATTTTTTTGATTCTAGGTTATATACTCAGTGTGCCATAAAATTCTCTCTCTCTCTCTCTCTCTCTCTCTCTCTCTCTCTCTCTCAATCTCTCTCTCTCTCTCCTCCCAACATATCACCATATGTAGCCTATGCTCAAGAAACCACTTTTGTTCTCCTCCCATACATTACGTCTCTACTGCAGTTTCCCTTTCCTCCACTCCTCTCAGTCCCCTTCCCACCTCCCTTCTCTCCCAGATCCACTTCTCCTCCATTTCCTTTCAAAAGGAAAAAAAAATAAAGCAGGACTCACAGGGATTTTAACCGAAGATGGCATAACAAATTACGATAAAACTAGGTGCAAATCTTCATATCAAGGCTAGATGAGGCAACATAGTAGAAGAAAAAGAGTTTCAAGATCAGGCAAAAGATTCAGAGACTCCCCCACAACTCCCACTGTAAGGAGCTTCACAAGAACACTAAGATGTACAATATATGCACAGAAGACCTAGCAGAGACTCAACCAGGGATTGTGACTGCCACTTCAGTCTCTGTGAGTTTCTATGAGATCTGATTAATTGATTCTTTGGGCTGCATTCTCATGGTGTCTTTGACTCTTTGACTCCTACAATCCTTACTCCCTTTCTTCTGAAGGGTTTCCCTGGGCTCTGCCTCACCTTTGGCTCCGTGCCTCTGTGTCTGCTCCCATCAGTTGCTGGATGATGCCTCTGATAAAAATTGGGTTATGGACACCTCTTCATGTACTCGGTTATTATTTCATGAAACACTTCAGTTTGACATCACATTCCAAAATGCAGATATTAAAACTGAACCCAAGACTTATGACAAAACAATAAGGAGGAAAGTGTAGTAATTTCTTTGGTTCTATAGGTG